>NC_141925.1:23252496-23858954 GCF_057802395.1 Ceratotherium simum simum
TGTCCTTTGCCTATTTTTCTTAAAGCAATGTTTTTCTTATTGATTTGTAAGATCTCTTTATATATTAAGGCCATTAACCCTCTGTAATGTAGATTGCTGCCTTTTTCTACCTCTTCCTTTGGCTTGCTTGCTTTTTTTTTTTTTTATGGCCTGTTTTGATCTGGGGAAGTTGAAAACATTTCTGCAGTCAAATCTTTCTATCTTTGCCATCTACATCCTGAAATAAAATAAACATTCACACATGTAACCTCAGTGATAAGATTAGAGATGGTGATAAGTATATGATAGAAATAAACAGGTGCTGTGATAAGTCACAGGGAGCCCTCATTAGATGGCGTTTCCGGGTGTAAAGGCTGCGAGGGAGGAAGGGGCCGGGGTGTGTCAGGGTGCTAAGGGGCCAGTGGGACCCACGGCTTGTGGGGGAGGGAGGGTGAGATGAGTGGCAGAGGCTTGTTTTTTTTTGTTGTTCTTGTGTTTTTTTGCATTTTCTTAAACTTTTAATTTTAAGATAATTGCAGGCTCACATGCAGTTGTAAGGAATAATGGGGAGAGATCCCCTATACCCTCAGTTTCCCCCAAGGGTAACGCCTTACAAAACTAAAGTACACATCACAACCAGGATATTGACAGTGATACGTGCCGCTGGTCCTGTTCCATTGCCTGTGTGATACTTGGACTTGTGCGTGTGTGTGTGTCCGTGTACTTAGTTCTGTGCAGTTTCATCGCGTGCACAGGTTGTCTCCACCACTGCAGGCAGACAGAACAGTCCTGTCCTCACAAGGATCCCGTGTTGCCCTTTTATAGCCACACCTCCCTCCCTGCCCGCCCCCCTTCTCCCCTGCAACCACTAACCCGTTCTCCATTTCCATAATTTTGTCATTGCAAGAATGTTGCGTAACTAGAGTCACACAGTGTGCGCCCTCTTGGATTGGCTGTTTTATTCGGGGGCTTGGATTTTATTCTGAGTCAGAGATGCTCCTCTCCGATGGGCCGTGAACCCCGGCGATCTCTGGCCCCCCAGTGAAGATGCCCTTCAGGAGCGTGAGCAAGCAGCTCATGGGCTGGATTCCAATTTTTAAATGTCTGGTGCAGCGTGGAGAAGAGATGGGGGGATACGTTTGCAGCGACTGGTAACTGCCCCCCAGGCTCCCCCTCATCCGTCATTCTCTCAGCCCTGGACGGGGTTTTGGAAAATCTTGCCACGACCCTGTTCGGAGACCCTCAAAGACTGCTCATCCCCTGCCTTTGACCTGGAGTCCTTACTTGGGCTTCGGGGATCTGTGAACCCCAAAAATGGAATGCAAAATTAAACGTGTGCACTTTTCTAGAAAGAGGGTTTGGGGTTTGCATCAGATGTTCAGACAGGTCAGTGACCTCCAGAACATTCAGGACTCTGGCTTCTAGACACACATGTGGTTAAGAGTCGAGGCCCTGGAGCCTGACTGCACCTGTTCAAATCCCAGGACTGTCACCACTCTGCAGCCTCAGGCAAGTCACTTAACTTTTCTGTGTCTTGGTTCCCTCATCTGAAAGTGGGGAATACAATAGTACATACTTCGTAGGGCTGTTTTGAGTATTGAATAAATTAATATATGTGAAATGTTTAGAAGGAGACTTGGCATGTGGCCAATATTGTATGTTTGTTAAGTGAAGGATGAGGATGCAGGATGTAGGAGGGCAGAACCTGTCAGGCAGAGACCTTCTAGGCCCTCTGGGGTTTTGGGGTCTTCTCTGTGTTGGTTGTCATCTTCTCAACAAGCCGCAGATCAGCAGTATTTCTTCCAAAGTGATGCACAGGTGTGGTTGGGCACCATCACCTCCCTTGTCCTAGCTCTCACATCTCTGGTAATGCGACTTCAGCTGACTTTTTGGTTTTTTTTAAGCTGCTGCTTCACCTGTGGCTCATGGGGAGTTTGCAGACAGTAAAAAAAGCCCTGGGTCTTTGCTGCTGCTCAGTCAGGCTGTGCAGTCCTGTGTTTGGACAACTGATGTTTGCCATTGACAAGCAGGATGGCCAGCTCTTCCTGGCTCATTTCATTTGATCTGTCGGGTTCAGTTTGTGGTTCTAGGAGGAGAAGTCGAGGAAGTTGATACATTGGAATGTACCTTGGGCTCAGAAGCCAGCACACCTGCATTCTGACTCTAGCTCTGCCCTCTCGCCAGCTATGGGACCTGATGGTCAGGTTATTTCATCTCTCTGGCCTCTGCGGGGAAACCCCATCCAGAGGGTTCTTGGGCAGATTCAGTAAGGTAATGCTTCTAAGGCACGTAGCAAAGTCTCGAGCCCAACGTGAGTAACTGACAAGCAGGATTTTGTTTACGCAGATCCTTGGCTCAACATAAGGAGGCTGTTTTCAGTGGTCAGGCTCTGCTCAACCACGGCCTGGGGGTGAGCGCCCCGTCTGTGGCAGGGTACAAGCAGAACCTGGATGGCAACGTGTCAGAGACGGGATATTTGCAGGGCGTCCCTGTGCCGTTGGAAGTTGAGCCAGGCAGGCGACCCCTGAGACCCCTCCCAAGTCCAACATGTCAGGAATCCCGTGACTGAGGGTGCAAACCTGAAATGATTTCCTCTTGCCACATGCCTGCCCCTGATCACCTGGGAATTATTCTTTTTCATTCCTCTACTTGTCTGCACCTTGTCCTCCATTCCCTGTGATGTTCAGGGAGGCCTTTTCTCTCGCTGTGTCTCTGCCGCGGTTTCCCCTGCAATGCAGCACCCACACACCCCTGTGAAGCCAGCTAGAGTGTCTGTGGGTGTGCACGTGCACAGATGCACGTCAATGTGCCCTCTGAAACAGATCAAAGATGACATCCCCGACTGCCGTGGACGTGATGTTTTAGTATACCCTGTGGGGTTGCTGGACTCGTCCACCCTCCTTTCGAGGACTTTACCACGATAGCCCCTCTGCTCTGTGACCTTGGACATGCATCTTGACCTGTTTCTCTTTGTTCAAAATTGGGGCTAAAGCGACACCTTTGCCTTTTCTGCCACAGGATGCTGTGGGCATCTGTGAACTTGTGAGAGGGAAAGTGACTGGGACTTTGCAGAAGAAACCGACGTCATGGACCCACCAGCCCACGCCCGCCCGTCCTTCCTTGATCTTCACTAGACTCGCAGCAAGGAAGGCGCCTTGGGGCTTCAAGTGGATATTGAGTCTCCTCCTAGGGAGAGCTTTCCAGCCCTGTGCAGGGCCTGTTAGGGGCCCCACATCACATCCAAAATGACTTTATGCGACAAACGTACTGAGCACGTGGGACGCGCCCGGCGTTGCTGTGGGAACGAGAAACTCGGCCGTGAACAGGACACACACCAGCTACCAGCCTGACGGACAACTGAGAAGAGCCCACTTCTCCACCATCCTTGCCCTCTGCCCCCGGGGGACTTTTTGAAGAGGACAGGCCAGTTCCTTTAGAGACCGCCCCTCAGTTTAGGTTTGTCGACGTTTCCACGTGATTTGGGCATTGGGGGCAGGAACACCAGAGAAGCAGTGTTGTGTTCTTCTCAGGGCATTGGTTTCAGAAAGCCTGTGACCTTGATGTATCCCATTCCTGACGATGTTAACTCTGACCACTTGGTTAAGGAGGGTGTCGGCCAGGTTTCTGTATCATAAAGTTAATTAGTAAGTATTTTGACTCATTAATTGATGGATAATTAATACGAGTTTTGTGGGGATACTCAGAGGCCGCCGTGGTGGAAGGGAGCTGCCCCCCACTTAGCGATCTTTTTCTCTGTAGACTCCTGGACCCCTATTTTAACGGCAAGGGTTACCGTTGGTTACTATAGTATTTGTTGTGATGCTCCAATTTGCCTATTTTGGCCAGAGGGCACCTGTCAGGCTGGTTCCTGTGTCTTTGTGACGTGTTCCCCTCATTCTTGGAGCGCTCCCCTACTTTCTGGCACAACAAGAACTGCAGGCGTCTTTTGTACTTTCCTGCTCCTGGAGTGAGTCATTTCTGCGAGGATCCCTGGTTCCTTTCAGTGCAGAATTGTGTTTAGAAGCCAAGACCCGGGTGCTGGGGCGGCATGCTAATCAGATGCAGTGCATGGTCCCGACCTGGATCCTGGACTTATAAGGGCATCATTGAGGCCATCAGCAAAATGGAAGTCGGGTCTGTGGATTAGAAGGCAGTAATGCATCATTGGTAATTTCCTGATTTTGATGATCGTATTGTGGTTATGCAGGAGAGTGTCCTCGTTTTTCTGAAATATACACTGGAGTATTAAGGGGTAATTTATCCACGATGAATAAATTAGAGAGAGACTGAGAGAGAGGGAATATGAATGGAAGGACCGCAAGAGGAAAGTCTGGAGGCAGGATGAGTTCGGTGTGTTTGGAGAGCAGCAGGAAGTGAAGACGTGCGGGTGGCAGCAGCTCCGTGCACAGGTGCTGGGCCAGGTGGGGAGGGAGGCAGGCTTGGCTGGGCAGGACCTTCCAGTGGGACGAAGTCACTGGAGAGCTTCCAGCAGGGGTGTGGGCTTCTGACGCGGCATTACGCCCTTACCGCGCTCCGCACACCGTGCAGGGTGCTTTAGGTACCCGCCGCCTGTCCTCCGCGGTGCACCTGTGAGGGCGATCTTGGTGTCATTCCCGCGTTGCAGGTGGAGGAGGCCAAGCAATGAAAGATAGAGTAACTGTCTTACCAGCACTTGGATACTCAGTAGCCAAAGGAGGCCTGGACGCTGCTTTTCCGAATATGACCCCAAGATAGAGACCCCAGCGGGGACAGGGCGAGGGGGGCGCTGTCAGCATTGCCAGGGGTGTATGCCTCGGGACACTGCTTCTTAGAGGGCATTTGGCCTTATATGCCAGGAGTGTGGGGGGAGAGTGGACGCTCTCTGACCCCGTGGGAGTCTGCTCCTGAGCATTTTCCTTAATGATAATCACTGGTGACATTACTCGAGTCGTTACAGTGTTCAGGCCACTGTTTGGGGACTCTACGTGTGTTAGCTCAGTTGATCCTCACAACACCCCAGCAAGATGGGGCTGTTAGCCCCACTTTGCAGATTGGGAAACTGAGGCACAGGGGGTGAAGCAGCTTGCTCAGGACTCACAAGGAGTAAGTGGCAGAGCAGGTGTTTAAAGTTAGGGGACAATCAGAGAAATGTGTAGGATGGCTCTCCAAGGACAGGTGCATAAACCGAGCTGTGTGTAATAACAGAGTAATAAAAGTAATAAATCCGGGCTAAAATCCAGTGGTAGGCACACAGTGGAAGACTATTAATTTCATGCTTTGGATCTAAATTGAGTGGCATGGAATGACATTAATGGTATAATAAGTTTAAAATTTAAGTTTTAGTATGGAGAGGGTGCTGCTATTTTGGTAAATAAAATTCGTATTTATCTCCTTATTTTTATGGAAATAAATCTGGAAGAATAGATTCCAGTGTGTAAGTGGGCCTTGATTTTAGGGGGATTTGAATTGTGTTTTCTTTCTGGATGTCTGTACCTTCTAATGTGTATTCCTCAGTCGCATTATGGGATGTCGTTAACACAATAGGAGCGGTGCACGATTCCATTTATAGAAACTGCAAAACAGCAAAAGTAGCCTGTGGGATTAGAAGTCAGGGTGGCGGGGTAAGGAGGGAGGGGAACAATAATAACGCCGTGTGACAAACAAGCATGAAACCTCAGGGGCGTACAGCAGGTGACACTTATTTCGCTCTAGTTTTGGGGGGCAGTTTACATGGGCTTAGCTGATCTCGCTGGGCTCGCTCCTGCATCTGTGGTCAGCCTCGGGTGGGCCACACAGCCCTGCTGATCTTGCACAAGCTCAGTCGCATGATGGGGGTGGGGTGGCTGCCTGCTGCCTGCTGCAGAATGAGGTTGCTGGGGCTGTTGCACGTCCCCATCCTCCAGCAGGCGAGCCCAGTGTTCTCAAGGTGGTGGTCATGCAAACGCAGGCTCTGCCTGCATCACTTTTGCTAATGTTCTGCTGGCAAAGCTAGTCTCTGTGGCAAACCTGGTCTCTTGAGCCAGAGACCAAGGGGGGAGGCAGGGAGAATGCCCTGGCCGGAGTGGTGGTGGTGGGGGCACTGCAAGGTTACATGGGTACAAGAGGAGTGAAGAATCAGGGCCATTAATGTGGTAGGTCTAACACACTCAACAGCATCATTTTATACTGCATTGCGTAGGTACAGCATCGTTTATTTAACCAGCTCTGTACGGCTGGACCATTAGATTAGCATTTCCGAAGAACATTTCAAGGAATTGTAAATCCTTCAGGGGATTAATTGGGGTTTTGACACACACACACACACACGCAGAAACTTGAAGGTTGGGTATGGAAATGAATTTGGTAAGCATTGGGTTAAATGAAGAAAAATAAATTTCTTTACTGCAGGACTTATCAGAACCTTTACACACAAATGTGCGTTATGAACTTCCGAAAGTCTGAGGGGTTGCTCACACTTAGCAGGCCATGGGATTTTTTTCCAGAAGCGTCTCTTGGGACAGGTGTTCTTGGCTCTCACTCTGGGCTTTGTGCATTTGGGTTGTGTTTCGTGGTTATAAACAGCTCTGGTGAACATGGAGTGCTCATTGTTGGCCGGGGGAGGATTGTATCTGGAGGAGATGAGCCCTACAAGCTGCACTTGGGGTGACGGGGATGGTAGGAACCCTGGGTCCCACTAACTCGGCTCACTTTCTCTCGGCAGGTGCCGTTGGATCTCCCAATGGGGCGGCTCTGCTCTGGGCTCGCGCTCCCCATGAGCTGCCTGCTCCTGGTCTGGGCGGCAGGTAAGCCAGCACCTCTCCTTCCTTCAGTCATTCAGCAAATGTGCGTTGCTTGTGTCCGCACCAGGCTCCCGGGATAATCCGTGAACAAAATGATGGCCCCTGGCCTTGAGGAGATTAGACTCTAATGGGAGGGGGCGGCCAATGACAGATGCTCCTAATTATGAGTAAATTCTAAAGACTGTTGGAAGATGATGGAAAAGACCGTGTAGAACCCGGTAGGGAGGAGTGGGGAGGCTGGGTAGAGTGGGAGGATTGCAATCGAAAATACGATGCTCAGGGAAGTCCTCACTGAGTGACAGTTGAGCAAAGACTCGAAGGAAGTGGGGAGCCATGCAGATATCAGGGTGGGGGGAGGATCTCAGTGGAGGCCCTGGGGCGAGAGGCTGCCTGGAGCGTTGGAGGGACTGAAGGAGGCCGGTGTGGTGGAGGCGGGGAGCAGGAGGAGGAAAGGGATGAAGTCAGAGGAGTAACAGGGTGGCCAAGTCAAGAAGGACTTTGCGGGTTTGGGCAGAGGATCCGTCTGGCGGTGCGCACGAGGGTGGAAGCCGGGGGCCAGGGAGGAGGCGCCATGGTGAGCCAGGGGGGCTTGGACCAGCAGAGGAGATGAGAGGGGATGGGCTTCTGCATCCATCTGGAAGGTAGATTTGAAAACACTGGAACGGAGGTGAGAGAGAGGTGTCAAGGATGACTCCTGAGTGACTGGGAAGGAGGCGGTTGTCATTTCTGAGAGGCAAAGGAGCGTGTGTTTTGGGGGCCAGGGAATCGGAGTTAGTTTTGGACATGAGGTGAGTTTAATATATTTATTAAATATCTAAGAGTCTCCTTGATATGGTAGGTCCTGTATCCAGCGACCAAATGCAAATGGATGCCAGTGGTGGTGGGGTCCGGCGCTGAGGTGCGGGTGGTCTGGAGCTAAAACGGCTCTCAGAGGATTTGGCAAATTCAGTATACATCCCGCCCGGTTCCAGTCCTAGCTCTGCCTCTGCCTGGCTGGAAGGAGTACCCCAGCCTCTCATCCCGCCCTTCAATATTGGCCGAACCCAACAGGAAGCCAGAGGACGAGGGGTCAGCATCCTGAGCACAGAGAGGGGTGGGGAATAGGTGGGGGCAGGGAGTGGGCAGGTGAATAGCAGCGCCTGCCCCACTCCCACCTCCGCAGGGCAGACACATGTCGTGGAACAGCACCCCTTAGACTATCACCATTTTTCCTTTCATTTTCCTTTCGTTTGCCTCAGATGAGGGTACATTTGGTCCATCCCCACTGACGGACCCTGCACCCCAGGGTATTTCTTCAGCCTCAGGAGTCACCCCAGTGCCAGCTGGGGAGCTCCAGGAGCTGTGGGCCCGACCCCACTCTGTGAGGGCCGGGGACTGTGGTTTCCTTGTTTATGGTGGGCCCCTTGGTCTTGTCTGGGCTGATTTACCGGCCTCCCAGAAGATGTGGAGAGGTGCCAATTCAGCTCCACCTGTCCTGTCTGTTGTCAAATGCTTAGCTTGGGTGGAAGTCTCCTCATTCCTGAATGAATGGGAGGAAAAAAAAAAATAAAACTGGCCCAGCCCTCTGTAACTTCTGCCTCATAATGGTATGCAAATGGTGATGCAAGTAATTAGCATTAGTAATTAGAAAACGTGTTGGAGATACTGACGACCTCTCCCAGAAAAGCCATTCGCATCCCGAGCAGCGGAAAGCTTTGTTCCTTTGCGGCTGGTTTCCGACGTGTCCCTCTTGTTTGTGGGGCTCCGGCTGCTCAGAGTGCTCCTGTGTCTCCCCAGGGAGCGTTAAGGTCCTGCATCTGCCCGTCTGCTTCTCCGACTACATCCACACCTCCACCTGTGAGTGGGAGATGGACGGTCCCACCAACTGCAGTGCCCAGCTCCGCCTGTCCTACAAGCTGAATGACGAGAACTATGAGTAAGCCTGGGCCGGGGGCGGGGGGCGGGGGGGGGTGTCCGGGGAAACTGTGCCCCGAGGGTTTGCCCCAGGAGTTCCCCTGGTCTGGGTGGCGCCCTGCAGTGCGTGATGCTAATGCAGTTTGCTGGGGCTCCCTGGCACAGGGTCAGAGGCGAGGCGCCCTGGGGCGCTGCGTATGTAGGAGACCACGAGTATGTCACAGTGCCCCGAGCACACTGTCCCCGAGGTGTGTGGCATGTGGATGTGGATGGAATATTGCACTAGACCAGCAGTTCTCAAATTTTTGGTTTCAGGACTCTTTTGCATACTTAAAAATTAGTGAGGATCCCAAAAGCTTTTGTCTAGGTAGCTTATATCTATCAATATTTACCCTCTTAGAAATTAAAACAGAAATTTTAAATCGGAACAGCACACAAGCCCACGTTCAACAAGCCGTCAGAGCAGTGACCTTGTCACGCGTCATGTAGCCTTTGGAAAACTCCGCTGTACTCTTGTGAGAGAGAGAGTGAAATGGCAAATAATGTCTTAGGATTATTTTGAACATAGTTTGACCTAGCGGCCCCTGGACCACACTTTGAGAACTGCTGGGCCAGACCATTGTTTGGGGGTACAGTGTTAGTGGTGGAGTTCACTGTGATGTGGGCGGACCATGGAACGTGGGGTACATTGTTCCAGGTGGGTCACTGGGATAATCGATGGCACACGAGGTGCTGTTACAGGTGGTGATCGTGGGTACATATTCGGGTACACGAGCGTACACACTGGGATAGACAGCACACCAGAATATAGGGTACACTGACAGAGGTGGCATTCCAGCATATACTAAGGTGGATGGGCTGTGCTTCTGCATGTGGTACATTGGCCTAGACCAAGGATCCCCAAACTATGGCTCTTGGGCCACATCCGGCCCACTACCTGTTTTTATAAATAAAGTTTTATTAGCACACAGCCATGCCCATTCGTTTATGTACTCTCTGTGGCTGGCTGCTTTGGTGCTACATCAGAAGAGTTATGTAGTTGGGACAGAAATGGTATGGCCCTCAAAACCCAAAATATTTACTATCTGTCCCTTTACAGAAAATGTTTGCCAGCCCATGGGACGCAGGGTTGACTGTTTTTGGCGGCGTATTAGGATTATGCTGTGGTGCACAGGGCGTGTGCCTACAGGCAGCATGCAAATCATGCCATAGTTTGCTGTACCCTGGGATAAATGTGCCACCCAGAGGTACGCTGGGACAGACACACAGGTCCTGATCAATTCTTTAATGCCACGGGTTCTTCCCTTTCACTGGCTTTCCGGGATGAGCTGAGTCCCGGGAGCAGGGCTGCAGCCCAGGGCATATAAGAGTCCATGGTGGATGTGGGAGGGGCGTGGCCAGCAGGGAAGGCGGTCCTCGTCCACTGTCCCACCACACCCTGGACACTCTGCCCCCAAGTGTCCAGATCTGGTCCTTGAGGCAGGGTGACCAGGAAGCTGGAAGAGCGTGTGGCTCCTTGAGGCATGTCCCCGGGACCCCTGTGGGTCGCCTGACCAGACTAACACAGCACCTGTCTCGGCAGCAACCTCACGTGTGTCCCCGAGAACAAAGAAGGCGCGGTGTGTGTGTGCAGTATGCTGATGGACAGCATAGTCAACGAGGACATCTATCAGCTGGACCTGTGGGCGGGGAAGCAGCCACTGTGGAGCAGTTCCTTCATGCCGGGCAAGCGTGGTGAGCGGGCAGGGCGGGGCGCAGGTGTTCCCGCAGCCGGCTGGGCTCGGGGGCAGGGGGTGGGCTCCACTGGGGGGAGGGGGGTCCAAGCAGCCTTCTACCTATTCCCAAACCTGGTGGAGTTCTTGCTGCTTTCTGGGGCGCAGTCCTCTCATCTTTGAAATGGGGTTGGGCTCAGCAGTATATCAGGCTCCCTTCAGTAGACAGTCTGGACCACGGAAGGCTGACATTATCCTGGTACCCAGAGTCCCCACAGGAATTCCCCATGAACTTGCTGGGGTGTAGTGACAGGAGTTGAAAACAACGTTTATTGCTGTGTGACCTTGGGCAAGTCACATTACCTCTCTGAGCCTCAGTTTCGAGAAGAGAGTTATTATTCCCATTTTGCAGTTGAATCAACTGTAGTACAGAGAAGGCAAGTAACCTGCCTAAGGTCACACAGCTCCTAAGTAGCAGGTGCAGCATTCTCGCAGAGCTCACATCTTCGCCCCACCATCAGCAGTTCCTGAAGGGCATACTCATCCCGCTGGTGGTCGGGGAGTTATTTAAATCGACCCACGAACGAATTCATGAATGAAAATAATTTTTACATGTGTATGTTGATTTTAATGCAGATTATGTACCTGTGATCCCAAGGATACGATGGCTTAAAAAGAGACTAAGTTTTAAAACACATGAATCAAAATAAAGAAAAATCCTTAGTAAATAATATAATATACAGGTATGGCCACAAGTGTGAAGGATGAGAGGAAAGAAGCCGGAGTTTGGGTTACTTTGGCTTCTGCATTTTGCATTCACTGAGGAGGGTAGTTAATAATCGCTAACGTGCTTAAGATGAATTTTAGCAACCTAAGTGTCAGTGTTGTGATTGTAATTCTCTGTTATGACTCTAAATCTATGTGGTACCCATACATGTCCTGTGGATGTGGTGTTGGCTGACAATCCCAATGCCCCGGGGTCTGCAGGCCGGGTGGGCCGCCTCCTCCGCCCAGCCGAGCCCCTCACCAGGCATTGCTTCTCCGCAGTGAAGCCCAGGGCGCCCAGAAACCTCATGGTTCACGCCAACGTCTCCCATACGTGGCTGCTGACGTGGAGCAACCCGTACCCTTTGGAGAATTACCTGTACTCTGAGCTCACCTACCTGGTCAACATCTCCAATGAAGATGACCCCGCGGATGTGAGTGGCTCCCCAGGGGGTTTCTGCACCACCTCTTGGGCCTACGTCGAGGGAGAGACTCAGCCCTGGGCCAGAGCCCTGGCTTCTACCCTGCCTCTGTGCAGGGCCCTGATTCCCAGTGTGCAGAGAAGGGGCGTTATTTCTGGGCCCTGCCCCTCATGTGTAAAGGAGAGGTCTGGGCCAGCTCTGTGTTTCCCTGAGACTTGAGGTGGTACCTCCAACAGCCACTTAAGTCACCAAGTTCCAGAGTGAGACAGTTCTTCCTCGTGGGCTCCCCCTACCCTGACTGGTCATGAGAGGTGTCTCAGCTGAGCTGGTCGGTTTACTAACCCCAGATGATGTTTAACAGAGAGAGGAGACTGCAGGCTCAGAGCCTCCCCCAGGAAACAAGTTCAGCTGTAATGTAACATCGTTGCTTGGTTCCTGGTTCCCGTTGCATTTACTGTTATGCGATACTCAGGGCACCTGATGCTTACTTTCCAGTCAAAGCAGTGACAGCAGGTTCCTTTTTATTTATTTATTTTTTTAATTAATTTTTTTTTTTTTGAGGAAGATTAGCCCTGAGCTAACATCTGTTGCCAATCCTCCTCTTTTTGCTGAGGAAGACTGGCCCTGGGCTAACGTCTGTGCCCATCCTCCTCTACTTTATATGGGACGCTGCCACAGCATGGCTTGACAAGTGGTGCGTTGGTCTGCGCCCGGGATCCGAACTCGCGAACCCCGGCCCGCCGAAGCGAAGTGTGCGAACTTAACCATTGCGCCACCAGGCCAGCCCCAGGTTCCTTTTTAAATAAATGTATTGACATTTTAAAAAAGAGTGCTGATTGACAGGAGACTCTCAAGTAAGTCATAGCAGGGCAGTCCATAAGGGCTGGCTTGGCCCCCTCTATTTTAGTTGCAGGTGGGGGTAGAGATCATTCCCCCCCACCATGTTCTCCCCTCAGACATTCCCGTTGGGGGAACATTGGAACACCGTGTCCCTGTGTCCTACAGAGCTGGGTTCCAGTACGTGCCCTGCCATGTGCCCACTATGTGACCTTGAGCATGTCGCTTAACTTCCTTGTACCTCTGTTTCCTCAGCTGTAACGGGGTAACAGGAGTAGCTGCCCCTCGGGCCTGTTGAGAGCGCAGGGTGTGACAGAGACACGCACCCCTGCCTGGCACAGAGAACGTCGCCAACGTCCTCCTCCTCTCTCCTGAGGCCCGCAGGCCTCAGAAAGCCCATCCGCCTCGCCCCCACGCCCTGGTCTGTAACTTGCTCGCTCAGAGTCATCAAGGGCCTGCTCTGAGCTGTGTCGTGTCCTGGGACCCAGGCTGCCTGGCCTCGGCCACCGGGGAGCAGGCCCCAGACGTCTTAAGCTCCCACCTCAGCCTCTGTCGCTGCCCCCTCTCTTCCTGGCCACCAGAGGAGGTGTGGGTGTCGATTTACATCTCTCAGGTGTGGTTTCCCCCTGGCGCTGGGCCAGGACGTGGGGTTTGGGACAGGAAGTGGGCAGCCAGGCTGACAGAGCGGAGGCTCGAGGCGGCTGGGGAGAGCAGGGTGGCACAAACGCCAAGGCAAGAGGCAGGTTCGGTTTTGTCGATAAATCTCTCTCCCGTGTCAGGGCCCGTGCAGGGCTTGGTTCAGGGGATAGGCTGGAGGGAAGAGAGGGGTATGAGCCGTGGGGTCCAAAGAAGTGGTATTTGTGTGTGTCATGGCTGGATCCAGGTTCCAGGCATCTCCAGCCCTTGGCCCTGCTGTATTCTGTGCTGGCTTCATTTAGGCGGGCTTTTCCCTCAGGTCGTGGCCGATATGCCCACTAGCAGCTCCGGGCCTACATCCCAAAGCCGCAGGGGGAAAAGTTTTTCTTTCCAGGTAGTCCCAGTAAAAGTCCTGGGGCCAGGGCTCAGTTGCTGGCTTGCGTCACGAGCCAGTCTCTGAACTGGTCGCAGGCTGTGGGCAGGGGAGAGGGTGCAGGTGCGGTGCTCTGATTGGCACCTCTAGAGCGGCAGGTGGGGTCAGCTCATCTCAAACCAGATGGGCTGAGAATGAGGGAGGGGGGCTCCCCAGAGGGAACTCTGAGGAAGAGGCGGCAGGGACGGGGCTGGCGGAAGCACAGCCAGGTTTAGGACCTAGTGCTGAACTCCAGCCAGTGGATAGCATGGGTCAGTGTGCCCGGGCTGTGGCTCACTGGTCGTGTGGGTGCTCGGGGCTGGCCCAGGCAGAGGGAACTACATGAGCAAAGGCTTGGAGGTATGAAAATTCATGGCATATCTGAGGATTATGGGGATGTGGGAATGTGTGCAGTGAAAAAGCAAAAACTGAGGCCACAAGTCTATTCAGGGTCATGAGTGCCACGCTCCTGATGGTTATGTTTACCATTTCTCATGTGCCCACTATGTGCCAGGCATGGCATATATTATCACCCGTGGTTGTGAGAGCCCTGCGGGTAGGAAGGTGTTCGTCTCTCCGTTTTAGTGATGAGGACGCTGAGGCTTGGAGAGGTGGAATGCTCGCCCAGGGTCCCACAGCTGAACATGGCAGAGCTGGGATTTGAACTCCAGAGCCTGTGTTGTTTCCTCCCCTGGATCTTTCTCAGCGGTCTCCCGAACACCTGGCCTTTTGGTTAAAAAACAAGCAAACTGACAGAAGTTCCTGGCAAGCTCTGACTTCTCTTCTTTTCCTTAGTAAAACATTTCCCAGTCTCCTGCTCCAGTCCAGGGTATGTGATTCCTTTGGTGAACTAGGTCCAGCTCTTGCTTCCTGCTTACCCATATTTGGAAAGAAAGGAAGACAGAAAGTGCGAGTGTCCTCTGCCTGCCCTGGTCTCCCCCCGCAGCTCCCGCCCCATCCTCAGCTCCGCTGGAAGCCCCAGCTGCCCTCCACTTCTCCGGCAACCTCGTTGTGCAGACCTCCCCTCAGCTCTCTTGACACCATTTCCCCAAACAAGCTTCCAACCCGCAAACAGAAGCGGAGCTGCCAGGAGCTGGGAAGGGGCCGCTGGGGCCAAAGGAGGAGGGAGGGCTGCACAGGGACGGACCCTGCTGGGGGAGGAGCACCAGGCAGAGGATTCAGGCCAGTCTTACCTTCTGTCAGAATCAATCTGGAACACAAATTTTACTTCATTTTTTATTTTTTAAAGTTTTTTTTATAAAAGTAATATTGACATACAGTAAAAAATTCAGATGGTACGAAAGGACTTAGATAGGGAATATGTTTCTCCCTCAACCCTAACGTCCAATCCCTCTTCCAGATGTTGACCTCTGCTCCCATCTCTTGCCAGGAGGGAAAGGAAGGCCAGGCTAGAGCAGGCAGAGGCCTTGGAGGCAGGCGTGTCCTTCCAGAGAGTGTGTGCCTATACAAGCAAACGTGTGTTCATGTTGGTGCTACACAATACACGATACAATAGAAAAGTAATCACTGTGTTACTTTTCTCTTGCTACATAATAACATTACCACAAAGGTAGCTGCTTTGAATGGCACACACTTATTGTCCCACAGTTCCTGGGGGTCAGGAGTCTGGGCACAGTTTAGCTGAGTCCTCTCCTTAGCATCTCACAAGGCTGCAATCAGGAGTCAGCCGGGGCTGCGGTCTCACCTGAGGCTCAACTGGGGAAAGGTCATGTCCAAGCTCTGGTGATGTTGGCAGCATTCAGTTTCTTATGGGCTGTTGGACTGAGAGCCTCAGGTTCTCGCTGGCCTTTGGTGGGAGGCCGCCCTCACTTCCTTTCTGGTGGCCTTCTCAAGGCCAGCAAAAGAGAGAGTCTCTTAGGAAGCTGGAATTACAGTCTGACCTGGAGTCATCACATGTGTGTAATCCCTATGCACCTGTGACCTTTGCCATGTTCTCTTGCTTAGGAACAAGTCACAGGGCCCGCCCACACTCAATAAGAGGGGGTTACACAAGGTGGGGTCACGGGGCCATCTCAGAGTCTGTCTGCCACCGTCACTGCCTGCTCCCTTTTTTTTTTTTTTAACATAAAAGGCAGCAGACAGCACACACTAATCTTCATGTTACCTTTTCCACCCAACAACAGATCCTGGAAGTCCCTTGCCCTGGGGACTAGGTTGGATGGGGCTGAGATTCTAGGCCAGTGAGTTTGGGCCTGACTGTGGAGGCTCGAGAGAGCTCATGAAGGAAAGAGAGGGACGCGGTGACCCTATCTGTGCTTCAGAAAGGTCACTCTCGTGCTCCGCGCATGCCAGGCCCTGTCCTAGGTGCTCACCTGTATTAGCCCCTTTCATCATCACAGCAACCCCGGGAGGTAGGCACTCTTATTATCGCCGTTTTACAGAAAGGACATTGAGGTGCAGAGAGGTTACGTCACTTCCCTAAGGTCACGCAGCCAGAAAGTGGCAGTAGGGTGTCTTATCTTCGTTTTACAGATGAGGAAACTAAAACTCAGAAAGGTTGCTCCGGTCCTGTCACGTGGCTGATCAGTGGGGGAGCCAGAGGGAAGGCTGATCCCCTGCCCCATCTCGCTCAACTCTGGTCACAGTAGTGGAGGCGGCACCATAGGCCTGAGTGGAGGGAATAACCAAATACCCAGGCTGGTGGCTCTTAAACCCTGCGGGGTCATCTCAGGACGGCAGCCAGGGTGGGAGCTGGTACTCCCCTCCCCCATAGCTGGTGTGCTCATGTCTCCCTTTCCTCTACCAGTTCAAAATCTATGACGTGACCTACCTGGATCCCGTCCTCCGCATCGCAGCCAGCACCCTGAAGTCTGGGGCTACCTACAGCGCACGGGTGAAGGCCTTGGCTCAGAGCTACAACGGCACCTGGAGTGAGTGGACCCCCAGCGTCAAGTGGCGTAACTGTGAGTATCTCTCGGTTAGAATCTCTGCTCCCCATTTTTACTCTGTGGACAGACACTTCCCAGGGCTGAGCCTCTGGGTCTCCGTATCCTAAGATGCCTCTAACTGCGGGTAACAGAATGACCAGCTGACACGGTGTACCAGTCAGGGTCGGCAGGGTAGGCTATAGTAACAAATAAGCCCACAAGTTCTGTGGCTTAATACTGTAGAAATGTATTTCCTGCTCCAGTAACAGTCCAACGTGAATGTTGCTGGTTTGTGAGTGGTTTTCCTCCCTGTGGAAATTTGGGCACTGGGGCTCTGTCCATCATGTGGCGCCATCATTCTCTAGGGCAAAGATTCTTAACCTTTTTGTATCCTAGACCCCCTTGTGGCAGTCTGGTGAAGCCTGTGGATCCCCATCTCAGAATGTTTTTAAATGCATAAAATAAAATACATAAGATTACAAGGGAACTAATTTTATTGAAATGTGGTTATAAAAATATTTTTAAATATATTTGTTATCTGGGAATATATGCTTCTTTATTAACACTAAAAACAAGATCTAGTGGTAGTTCTCATAAATACTATAATTTCAGAGTAGGTGAGCATAAATGCTGTTTCATGATACTGCAGCTGGAATGCAATACGAGAATAGCTGTGATTTCTATTGGGGGCTGAGGGGCTGATGCTATTGCTATGGTTTGCTCCCTGCATTCCTAGTGGGAGGAAATGCAAGGTGGCAGAGGTCAGTGAAAATAAAGTCATTTCTTTCCCATTCAAGTTCCCAGACCCCTGAACTCTCTCTGCAGCCTTGTTGGAGGTCCGTGGACCCCAAATTAAGATCCCTGCTGTAGGGCCCTGCCATCGTCGGCCTCCAGCCAGCAGAAGGGGAGCGAGAGCAGGGAGACCACACCTGCTTCTTAAAAGCCTGAGCCCAGAAGTGACACACATCACTTTCTCTGGAGTTCCATTGGTGAAACTGATAACGCGCAGACACATGGCTGCAAGGGATTCTGGGACATGTAGTCCCTCTCTTGGTAGCTGCACCCCCCCAAACAATCTTTACAACTCTATCACACATGGCTTTTACAATAAAAATATTAAATTATCTCACATGACATGAAGTCTTACAGGTGGGCCTTCCCAGCTTTACACAGCAGCTCAGTGATGTCACCCAGAGTCTTGTCTTTTTTCTCCACCATCTTTAGCATGGTGGCATTTTATCCTTAGACTTGTCACCTCCTGGCCCCAAGTTGGCTGCTGCACACACCCTCATGCCCCAGGGCCCAAAGGAAAGGAAAGACTGCCACGAGAGAGTGCACCTCCCGAATCTTTCTCTTTTATCATGAAGCAAAAATCTTTCCGGAAGCTTCCCTAGCAGACTTCCCCTTGTGTCTCATTGGCCAGGACTGCCACGTGGCCTCTCCTAATGGCAAGGGAGGCTGGGAACTCAAAAGTCTGGAGAGGGGAATAGAGTAATCATGAGTGGCCAGACCTCAGGGTGGGCACGTTGCTGCCTGGCAAGGAGGAAGGGGAGGTGACTGGTGGGTAGGGGCGGCTGCCCCCATCTGTACGATGGGGAGGAGTAAGGGCTGCCGTGAGCATTCAGTGGAAGAAGGATTCTTCAGTGTGCTGGACACAGTGGCGGTTGGCAGTCACCCTGACCCAGCCTGCGACATGTCCCTCTCAACATTGCTCATTTGTCCCATAGATATCTCTTGACCCGTCTGTCTCCCGCTCTGGGCTGGGGCTCACAGGTAGGGTCCACTCTGTCTGCGTCTCCAGTGCCCAGCACAGGGCTGGGCGCACAGTGAGGGCTGGGGAACGTGTTGTTGAACTGATCTGATTCTACCATTGACCTGGGGAAGGGAAGAGAAGCAGCTTGTATGGAACAGATACCACGTGCTGGACGTGCATTCATTGTCTCCACCATATTTACTGAGCTCCTACTGTGTGCTTAGCCCTGTGCCAGACATTGGGGAATCAGCGGTGAACTAGACGAACATCTCTCCTCTCATGGAACTGACGTTCTGGAGGGGGAGACAGAAAGTAAACGAGTAAACAAACAAATCAATCAGTGAGATGGAGATCTGGAAGACAGTCAGCCTGGGAATAAAATAGAGCAGCGTCAGGGGATGGAGTGATGGGAGGGGCGACAGTAGAGAGGGTGTGGGGAAAACTTTTTGGAGCGGGTGACAGGGAGGCGAATGAGGAGAAGGGGCCAGCTGTGCGAAGATGAGAACAGCAAATGCTTACGGACGTGCGGGCGCTGTCCCGCGTGCAGTGTCTGTAAATCGTGTAATCCTCACAGCAGCCCTACGAGATGACCCCATGGTACAGATGAGGAAGCCGGGGCACAGAGAGGGTGAGGGACTTGTCCGGGGTCACCAGCAAGGATATGACAGAGTCGGGCTTGGAACTCAGGTCGCCCAGCTCCAGGGGCCCTGCACATGACCTCTGTGCTTCAGGAGAGAGGGAGCAGCAGGTTCAAGAGCCTCAGGTAGGGCCGGCCCTGTGGCTTGGTGGTTAAGTGCGCGCGCTGCGATGCTGGCGGCCCGGGTTCGGATCCCGGGTGCGCATCGAGGCACCACTTCTCTGTTCATCCTGAGGCCGAGTCCCACATGCAGCAACTAGAAGGATGTGCAGCTACGACACACAACTATCCACTGGGGCTTTGGGGGGAAAAAATAAAATAAATAAAATCTTTAAAAAAAAAAAAAAAAAAAAAAGAGCCTCAGGTGGCGCTGAGCTTTGGAGGAGCAAGGGACAAGGAGTATGATGAGGGCTCAGCGCAAGAGGGGGAGAGTAAGAGGGGATGCGGCAGGGGGGCTTGGTGGCCGCCAGACCACACAGGGTGTCAGAGGACACTCTCCTGAGGCCTCGGTCCCAGCTCTGGGAAATGGAGACCAGCGTACGTAGCCCGACGCAGGCTCACAGCTTCCCTCCTGCTTGCAGACTACCAGCAGCCCTTGGAGCAGCGCCTCCCGCTTGGCGTCAGCATCTCCTGCATTGTCATCCTGGCCGTCTGCCTGTCCTGCTATTTCAGCATCATCAAGTGAGTCCCGCGTTCCGCACGGGATGCCGCCGAGCGAGCCCCTCTGGGGTGTGGGGCGGGCGAGAGTTCTCCTTCTGATCTGTCGGCTTGCAGTCCTTTCGTCCAACAAGAAATATTTATTGAGCAGCTACTGTGCACGAGGCACTGAGGCAACAGCTGAGAACAAGACCGACCAGGACCCTGTGCTCCTTGTGGGCAGACAGAGGTGCCAGGCCAACCAATACCGACGACCGTTTTCCATGCTCTGAAGGAGATGTGCCAGGGCGAGGGGAGCTATGTTCTGGGGTGCTGTTTTGGATCGCGAGGCAATATTTGAGCTGAGACCTAGCTGGGGGAATGAGCTGGCCAGGGGAAGAGCTAGGAAAGGACCTTCCTTTGGCGGAAGGACATCCCCCTGGGTGTCCAGGGTACAGTCCAGAGGCTTGGGGGCACATGGCCATAGACAGAGGAATTCTACACTACTGCCCTGATGGAGTCAGGAGTCCTGGGTTCGGATCCTGGCCTTGGTCTGGGTTCGGATCCCGGAAGTCGGTAGCTGTGTGACCGACAGGTTGCTGAACCTCCGTCAGCCGTGGATCCCTCCTTTGCAGGTTGAGAGTAACGGGGAGAACATATCTCGTCAGTCCTAAGAGTCCTAAGAGAGTCCTGGTCACGGTGGGTGGAGGTAGAAGGAGCCTTGCTTCCAGTGAGTTCGAGCACTTGGAATTGTGGAGTCTTAGAGGCTCAGGCCTCCCATCTCTGAAATGGGACTAGCAAGTCCCAGCTCCCCACATGAGGATTGGCGATGGCCGAGGATTGACGTGGGCGTGTGTCCCGCACTTTGCCGTGCACACAGTAGGTGTCAGGGAATGAAGTTGCCCTCTCCACGTCTTGTTGCTGATGCCTCTGAGCGACCCTCCTCTGAGCCTCAGTTTCCCCCTCACCTGTCCCTCTCCCACCCCACTCCCTATGTTGCAGCCCTCCAGCCTCCTTGCTGTTCCTTGAATGCACCAAGCAGGTTCTTCCCTCGGAGCTTTTGCGCTTGCTGTGCCCCTGCCTCAGAAGCCCTTTCCCTCCTCCACCACCTTCAGTTGCTGTTCAGAGGTCACCTCCTCCGAGAGGCCTTCCTGGATCACACTCTCCATTCCTCTCTATTCCCTAATCTTCTTTATTTTTATGCGTGATACTTATTGCCATGAATGAATGATGTCATATAAGCATTTCTATATCTGCTTGTCTGTCTCCCTCTTCTAGAAGGTCACATCTGCGAGGGCAGGGTTTTTGTCTGTCTTGTTCACTGTAGTGTCCCCGAGGCCTGGCACAGTGAGTGGTACATTGTAGGTGCTCAATAAATGCGTGTCAACTGAGTGGAGCAGGCAGAGGCTCATCCAGAGATGATCGGAGAACCTTTCCTCCCAGCCTGACGCTCTCTGGCTCCAGGCAGACCCAGGGAGAGAGAAGGAAGCTGTTTCCTCCTGGGTTCCCTCAGCTTCTCTGGCCACCCCAGGCCCCTGTCTGGTACCGTGCCCTCCGCTGCTCCAGAGAGAGGGGAATTGACAGGGAAACCCAGAAGTCTCTTTCTGCAGCTTGAGTCTCTCTTAAGTCCCTGGGGCTTGTTCCCACTGAGGACAGAGGTGACCACGGTAGGAACTCCATTCTGGGCAGCAGAATGCTGGAGCGTGACCCTGGCTCTTCTGCCTGCCAGCTGTCACTTTACCTCTCTGGACCTCAGTCTCCTCATCTGTAGGAGGGGTTAGCAGTAGAAGCTGCTGTGGAGTTAGGGAGACATCCAGAAACAACCAGCATGGTCTCTGACCTCTAATAAGTATTGGCGACCATGATGATTTTTATGGGAGGAGCATCAACCTGTCAATGATTGAAGACCAACACCTTTTCCTTTCCTTTTTCAGGATTAAGAAAGAATGGTGGGACCAGATTCCCAACCCAGCCCACAGCCCCCTCGTGGCTATTGTCATCCAGGATCCTCAGGTAGGAGAGTCGGTGGGTTAGGACGCTTTGGCCTGCGCGTGTCAGGAAATATGATTCAGATGTCTGGGATGTTAAGGACATTCATTGGCTTTTGGAATTGCGCGTGAGAAGTCAGGACGGTTTCAGGGTAGGTTGATTCAGCAGCTTAATGTCGTCACTAGGAGCCCAGAGGCCTTCACTCCCCTCCCCTCCGCTTCCATGGCTATTCTTTCAGCCTGGGGTTCCTCTGGGGTTGGTCTCTTGGTTTTTTTCCCTCCCTTGGGAGGAGATCATCTCCTGGAGGGATGCCTGGACCAGAACAGGAGGCCAAAAGGAGAGGAAGAGGGGACAGGCTTCCTGTGTCTTCCTCTTGAGAGCAGGAAACTGTCCAGAAACACCAGCAGATCTCTCCTCAGTTCTCTTTGGTCTGAATTGCTCTACATGCCCTTTTCCCAGACCTATAAAAGAGTGAGAATACCTTGAGACCAGCCAGGTGGTCCCCCCGGAGCTAGGGGTGGGGTCAGCTTCCCCAACTCGATGGCCACGTGGGGTTGCCTGAGTAGTATCAGGGTTCCCTAGGAAGGAGGGAAGGGGAAAACAGGCCCTGTCTAGAACAGAAGGTCTGAGGTCCTCCGTTCTCCAGGGACCCTATGGCAGGGTCTGGAGTCCAGTGGGGCTGGCCCTGAGCCCCGGCTCTGCCCCTTACCTGCAGCATGGACTTGAGCAAGTTGCTTAACTTCTCCAAGTCTCAGTTTCCTATGTGGGTTAAAGTAGCGTTTACCTAGCAGGGCTGATGCTGGAATTCACTGAGACAATATGTGTAAAGCGTATATTACAGGGTCCTGCACATGGTAAGTGCTGTTTATGTGTCAGCTAGTTTTGCCGTGTAACAAATCGCCCTGAAATTTAGAGGGTGAAAACCACCATCATTTATGTAGCTCTTGCTGCTGCAGGTCGGCAGTTTGGACTCAGGGCGGTGGTGTGGGTAGAGGGATCCTGGGCTGGGCTGGGCAGACCGTGGCCGGGCCTGTCCCCAGTGGCCTCACTCGCAGCTCTGGCAGTTGCTGCCTCTCACCTGGGGCAGTGGAGGTGACTAAGCCAAGTGCCTCTCATCCTCCAGCAGGCTGGCCCCATTGGCGCAGTGTCACTTCCACCACGTTCTGTGGGTCAAAGCCAGTCACGTGGCCAGGCCAGATTCAAGGGTGGGGGGAGCATCAGAGTACTGTGGCCATTTTTGCCATCAGCCACAGCAACGCGGTATTAGGGCAGTCTCTTTCGTTCTCAGGACACTGAGGCTCGGAGAGCTAAAGTGACCTGATGGGACCTCAGACCTGGTGACGTCAAGGCTCACAGTCTCTCTGCAGCAAACACTGACTGCGCGCTGCTGTCCGCCGGGCTGGGCTGGAGGGCCACTCGGCTCTGTTTCATGGGCTGCCTCTGTGTTCTAGGTGCCACTGTGGGGGAAGCGGACCCGAGGCGAGGAACCAGCCAAGTGCCCGTACGTATATGCACTTAGGTCGTAGCCCACGTGGATTTGGAAGGTGGTGGAACTGGGGCAGTGGGCCCCACCTGGAGTGTGGAGTCAGAAACCCACCTCCACGTCTGCCTTCTCTTTCTCGGCATTCAGCACTTGTCCTGTGATGCTGGGCTTCGAGGGGTGGCAGGAGGAGGGGTGGTGTAGGTAGGTGGGCTGCTGGCTGGGCCCCCTGAGGTTCAGTGCCTGAGCGGGGCTGATAGAGTTTACAACCAGCACAGCTGTGCCAGTTGTTAAAATGCTGACGTAATTGCATACTGGTTCGCAAATGGCCACTATCCTCAACCCTTGAGTATCCTACCATCATCCTGGCCTCCTTAACTCCTCCCTCAGGTCCTCCTGGACTACCCACAATCCAGTAACTAAAGGGTCTATTCTCAGCACAGCAGGGGACTCAGGACGCTGCCCCAGCCCTAGGACTCCACAGCCATTCTAATTGGTCATGACTTATGCTGTGGCCTTGATAAGTATTTTAAATATCATCCTTGACAGACTTTTCCTTATTCAATAGACTGAGTTTGTATTAGGTGATAGGTTATGCGCCAGGCTCCAGAAATCCCAAAGTAAGACACAGGGCCTGCCTTCAAGGAGTTCCCACTCCAGTAGTGAAGATAGACTGATAGATTATTGAATATAAAGTCAGGAGGCATGTCTGCAGTAGATAGATAGATATCAGTGCAGGGCGATTTCAAGCTGGGCTTTGAAGGATGAATAGGAGTTTTCTAAGTGGAGAAACTGAACCCTGACCAAACTTGTCTTTGCTTTTGCAGACGCTGGAAGACTTGTCTTACCAAGCTCCTGCCCTGTTTACTGGAGCACAGCCTAGAAAAGGATGAGGATTCCTCCAAGGCTGCCAGAAATGGGCCTTTTCAGGGTCCCGGAAAGTCAGCATGGCACCCTGTGGAGATCAGCAAGACGATCCTCTGGCCAGAGAGCATCAGCGTGGTGCGGTGTGTGGAGCTGTTTGAGGCCCAGGTGGCAAGTGAGGAGGAGGACATGGAGGAAGATAGAAGGAGCTTCTGCCCATCGCCTGAGAGCAGCGGGGGCAGCTTTCAGGGGGGCAGGGAGGGCATCACAGCCCGGCTGACAGAGAGCCTGTTTCTGGACCTTCTCGGGGGTGAGAGTGCCGGCTTGGGGGAGTCCCGCCTTCTTCCACCTTCCGGAAGTGCTCAGATACCCCAGGCCGAGTTCTCAAGTGCATCGTCCCAGGGCAAGGAGCAGCCTTCTAACCCGGAGTCGAATCCTCCCGCGACTCTGACCCAGAGCCCAGCCGGCCTGGCTTCCATGGAGGCGTCTGCTGCCACGGCAGACAACCCCGCTTACCGTAGCTTCAGCAACTTCCTGAGCCCGTCCCCCGGTCCTGGAGAGCTTGACTCCCAGCCACAGCTGGCCGAACACCTGGGGGACGTGGACCCCAACACCCCCCCGCCCCCCCAGCCCTCTGAACCACCCCCTGCGCTCCAGCCTGAGCCGGAAACCTGGGAGCAGATCCTCCGCCAGAGCGTCCTCCAGCACGGGGTGGCCCCGGCCCCCACCCCGGCCCCCACCGGCGGCTATCGGGAGTTTGTGCAGGCGGTGAAACGGCGCAGTGGCCAGGATGGTGGGGCGGCGGGCTTCGGCCCTTCTCGAGAAGCTGGGTACAAGGCCTTCTCCGGCCTGCTGGCTGGTGGTGCCGTCTGCCCAGGGGCGTCTGGGGTTGAGGCCAGCAGCGGGGAGGGGGGCTACAGGCCCTTTCAGAGCCTCACTCCTGGTGGCCCTGGGGCCGCTGCCCCAGGCCCCATGCCCCTGTTCACCTTTGGACTGGATGTGGAGCCACCTCCCAGCCCTCAGAACTCACGCCTCCCCAGCAGCTCCCCAGACTGCCCTGGTCTGGAGCCCGTGGGGAAGGGGGAGGACAGACAGAAACCCCCGCTCTCCCCGGAGCAGGCCACAGACTCCCTCGGGGACGACCTGGGCAGTGGCATTGTCTACTCAGCCCTCACCTGCCACCTGTGCGGCCACCTAAAGCAGTGTCACGGCCAGGAGGAGCGTGGCGAGGCCCACGTCGTGGCCAGCCCCTGCTGTGGCTGCTGCTGTGGAGACAGGTCCTCGCCGCCAGTGAGCCCCCTGAGGGCCCTGGACCCCCCGCCAGGTGGGGTTCCCCTGGAGGCCAGCCTTTCTCCGGCCTCCCTGGCACCCTTGGGGGTCTCAGAGGAGCATAAATCCTCACTGTTCTTCCAGCCTGCTCCCAGCAGTGCTCAGAGCTCAAGCCAGAGCCCCAAAATGGCAGCCCTGCTCTCCACAGGGCCCCCGTGCATGAGCACTTCCTAGGTGCGTGCCCTCTGGTTGCTGAGGCCGGCAGGTGAGGACTGGGCCTTACCCATGCCTGCGAAACGCCTCCCCCTGGAAGGCAGCGGGCTGCCAGAGAAAGACTCGGAGAACCGTGGTATGAAGCTGTGAGGCTGTCCCATCTGGGGCTACAGAGACCTGACCCCCCCTGCTCCCGACCTTGGCCTGAGCTCACCACTTCCCGCCAGGGTGGAGAGCGCTGGGCAGCCACGCCCACAGCAGGCGCCTGTGGGGGTCGGGAGGTCCCTGGGCACCTGGGCTTGTGAACGAGCCATTGGCCACTTCATCGGTCCACAGCTTCTCCAACGTGCTGTCCCTGTCGTCCCTGCCCAGTGCGCACTTTGTCCACCTTATACTCTGGTACCCATTTCTGGCCCCATCCCAGGATTAGCTGCCGCCGTCTCACTGGATTAGACACTGAGCCTAGAAACTGATCACGCTAACGGGGGAAGGACTCAGGAGGCCTTGGGAAACTGATGGGAAACTGAGGTCCCGGAAGGGTGGCTATTTGCCCAGAGGTGCCCATTCATTCAGCAGAGCTTCATTAGGTTGCACCTAGGAGGCAGGATCTGGGCAGGATCAGGGGTGCTTAACCAAGTGGGGGTAACAGAGAAGGACACGAAACATTGTGATTAGCACGTCATGACAATCTGCTGTCAGGTCCCCACACAACTGTAAGGCTGGGGGCTCCTTTTAGGTATGGGATCCCCAGAGTGAACCTGCCCAGCTACCTTGGGGCTGGTCCGTGCCCCCGGGGATACCGTTGCTGGCAGCCACAGAGACCAGAGAGCGTGGCTCACATCCCGTGACCCGGCTGAGCGGGGCATTCCAGACAGCGGACCAGCACGTTTCGCCGGCACGTTGGCCCAGACCTCAGGTCGAGGAACACTTGTTTGTGTGCGTCTCAAAGATTGTTTTGTCTCCTGGTATTTGTGTTTGCTGAGGAGGGTGGAACGGGAGGGGGTGGAGTTTTGTGTGAATGAAGGTTCTTTCTCTCCTTTTGTTTTTCCATTTATTAAACAAACACACTGCTGGGTTCTGTTGCGGGCACCTCATCTCTGCTAGCTCATGGAAACCTCCCGTCAAGGGAAGCAGGACCAGGAGGTTAAGGAACTTGCTGTCTCTGGGTTCCCCTGAGACAGGGAATCAAGTGCAGTTAGTTGATTCGGGAGGTGATCCCAGGAAACCCTGCCTGGGAGCGGGGAAGGGAGGCAGGGAAGGGCGGGAGGCAGTAAAGAGCGTTACCAGAGTGCCGGCGTGCACAGCTGACACTCAACCCCCCTAGGAGCTCTGGGACCATGCACAGCGCATGCCTGGAGGTGTCCGCACAGGTGGGGTGCTAGGGTGCCTGTCCACCAGCTCCCCTCTGTCTGGCTGAGGGCTGCTTCCAGGGGCATTAATGCCCTAGCACTTCCCGCTGCTCCAGGAAATAGGCCCTCAGACTGGCAGTTGGAGATGTTGGAGCAGCCTTTGGTGCATCAAGGAGATGCAGCTGTGGCACTGGCAGCAGCTGCTACACTTTGCCGAGCGTCAAGTTAGTTTTCATGCAGCTAGTTCGTGGCAGGCTGGTAGCTGAACCCAGGCAGTGTCTCCATTGCCAGGCTCTCCATAGGTGATCTGTGCTCGACATCCGGGCAGACAGCGTGATGGAGTGGGCCTGAGACAGGCAGGCAGGAGACCTTAAGGTCTTTGTCTGTGATCACTCTGGTCTCTGAGTAGCTGCCCTGACGGCCACACTTGCAAAATGAGGGGCGTGGCTGTTTGAGGTTCCTCCCTGCTCTGCATTCTCCACAGTGCACTAGAAGTGATGGGGAGCTCACTACCTCACATGCAGCCTGATGTTTGCTAGAAGTGCCTCCTTCGTGCTGAGCCCAAATCTATCCCGTTCACTGCTGGGGTCACCCTCTCCACACGATTTTCAGATGGGGAAACAGCGCTAGATAGGAAGAGGGACTTGCCCAAGGTCACACAGTGAATGGCAGAGTACGAACTAGCTCTCTGGACTTTTTCCTTCAAGAGCTCTTTATAATAAAATATAATAATTTAAAATAAAAATAACTATTTATCTAGGGCTAAGCAATCTGCTAAGTGCTATACATCCCCTATGTCGAAGCTCTAGTGGGCAGGTTCAGTTGTTATCCCAATTGTGCAGATGAGGAAGCAGGCCCAGAGAGGTTGGGGTTTAGCTTAGGACCACACAGCTAGGAAGTCCTGGAGCCAGGATTTGAACCCAGGTCTCCCAGCCACCATGGACAGCACGGCACCTACTAAATGTCAGCTCCAATCCACTTTGTCTGGGCATCTCAGAAAATCACATTTTAAAGTTAAGCAGCAAACAGAGAAAATATGTTTGTGGGAGTGGTGGAGAGGTGGGTGGGTCGGAAATCCAACACAGAACTGAGGCTGGACTCACTGTTCTGTCCCCAGGCTCTTAGGAGCAAGAGACCCCAGCTGTCAGCCGAGGCTCACGTTACAGCACTGGCTGGGCTTTGGGAGGCTAGAACGGAGGAGGAGGCAGAGACACCCCCCACCTCTCGCCCCAATGTAAACCCACGCTCCCAGGTTCAGGGAAGCTGGAGAAAGGCCACTGCTCTTGCTTTCCCAACCCCCTTCTCCAGCTTATCACAGGAAGGAGGAGGCAGAGAGGCAGAAAAGACAAAGGAAAAGTTGTCGACACTGAAGGGTGCTATGAAGAAAATAGGGGTCTGAGAGTGGGGAGCTAACAGGGAGGTCTTTAAGGAGGTGACATTTGAGCCGAGCCCTCAGTGACTGGAGGAAGGCAGGACAGACAGAGGAAGAGCTTTCTGGGCAGAGGTTAGAGCAAGTGCAAAGGCCCTGAGGCATGAGGAGTTTGGCATGTTCACAGTTCAGAAAGATCAACTACAGTGCAGTGAGCCAGGGACAGTGGTGGGGAATAAGGTCAGGCAGGATGGGGGCTGGAGTGAGCAATTTACATTTTGGCCTAAATGCACATGAGCCCCAGCCACTGAGAAACACGGTCCAATAGAAACCAGTCTCTCTTCAATCTCCCCAATCCTCAAACCTAAGCCACCCATAAGCAGGAGCCAATGAGAGGAGCCACTGGAAATGTTCCTCCAGTAGGGCTCCCTCCCACCTTGCAGAAGTGGAGGACCAAGGTTCCTCCTGCCAACAGTGGCTGGGGTGGTTGAAATCCTCACTGTTGATATTCTCACTCAGGACTGAATCGACTCCCACCAGGAGTGAGCTGATTCCCATGGGGGAATGGCTGGCTGCCAGGGCCTGTCTTGGAACCTCTTGACAAAAAGGACTTTTTAAAATCTCCTGAAAATCTGGTCCTCAGCCTCCCAGGCACTAGCCTCCAAATTAGGCAAGGAATCCCAAGGCTCTTTGGGGCGTGAAGCCCCAGACCCCTTCTCTGTGTCCCCTTTATCCTTAGCTTTCTCAATTGTAAAACAGGAAGGATAATAAAGCCTGCATCGTAGGGTGGTCCTGAAGACAGTCTCCGTTACCATCATCTCCATCATCCCTTGGGCTTCTTCCAGACGGGCTGGGGCACAGATGACAAGAGTGAGAAGGTACACACAGCCCAGGTATCTAGAACTCTCAGCCCGGCCAGTGCTCTGGCTTCCTCCAAACCTCCCTGGTGAGCCTCTGAGGGCTCCTCTGCTGCCGGCTCATCCCCACGGGGAAGCTCCATAGCCCGAGCCTCCCTCAGGCCCTGTGCTCTCTGGCTTACACCACGTTCTCAAAGTGTGGATCAAAGCTGTACTTTAGATTTGCAGGAAGGGAATCAGAAAAAGAAAGAAACGTTGGTTCAAAGAGCAATTTTAGGACAGGATTTTAAAGCAAGACCAATGTCTAGAACAGCGCTATCCGACAGAACTTTTCTCTATGATGGAAAGGCTTCACGCCGGCCAATACAGTGGGCCAGTGTGACTGAGGATTTTTAAATTGTATCGACTTAATTAACATTTAAATTTAAACCATGTGACTAGCGCTTACAGTATTGGACAGTGTGGGGCTAGATCATTTTAGTGCAACGTACCTTTCTCAACTGCCACAGCGTGGAGGGAGAGGAAAAGACCCCGAAAGATGAGAGAGGAGACTAACACACTGCGCCACGTGTTCGTCCCAAGAGCCATGAAGGGGCGGGGGTCTGGCGGATCAGGTGGGCCCAACTCAGGCCCGCCCACTCAAGCTGGAAGTAGGCGGTGGGTGTGGGCGGAGCGAGATGCTGGCGGCGGGAGTTTCCCAGCGCCCCCCGCGGGGCTGGACCAGACAGCAGGAGGGGCGCCCGAGGTAGCAGCGCGGGAGGGGGCTGGGCGTGGCAGACCCCGGCGGCCTCCAGAGACGTTTATTTCGGGGTCCCTCCGCCCCAACCCCGCACGCCCCCAGCCTCAGTTTTGCAAAGATTTTTCCCGGGAGGCTGGGTGGTGGTTGCTTCCGTTTTAGTTGTTTTTCTGTATTTTAACAAAAACCTGTTTATTGCTTTTCTCTGATTACTAAACTGGCACGTGCCGGCCTTCTCCGATTCAGAGAAAACCTGAAGTTATAGGGAGGAAAGTGAAAGCCACCGGAAACCCCATCCCCCGCCCCAGCACCTGGCGCCATGTGGGCAGTCCCAAAATGAATGTTTGTTTTTGAAGGTGTATCTCTTAACATCCTGTTGAATAACCTTTCTGACATTGTTTTCCCACGAAAGTTATTGATTAAAAAAAAACCCGAGACGTTTTTGAGCCCCCACTGCAATGGAGACATGACCTCACTGGATCCCACGGCAGCCCTATAACGTGTGGGACTTCCTATGATGCACCCTGGCTCCTCACCACGCCTGTCCACCGCTTGCCGGTGTTCTCATACCCTTTTACGGTGAGAACCCTGAGGCTCCGAGAAGCAAGGGCTCTGCCCTCCCCCTGCCTCGGTTTGCACCGGCCTTTGCCATTTTGGAGCTGTGTGACTGTGGGCAAGGCACTTGACCCCTCTGGGCCTCAGTGTCCTCCCCCATGAAAGACAGATAAGTACCCAGCAGCCTCCATGGTGGGGTGAGGAGCAGATGTCACGATGGTGAAGGCCAAGCGGTGCCCAGCTGCTCTTGTGATGAACTCGCCTAAGATACCTGACAGTGGCAGGACAGCCCAGTTCTTCCTCAAAATCCCACCCTTTTCCACGATGTTTATTGACAAGCAGAGGGCAACTGGCCAGCTGAGGGACTGGCTGCCTCAGATTGGCTGGAGGCCAGCTCCTTGGTCCCTGCTGCCCCCTAGGGGCCTGCTCTGGCCCCAGCGCCTGCCTCCCTCGCAGTGGCTCTGGGTCCAGGCCCAGGTCCGGGGCTTGGGAGATCCCCAGCCACCTGACCCGCCCCCCCCCCCGCGCCCCCCCCCCCGCTCTGTTTCACCTCTGCATTTCTCCCCCATCCCCTCCAGCACCTGGCCAAAGGGCCTAACCTAACATACATCAGGACTCAGGGTGCTCCAAGGACCGGCTGTGTTGCTCAGGGCCAGTCCCCTAACTTCTCTGTGCTTGCTTCCTCATCTGTAAAATGGGAATAATGATAGAATGGACCTCATGGAGCTGTCGTTAGAATTAAAGATTTTATTTATTTTATTTTTGCCCCCCAAAGCCCCAGTAGATAGTTGTATGTCATAGCTGCACATCCTTCTAGTTGCTGTATGTGGGACTCGGCCCCAGGATGGACGGAGAAGTGGTGCCTCGATGCGCACCCGGGATCCGAACCCGGGCCACCAGCATTGCAGCGCGCGCACTTAACCACCAAGCCACAGGGCCGGCCCCTGTCGTTAGCATTAAATCTGTTAACACGTCAGGCTTATGTGTAGCGTGCCTGCATACAGTTAATCTTCTTCCTCTTATACTGAATGGGTCTGTGGATGCTGTGGAGGTGAGGGTATAAAACATAATTAAAGGAAATAATGACCCTCTAAATTTAATGTTACTTTATCGCAAGAAGGACAGACTGGAACAATGAAAATCCAAGACAAAAATGGTCCCAATGGCATGATCCCACCAGCTCATGTTTGCATCTGTCCATGTCACATCTGAATGCTGTCCATATCCGGAGTCAGTGTGTGAAGGTTTGCAGAGGTTTCAGTCATGCATTTCTCACCATATATCCATACACATTATACATATATTTTCTCCCTCCTGCACCCTTCTGAGGTCCCCTTCTTGAAATTCTTAATTTTATCTCTGAATTTGTGTTTGGTAAGGGAAGTCCAGTGGGACGATGGTGCATGCACCAAGGGCTTGGAGCCTCAGCTCACACGCGGTCCCTCCTCCCACCAGCTGCCTCCCTCCCTGGCGCAGGTTCTTGGCCACCTGCTCCTCCACTCCTGGCACTTTGGACCCAGCTCAGCATGCCCCTGCCCACCCCCAGCCAGTGGCTGTGCTGCCCTCCGCCCCTGGAGGGAGCCCGGGCACAGACACGGGGCAGGGGCAAGGTCAGCTGTTCACCCCGTGGGGTCTTGGGCAGGAGTGTGGCATTGGCCGTCCCTTCCCCAGGCATGACTGCCGGGGGCCAGAGGCCACAACTCAGCTGAGTCAGCGGGTCGAGCCTCTTGCCCACTCCCATCTGAGTACCAAGAGTCACCATCTTGAATTCTTTATACTTTTGAACAAGAAGACCTGCATTGTCATTTTGCGCTGAGCCCCTCAAATGATGTTGCTGTTCCTGACTTAGGGTCATTCCTTCTCTCCAAAGCTGAGCCCGTCACTCCCTCTGGACCCCAAAACACCATCACTCCCCTGTGTTTTCAGCTGCTTCCTTCTACGGGCTGCTTCCCAGCACCGTGTCTATCTGTTCAAGAATGCTCCATCTGCAAACAACGGAAGGTTGCCACCACCCCGCCTCCTACTTCTCCCTCCCTCTCTCTCCTTCCCACCCCGGCCACCGTTCTCGAAAGCTGTCTCCTCTCTCTCTCCACTTCCTCCCTACACACCCACTCCTCAACCCTCTCTGTGCAGAAGCTGCCTGCACTGCTGCCATGAAAGGGCTCTTGGGGACACCAGTCCCCAAGTCGGGTCTGTTTCAGGCTGTATGTGGCTGCAGCCCCAGCCTCTCCGTGTTCTGACACCTCCGCCTCTCCTGGTTCTCCTGCGGCTGCTGCTTGCGCCTGCGCAGGCTCCTTTCCTAGGGTTTCTCCTCGCCCTCCCTTAAATATTGGGGGGCCTCGGGGCCCATCCCCAGCCCTACACACACACACACTCCACGTGCAATCTCATCCATTTCATCAGAGTTGACTACAGCCTTTACTGAATCTAGGCTGGAGTTTCATGAGGCAGGGGTGTCGCCCAGCACCCAGCACAGTGGGTGGCACATCGAGTGTGCTCAATGAATGTTTGTTGAATGAATGAATGATGTCTTCTAAATATATCTCCCCAGCCCTGATCTCTTGCCTGCACTCCAGGCCCATGTATCTATCTCCATCTCCACATCTCCACCCAGACACGTCACATGTCTTAGCTGGTACACATCACTACCTAATGTGACACATATTATGATTTATTGTGTATATTATTAACTCCTTTATTTCTCATCAAATCTCCCACATCTCCCCCTCTAGAAGGTAGGCTCCATGGGGACAGAGATTTTTGGTTAGTTGGGTCACTGCTGTATCCCAGGGCCTTACAACAGTATGTGGTACCCAGTAGGTGCTCAATAAGTACTTTCTGAACAAATGAATGGCTCTCCACATGGATGTCCCCACATCTCAGACTCACTGTATCCAAAACTGAGCGCTTCATCGTCCTCCTCACACCTCCTTCTTGGTCTTGGTCTCAACGCCCTTGGGCTCCCGTTAGCCAAAAATGTAGGACACATACCCCCGTGGTCACCCGGGTGGGGGACACAAACTCCTTGGGGTTCCTAAGGTGATTTGAGGTGGCACACAGGTGTGGTGTAAAAGGGCATTAAACCAAGAAGCAACTCCTTTTTCAATTGTCTTTCTCTTCTTCTGACCAGCCTTCCACAGGCGACAGCGTCTGGCCAGGCTTGAGAGCTCGGTTTTGGTTTCACTGTTTTTGTGTTTACAGTTCCCTTCTGTTCATGATAAAGGAGGCTGTTTTTTCATTCCTGATGGTGACAATGTTTCTTTTTAAAATAAAGTTACTTAAATAAAACAAGTAAGTCAATATAAAGGAAAAATTTAAGTAAATTAATGATGGAGAAAAAATGTAAATACAGAAGAAACGATTTGTGGCAGTGCGCACGCAGGTGAAAGTTTGGGAGAAGCTGGTCGACGGGCCTGAGTCCAAACCCTTTGCAACCTGGCTCCTGGCTCCCTCCCTGCTCATCTCTTCAGCCCAAACTACTCACTAGACACTGTGACCTGTCACCCCTAGACACCATGACCCAGGCACCCCAAGAATCCATGACCAAGTGTGATATTGTGATTTATAATAAGAAATATATATTTGATCTTCCTCCTTGTTCCTGGCACAGAGCTCTTAAAACCCTTGGGATTTCCTAAGTGATGAGAGCAATAAGCCTCTTTTGTTATGTTAATGAGATGACCTTTGGGAAGCCCCTGGGTCACCTAAGGATGGGGCTGGTTGCCAGGGGAACCAACCTTGTTATGAGAAGGTTGGAACTGCCAGTCCTACCCCTCAACCTCGGGAAGGGAGAAGGGTAGAGGTTCAGTTCAGTCACCAGTGGCCAATGATTTGATCAACATGCCTGTGGAATGAAGCCTCCTGTGGAATGAAGCCTCCGTAAACACCGGAAGGATGGGATTCAGGGAGCTTCCAGGATGGTGAACATTTGGAGGTACTGGGAGAGTGGCTCACCTGGAGAGGGCACAGAAGCTCCGTGCCCCTTCCCCACACCTTGCCCTGTGCGTCTCTTCCATCTGGCTGTTCCTGAGTGATATCCTTTTATAACAAACCAGTAATCTAGTAAGTAAAATGTTTCTCTGAGTTCTGTGAGCTGCTCTAGCAAATTAATCGAACTGAAGGAAGGGGTTGTAGGAACGTCCCATCTATAGCCAGCCAGTTAGAAGCACAGGTGACAGCTTGGACTTGCAAATGGCGTCTGAAGTTGGGGGGGGACAGTCTTGTGGGACTGAGCCCTTAACCTGTGGGAGCTGCTGCTGTCTCCAGGAAGACAGCGTCAGGATTGAGGTAACTGCTTGGTGGTGTGGAAAAAAAACCAACCACACGCTTCAGAATAGGTGTCAGAATCATACCTGGGCACCTCTAGCCAGCATGACCTGGCACCCTTTGACACCATGACCTGTTACCCCTAGACACCATGCCCTGTCGCCCCTAGCCACCGTGACCTGTCACCCCTAGCCACCGTGACCTGGCCACAGTACCCAGACCATACTACGCATCTGCAAAGCCCCAAGCCTTTACCGTGGCCTCCCTTCTCCCAAGCGTGCCCTCCCCAACTGCTCCATCAGCCTCCTCCATCCTCCTGCAGAGGGACTCTGCTTCTGCCCGCCCAGCGTCCCCTCCTCCTTCTGATAACAGTACCTGGTCTTCCTTGGGGACAATCTCTCCCTCCTTCTACTTCAGGCCGTCTCCATGGAACTGATCTCACGCCCCACTTTCCTGTAGGGCACCCGACTCAGGCTTGGCATTCCTTCCCCAGTCTATACAGTGACTGGTCCAGGGGCAAGCGTGTGATTAAAACTGACCAGTGAGAGCCGCCCATGGCTGAGCGGTTAAGAGCACGTGCTCCGCTACTGGCGGCCCGGGTTCGGATCCCGGGCGCGCACCCACGCACCGCTTCTCCGGCCATGCTGAGGCGGCGCCCCACATACAGCAACTAGAAGGATGTGCAGCTATGACATACAACTATCTACTGGGGCTTTGGCGGGAAAAAAAAAGGAGGAGGATTGGCAATAGATGTTAGCTCAGAGCCGGTCTTCCTCAGCAAAAAGAGGAGGATTGGCATGGATGTTAGCTCAGCGCTCATCTTCCTCACACACACACACACACACAGACACACACACACAAACTGACCAATGAGAGCCTTTCCCGGTATGATCATTGGTACCATTAGAAAAAAGGTCTGTCCTTTCCTTTGTGCTTCCAAAGCTGGTAGGTTATAAGCCTGGACTTCTGAGGGCCATTTATTTGTTTATTTATTTTGCTACCAATGAGTCTCACTCAGCCTGTTTGATAATGAAGCCAACACAGAAGAAAGCAGATCCCAGAGGTGGAGCTTTCCAAGCCAAAGAATTCCTTTGAGCACCTTGATCCATCCATACCTGAACTATGTTCTTGAACTAAGAAAAATTTTTTGATGAGCCAGTAAACCCATTTAAAAAAGCTAGTTTTGTCACTTGCAACCACAAGTTTCCTGGTTGAAACAGCTTATTTTTTTTATTGAGCTAGAATTCATATAACATAAAATTCTCCATTTTCATTTAAAATATACAATTTAATGGGTTTTGGTTTATTCACAATGTTGTACACCTATCACCTCTATCTAATTCTGTTACCAATTTCCCCCTACAGAAAAAACCCTGACACATTACCAGTCACTCCTGATCCCCCCCCAACCCCCGTTCCCTGGCAACCACTAATCAAACATCACCTTTCAAGGCCCAGTTACAGTGGGCATTTCTCTGTGAAGCTTTCCCTAAACACAGGGCAGAATTGTTCTCTCTTTTGTGCACATCCTTTTATTATCACTTATTGTAATTGTCCATTTTATTTTTTGTTTCTAATGATGGAATACTTCAAACATACAGAAAATCACCACTCTTGTGTCTCTCCCACTAGACTCCTGGAAGGCAGGGCCTATAATCTATTTCTTCTTGTGTCTCCCAGCCCCCAGCCAAGGGCCTGGCTCAGACGAACTATTCAGCAAAAAGAAACAAAATAAAACAAAACAAGACAAAAAGTGAGCAAGGGCTCACTCAAACATCCCAGCCCTGGGCCGGGCCAAGACATGAAGATACCGGCAAATGTTTGTTGACTGGCTGATTGACTGATAACAGCTTCCACCAGGACAATAGTCTTGCCTTGCTTCTGTGTGAAGAGGCGTGGGGGAATATGCATTAGCTGAACTGATCACTTCCCACACTCTGACATTTAATTAAACCCAAAACTAAACCTACAGCTGGTTGCTGTGTCTGGGTACCCCCTAAAATTTCCCCAAGCCGCACCCATTTCAGATGCTTAGAGGTGGCATAATGGGGAGGCAGAGTGAACCAGCGATTGTGGGCATGTTGACTGAATTCTCCCAGTCTCGGTTGTCCCATCTGTGTGATGGGTTGAAAACAGCAAGGGTCACCTGAGCATTAAGTGTGAAGACTGGTACAGCACTCAACATTGCTGGCTCATTCAAGCTCATTGAAGAAGTCCGGTAAACAGGTTGCTTTTTCTGGGCTAACCAAGAAGTGCATGAGATCGCTAACCGTCGCACATGCTATTTCCTCTGCTTAGAAATAGCTGTTTTCTACCCCTTACTCACTGCCTCACTCCATTACATTTTAGCTTAGATGCCACCTCCTCCAGGAAGTCCTCTGGTTCTGCAGGCCTTGGTTAGGTGCCCTTACCCTGGGCTCCTCAGCACCTGTGCTTCCCCATCAGCACAGGCGGCAGTGGTCTGAGACACCTCGAGGTGCCCGGTGTCCAGCACAGGGGGGTGCTGAGTTAATGAAGGCACAATCAGAACATGCATTGAAGGATGAACAGTGTTTTGTTCTCGTCCCTGGCCCTTCTACCTGGGACTCTTGCGCTGCCCTGGGCACCAAGGCTCTGGCTCCGTCCTCTGTGTGTCCCTGGGAAGAGAGGGTCATGTATCAGTGGTGTGCTGAGGCCGGTCTGCACCAGCTCTGGAGAGCCGACGTGTGCGTCTTTCTCAGCTCTGCGCGCCGTGACATTGCGTTGGTAGCTTGAAATTGGCCGTGGCGGGAGTACTAACACCCAGAAAGCAGCAAACACCACATATAAGGTTTTTGTTTTTTGTTGTTTGATTCTTGGCTTACCAGCACACCACCAGCTGTGATTTGGGGGCCACAAGAATGCTTGTTTTGGTCTGACCGGGGCATGCTTTCCCATCACCAGGTTTTGTGCATGCAGCTCTCTCTGCCTGGACACACCCCACCCCCCACCCCATGCTAACCACAGCTCCCTCATGGCCCGTGGTCTTTTGTAGGACAAGGCTTGAGCTTATTCTTGTCTTTTCCCTGCTGCGCCCAGCCCAGGGTGCAAACTGCAGCTGTCAGTAAATGCTTGTTGACTGACTGACAGACAGTTCTTGGTAAATATTTTTGCGAGTTTGACCTTTCGCCCATGTGAATGCAGGGAAACCACGGCAGCCTGAACTTTCGGTAAAGAGGAGCCTCTTTGAGGAAGGGAGTCTTTGCAGAAACTCACCACAGCTGCCTGGAAGCCAAGTCATTGTAGCCCTTCCTCCCTGTGCGTGCAGCCTCTTGGAAGACCCAGGTGTCTCTGGGCCCTGGCTCCTTAGAATGCAAGATGGGGGAAGAGGAGGCAGCTGGGGACATCGGGGCAGGGGCTCTTGACGGGGTGGGAGGCCCCGGGAGGCCTGGGGGAGAACTGGGGGGCTTGCACACACACGAGCATACGTGGGAGTGTGCATATGTCTGTAAATGCATGTGGCGTGTGTCACTTAGATCGTGGTCTGGGCTCCGGGTTGACGGAGGCTCGGGGACCCTCAGACTACGGGGGTGCTGGAAATGGCACTGATCTCTGTCCCCTGACCCCCGCCCCCCGCCAAGACCCAGGCTGTATTCTGAGGCTCCTGCAGATGGGGAGGTGTGTGCCCGTCTGCACGGGGGGACGGTGCTCGCAGGGACTCTAATGCACGGGCGGGCTCAGCTCGATAACCAGGACCCGTCTGTCTGACAGGACCATTGTCCGTGTGTGTCTCTGCATGCATGTGCCCTGCTAGATTACACGCCCGGGAGCGTGGGAGCTCTCTTCTTCCTCTCTGCCGTATCCCCAGCACAGTGCCTGGCACACAGTGAGTGGCCATGAAGATGTGCTCCTATGCAAGTGTGCACGTGTCCACACACGTGCCGGTGCTTACATGACAACGTGCGTATACCTGTGCTTGTGTGAACTGCGTTGGATGGGGATGCTGCACGCGCTCTATGCAAACGTGTGAACAGGGACGCGCAGGCCTGGGTGGGAACCTGCTTGAAGAGCATGTGTGAGTGAGCGGGGGAGTCCACATGACCACGCGTGATGAGTCTCCTCTACGTGGGGGCCTGTGTCCATGTGCTTGTTGCATGTACACGTGGGGGCATGAGTGAGAGCGTGGCTTCACGTGCACATGTGTGTGCATGTGATGTGCTCATAAGTACACAGGGGTTTGTGTGGCCATTTGCGGGGAAGATTCTTGTGTAGGGGTCAACAGCTCGGGCTCTGGAGCCAACTGTCCAGGCTCGGATTCCGGTCTCATTTCTTCCCATCTGTGTGGCCGTGGACAAGCTACTTCAACTCTTCGTGCCTCAGTTTCTTTATCTGTAAGGTGGGGATAATCACAGCACCCGCCTCCTAGCGCTGTTCTGGGGACTAGATAAGACGCTGGCACCTGACACACAGTGAGTATTTCTATTTGTGTGTTGCACAAGCCTGTATATGCACATCTGTGTCCCAACACGCCCCCCCCCAGCCCTAGGGAGATAAGGAGCCTCTCTGCTGGGCGCCAAGATTTGCCTGTGGGTTATGGGGAGATAATCAGGCTCCTGAGAGTCTGAGATGACTGGGGTTGCAGGTGGGGGAACTGTCTGGACTCGGAGCATCGCAGCCCCTTCTCCTCAGCCGTCCCTCCTCATCCCTCCCGGAGGAGAACTCGGTCTTTCCTGGGTCGCCTGACTCCACCCTCCCACCTGGAGAGGTCATTGTTTGCCAGGCCAGCTCCCTGGGCCCTGGGAGGGTGGGGGTGGGGGTGGGGAGGGTTGGGGGGGATGCAGAAATGAGACCAGGGGTGAGGGGCTCACTCCCAGGATGTGCCCATGGTGAGTCCATCTGGGGGTGGTTCTGGGTGTGCGCATCAGAGGCCCATTAAGCCAGATTCTTCCACAAATGCCCATAGGACTAGAAGAGCCAGGTGCCTTTGAGGAGTCTGAAAGGAAGGAAACGTCGTGCCTCGGAAGAGTCTGAGGAGACTGGCGCCTACCAGGGGGACTGAGGAGGACGAGGGCCTCCCGTCATTCCTGCCCAGGCCCCGGGAGGGGCTGGAGGACAGACAGAAGTGACCACGCAGGCTAATTCAGAGTGTTCGTTCATCCACGTGTTCACTCAAGTCCCATTCCTTGAGTCCCAGCACTGCTGTAGGGCCTGGGGGCTACCAGATGGGTCCCTGCCCTCGTGGAGCTCGAGGTCAGTATACAAACACCAGGAATGCAGCGTGGTTGTGACGGGATGTGGAAGCATGGGCCCAGGGGAGGCACAGCTCGCCCAGATTTGGGGCATCAGGGAGAACTTCCTGTAGGAGGTGACAGCTCCACCAAACTCGGAAGGGCCAGAACTAGTGTTCCAGGAGAGGGCAGGGGAAAGAGTGCCCCAGGAGGAGGGCACAGCACATGCAAAGGCCTGGAGGAAACAGCCTGAGCTGGCGGGAGCACGTAACACGAGGGGGTGAAGGGGGACGCGAAGCAGGATGGAGAAGCAGAGCCGCGTGGGCCGCACGTGGCGTTTGAGACTGAAAGGGCCTTGTCCTGTGTGGGCTGGCCTGAGTCGTGCTAACGGGGAGACTGTCTCCTGAGTGGGGTTGGGGGGCGCGGTGGGGCTGACTGTGGAGAGGAGGGATTGAGCTGGCCATCCAGTCACTCAACAGCAGTTGGTGAGCGCTCACTGGGTGCCCGGCGCTGCCCCAGGGCTGGGGCTCTGCAGGGAACAGAACAGACGCACCCCAGCCCCAGGGAAGCTGAGCGTCTAGAGATGTGCACGCAACCCCAGCACAGTGTCGGGCAGCATTGAGTGCTGTGCAGAACAGGCAGGGTGGGCGAGGGACGGAGGGGACAGCGGTTGCAGGAGAGCAGGCCGGGCCTCGCTGAGCAGGGGACGTTTTGAACTCAGCTTTGCGTGAAGTAAGGGAAGGAGCCATGCAGATATCTGGAGGGGTGGGGAACGGGGAGCCTCCCAGGAGGAGGGAAGAGCCGGTGCAAAGGCCCTGAGGAGGGGACGGTGTGAGAGAGAAGCCACAGGGAGGCCAGCGTGCCTGGGGCGGAGAGCAAGGGGGCAAGAAGGAGATGAATTCTGAGTGGGGGGCCCAGCATGGAGGGCCTTGCTGGCCACAGGGAGGACACTGGATTTATTCTACAGATGATGGGAAGGCTTCGATGGGCTCAGAACATGGAGGTGATGTGATCTGATTGCTGTTTTAAAATGACCACCCTGGCTGCAGGAAGGAGAACGGGATGCTTTTGGCAGAGGAGGCCCGAAGGTAGAAGAGGGAAAACCAAACAGAAGTCGGCTGTAGGGTCCGGGGGAGGGATGCTGTGGCTCGGGGCAGGAAGAGGTGCTGCTGGCATCTGGTGCGTAGAGGCCGGGATGCAGCTCAACATCCCGCCAGGCAGGGGACAGGCCTGCAGCAGAGGATGATCCAGCCCAAATGTCAACAGTGCCGAGGATGAGGAACCCGGCTCACAGCTCTAAAGCAACGTACCTCCACAGCCTCCTCCCAGCCTTCTAGGGCCTTCTCAGAGACCACCTTCAGTAGCCCCTTCCTGAAAGGGAAGTGAGCCGGTGCCGGGGTGGCCGTGGGCAGCCGGCAGCTGTGCTGGCCGCCGGCCCCATGACAGAGGCTGGTTCCTGGAAAACTGAACTTGGCTTCCTTGTGGCTTTTCTTCTCCTTTTCAATCAGCCCAGGCATCTGGGCCCCGGCCCCTCGTCTGCAGACGGTCTCCAAGGGCCCGGCCTGTTCCCAGCCCACTACCCTACTGAGAACCTCTCATGGCTCCCTCCGCCCATGGGTGGGGTCCTGGGCACCATCCTCCCCTCCAGGCTGTGGTCTCCCCACTTCCCTCTTGCTCTCGTGGCCTCCTCTGCCCAGCCCGCCCACACCAGGGCCCTCATTCCCCGAACAGGCAGAGCAGCCACACCCCTGTGTCCCTGGCTTACCAACCACCAACGTGGGGCCGTGTTGACCCTCTGCAGGGGACACTTCCTTCCTCTTTCAATCTGTTCTTATCAGGATGATTTTCCTTCTTTTACTTTCTTCTGTGTTTATTTTGCTGCTCTTTTTCTAACTTTTTGAGAAGGATGTTCAGAACGTTCGTTTTTAGCTTTTCTTCTTTTCTGATTTACAAATTTTAAGGCTACAAATTTTCATCTACGTATCATTTTAGCTGCAGCCCATGAGTTTTGCTGTGTACTTTTCATATATTCAGTTCAAAATGTTTTCTAATTTTTCCAACGTGATTTTCTCCTTGTCCCTTGGGTGATGTAGGAGTGTCTTTCTTGGTTTCCCCACTCAAGTGTTTTGAAAAGTTTTGGAATGGCCTCTCCTTTCTTTTCAACAGGGTGAAGTGCTCTTCATCCTTTGAAGTCCACTTCAAGCGGCCCCTCCTCCGTGAAGCCTTCCCTGGACACTCCCTCCACACCATTCCAGGTGCATAATTGTAGCTGCCTCCTCTCTGTTCCCACGGCACTTCGTACAGACCATCGTTATAGCATTTTCAGGGCACACAGCAATGTATCTGTGAAGACGCTTTCAGTTTCAACTGAAAGACTAATCTCTGGCTGAAACCAAAAGGGAACTTACTGGCTCATTTCACTAAAATGTGCAGCTTTCAGGTGCAGCTGGATCAAGGGGTCCTGATTCTTGATGACTCAATTCACCTCTGAGGTCATTTCCTGTATGTTGGCTCCATTCTGAGGCAAGTTCTCGAATTCTGGCCACGAGACATCTGCAGTAGCTGCAGGTAGCACATCCTCTCTGCTCCTGGTCAGGAGCCTTTGCCCCAGTCATCCCATCAAAAGTGTCATGGAGTCTCATTGGTTCTGACTGGGGCACATACTCCAACCAGGTCAATTCATATGGCCTGGGGAATCCAGTGGACTCGCTCAGGACAGGGTCATGCGCTCCCCCAGGGAAAGGAGAGAGAGTGGAGGAAGGGTGACATCCCAGCAAAGATCAGGATGCAATTTCCAGAAGAGAAAATCAGTGCTGGAAAGACAAAAAAAAAAAAAGGCAATATTACTACTGCTAATAACAACAACTATAAGTCACTCTCACACTCATGCATGCCACTGTCCCAAGTGCTTTACGTTTAGTTCTGTGTGTCCCTTCCCCACTGGACCTGAGACCTTCGAGAGCTAAGAGAAGGTCTGTTCTATTAACAGAAAAACCAGAGGCGGCTGGGGAGGGAGGAGATGGCAATTCCTCCTGGACCCTAGTCAGCCGCCCTCTGCACCTGGAGCCCAGGATCCCTGGGGGGAAGCTGGCAGGGCGCCTGCTCAGGGCGGCTGCTCAGTAACTCTCTGCCTTAGTCAGCCCGGCTGCTGTAACGCAATATACCACAGACCGGGCAGCTTAAACACCAGACACTGACTTCTCACAGTGCTGGAGGCCGAGTCCGGGATGAAGGTGCATTTCCTGTGTCCTCACGTGGCCTTCCTTGGTGCGTGTGGAGAGCCAGAGAGCAGGTGCCCCAGTGTCTCTTCTTATAAGGACCCTGATCCGTCCTTAATGGCTTCCTTGGAGGCCCCGTCTCCATATACAGCCGCCGTGGGGGTCAGGGCTTCAACATGGGAAGTTTGGGGGGACGTGAACATTCAGTCCATAATGCTCTCCTTTCAGGGTAAACCCTCCCACGTCTTTCCAAAAATCAGAGCCGCACAGACACTCAGCATGAAAGGAGCCTTCGTGGCCCTGTGGTCCAACCACACACTCAATCAACCCAACCATGCACCCACATCGGCAGGTGGCCAAGCCTTTGTTTGCATACCACCAGGGACAGGAAGCTCACCTTCTGCTCCAATTAGGCAACCCTGACTGCACTGGTCTGGAGCTAAAGGTCAGCTCCCACGTCTTCCACTCTGAATCTTCTCTTCTTCAAGCTAAATACCTCTGCCTTCTCGTGGTTTTCAGACCCTCTTCACACCCTCTCCTCTCCCCTTCTTAGTTGCCTTTTCTAAATATGCTCCAGTTTGCCAATGCTCTTCAAATGAAGTCCAGAACTAGACATAGACTGCACATGTGGCCACTGCAGTGAGGCTCACCTCCCTCATTCTGGGCACTATACCTCTATTAATGCAGCCTCAGTGAGCTTCAAGTTTCTCTTGGCCATGACACACTCTTGACTTTGGGAAAAGTACCCAAGCACATGTCGCCTCAGTGGTTCTAAGCCTCATACACGTGAAAGAAGTAAAGAACATCGCACTTGTCTTTGGTCAGTGTCTTTGGAAGGACCAGCACTCACGTCTCTATAGATTTTTAATGCCCGCCCTTTTGCTGTGCCCTTTCTGCAGCATGCAGGTGCTTTGTGACCTTCTTTTTTTTTTTATTTCTAAAATGGAAATAGCTTTATCGTTTTTCTCAGATTCTAGAAGGAATATATCACTTAAAAAATCAATAGAGAAAAGTTAAAAATAAAAACAAAAAAGCCCTTGGAACTAGACCGCCCAGATTCACATCCTGACCCCACCACTCACTAGCTCTGTGGCCGGGGCAAGTTGCTCAGTCTCCTGCACTGCTGTTTCCTTGTATCTCAAATGGGGACATAAAATGTGGTGGGGATGGCTTAGCACAGTGCCCGTGAGATGGTAACTTCCTTAAAAATGTAAACAATTTTGTTATTTTTGTTATTAATAATTATTCAGTCAGGATTCTGTTTCTCTGGAGAACTCTGACTAATACAGATAAATCTGTCTTAGCTTCTCAGGCTGTCATAACAAGATACCACAGACTGGGGGCTTAAACGACGGGAGTGTATGTTCCCGAAGCTCTGGAGGCTGAAAGTCTGAGATCGAGACGTCAGCGTGGTCGTTTTCTGGTGAGTCTCTTCCTGCTTGCAGACGGCTGCCCACTTGCTGTGCGCTCACAGGGCAGAGAGCGAGCTCCGGTGTCTCTTCCTCTTCTTATAAGGCCGCAGTCCTGTCAGGTTAGGGCCCCACCCTTATGACCTCATTTGGCTTTAATTACCTCCTAAAGGCCTTATCTCCAGGTGCAGCCACATTGAGGGTTAGGGCTTTGACATATGAATTTGAGGTCGGGGGACACAATTCAGTCCATAGCAGCAATATTAGTATAAGTAGCAGCTGCCGTCTTTGTGCAGCATGACGCTGCACCCCCCCCCCAATTTTGTGATAACCACAGGGATGGGTGGCAGTGACCCAGTCATACCTCACCCCCCTTCCTCTGGCCACAGCGGCTGGTGCAGAGGTTGCCAGGGTGCCCAGGCTGAGCCACCATTGACGCCAGACTGGTGCACAGGTTGGCCTGTGATCCAGTCCAAGCCGATGCAAATAATTCCCCAGGACTTTTCTGGTTGGAGCCTGCGGGAAGAATTCCTTTCCTTTCTGACTGCAGAGCTGGTGAGAGGGGAGTTCAGAGAAAGTCCGCCTGCAGTGGGAGAGGATGTGGCTGGTGCACAGAGAGCTGGAGACCAGAGGCGGGCAGAGACGGACGCGGGGGTGCTCGTCGCATTCTGAGCCCCGACGGTGTGCCCGAGCAGCTCCACCCTTTCTGAGCTCCGGCTTTCTGATGCAATAAATTCCCAGTTTTGCTAAGCTTCCTTGACTTGGTTTTCTACAGCTGCAACTGACATGATCGTGTGACTAATGGGCCCCGAATAATAAAATTTGTTTTGCTTTATTTTCTGGGAGATGACAGAGATTGTGAGCTGCCCACCCAGAGTCAGTTTCTTCCTCCTTCTGGGTAGCAGGCCCTGATAGCCATCTACCCGCCAGTCAGGATTGCATCTACAGCTATATCTTCCTCTGCGTCTGCATCCACATCCGCGTCGAAATCTGTATCTGCGAGTATTAGTTCAGTTGCAGATAAGGGAAATCCAGGCTGGCAGTGGCTAAAATAAGAGAGGTTCCTCCCCCGTGTCACAGTGCGGGGGGAGGTGTCCAGGGCTGAGTGCCCCACAACGTCACCCAGGGACCCAGTCTCCCTCCGCCTTGCTGCTCTGCCACCCCTAGGCTATTGCCCTTGTCTGCGTTGTCGGAGATGACCACCGCCATGCCCATGTTCCCGGCAGCAGGAGAAAGGAAGAGGGAAGAATGGGAGGTCACGCTCTCTCCCTTTATTTATTTTATTTTGTTATTATTATTTTTTAGTGGCTTTAAACAACCATTTTGTCATGACCACGGATTCTGTGGTCAGGAATTTGGACAGGACAGAGCAGGGCTGGGTTGTCTCTGCTCGGTGTGTCTGGGACCTCAGCTGGGGAGATGTGAAGGCTGGGGTGGCTTCACAGCCAAGGACAGGAATCATCTGAAGGCCCACTCGCCCACATGTCTGGCACCTGGGGCGACAAGGACAAAGACAGCTGACTAGAGAACCTACACGTGACTCTCTGCGTGGCTTGGCTTCCCCACAACGTGGCCGCCTCAGGGGGCTTAGTCTTCTTGCGTGGCGGCTCAGGACTCCCAGCAGAAGTGTTCCAGTCGTCTCTTATTTTTAAAAACTTAAAAAAAAAAGACCAACTAGTCAAATATTTTATCACCTATCTATATTTATTTACTTTATATTTAAAATACAAGGCACCTCCGTATAAAGATATGACTCTGAATTTGCACGTGGCTCTTCCGCTCACATAACCTGACTTTCTCCATTGACATAGTACACCTTTTGGTTTTAAATGATATAGGATATGGATTTATTTGTTTTTTTGGTGAGGAAGTTTGGCCCCGAGCTAACATCTGTTGGTGATCTTCTTCTTTTTGCTTGAGGAAGATGGTCTCTGAGCTAACATCCGTGCCAATCTTCCTCTATTTTGTAATTTTATTTATTTATTTTTTTTCCCCCAAAGCCCCAGTAGATAGTTGTATGTCAAAGTTGCACATCCTTCTAGTTGCTGTATGTGGGACGTGGCCTCAGCATGGCCGGAGAAGCGGTGCGTCGGTGCGCGCCCGGGATCCGAACCCGGGCCGCCAGCAGCAGAGCGCACGCACTTAACTGCTAAGCCACGAGGCCGGCCCTCTTCCTCTGTTTTGTATGCGGGATACTGCTGCAGCATGGCTTGATGAGTGGTGTGTAGGTCTGTGCCCTGGATTCCCCAAACCCGTGAACCCTGGGTTGCCAAAGTGGAGCATGTGAACCTAACCACCATGCCACCAGGCTGGCCCCAGGATATCTATTTCTATATCATCTATGTTTATACACAAATTAATTATCCCTTATTAATATCTGCAGGTTATTCAATTTTATGAATGTTTTATAAATTTATTATTAATTTATTAATTCAACCCTTTCTTCGTGGTTTGTTTTAACTTCGTCAGTATTTTTATATGTACCTGGCATAATTTGCTTCACCACTTTGGGTATAAGAATAAGCCCCTTTCTCTTTTTGATAGTTATTCAAGCTGCTTGTGTGACTAGAGGTTGCATTTAGATGCTATAATAGACCAACCACAGTGGCTGAAATACTTAAGGGTTTATCCTGTGTAACGTGAAGTCTGGAGGCATGTACCTGCTGACATTGGCTCACGGCCTGTGATATCAGGGCCGAGTTCTCTGTGATTCTCTCGGTCTTTCCCTTTGGTTCCAAACGGCTGCTTGAGCTCCAGCCATCACAAACACTTTAGGCAGGAGAAAGGAGGAAGGGGGAAAGTTGAAGGACCAAAGGATGCTCTCATAAGCTCCATCTGAACACTCCCATGACTAGCTGCAAGGGAGGCTGGGAAGTGGTCTGTTCGCTGGGCGTATCGCTGTCCAGAATTACACTGTGGCTCAGATATGAGGAAGAAGGGCAGGATGGAAGCTGGGAGACAACCACAGGCCTACGCCCTGTGGCGGGTGCTGGAGCCTCACCCGTCTCCTCTCAGCTCTACGCACCGAGGCCTTCTTTCTGCGAACATCTGCAGCTTTCCGCCTGAGGGCTTGGTTTTGGCTGCAGGTGCACACATTTGGCCAGCTGGACGTGCCAGAGAGTTACGCCCTGGAAGCGGCCCTCTACTAATGACAGATGGTCTTGGTGAGGAAATACCCTAGCCTCTTTGTTCCTCACCCGGGACAATTTGGAGGGACGTCCTACACAGTCTCCCAGAAGCCCTCAGTGGAATTAAGCTCTGGTTCCCACAGCAGTAACCTGCTCCTTAAAGCACCCCCTTGTTTTCTTTCCCTGCCCTGCCTCACTTCCCCTCTCCCCTACAAGTGTTTCCTGGGATCACCTCCCAAATCCACTACTTGAATCTTTGTCGTAGAAATTGCTTCTGGGGGAACTCAACCAAGACTCCCTTCATGCCTCAAACATCAGTCAATGTGACCAATGGCTGGGGGATCTAATCAGCCCAGCAGGAAGCCTGATTTGGGGAAGAGATTTACAAAATTCTAAGACATTCTTATCATCTGCTTGAATGACACACCTATTGGTGCAGAGATGATACAAACCAAGGCGAGTCTTTAAAGCAGGATAATCATATCCCTCCTGTGTTGCTCATAACTGAGGGTACTATTTACTAGTTTTTCCTTTATATTAAGCCATTGCTCTTGAAATAAATCCACTGTATCAGGGTAACTGAGTGAAAAGGGGGTTCCCAGTCTCAGCCACACGTGTGTGCAACCCAGCCCTCCTGCCATGACCCTCTAGATGTCGCCTTCCTTTGCAGGAAGTTCCCAGTGAAACGCCTCCTGCCCTTCCTTGGCTGTGGTCCTCAGCAAACTGTTTGATCCAGCAGAGGAGGCCCACAATGTTGGATCTCAAAAGGGAGTGGGTGACAAAAGAGGTGTCTGAGAGAAATTTTGAAAGATCTAAACAAATGGAGAACTAGTCCATGTGCATGGATCGAAAGACACACTATTTTTAAGATGGCAAGTCTCTCCTAATTGGTCTATAGATTCAATACAATCCTCGTCAAAATCCCAGCAGGTACTTTTCCAGAAATTAACAAGCTAATCCTAAAATTTATATGGAAATGCGAAGGACCCAGAATAGCCACAACAATTCTGAAAAAGCAGAATAAAGTTGGATGACTTTCTCACTTCCCTTTTGAAAACTTACTTGAAGCTACTCTAATCAAGACAGTGTGGTACTGATTGGAATATGGACAGACATAAAGCCATGGAACAGAATAGAGAGTCCAGAAATAAACCCATACATTTACAGTCAATTAATTTTCAAAATAGGTGCCAAGGTAATTCGGCAGGGAAAGGACAATCTTTTCAACATATTATGATGGGACAATTGGATATCCACACTTAAAAAGATAAATTTAGATCATTACCTCACACCATACACAAAAATTGACTTGAAATGGATCATAGTTCTAAACATAAGAACTAAAATGATAAAACTTTTAGAATAAAACATAAAGGAAATCTCCATTACCTTGGGTTAGGCACAGTGTTCTTAGATATGGCACCAAAAGTGCAATTCACAAATGAAAAAAAATTGGTAAATTGAACTTTAATAAAATTTAAAATATAGGGAACTCCAAGGATTGGTCTTTCCATGGAAGCAACCATTAAGCTGGCAAAAAATGTCAGTATCAACTTTTTTGGAACTCTGGAATCTATCAAAACTGTACAGCAACCAGGAGAGTGCTTAATGAAGAAAGAGACTGCTAATCATCAGTAAGAAGGTGTTGTGGCAATTTTTCTTATCCGCCTGCCATCTACCATTCCCCAGCTCAGTGGTGGCTGTGGGAACAGTGGCCTGCATTCTTGGTGCAACTTGCTGGTGCCAGAAAGGGCAATACAGACCTTGTCCTCAAAGAATTGTGGTTGTGCATTTTGATCTGTCTGGTAGCTTCTTGACGGACTGGTTAAGGCATTGCCTTTGCTTTGCCCCCCTTGAAACTCTCTCAGGACTGGAGCTGCTTCCTAGCCAGTGTCTGTTGAAATAATGTAAAGACATATACAACCCAACTAGGGCAAAGGATGATGGACAGAGCAAGCAGTTGGCAGGCCAAAAAGCCTGGGAAGGAGGAGGCTGAGGAGGAAGATACAAGGGCTTTGAAAGGCTTCCACATAACAGGGAATCTGGAGTATGATACATATGCCCAGGGCTGACTGCACACACAGAAAAGATCTGAGAGGAGCCTCGGCTTGCACCTCTGGCTGATCTTCGGGCTCTTCACAAGCAAGCGAAAGCTAAGACAGAGTTGTAGTCAGCCTGGTTAAGCATTGAAGAAGTGCCCCGGCTCAGAGTCAATCTGTAAAGACAGAAAATATTTTTTGTTTTGTTTTCTTTACATTTTGGTTTCACGTGTTTAAGGAAACGTTTATCATATCACCAGCTGACACTGAGAAAATGGAACAGAGACTTCAGCAAACATACATGACAAGAACTACAGTATTTGCAAAAATAGATCAGAAAAATCACTAAACAAATGAATGGCTGCAGCCTACAACAAACAACAAAAGCAAGCCGTGTTGGGGCAGAAGGGCGGGGGAGAATGTGATTTCCAGAGTTATCACATTATAATATTCAAAATGCCCAGTTTTCAACAAAAACTTTTAAGCCATACAAAGAAATAGGAAAGCATGGCCCATTATTAAGGAAAAAAAAAAGAAACTCTCTGAGGTAGTCCAGACACTGGACTCACTAGACAAAAATTTTTAATTTGTTGTCTTAAATATGCTCAAAGAGCTAAAGGAAACCATGGATTAAGAACTAAGGGAAACCAGAATGATGTATGAGCAAGTAGAGAATATCAAGAAAGACAGAAATTATTAAAAAAAAAAACAAATGCAATTCTGGAGCTGAAAAGTAAATACTGAAATAAGAAACTTACCAGAGGGGTTCAACATCAGATTTGAGGCACACAGATGAAAGAATCAGTGACTTGAAGAGGGACAAATTGAAATTATCCAGTTTGAGGTGCATAAAGAAATGAGTGAAGAAAAATGAACAGAGTCTAAGGGACTGTGGGGCACCATTAAGTATATTAACATATGCATTAGGAGAGTCCCAGAAGGACAGGAGAGAAAGAGACAGAAAGAATATTTTAAGAAACAATGGTTAAAAACATCCCAAATTTGATAAAAGATATGAATCTACACATCTAAATAGCTCAGCAAACTTCAACTAGGATAAACGGAAAGAAATCGACATCAGGACACATTATGGGGCTGGCCCAGTGGCATAGTGGTTAAGCTCGTGCTCTCTGCTTTGGCAGCCCGGGGTTCGCAGGTTCGAATCCTGGGTGTGGACCAATGCACTGCACATCAAGCCATACTGTAGCAGCGTCCCACATACAAAACAGAGGAAGATGGGCATGGATGTAGCTCAGAGCCAATCTCCACCCCCAAAAAAGAGGCATTATACTCAAACCGTTGCAAGACAAAGACAGAATGTTGAAAGCAGAAGAGAGAAGTGACTTATCACATAGAAGGGATCCTCAATTAGATTAACAGCCAATTTCTCATCAGAAGCCATAGAGGCCACAAAGCAGTGGGATGACATAATTAAAGTGCTGAAAAAAAAACTGTCAACCAAGAATTCTCTCTCTGGCAAAACTATCTTTCCAAAATGAAGGGGAAATTAAAACATTCCAAGGTAAGTTAGAGTTGAGGGAGTTCATCACTAGTAGACCTGCCCCACAAGAAATGTTAAATGGAGTGTTTCAGGTTGAAATGAAAGGACACTAGGCGGTAACTTAAAGCCATATGAATAAAGAACTCCACTAAGGTAAATACACAAGGAAATACACAAGCCAGTATTGTATTTTTGGTTTATAACTCATCTTTTATCCCCCACAGTATTTAAAAGATAAATGCATAAATAAATGTTAACGGGCACATAATATATAAAGATGTAACTTGTGACAGTAGCAACGTAAAGGAGTTGAGGGACAGAGCTGTATAGGAACAGAGTTTTTGTGTGATATTGAAGCTAAGTTGATATCAATTCAAACTAGATTATTATAAATTTAGTATTTTACTTGTAATCCCCAGAGTAACCACTAAGAAAATAGCTAAAAATAGACAGAAAAGGAAATGAGGATGGAGTCAAAATGACACACTAGAAAACACCAAACACAAAAGAAGGCAGTAATGGAAGAACTGAGTAATAAAAAAAGATATGACATATACAAAACAAATAGCAAAATGGCAGAAGTAAGTCCTTTCTTATCAATAATCACTTTAAATGTAAACGGATTAAACTCAACAGTTAAAACACAGAGATTGGCAGAATGAATAAAAAGCATAATCCAACTATATGCTGTCACTTTATATTTAAAGAGATTCACTTTATATTCAAAGACACAAATAGGTTGAAAGTGAAAAGATGGAAAAGATATTCCATGCAAATCATAACCAGAAGAGAGCTGGAGTAGATATAATAATATCAGTAACATAGGTTTTAAATCAAAATTGTTACAAAAGACAAAGAAGGATATATGTGTTGATAAAAGTGTCAATTCGTCAAGAAAATAATTATAAACATATATGCACTAAACAACACAGCCCCAAAATAATAAATGAAGGGCAAATATTGAGAGAACTGAATGGAGAAATAGACGGTTTTACAATAATAGTTGGAGACTTCAATACTCTACTTTCAATACTGGATAGAACATCTAGATAGGAGACTAATAAGGAAATAGAGGATTTGAACAACACTATAAACCAACTAGAGCTAACAGACCTATATAGAACATGCCACCCAACAACAGCAGTGACTTCCAAGTGCACATGAAACATTCTCCGCGATGGACCATATGTCACCCCACAAAACAAGTCTCAGTAAATTTTAAAAGATTGAAATTCTACTAAGTATCTTTCCTGATCACAATGGAATGAAGCTTGATATCAATGACAGAAGGAAAACTCGGAAATTCACAAATATGTGGAAATTAAACACACACTCATAAACAACCAATGAGTAAAAGAAGAAATAACAAGGGAAATTAGAAAATACTTAGAGACAGATGAAAATGAAAACACAGTATATCAAAATGATGGGATGCAGTGGAAGCAGAGCTAAGAGGGCAATCTGTAGTTGTAAATGCCTTCATTAAAAAATAAGAAAGATCACAAATCAGTAACCTAACCATACATCAAAAGAAACTAGAAAAAGAAGAGCACGTTAAATCCAACACTAGGAGAAGCAAGGAGATAATAAAGATTAGAGTGGAGACAAATGAAATAAAGAATAGAAAAACAATGGAGAGGATCAACAAAAGAGAGAGTTGTTTCTTTGAAAAGATCAGCAAAATTGACAAACCTTTAGCTGGACTAAGCAAAAAAGAGGGGAAAATGCAACTAAAATCAGAAATGGAAATGAGGACATTACTACCAACCTTACAGAAATAAAAAGAATTATAAGAGAATACTATAAACAATTGTATGCCAGCAAACTAGATAACCTAGATGAAATGGACAAATTCCTAGACAGACAGAAATTACCAAAACTGACTCAAGAAGAAATAGAAAATCTAAACAGACATATAAGAAGTAAAGAGTTGAATCAGTGATCAAAAACCTCCTAACAAAGAACAATCCAGAGTCAGATGGCTTCACTGGTAAATTCTACCAAACATTTAAAGAAGAATTAACACCAATCCTTCTCAAACTCTTCCACAAAATAAAATAGGAGGGAACACTTCCTAAATCATTCAATGATACTAAAGCCAGATAAAGACACCAGAAGAAAAGAAAACTGTGGACCAATATCCTTTATGAATATAGATGTAAAATTCTCAACAAAATACCAGCAAACTGACTCCTAAGGCATCTTAAAAGGATTATACACAATGACCACGTAGGATTTATCCCAGGAATGCAAGGGTGGTTCAGCATAAGAAAATTAATCAATGTAGTACACCACATTAATAAAATGAAGGAAAAAAATACATGATCATCTCAATTGAGTCAGAAAAACCATTTGACAAATTTCAGCACCCTTTCATGATAGAAACACTCAGCAAACTAGGAATAGAAAGGTAATCCCTTAACATGATAAAGGCCACATACGAAATACCCATGGCTAACATCACACTCAATGGATGAAAGACTGAAAACTTTCCCCCTGAGATCAGGAACAAGGATGCCCACTTTCACTGCTGCTATTCAACATTGTGCTGAAAGTTTTAGCCAGAGCAATTCAGTAAGAAAAAGAAATAAAAGAAATTGGAAAGGAGGAAGTAAAACTACCTCTATTTATAGTTGACATAATATTATATCTAGAAAATCCTTTAAAAGCCACAAAGAAATTATTAGAGCTAATAAACAAATTAAGCAAAATGACAGGGTACAAGATCAACATGCAAAAATGAGTTGTGTTTCTATACGCTAGCAATGAACAATCCAAAAAGGAAATTAAGAAAACAATTCCATATGCAATAACATCAAAAAGAATAAGATACTTAGGAATAGATTTAACCAAGGAGGTGAAAGACTTATACACTGGAAACTGCAAAACACTGCTGAAATAAGTTAAAGATCTAAATAAATGAAAAAACATCCCATGTTCATGTAATGGAAAAGTTAACATTGTTAAGATCGCAATATTCCTCAAAGCAACTTATTGATTCAATTGCATCCCTATCAGAATCCCAATAGCCTTTTGTTTTTTAAGAAATAAGAAAAGTTGATCTTAAAATTCATATGGACGTGCAAGGGACTCAGAATAGTCAAAACAATCTTTAAAAAGAACAACAAAGTTGGAGGATTCAAACTCCCAATTTCAAAACTTGCTACAAATCTATAGAAATCAAAACAGTGTGGTACTGGCATAAGGATAGAAATAGAGATCAACGGAATGAAATTGAGAGTCAGTAAATAAGTCCATGCATGTATGGTCAATGATTTTCGACAAGGATGCCAAGACAATTCAATGGGGAAAGAATGGTCTCTTTAACAAATGGTGGGACGACTGGATATCTACATTCAAAAGCATGAACTTAGATCCTTATCTCACCACATATACAAAAATTAATATAAAATGGATCAGAGACCTAAATATAAGAGCTAAAGCAATAAAATTCTTAGAAGAAGACATAGGGGTAAATCAATCTTCATGATCTCAGGTTTGGCCATGGATTCTTAGATATGACACAAAAAGCATGAGCAACAAAAGAAAAAAGAGATAAATTGTACTTCATAAAAATTAAAAGCTTTTGTGCATCAAAGGACACTATCAAGAAAGTGAAAAGATGACCCACAGAATGAGAGAAAAGATTTGCAAATCATATATCTGATAAGTGTCTAGTATCCAGAATATATAAAGAACTCTTTCAACTCAATGACAAAATGACAAACAAACTGTGTTAGTCCGTTCAGAGAGCTATAACAAAATACAGCAGACTTAGGTGGTTTATAAACAATGGAAATTTATTTCTCACAATTCTGGAGACTGGGGAGTATAAGATCAAAGCGCTGGCAGATTCGATGTCTGGTGAGAACCCACTTACTGGGTCACAGTCCACTGTGTCCTCACATAGTGGAAGGGGCAAGTTATCTCTCTGGGGTCTCTTTTATAAGGGCACCAATCCCATTCATGAAGGTTCTGCTCTGATGACCTCTCAGAGGCCCCACCTCCTAATACCATCACACTGGCAGTTAGGATTTCAACATATGATTTGGGGACAGGGGGACACAACCATTCAGTCTACAGCACAACCCAATTTAAAAAGGGGCAAAGGACTTGAACAAACATTTCTCCAAAGAAGATATACAAATGACCACCAAGCATATGAAAAGATATTTAACATTGTTTGCCATCAGGGAAATGCAAAGCAAAACCACAATGAGATACCACTTCACAACCACTAGGATGGCTATAGTAAAAAAAAAAAAGGAAAACAACAAGTGTTGGCAAGGACGTGGAGAAATTGGAATTCTCATATACTGCTGGTGGTAACGTAACATGGTATAGCCGCTGTGGAAAACAGTTTGTCAGCTCTTCAATAAGTTAAACATAGAATTACCAGAAGACTTAGCAGTCCACTCCTGGGTAACTACCCAGAAGATTTGAAAACGCACCTCTGCACAAAGATTTGCATGGAAATGTTCGTAGCAGCGTTATTCATAATAAAGACAAAGTGATTACAATCCAGAGGTCCGACAGCTGATGAATGGATAGACCAAAAATGGCATATCCATGCAATGGGATATTATGCAGCAGTAAAAATGAATGGAATACAAGCTACCACAAGGATGACCCTCACACACATTATGCTAAGTAAAAGAAATAGACACAAAGACCACATGTTGTATGATTCAGTTTATATGAAATGCCCAGAAAAAGAAAAAGGAAAAGCAGTAGAGACAGAAAGGAGGTTAGCAGGGCAAGGAGTGGGAATGAAATTCACGGCAAACAGGTATGAGGGATATTTTTGGAAATGTTCCCAAACAAGATTGTGGTGATCTCGTAAGTCAGTCTTGAGTCAGTCAGTCAACTTACTCGAAATCATTGAATTGTATGCTCACAATGGCTGAATTTTATGCTATGTAAATTATACCTCAATAAAACTGTTACAATAAAAATAAAAAAGAGGAAATGAGTTGAAGGAGGAGTTGTCTTAATTATTTTTTTTCCCAGTAGGCCCCTTGGCTGAAATGCAAATTTAACCACTTCCCATTGACCAGCTCTGAATACTGAGGGGTGTTGGGAGGGTGCAGAGAGATCCTATTACACCCTCCTCATGGGACCTTGGGACCCACACTCATGAGACGTGCACAGACCCAAAGGGCCCCCACAAGGACCCTTCCCTCAACACAGATCTATTCTGAGGGGACTCGCGTTCACCCCAATGGACGTGGCAGCTGTTAACTTCCACCTCCAAAAGCATCTCCTTTCTGCACAGGGGGACAGGTGGCCCCTGATAAGTCCCACCCACCCCCTAAGTCCTGGCCCGAGTACCCTTTTGAAAATGTAAACTGGATTAAGCCACTCCTCTGATGGAGACCTCAGATGACTTCCAGTTTCCCTCGGAACCAAATGTGCCCTGCTCGCTGGGTCCCACGAGGTCCCACGTGCTGTGCACGTTGTGTGCCCTCCCGCCTCCTAGCGTTCCCTCGCTTAGTCGCTCGGTTCTGACACACGTTCCTGGAGCCAGTCACACTCCTTCCCACCTCAAGGCCTTCACCTGCGTTTGCCTAAAATGTTTCCCCTGTGGCTGGGTCCTTCTCATCATCCGGTGTGCCCCTAAATGTCACCACCTTGACCTCTCCTCAGTTTTCGATGACACTTAGTACAATTTGCATCGAGTTTGTCCGTCACATCTTTTTGTCTGTCTCTCCCCGCTAGAATACAGGCTCTATGCGGTCTGCCACTGTGTACGTTTCTGTGGGTAACCCCAGTGCATAGCTGGGGGCCTGCTCAGTGTTGGCGGGTAGAGGCAGGAAGGAGAGAATGGATGGGTGGGTGGGTGGGTGGAGAGAGAAGGGGAAGGAGGGAGGAAGGCAGGCAGACTGGAGGGAGGGAGGAGGGGTTGAATGTCCTTGTGTTAACATACATCAGAAGCAGTGAAGTGAGTAATGGAGAACATAAGCTTACGAGCCCAAATGATGAGTTCAAATCCCAGTCTGCGACTCACCAGCTGTGTGACCTTGGACAAGTCATGCAACCTCTCTGAGCCTCAGTTTCCTTACCTGTAAAACAGAGATGATGATGATGATGATAATTGTAACTATCTCCTCGGGTTATTCTGAGGTTTAAGTAAAGTGATGCACCTTCAAAGTCTTTAAAACCCTGGCAGAGAGGAAGCGCTCAGCAAATATTAGCTCTTTTTTAGCCCTTTTTTCTCTTGATCTTTCAACCACCACAAATTTCTGATACACAATATCAGGAAATTCACCCTGAAGATCAAGAGAAAGAAGAAGAGACGCTGGCTTCCTGCCAAGATCTGTTCTCCAGAGAACACGAGGTATTTTGATGGTGGGGAAGAGAATCTCTCCACCAGCAAACATCCTTCAAATCAGCCGTAGGGGAATTTGAACCAAGTTCCTCAAAAACAGCCAGAAAAAGAAAAAAAAAAAAGAAAAAAAATAAATAAGATGCTTTCTCTTTTTCTCTGGAGCAGTCATGTGGGCTAGCTGCAAATTGTTTCCCAAAAATGAGTCAGCTGGGGAGAGATGGCATGTTTGTCTGAGCCGACCAGTGTCATCAAAACAGCCCCATCCGCCCTGATAACATTTCATCCTGGTTTGGGCCTGTTTCCACAGCCTGGTGCAGGCTTAGGAATCAGGTTCAAATCCCAGCCATGACACTTCTTCCCCCCACGGAGCCTCGGTTTCTCCATCTGTAAACTGGAAATAGTTTTGTCTGCCTCCCAAAATTTGTGGGATAAAATGAGATCCTATGGCTGCCTAAAATTTGCAGGATAGTCAGTAATAGTAGCAGCAGCAACAATCTTCTTGCTCTTCTTTTGAGGCTGCGGGGGGTGACTTTGCTGAATTTTATCCTCTGGCTTCATAAGCATATGCTAGAGACATTTGACCCTCTCCTGGGCCCCTGGCTTGTCTGCAAGATGAAAACTCTCTGGAGGATTTCTTTGCTCTATTTTCTTCCTGAGCTCCCGTGTGTTCATGGCTGCCCTCTCCCTCGTGGCCGGTTGTCCCCATTTGAGAGATGGGCAAAGCGAGGCATTCGGAGAGGGGATGGGACATGCCCGAGGGACTCTCTTTTCACGGGCATGGAGACGGGGTCTTGCTCCCTGCAGCACGGCAGCAGAAAGCTGGATCCAAAGGAAAGGGGGGCAGAGGAGGCTGGGAGGGGGTCCCAAGCTGAGACCCCACCTGGGCCAGGCAGGCAGCGTGAATGAGTGAAGCAGGCTAGTTTGCTATGGTGGGCTCACTGCCACTGCCTCTCTGGGGACCTGGGGCAAGGCTCTGGCCCTGGGCCCTCAGGCTTCTCTGGGAGCTGAGAGTTGGACTCGGCCACTGTGGGCCTCCCGGGTCCAGTGATGCCACCTCTGCACCCCTCTGAGCCTCGGTTCCCATGTCTGTGAGAAGCAGCGGCTCAGGGCCACCCTGCCTGCCTCATGGGTCATGACCGTGAGGCCTGTGGGGATGATGTCACCCATCTGCAAGAAGCAGATGTCACCCTGGTAGCCTCAAATGTCTTCCCAGCAGGTGACCTTTGGCAGCGGTGGGCCTGCCAGGGGCCGGGCCCCCTCCCACCTCTTTCTCACTGGCTCCGGGGAGGAGCCAGCTGCTCTGTGGGCGGGGCTGCCTGGAGCCCTCACCACATCCTCCTCTTCCTGCCCACCCTGCACACGCGGCTGGGGCAGGGATGGCAGCCGCCACCTCTCACAGACCCGCCGGCGTCTCTCTGCCCAGTGACCGACAGGCTCGGGGTCTGACTGTCTGCCTGCTTCTCCCTGACTGTGACTGACAGCCACGCGGCTGTCTGCCTGCCTGCCTGTCTGTCTGTCTGTCTGGGTGTCTGCCTGGCTGGCCACCTACCTGTCGTCTGTCTGTCTGCTTGACTGGCCCCCGTCTGCCGTCTGTCCATTGCTGGTGCAGCTGATTGGGCCCGCCCCATAGGCTCTGTCTTCTGTCCGTGTGTGACCTCTCTGGGAGGTGACTGACCGTTGTCTGCGTCCCACTGGCTCCCTCTGTGAAGCCCGCCAGCCCGGAGCCCAACTGCCGACTGTCCAGGTGACAGGTGGTATGCTTGTCTGGTTGGTGACTCAGGGCAGGTGGTAGATTCCCACCCAGACCTCTCCTGTTGTCAGACTCCGTCTCCCACCCCACGCTGAGCCCAGCTGCACCCCTGGGAGCCCAGTCGTTTGCCCCGAGCACAAGGAATGGATTTCTGAGGGAGCAGCTGGAACAGCAGGTAACTCGACTCCAGGCACCGTTCTCTGCAGGGGCCAGGGCGCCTTCTCCACCCAGGAGGGCTCATTCCGTGCCCGAGGTGGGGGGACGCAGAGGGGTCCTGCGCCCTCCTCGCAGGGGAGGAAGTGAGACCAGCAGAGTCGGGGCTGGAGTCTCTGCTTTTCTGTGGGTCTGCAGAAGGCCTGGGGGCATGGAGGCAGGGGCATGACTGAGCTGCCCCCATGAGCTGTCGGTGGAAACCAGCCTCCAAGAGTCGGCGAGCTGGGAGGGAAAGCTGGTTCCAGACCGAACAAGACACGACAGTCCCCGGGGTTCTGGGCAGCCGATCAGGTAGGGACGGGCATGGGTGAGACCGTGTGATGCTTCTAGGGGTCCCATTTGCGGGGGAGGGCATCAACTTTGTGCCAGGTTCTGTGTTTTTTCTCCTTTATTTCATCCAATCCTTCAAAACAGGGGCTGGTGTGCCCACTTCACAGATAAGGAACTCAGGCTCAGAGAGGTAGAGAGATTTTCCCAGGGTGACTCAGCCAGTACGTGGCAGGGCGGGCTGGTGACTCAGGGGCTGGTCCTGCCCTCCACACACCATCTCCTCATCTTGCTCGTGAAAGCACAGGGGACGGGCCCATGGCGAGAGGCAAGCCGGTTCTGTGTGTCGGTGGAGGAGAGGGAGCGCATGAGATGGGGGGAGGCTGAGCCTTGAAGGATGGGTTGAATTTTGATGTGTGAAAAAGAGGGGACAGGAAGGAACAGGCAGACACATTCCTGGCCGAGGAGCCAGGTGAGTGAATGCCTGGAGGGGGAACTTGTGGAAGGAACAGGCAAGCTGCTGTTCAGCGGGAGCAGAGGACCCAGGCAGGCGGGCGTTACAAGTCAGGGGCTGCTCCTGGGCAGACATCTGCATTCCCCTGAGGGGAAGCTCGGGGGTTTTAGAAGCACATGGCGGAGTGGGGAAAACCTGATGAGTTCAAAACCCAGCCACGAAACCTCTTAGCTGGGCGAGCTTGAGCAAGTCTCTGTGCTTCTTCTCGCCTCGTGGAGCCTTGGTTTTCTCATCTGTAAAATGGGGAAGAAGACAGCTCATCCTTGTGGGGCTGGCTGTGAGGGTTGGAGGGCATGAAAATGTGAAAACTGCTGGCCGGAGGCCTGCCCAGGAAGGGAGTTGGTGTCATGAGGAAGCTTGAGCCCGTGGAGGAGCAGGGCCAGTCTCCAAGAGCGGCAGAAGGTCCAGGGACATGCTCGGGCACCTGCAGCCCTGCCCCCTCAGTCCCCTGGGCTCTGGTCCTCCTGGCACCAGCCTTCAGCATGCTGCAGGCACTTGAGGGTCTCCATGATCCCCCAACACCAGATGAGGCTGGTGGCCCCATTCAGCCCATTGCACAGACGAGGAGACTGAGGCTTAGGGGGGAGGACCTCGCCCCAGACCAACTGTGACTGTAAAATGCCGAGCTGAGGTTGGACCCCCAGTCTGTTTGGTGGCAAGGCCACAGCCTGCTGGACAGGATAACGTAAAAGCCAGACTTCTAGTTGTGGGGCACCTTCTGAGAGGGGACGTTGGATCACCCAGAAGGGCGGCCCTCATCACCTGTTCCCTGTGGTGGGTACAGCAGAAGCCCTGGTCCCGCCCACCTGGCACCTGCCAGGGTGTCTGGATCCTTACAGCCCCGCAGTGGAGGAGACTTAGAGCCCCTATGTCAGGAGGTGGGCAAGATCCGGGGCCAGGAGAGGTGGGGCGAACAAGACATGGCTGAGCCCTGGGCTCTGTGGGCTCCCACCTGCCCAGCAAGGAAGAGAAGGGGGCCGGAGCCCCTAAGGGGCTTGTGGGCAGTGGGTGGGGGCGTCTTGGGGGAGGAGGCCAGTTCAAAAGAAGATGGGAAGGGGAGAGCAGGCCACCAGAAGCTTGGGGAGGCACCAACTTCTCTGCAGCATCAGGACCGCCCCAGTGCCGGATAAATAGATGAATGACAGGCAGGAAGGGCCTCCCTTTCTTCCATTGCCAGGGAGGGGAGCCGGTGCCTCCAGAATCCCAGCAGGCGGGAACTCAGCAGGCAGGAATGATGGCTCGTCCCTTCTCCACACAGCTGGGTGGTCTCCGTGGTCAGCTGGGGGACGCGGGCCCTGGCTTACCAACACACTACCCACTGTAATTAGGGGCTTTGGAATCAACCAGACCTGGGTTCAAGTCCCAGCTCCACCAGTTAGTACCTGAGTGACCTCGAGGGAGCCACTTAACCTCTCTGAACTTCAGTTTCCTCATCTGTCATGTGGAAATAAGGATGCCCGTCTCGGGTGTGTTGTGAAGTTTTATCCAACCTGTATTTATTGCATCAAGCACTGTCCTGGGTCCTGCGGATTCCGTGGGGCACAGACAGGCAGAGCCCGAGCGACGACAAGGGGAAAAGAGCTTAGTGGTGGCTCGCAAGAAATAGAAGCTGTTGTGTTTTACTTTAAATATTGCTGGTAATAATCTTCTTGTTATTAGTTAGAACACCGGCACGGCTTCTGGCGTGGACCAAGCCCTCAATAAATGATAGCTCTCATGAGAATTCTACTCCCCCTTTCACAGAGGGGGAAACCGAGGCGCAGAGAGGGGTAGGGGTTTTCTAGGGTCACCCAGGGAGTCATTTACAAGCAGAGGGAAGGACCCTGTGAAGAGAGGGCACAAACACTTCCTCAAGGAGGAGGGTCTTCCCCCCACCATAGCCCCTTCCCCACATGCTTGCCCTCAGTGCCCCCCAAACCTGAGGGGTGGGGGAGGGGGAGCTGGGTGGAGCCCCACCCGCACCCCACAGCTCACAGGTGCCGCCGCCCCCACTCTTCACCCTGGCGCCTGGCCAAAGGGACTTTTTACGACAGCTCAAATGAGAGCTCTGAGTAAACTTGGAACTTCTGAAACGACCTGAGAATATTCCCCAGGGTGTGGGCAGGGGCCCCATGGAGGGCCCCCGAATGGTCAGGGCACCTGCAGCAGGGACCCAGCCAGCTGGAACTACAGCCCCTGGGGAGAATCTGGCCACCCAAATTGTCCCCGGGGAGGTGGGGCAAGTGTACCAGCCTGGCTCCCTGCTCAGGTCCTGGCCCCTCCTTGCCATGTGACCACAGGCAAGGCTCTGGGCCTCTCTGGGCCTCTGTCTCCTCATCTGCCAAGAGGGCTTGATGAGGTAGACTGGGATGGGACCTGCAAACTTTCTCCAGTACGAATCAGTAACACTCAGTCTACTTTCAGAGCCAGGGCAGGCTGGTGGGGGCCTGCCGGGCAAAGAGGGGACGAAGGGCAGGTTGTCAGCTCTGCCCCACCCCCCACCTCTTGACCTCGAGCAGCGGTAGTTTAAAGCATCCTTTCTTTCTCTACCTTACAAACCAGCCAGCCCTGGTCTGGGGGAAATGGAGCTAAAGCGAGGTGTGACTGCAGAAGCTGAGAGAGGCTGCACCGTCTGGGCGAGGTTGACCAGCGTGGTGGAGGTTGCAGGGCAGATAGAGATTGCACAGGCAGGGAGCGGATGCTGGGAGTGGGACGTGCTCCTCAGCTAGGAGAGGTTGCACAGGTTGGGAGAAGTTCTAGTAGGGAAAGGTTGTTCAGGCTAGGACAGGCTGCATGGACAGGTCCATGGCTCTACTGAGAGGGAGAGACTGAGAGGTTCCATGGGCTCAGAGGTTGCACAGTCTGGGAAGGGTCAGGCCCTTCCCCTCATGTTCAGCTCCCACTGACTAAACTATAACCCCAGGATCGTGACACACCTGTCCTCAGACACCCGCAACCCCGCCTCACCACTGGCAACTAACACCATCCACATACCTGCAGTGTGCCTAGCACCTGCCTCACGCTCCCTCAGCCAGGGAGGCCACTGCGCCCATTCCACAGATGAGGAAAACTGAGGCTCAGAGAAAGGAAGAGAAGTGCCCAAGGTCCCACCACGAGTTAGTGGCAGAGCCTCCTTTCTGATCCAGGGCCACTGGGCTGGTTCTTCCCCAGCCTGAAAGCTCCGCTTAGGTAAGAACTCGCTGCGTGACCCCGGGCAACCTGCCGTCCCTCTCTGAAAGTTCCTTGTTACTAATCTGATGACGGCAGTCACGATCACTCAGACCCTGGGAGCTGAGGGTGCTGCCCAGGGCGGGGGGAAGTTCCTGGGGACAGTGACGGTGCTGGTAGGGAAACCAAGACCTCTCAGGGGCTGCCTCAGGACCCGCTCCTGTATGACTGGACACAGCAATTCTGAGCCCCGTTCATTCATTCCCCGTTCTTCCTCAGCTACTTGTTGAGCACCTACTGTGTACCATGGCCTGTTCTATGTACTAGGGGTACTGTGGTGAACAAAACAGGTAAATTTCCCAGCCCCTGGGAGCTTATGCTCCAAGACGGAGACAGGTCACAAACACAAAAACAGGCACATTTACTACAGTAATCCTAATATTACAACTGCTAAGAAGGAGACAAACAAGGGGCTGTGTGGCGCGGGGAACTGCAGAAAGACCCATTTCAGATGGAGTAGTTTGCTTCTTTGAGGAGGCAATATTGAAGCTGCAACCTGAGGACAAGGAAGCAAAGAAGCAAGAGAAAAAGTGTTCTAGGCAGAGGGAATGGCATGTGCAAAGGCCCTGCTGGGGGGGGGGAGGGAGTTGGAGCATTGCAGCTTTTATCCTGATCAAGCACAAAAAGATCCTCAATGCACTGAATTTAAGAAAGAGGAGTCAAAAAGAGTAAGATTTCAGTTTGGAGTGTAGGGTCTACACAGGTTTTACCACTGAGAGTAAGCTTCAGAATCTGTTATGATAGAAAGCGTTCTCTTTCATTTAGTCACTCATGTAACCAATGTTTTGAGTACCTACTGTGTGTCAGGCACTGGTTAGCCACTGGCGATTCAGCAGTAATCAGAAACACACGGCCCCTGCCTAGATATTGCTCAGAATGTTGCTAAAACACCATGAGCAGGGTGCTCTGTGGAGGGATGGACCCCAGAGGAAAGAGTGACTCATGCCCCTTGGAGAGGTCAAAGATTTACAAAGGAGATGACATTTGAGCTGGATTTTGAAGACCGAGTAGGAGGCTGACAGCCAAGGAGGTAGAGAGTTCCGGTGGCTGAAACAGCACGTGTGAAGGTGTAGAAGCCTGAGGAATGGGGATGTGGGTGAAGCCGTCGGGAACCTGGTGTTCCTGGAGTCCAGGATGAATGCCAGGGCAGATCCTGAAAGTTCTTGAATGCTGGGCTGAGGAATTTAGGGTCTTCTCTGAAGGGTAATGGGAGCCACGGAGAGATATAGATGGAGTGATGACTGGGTTGGAGGGGCCACAGCTGGAGGCGGGGAGACCTGGGAGGGGGCAGTAGGAGGGCAGGTGGGCAGGAGTCCTTGAAGACCAGGGATAAACCAGGAGCCCTTTCTTCTGTGTTCCCTCTCGGGAAGTCCCTCAGTCTCGACACTTCTCCTTCTGGCGACTTGTTGGCTCTTGTTTCTGGCATCTCTGGGGAGTCCCTCTGCACCCTCCTCAGTTCTTCTTGGTCCCCGTGGGAAACGGGCCATTTTACTTTCACTACGACCTCGCCTTTCACTTTCAACCCCTCCCCACCTGTCACACTGGAGGCGATGACCAACTTGAGGAACTAAGAGGATCCCATTCCTGAATTATCAGTGAGAGAAAAAGCGTGCAGGGAAACCAAAACTTGGGTTCTTTCCAGTTTGGGGAGGTTGTAGACGATGCTGCTCTGAACTCTCCGGCACATGTCTGCTTGTCCACATGTGTACATTTCTCCTCGGTGCAGGACCTAGAAGGGGAATTGTTGGGTCTCCTGTTAAGCGGAAGCTTTCCAAAGTGGTTGCAACGATTTACACTCCTACCAGAGAACTGAGCAGAGATTGAGAGTTTCAGTTACTCCATATCCTTTCCAGCCCTTGGAACTGTCTTTTTCATTTTGGCCATTCTGGGTTCATGAGACTACACAACCGCTGTGTAGGGTATCAGGGTGTAAATTTGCATTTCCTTGGTGAGTAATGATTTTGAGCACCTTTTGGTATCTTATTGGCCATTTGGATGTCTTCTTCTGTGAAGTGTCTGTTTAAGCTTTTTGTCCATCTTTTAAAAATTGATTTCCATGTTATTTATTTATTATTGTTTTGTAGGCGTTCTTTATATGTTCTGGATACAGATATATATAAATAATATAATATATATAATTTAGGGCCAGCCCCATGGCTTGGTGGTTAAGTGAGTGCGCTCCGATGCTGGTGGCCCGGGTTCGGATCCCGGGCGCGCACCAAGGCACCACTTCTCTGTCCATCCTGAGGCCGAGTCCCACATGCAGCGACTAGAAGGATGTGCAGCTATGGCATACAACTATCTACTGGGGCTTTGGGGGGAAAAAATAAATAAATAAAATCTTTAAAAAAAAAATTTAATATATATAATTTATAAAAAGTTTATAAATTATATATAATTATATAAAAGAAACTTATATATAAATAGATATAGATATAGATAGATATAGATATAATCTCCCATTTCAGTTTCTTTTCCGTTCTCTTAATGGAATATTTTGATGGACAAAACTTCTTAATTTTAATGAGGTCCAATTCATAAGCCTTTTGCTTTATGGCTAGAGCTTTCTATGGGCTGTTTAAAAGGTGTTGTCTGCCCTCAGATCATGAAAATATGATCCCATGTTTTCTTCTAGAGGATTTATTGTTTTGTTCTCACATTTAGGTCTATGATCTATCTGGAATTCATTTTTATGAATGATGTGAAGTAGAGGGTCAAGGTTTATTTTTTTCCATACGAATATCCAATTAATCTACCACCATTTTTTTTAAGCATAATTTCCTCACGGCTTTGCTGTGGTGCCTTTGTTGAAAATCAAGTGGCTATATATGTGAGTCTGTTTCTGGATTCTCTATTCTTTTCCATTGGCCAGTTTGTTTTTCCTTTCAACAATGCCATATTATTCTTCAAGGTTGCCTAAACTATTCTCAGCCCTTTGCATTTCTATATAACTTTTAGAACCAGCTTGTCATTTTCGACCATTTGAACCTTGGCATTGCTTCAAAACTTTGGCTCAATTTGGGGAGAACTGACATCTTTAAAATATTAAGTTTCCCAATCCATGAACATAGTATGTCCCTCCATTTATTTATAGTTTCTTTCATTTATCTTACTACTGTCTTGTCGGTTTCTGTGTAGAGGTCCTGTGCATCTTTCAGGAGAGTTATTCTTGGGTATTTGATTTTTTATGCTAACATAAATTGTATAATTTTTTAAATGTCATGTTTGTTCTTAGTATACAGAAACATGATGGATTTTTTCTCACACTTTATTAACTTTGTTAACACACTTTTTCAAGTTGGAGTTCTAGATGTAGGAAGAAACAGCTTCCAAACCCAGCCCACTTCAACTGGCCACCAGTCGGAGACTTCCTATCTTTGTTTTTGTAACATTTGAAGACCTCTTCCTCTGCTAATCCCATCAGAAAGGGTATTGTGGTGCAAAGAGAGCATCCCAGCCTTGGACTTCATAAACCAGTAGATATGTTTTACCTTCTTAACAATTTTTAAGTGTACAGCACAGAACAGAACAGTATTGTTAACTTTGTGCACATTGGTGTACAACACGTCTCTAAAACTTTTTCATTTTACGTGTTCTATACACATTGAACAACAACTCCCCGTTATTCCTTCCCTCCAGCCCCTGGCAACCATCATTCTACTTTTTTTCTGCTTCTATGAGCTTGATACTTTAGATATGTCATATAAGTAGAATTATGGAGCATTTGTCTTTCAGTGATTGGCTTCTTTCACTTAGCATAATGTTGGATCATATGACAGGATTTCCTTTTTTTAAGGCTAAATGATATTTCATTGTATGTCTATATGACATTTTCTTTATCCATTCATCAGTCAATGAATTTAGGTTGCTTCCACATCTTGACAACTGTAAATAATGCTGCAATAAACATGGATGTGCAAACATCTTTTCGAGATCCTATTTTCAATTCTTTTGCATATATACACAGAAGTGAGACACTGGATTACATGGGAGTTCTATTTTTAATTTTTTGAGGAACTTCTATACTGTTTTTCATAGCATCTGCACCATTTTACATTCCCACCAACTATGCAAGAGATCCAATTTTTCCGCATCCTTGCCAATATAGTAGCCATCCTAACAGGTGTGAAATGATAACTAATTGTGGTTTTGATATGCATTTCCCTGATGATTAGTGATGTTGAGCATCTTTTCATATACCTGTTGGCCATTTGTTTATCTTCTTTGGAGAAATATCTATTCAAGTCCTTTGCCCATTTTTCAATCATGCTATTTGTTTTGTTTTGTACTGAGTTGTAAAAGTTCTTTATATCTTCTGAATACATCCAATATAAGCTTTGCAAATATTTTCTATCATTCCATAGGTTACCTTTTCACTCTGTTGGTTGTTTCCTCTGCTGCACAGAAGTTAATTAATTAATTTAATTAAGTTTGATGTAGTTCTATTTGTCTATGTTTGCTTTTTCTTGTGCTTTAAGTGTCATAGCCAAGAAATAATCTCCAAGGCCAATGTCGTGAAGTTTTCCCCTATGTTTTCTTCTAGTTTTATAGTTTTGGAGCTTACCTTTAGGTCTTTAACTAATTTTGAATCAATTTTTGTATGTGATGTAAGATAAGAGTCCACCTCGACTTTTCTGCATGTGGATATCCAGTTTTCCCAATACCATTTGTTGAAGAGACTATCCTTTCCCCTTTGCATAGTCTTGGCACCCTTGTCAACAGAACGGTTTATTTCTGGGGTCTCTATTCTATTCCATTGGTCTCGATGCCTGTTTTTATGCCAATACGTACTTTGTCTGTCTTTATACCAATACCTACTTTGATTACTGTAGCTTGGTAATATGTTTGAAATCAGTAAGTGTGAGACCTCCAGCTTTGTTCTTTCTCAAGATTGTTTTGGTTATTTGTGATCCTTTGAGATTCCATATGAATTTTAGGATGGTTTTTTCCTATTTCTGCAAAAAATGCCATTGGGATTTTGACAAAGATTGCATTGAATCTGTAGATTGCTTTGGACATTTTAACAATATTAAGTCTGCCAATCCATGAACATGAAATTTCTTTCCATTTATTTGTGTCTTTAATTTCTTTCAGCAATGTTTTATAGGTTTCAGTGTACACGTTTTTTGCCTTCTTGGTTAAATTTATTCCTAGGTATCCTAATCTTTCTAATGCTATTGTAAATGGTATTGTTTTCTTAATTTCCTTTTTGCATTGCTCGTTGTTAGTATATAGATATGCAACTGATTTTTGAGTGTTAATTTTATATCCTGCTGCTTTGCTTAATTTTGTTTATTAGTCTAACAGTTTTTTTTGTGTGTGTAGAATCTTTAGAGTTTTCTATATATAAGATCATGTCATCTGTGTACAGAGATAATACTACTCCTTCCTTTCCAATTTGACTGCCTTTTATTTCTTTCTCTTGCTTAATTTCTCTGGCTAGGACTTCCGGTATTGTGTTAAATAAAAGTGGTGAGAGTGGGCATTCTCGCTATGCTCCTGATCTTAGAGGAAAAGATTTCAGTTTCTTGTCATTTAGCTGTGGGCTTTCATATATGTCTTTTATTATGTCGAGGTAATTTCCTTCTATTCCTAGTTTGCTGAATGTCTTTATCGTGAAAAGGTGTTGAATTTTGTCAAATGCTTTTTCTGTGTCAATTGAAATGATATGTGATTTTTGTTCTTTGTTCTGTTATTGTGTTGTATTTTTTATATGTTGAAACATCCTTACTCCCCAAGGTTAAATCCCACTAAGTCATGGTGTATAATCCTTTTTAATGTGCTATTGAATTCAGTTTGCTAGTATTTTGTTGAGTATTTTTGTGCCCATATTCATCAGAGATATTGGTCTGGAGTTTTCTGTGTCTGTCTTTGGTATCAGGGTAATACTGGCCTCATAAAATGAGTTTGGAAATGTTTTCTTCTCTTCAATTTTTAGGAGAGTTTGAGAAGAACTGGCACTAATTCTTCTTTAAATGTTTGGTAGAATTCTCCAGTGATGTCAATTGGCCCCGAGCTTTTCTTTGTTGGAGATATTTTATTACTGATTCAATCTGCTTACTAGTTATAGGCCTATTCAGATTTTCTATTTCTTCATAATTCAGCCTTGGTAGGTTATATGTTTTTAGGAATTTATACATTTCCTCTACATTATCAAGTTTGTTGGTGTATAATTATTCACAATAGTCTCTTAAAATCCTTTATATTTCTGTGGCATCAGTCGTAATGTCTCCTCTTTCTTTTCTGATTTTAGTTATTTGAGTCTTCTCTCTTTTTTCTTAGTATAGCTAAAGGTTTGTCAATTTTTTTGATCTTTAGAAATACAATAGATTTTTTATATTGATCTCATATTTGGTGTCCTTGTTTAATAATTATTATTCTAATAGTTTATCTGTCGAGTATCTGGACTTGTCTAAATAGTCAATCCTTATATCATTCCAATCCTTATAGTTTTCTAATCTTTTTAAATTTATTTATTTTTCTTGCCGTATTGCATTGACTAGGACTTCCAGTACAAGATATTCTTGTCTTTTTCCTGCCTTCAAGGAAAAAGTGTTCCAAATTTGGCCATTAGGGATAATATTAGCTGCATATATATTGTGTATGCGTGCGTGTGTGTGTGTGTGTGTATTTGTGCTCCTTATCATATTAAGGAAGATTCCTTCTATTCCTGGTTTTCTGAGAGTGTTTAAAAAATCATGAATGGGTGTTGCAATTTATTAAATGTGTTTTCTGAACCTATTAAATCACCATATAAATTTTCTTCATTCTGTTAATGTGATGAAATACGTTACTGATTTTCAAATGTCAAACTAACCTTGCATTTCTGAAATAAACCTTCTGTGATAATGATGTATATCTACTTTTGTGTATAGCATTAGGTTTGATTTGTTAATATTTTGTTTAGAATTTTTGTGGGTCTATTTAGGAGAGAGATTGACCTAAAATTTTACTTTTTTTTAATGTCAAGTTTTGATATCAAGGTTATGTCTTTAATTCCAGTGTTTAGTTCATTTACGTTTAATGAAAGTACTGATGTGTCTGGGATTAAGTCTGCCATCTTGCTATTTGTTTTCCTTTTGACCCATCTATTCTTTGTTTATTTTTTCTTCTTCTTTGTCCCATTTTTTAGAAGAATAAAGTTTTAAAAATTATTATTTTATATTTCCTGTCTATTAGTTTGTTATTACTCTTTCTCTTATAGTTATTTTAGTGCTTATCTTAGAGATTATAACATGCATACTTGATTATTTTGGAATCTACCTTACATTAGTACTTTTATCACTTTCCAGGCCATACAGTGATCTTTAACTTTATTCACCCCTTCTTACCTTTGGGGGATCATGGTCATGTATTTTAATTCTTCATATAGTTTAAATTTCATAAGACATTATTACTATTTTAAGCAATTAATATTCATTTATATTTATAATACTCTCTATTACCTTTCTACAGTACTTTGCTTCCCATCTGGGATTATTTTCCTTTTCCCAGAAAAACTCACTTTAGTATATCTTTTGATGCAGGTCTACCAGTGTCAATTTCTCTCAGCTTTTTTTTTTTTTCTGGTCTGAAAAAATACCTTTATTTTGCCTTCATTTAAAAAAATTTGTAATTCAGATCTAATTCACATACCATAAAATTCACTCCTTTAAAGTGTATAGTTAAGTGGGTTTTAGCATATTCACAAAGTTGTGCAACCATCACCACTATCTAACTGCAGAACATTTTCATCACTCCAAAACAACCCCATGCCCAGTAACAGTCACTGCTTATTCCCCCCTCCCTCCAAAGTTCCAGCCCCTGGAACCACTAATCTACATTTTGTCTCTATGAATTTGCCTATTCTGGACATTTCATATAAACAGAATCATAGTCAAATTTCTTGGTCATGTAGTAACACTATGTTAACACTATATTAACTTTTTGAGAAATTGCAAAACTGTTTTCCATAGCAGCTGCACCACTTTACTTTCCTATCAGCAATGTATAAGAGTTCCAATTTTTCTACATCCTCACCCACACTTCTTATTTTCCTCTTTTTAAAATAGCCATCTAGTGGGTGTGCAGCGGTATCACATTGTGGTCTTTATTTGCATTTCCTTAGTGACTAATGATGATGAGCACCTTTTCATGTCTTTATTGGTCATTAGTATATCTTCTTTGGAGAAATGCTTATTCAAATCTTCTGCACATTTTAAAGTTAGGTTGTTTTTTAGATCTTGAGATGTAAGGGTTCTTTACATATTTTGAATACTAGACCCCTAATACTATGATTTGCATATATTTTTTCCCATTTTGTATATTATCTTTTCACTTTCTCAGTAGTGTCTTTTTTTTTTTTTTTTTTTTTTTTTTTATGGAAGACCACCCCTGAGCTAACATCTGATGCCGAGCCTCCTCTTTTTTTCTTTTTGCTGAGGAAGACGGGCCCTGGGCTAACATCGGTGCCCATCTTCCTCTAGTTTATATGGGATGTCGCCACAGCATGGCTTAACAAGTGGTGCGTCGGTAAGCGCCTGGAATCCGAACCGGCCAACCCGTGCCGCCGCAGTGGAGCACACGCACTTAACCACTTCCGCCACCAGGCCGGCCCCCTGTCAATAGTGTCTTTTGAAAGACAAAAGTTTTAAAATTTGAATAGTCCAATATATCTATTTTTTCTTTGGTTACTTGTGCTTTTGGTGTCATATCTAAGAAACTATTGTCTAATATAAGGTCACGGAGATTTACACCTGTATTTTATTTTAAGAGTTTAATAGTTCTACCTATTACAGCTAGGTCTTTGGTCCATTTTAAATTAATTTTTGTATATGGTGTTAGATAGGAGTCCAATTTTATTCTATTGCATGTGGATATCCAGTTGTTCCAGCACCATTTGTTTTAAAGACTATTCTTTTCTCCCATTGAACTATCTTGGCACCCTTGTCAAATATCAATTGAACATAAATGTATGAGCTTCTTCCTGGACTCTCAATTTGATTCCATTCATCTATATGTCTAAAACATATAAGCCAGTATCCCACTGTGTTAATTAGTGTAACTTTGTAGTAAGCTTTGAAATTGAGAAGTCTGTGTCCTCCAACCTCATTCTTCTTTTTCAAGATTTTTTTGTCTTCTCTCGTCCTTTATATCTCCATATGAATTTTAGGATCAGCTTGTCAATTTCTGCAAAAGAGCCAGCTGGGATTTTGATAGGGATTACTTTGAATCTATAGATCATTTTAGGAGTCATCTTAACAATATTAATTCTCCCCATTCATGAGCATGGTATATCTGTCTATTTATTTACATCCTCTATCTTTCTTTCAACCATGTTTTGTAGTATTCAGTGTACAAGTCTTGTATTGCTATTGTTAAATTCCTATTTTATTCTTTTTGATATTGTTGTAAATGAAATTACTTTCTTAATTTCATTTTCAGATTGTTCATTCTTGGCGTATAAAAATACAACTGATTTTGGGGGGCCAGCCCAGTGGCGCAAGCGATTGAGTGCGCACGCTCCACTGAGGCGGCCTGGGGTTTGCCAGTTTGGATCCTGGGCACGCACTGATGCACCGCTTGGCAAGCCATGCTGTGGTGGCGTCCCATATAAAGTAGAGGAAGATGGGTATGGATGTTAGCCCAGGGCCAGTCTTCCTCAGCAAAAAAGAGGAGGATTGGCATTGGATGTTAGGTCAGAGCTGGTCTTCCTCACACACACACACAAAAAATACAACTTATTTTGTATATTCATCTTGTATCCTGCAATCTTGCTACACTCACTTATTAGTCCTAATAGTTTTTGTTTGGTTGTTTGTTTTGTTTTATTTTGTATCCTTAGGATGTTGTATATATGATATCCTATCATCTGCAAACAGAAACACTTTACTTCTTCCTTTCAAATCTGGATGCCTTTTATTTCTTTTTCTTGACGAATTATCTTGGCTAGAACCTAGTACAATGTTTAACAGAAGTCATGAGAGTGAACATCCTTGTCTTGTTTGTGATATTAGAGGAAAATCTTTCAGTTTTTCATCAAGTATGATGTTAAGTGTGGGATTTTAGTAGACCCTTTTATCATATTGACTTTACCTTCTTTTTTTGAAGGATATTTTTGCTGGGTATAAAATTCTAAGTTAACTTTTAAGTATATCTTTGTCTTTATAGTTTTAAATAGTTTTTCTATGATGTGCCTAGATGTGGTTTTCTTTGTATTTGTCCTTTTTGAGGTTTGCAGAACTTCTTGAATCTGTGATTTACTGTCTTTTGCTAGTTTTGAAAAATTCTTAACCAGTATCTCTATTGTTGCTTCTGAGTTGTTCTCTCGCCTCTCTTTCTTAACTCCAAATACATGTATTTTGGACATTTTCACAAAGTCTCATCTGCTCTTTTCTGTATTTTTTAAACATTTCTCTCTCTGTGTGCTTCAATCTGGGTATTTCTTCTATAGACCAGCCTTCCAGTTCACCAATCCTCTCTTCTGATGTTTCTTTCTTTTTTTTTTTTGTGAGGAAGATCAGCCCTGAGCTAACATCCATGCCAATCCTCCTCTTTTTGCTGAGGAAGACCAGCCCTGAGCTAACATCTATTGCCAATCCTCCTCCTTTTCTCCCCCAAAGCCCCAGTAGATAGTTGTATGTCATAGTTGCACATCCTCCTAGTTGCTGTGTGTGGAACGTGGCCTCAGCATGGCCAGAGAAGCGGTGCATCGGTGCGCCCCCAGGATCTGAACCTGGGCCACGAGTAGTGGAGCATGCACAGTTAACCACTAAGCCACAGGCCAGCCCCTCGTCTGATGTTTCTAATCTGTTGCTAAATCCATCGACTCAGGTCTTATAAATTTCAATTATTGTATTTTTCAGTTCTAGGATTTCTACTTTTAATAATTTTATTTATTTATTATTTTCCCCCCAAAGCCCCAGTAGATAGTTGTATGTCATAGCTGCACATCCTTCCAGTTGCTGCATGTGGGACACGGCCCCAGCATGGCCAGAGAAGCGGTGCATCAGTGCGCGCCTGGGACCTGAACCCCGGGCCGCCAGCAGCGGAGTGCGTGCACTCAATCGCTAAGTCACGGGGCCGGCCCCTAGGATTTCTACTTTTAAGTAGATTCCATATTTCTGGTGGAAGCCTTGAACACACTAATCATAGTTATTTTAAATTGTGTCTGATAATGTCATTTTCTGAATCAACTATGTGTCTGTTTCTATTGTCTTTTTTCCTCTTGGTTTTTGGTCAATTGGTACTGTTTCCTGGTTTGCCTTGTCAAGTTAATTGAATGCTGGACGTGTGAATGAAAAATATAGAAGCTTTGGATGAAGCTAACTTTTTCCAGATAGATTTTAATTTTCTAGCATAAATGTCTAGCAGACATACAGCATATAGGCAGGTCGCCTCAATGCAGTCAAGGCTGAACTATTTCTGATTTTTCCTTCTTCCCAAGGCATAGCCTTTCCTGTATAACTGGGTATTTACCAGGACCCATCTTTCTTGCCAGGCCTTGAACTCCAATTCTTCCCTTAGCATTGTGAAACTGCCAACATCTCTTCTCAGCCTTTTTAGCCTATCACCTATGCTTTCTGCTAGGTTTCTTGGTATGCAACTCATTTGTAATGACCTGACAAATCATTTGAGGGGAAATTGCATGCAGAATTTCGATGCATTTTCCTTCTCTCTGGCACCTTGGCCTCTCAAGTACCATTTCACTTGATTGGTGTCTCATGCTTGCTAACAGTTTTTTCTTGCTTAGTTAGTAGTTGTTCTCGGTAGGAAGGTTAGTCTGACACCAGCTCCTCCATCATAGCCAGAAGTGAAAGTCCCCCTCCATATTTTATCTTACAAACCTAAGATTCACTTATGCTTAAAATGTTAGGAAATAGTCTGAACATACAAAAAGGTATAAAGGATAATATAATCAACATGTATGGTAACTTCACTCAGTTTTACCAAACTATTGAGACCCTGGAATACCCCCCACCATTACGTCGCCTCCTTTTCTACACTATTCAAAGCTTGATGTTGTTCATCATCCCCTTGAATTTCCCTATACTTTCAGGACACATGTATGTTCATCTTAACAATACATAGAGCTGTTGTACATGGTTTTAAGTGTGACATAGAGGGTGTTATTATGCATATGTTCTTCTCTCATTTTTTTTTCACTGTATATTTTGTTTGTAAGAGTCATTTGCTTTGTTGTGTGAAGCTATGATTCATTTTCACATTGAGTGATTACACCACAATTTATCTTTCCATTCTCTCGCTGGTGGGTATTTAGGTTGTTTCCAGTTTTTCAATATTAAAATCAATGCTGTTATAAACATTTCTGCGTATGCTTCTTGCTCACATGGAGTGTAGTAGTGTACACAGGAGTGAAATTGCTGGGTCTTAGGGCAGGCACTTGCTCAGGCTTCTTAGACCATGCCAGACTATTTTCCAGACCAGTCGTATTAACTTACATTTCCACTAGCTGTGAATGAGAGTTCCCATTACACCACGTCCTCAGCAGCATATGATGCTGTCAGACTTTTAGTTTTTGCCAATCTGATAAAATTAAAATGGCATGTCATTGTGGTTTTTATTTGCATTTCTCCGTTGACTGTGAGGTGAAGCACTTTATAGTCTCCACGGCACCTACTTCAATCTGATTTCCTACTCCTAAGCTTCTCCTCTTCCCCAGAACCTCCTGAAATTTTGCCGACTTTTGGTCTGAATTACCACAACCCCAGAAATCATTTCTCAGCACTGGAGCCTGGTGGGTAAACACCACTGCAGGGCTCCATCCATCCAACCCTGTGCTGGAATGCTCCACATGCAATGATGCATTTAGTGCTCACACAAACCTGCAGCAGAGTCATGACCCCCTTCTTACAGATGAGAAAACAGAGAATCAGAGGGGTCAGGAACTTACCCAGGGACACACAGCTGGGGCCTGAAAGACTCCAAGCCAGGCGCTCTTCACTCCTCTGTGCGAGACTGCAGAGGTAGGTGCTGCTGCAGGGGCTCCCATAGCAGGAAGGCCTTTGGGGCACTTCTAGCCTTCGCTCAGGAGGCACAGCTTGTGGTCTGGTGTGCGTCTGGGAAGTAAGTTTCAGTTGCCCTCAAGAGTCAGCCTGAGTGGGGAGACCCATAAAGGGGTAGATTCAGGGCAGGGAGGACGGTGGCACAGGGAGGAGTCCCCACTTGGTGTGCGGGAGCACGGAAGACTTTGTTGTTCAAGGATGATGCTTCCTATAATTGAGTGGTTTGTTTTAGATGATAAATATCGTCATCTGTGGAGATAAGATCCATTCTATGTAGACATTCAGCATCACGGAGCAAAGACTCGGTGGGCCCCCTAGTGAGAGAGCTAGACCCTTTTCAACCTTCTTTCAATCCTCTGATGGTGGAGGAGTGAGACTGTTTGGTCCTAGGATGTCTTAAACGCCTCTCTGACACTCTTTGATCCTGCTTTTTAAACAAAGGCAGACCAGGTCCCCAAGTCCTAAGAGTCCCAGGCAGGGGATAATATCTCCCTAAAAGTCAGCTACTGTCTTCTGTTTTCCTTATATTTAGTTTTTACATTTCATTGTATTTAGTTTTATGGCAAGTTGACTGTTTTGCTTAAGAAACACTTATATAACCTCTACTAAACTCCAGGCACTGTTCCAAATGCTTTACAAATACTGACTAATTTAATTCTCCAGGGGACCCTGTGAGGTAGACGCTGTTATTATTATCTCCATTTTACAGAAGAGGACCCTGAAGCCCAGAAAAGTTAAGCGAACTTCCTGAGGTCACACAGCCTGTAAACAGTGGTGCTGGGATTTGAACTGAGGCAGGCTGGCCCCAAGTCTGTTATAACCACGGTGGTACACACTGCCTCTCCATTTCATACTAGCTGTCTGTTGATGGTAGTGATATTATATTTGCTTTTGAGACATGTTATTGGGGCAAAAACTAGGAGATAAGATAAAGATAAATAGCAAGTAGATAGCACCAGTGTAAACCTTGAAGGCAATAAGTGGCAGGAGTTCTAGAACATTCCAGTGTGGCTTCATGGTGCAAGGATAGAGCAGGTGGGTCAAGAAGGCTGAGTTTAGAGTGATGGGAGGGGGAAAAGGTGGTCAAGGAGAAGACTCAGCATGAGAATTTGCCTCACGCAAAAGCAGAGAGGCATGACAGGGCCTGGGGGTCTGGGGGCTGGTGAGTCATTCAGAGCCACTGGCCAGTAATAGCAAGAATCCAGTATCTTCGTGTAGTATTTCACAGTTCACAGGGCACTGTCATCTCTGCTTTCCCACCGACTCTTCTTAACTGCCAGCTGCAGTGGGCACTGTGGTCCCCATTTTAGAGATGATCACTGAGCTTAGAGAGTAGCAGGGCCAGAGAAGAGCTGTTATGTGCTCCAAGATCTTCTGGCTTCAACTTCTGGGCACTTTGTTCTATTTCACTGTATCAGGTATCTTTGGCAGCAAGCAACAGAAACATAGTTCAACACCGTTGAGCAAAATAGGTGTTTTTTGACTTATGTAAATGAAAAGTCTAGGTATGGACATCCAGTATGGCTGGATCCAGGTCCTCAAATGGTCCCATGGGAACTCTGGATCTGTATTTCTCAGTATTGGCGTCATTCTCACGCAGGCTCTCTCTAAGAGGTGACAAAGAGAGCTACCCACTTCCAGCAGGCACCCAAAAAAGTATCTCTTTACTAGAGTTCTAGAAAAACTCCCAGGCTGCTCTCATTGGCTGTGCCTGGGTTGGTGTCCACCTCTGATCCATTCACCGTGGCCAGGCAGGTGGGGTGCATTACTGGCCAGGCCTGGGTCGGGTGCCCGCCCTATGGAGCAGGGGTTCGAGTCAGCTCCACTCAGACCATATAGGGGCAGCTCCAGTTTGAGGAGCTCTTTATATGAAGGCAAGGGATGCCAGGAAGACAGAAGCAGCAGATGGCTCCTCTCTGTCCCCAGGGGCCTGTGAGTCATTTGTGCAGAGCTGAGGAATTTGGAGGGATGAGGAGCCTTGAATGTGGGCAAAGGATTTTGTGCTTTGTTTATCCTATGGTCGAGATGGACCCGCTGGGGAGGGATGTGGCCAGAGCTGTGCCAGGCCTTGTGCTGGGGTTGGGATCACAGGGCAGACGCGCTAGGGAGTGGCAGATACGGATGGGAGGCTGAGTCCTCAAAGTGTGATGAAGGGCTCCTGCAGGGCTTGGGGCCAAGCGAGATCAGTGTTCCTTAAAGCAGATTGAAGTGGTATTTGCCCCATTATTTTATTTTAATAGTGATGTTATTCATTTTAAAGTGTTTTGGGAAAAAAATACACAATAATGGATATTATTGCTTAGGACGAGGTTGGAGTTAAATTTTTAAGTGAATTCATTTATAGGGAACACATTAAATAAATAACAGTACACATGATCTACAAATATGGCCAACATTTAGAAAGTGAGAAATTTTGGGACCTCTTGGCTAGATCACTCTGGGGCCCCTCCATTTCTGATGCTCTGAGTGCATGTCAATCACGGCTGTTTCTTGAGTGTGTACATGTCAGGGGTCATGCTCAGAGCTTTCTGCAAGTCTCTGCCTTGAATTCTTGCAAGAATCCTGGAAGTGGGCTTTACCATCTCTGCAAGGCTCAGAGAGGGGAAGTGATGGGCCCGGAGCCACATGGCTGGTAATCTGAACCTCTCTGTGCCCTTCCCCACCGCCCGCTTGGTGACTTGTCAGGGAGCTCAGGGGGAGCTCTTGATGGGGCCAGAGCAGGATCTGGGGGAACCCAGGCCTTCCCACGTGGGCTCAGGGATGGTGTCTGGAAGGAACCGTGCGTGTGACTTGGTCCTTGGGTGGGTCATCCCTCTAGGCTCCAGTTCCAGCTACACCCCTGTCCGTGGGGGTGGTCTGGAGAGTCTCCGGGGCCTGGGCGGGTGGACCCACTGGCCTGTGGTTGGCACCTCCCCAGGCAGCCACAGAGCTGGGGGTGTAGCAGGCAAAGTGCCAGCTAGAGCCTGACTTTGCCACGTGATGGGTTGCTCCTCTGCCCAAGGCACCAAAGTCCACTCACCCCAGATGGGCTCATTCTGTTCTCCAAAGACGTCTCTTCTCCATCTCATCCAGAATCGGCAAGTCCAGGTCACCTTCATTTGTTCGAGCCCAAGTTCCCAGTGTGCTCCCTAGTGGGCTAACCTGGGCTTTGGATTGAGTAGGAAGGCTCATTATTGGGCTAACCTTATCTTAGTCTTCAGTAGGGGTCTCCTTTGTGGGCTGATCTTGAATTTGTTATTCAGTAAGAAGCCAATTTATTGGGCTAACGTCAGCACGAGTATTTCACGGGAAGGAGGACTCAAGATTGCTGCTCGTCAAACACCACTTTCCAAAGCAGCTTCCCCTCCCGCCCTCCTCCCCACTCCCTCCTTCTGTTTTAGATGGATAAATGCCCACATTTAATTCCACACACGAAGCTGCTTCAGTAGGCTTGGGAGGGGCAGAGGAGCAGCGAGCTCCTCCCTCTCTGAATTCACCTCTCATTTGTGACTGTTAAGGGCGACAGGAAGAAGGTGGGGGAAGTGGGGAGGGTCCCGAGGGGCAAATCAGCCACATCTAGGGGCAGGAATCCTTAGGAGTGTCCATGGGCTCCTCAAACTCTTGTTTTTCCGAGACAAATCCAGGAATCTGAGGCAAGTCTTCCCAGGAGGGGGTGGGGACCAGAGGGAGGCTGTCCTTTGGTCCCCAGGCCCGGGCCCACCCCTCGCTGTGCGTCTCTTCCAGGCCCCGGGAGTCAGCATGCTTCGTGTCTGGGCCACCCCTTGGATCCTGCTGATGCTCCAGGGTGGTGAGTAGCTGCCCCACCGTCCACAGATGGGGAGGGGCCGGGCTGGCCTGGGGGCTCCAGGGCACGCCTAGAGGCCACAGGGTGGGGGTCTATGGCGTCTGTCCACTGGAGGCCGACACAGGTTGGGTAGCCAGCTCTCCATTAACCAGAACCCCTCCAACCAGAGAGCTCCATTAGCCAGAGCGCTTCACGCGAGTCTCAAGTGGCCCAGCCCACTGGCCTAGGTCTTCACGGCTCAGCAGCGGGATGAGAGACTTCATCCTTCAGATCCACGGCTCTCTGCCTTGGCTGGTTCCCGACGCTCAGAGTGAGGAAGTCCTGCCTTTGGTCTAACCTCAGTTTGTCCTCGTGTAATGACTCTCCTACACATTCTTCAACAATCCCTGGATCCTCAGCAGGCACTGAGGTTCCTCAGAGGGAGGAGACAGGAGGTGCAGACAAAAGTAGCCAAAACCTGGGAAGGTGGCCCCTGGAGGACCAGAAGATGTTGCAGTCAGAGGGAGCGATGTTAGAGACCGAGCTGGGAAAGGCCGGGAGTTAGATTTTGGGGTGCAGCCAGGGCCGGGAGATCCAGGAAGCCTTCCCCAGCAGAGGCTCGAGCCAGGCTGGACGGGGGCAGGGGCCTCGGCCGCCGCTCTGCTGCCTCATCAGCATTTCTCTCCAGTTTTTGCCAAAAGCCCCAGAGCCTCAAATAGCTCCTCCAGGAAACAGATGTCGGGCTCCTTTATTTTCCCTTTCTGAGCGACCAGCATCCCGTCCTGGCTCTGAAGGGCCTTCAGGTCACCCACCATGGTCCGCACCCTGTGGGCACAAATAACAAGCCCCTGCTGTGTCCTGGGCACTGAGCATCATCTATTCCATTCCCCCGACGGTCCCGTGCAGTCCAAGCTGCAGTGACTCCCAGTTCTCATTGAGGAAACCGAGGCTCAGAAAGGATGAGGGACAGGTCCACGGCCACACAGGCGGCCAGTGGCAGAGCTGGGACCCAATTCCTGTGGTCTTAACTGCCTTGCTTTGCTGCTGTTGTGGAGTGAGTGCCCCGTGCAGGCAGCGTGGGCCGCACGGGGTGACATCACTCAGCACCCCACACCCTCCGATCTGGACAGTGTCCCCAGCTTACAAACAGGGGCTCCGGGCAGTCGTGAGTCGTGTCCACTGTTCGTGCCTCTCACTGCCTCCTGCGCTTTGACGTCCCCGGGCAAGGGACGGCCCTGGGGCTCTCGGCCCGGGGATCGGGGTCCTGATCAGGTAACCGGGTTATTACTCCCTCTGGTCCCTGATGCCGCCTCCATGCCAGTTCAGGGGCTGCTGTCCCCTCCCCAGTGTTTCATTCCAAGTTTGGGACACTTGCTGCCCCTGGTGGCCTTGAGCCTAGCAATGAATGGCAGGTCCTCTCGAGTTCTAGAACCCCGAGAGAGAATGACCAGGATATGAACTCCGAGAAGACGCAGCCGCACGGTGGCTCCTGCAGCCCTGGGTTCAGGTCCTGCCACAACCAGTCCTCTATCCTCCCCAGAGTGTCTGAACTAGCCCCTCTGTGCCCACTGACAGGCCCAGTGTTCCTCCCTGAGGGAAACCTCCTCCTAGAGCAGGGCTCATTTCCGCAACTCAGATCCTTGGTAGTGTCTGCCAGAAGAACTGTGTTGAGAAGGATTCTGAGGCCACACCCAAGGGAGAGAGTGCCACGATCGATTAGCAATGTCTGCCACGTGTGTGCGGATGTGAAGAACGAGCACAGACTAGATTCGCCTTTCCTGGGTGAGGGTCTCAGCAGCCCAGACCACGAGAGACAAGAGATGTGGTGCAGTCTCAGAGCCTTGGGGTTCTCATCTATAAAATGGCAATGACAGTGGACTAAAGGATGTTTCCAGCAGCAGTGATCTTGGCTTCGAATCCAGCTTCTGAGCTAGAGTGAGGCCCAGGAAGGGAACACACCACCACCCCCTGGACCTTCATTAGTCAAGGAAAAATAAGGAAAAGCCACTAAAAACGAATCCACTTAAAAAAGGGAACAAATTTCTGGTAAACACTGGGGGGCGGGGGATAGCAGAGTCGGCACTTTATCTTACAAAACAAGACTAAACTAAAACTTCAATTTATTTTATCAAACACTTAAACAAAATTTAGAGTATGATTGTTCCATTATGTTTTTAGAACAAAGAGGGAAGTGATTAAGGTTGCGGGTGAGGGAGCATTCAACCTTCCAACAGAACTGCTGGGCGGGCTACACGCGTGTCACCGGGTGGTTTGGGCAGCGGGATGACACAGACATTTCTGCAAAAGTATTCAGGGCTGCTCCATTTTCTGATGTTTCCCTGCTCCCTGGAAGCGCTCCCGGATTCACTGAGGTCCACGTCCTGTCTTGGACCAGCTGCCTTGGAGCCGAGGGCCCCTCCTTTCCCGTTCCGGGGCATTTTCGACAGAGCTCTCACTGACTTTGTGAAGCCCGACCCCCTCCCGGGATGTGCGGGTTCGCGCTGCATCGAGGGGGGTCGGGACGCACCACGCTGAGAGGGAGACAGGCCAGGAGGGACGCTGACCTGGCCGCTGGACACGAGGCTGGCGGGGAGAGCGCTGAGCAGAGGACTCACTCAGTTTCTTATGCTTCGCATTCCAAGGGTCTGGTCCCATAGCCAGCCTTGAAACTTTGGGGGCTCAAGCAAGGAATTCTCTGGTGGCAAGGACCCCTTTGCCCTAGGCCTACATCTTAGTGGCCTGTGGTCCCCATATTCATCCTGGGCCCTGGACCCCTGCTTCTACTCATCCTCCACCCCTCGAGGGGGTGAGGGAGTGGGGAGCCCCGGAGCCCCAGGCCAGCCCCTCACCAAGACCTCTGTCTCCCTGACCCTCCAGCCTGGGGCTGCTCGGACCTCGTCTGCTACACAGATTACCTCCAGACGGTCACCTGCATCCTGGAGACACGGACCCCCCACCCCGGCACGCTCATCCTCACCTGGTGAGTGGTGAGGCCTCACCAGCCCTGGGGATGCTACTCGGGGTGGGGCGGGACCGTGGGAGCCCGCAGACTGTGTTGGACCTACTGTGTGCCAGGCAGGTGGTTTAGCAATAAAAATGATAGCTGCCACTTCCTGGAGGCTCACTCAGTGATTTCACCAACGGCATTGGGTTTCACCCCAAGAAAGACTGTGAGCTGGCAATCACCGTGCCCTTCTTACGGGACTTGCAGTTGAGAGGCCTCAGGGCAGCTCTGTCCAGCTCCAAAGGCCGTACACTCTCGTCCACACAGGCCTGACTGTGGTTTTGAAACCCCGAGACAGCCAGACTCCCATGTGATTTTTCTGAGTACTTAGTACATGCCAGGCACCCTGCTATGTCACTTCCAGTGCTCACAATTACTACTCTCATTTTACAAATGAGGACACAGGTTAGGAGAAGTTATGCAACTTGTCCAAGGTCACACAGCCAGTGAATGGTGGACCTGGGATTCAAACACAGGCAGCCTGACTCCAAAATCCATGGGCCTGTATTAGTCCATATTATTAAAGAAAAAGTTATTCATGACACTTGTTAGAGAGTGGTGAGGCAGACTTTATTCAGGCCATCATGATAGGTGCGAGGATCACTGCATGGGGTTTTGCAGTTGGGGGAGGGATTGAGATCAACCCCAATTACAACAAGGAAAATTGGGAATTTATAGCCAAGTGACAGGGTGGGGGTCAGTGGGTGGAAAATTACTAGGAGGAAATATCAGGGTGAGGGGGGTTCTGGCTAAAGCAACCTAACAGGATTCTTGCTGAAGGCAGCCGGGTGATCAGGCATCACCTGGGGGATGGGGGGGGATGAGGGACCCGATCAGATATCGAGGGTGGGGGATTCTGGCTAAACTGACTCAGCAGGGTTCTTGCTAAAATTAGACAATGCAGAGACCAGCATGGAAGCCCAAAAGCCAGGGCCTAGTTGAAAAGAGAGCTCAGAGGAGCCTGCGTGGAGTTTGGTCAAGGAGAGACTCCGTCAACATGCTGCTCAGGATAAAGAGTAGCTGGCTTTCATTCAGTCATCATCAATTCATTCATTCATTCATTCGTTCGTTCAGAACACATTGATTAAGCTCCTACTAGACACTTGTAGTCACTGTGGGCTCAGCAGAGCCCAAGACCGACAAGGTCCCGGATGTCCTGGAGCTGACGTACGGCAGTGGGGAACGGCTGGGATACAGACGATAACATGTGAACGAACAACAGGATGCTTTCTGATGTGGATGAGTGCTGTAGAGCACCGGATCCTGGACCATGGGTAGAGAGCGAGTGCCAGGGGGAGGGTCTGTCTTAGCCGGGGGGCCAGGGCAGACCTCTCTGCACGAGAAGCAGGCACCAGTGAGCCGGGGAAGGGTGTTCCAGGCAGAGGGCACTGCACGTGCAAAGGTCCCGAGAGGGGAAGAGCTGGTGAGCATGAGGAATAATGAGGAAGTCCGTGTGCCCGGAGCCGAGTGAGTCAGCATGAGGGAGAATAATAAGCGAAGACGGAGGGAGGTCAGCAGGGGCCAGATTTTATCGTGTGGGTGGTGAGAATCCACTGGAGGGTTTCAGGCATGGGGGTGACGGGGAGTTTTTAAGGTCCCCCTGGCTGCTGTGCAGGAGGGATAGATGGCAGGGAGGGCAGGCAAGGCAGGGACACCACCAGACAGCCATTACAGCAGTCCAGGCCCGAGGCTTGGAGATCGTTTATTCAGCAGAAGTTCCTAGTCCAGCAAATATTTAGCAGAGAACTGAGTCCACACTCATGTTGGCCCTGGAGGGTGGTCATGTTCAGAGTCTGAAGATGTAGGTAGGGAAATAAATATCTGATGGACTCCTATACATACTTCCAAACCCATTATTTCTGCCCAGTGGGAGTTACAAAGCCAGAGCATTTCTCCCAACCCCATACCAGTAGCCTCCTGGGAAGTTCCCCCAGAGCAGGGGATGAGGTTCATTTGGCTCTTATCTTGGCTCTCAGCACAGGCACTTACTAAGTATTCAGTGAGTGTTAGACAGAAGGAGGGCAGGAAAGAGACCTGAAATGCTCAGCCCGCTTCCTCTAGGCCAGTGATCCAGTTGATGAAACTGACAGGGACAGATTTAGTCTCGGTTCAGGCAAGAATGGCCCAAATTTCAAAAGTTGAGAGTTGCTGCCCTAAATGAGGTGGTGAGTTCCTGGTCTCTTGGAGGCATGTAAGCTGAGCCAGGACACAATCCATCAGGGATGCTCCAGGGAGGGCATACCCACCCTGCCTCAAATCCCTCCCGGCCCCAAGATTCTGGGCTTCTGCCCTGGCCCTGTGCCCTAAGCCCCTCGGGCCTCCAGCCATGACCGCTGTTCCGTCCCTGAAGGCAAGACCTGTACGGAGAGCTGGAGGACGAGGTCACCTCCTGCAGCCTCCGCCCGTCCACCCACAATGCCACGCACGCCGAGTACACGTGCCACATGGAGGTGTTCCACTTCATGGCCGACGATGTTTTCACCGTCAACACGACAGACCAGTCCGGCAACCACTCCCAGGAGTGTGGCAGCTTTGTCCTGGCGAAGAGCAGTGAGTACCCCGTGGCCCCCAGGGGCTGGGCCCCGTCTCCCTGGGCCACCAGCCCCCCATCAGAGTTGACCCCTCCTCCGCCCTCACGGCTCCTAGAGTTCTGTGCTTCAGATGCTCTGCTGCTCCCGAAGGTGATGGGGTGACAGCTAGGTTTGGCCTTCCCCAGAGAGGCAGCAGAGGTGTGAGAAGAGGCTGGACGGGCACCCAACACCAGTGCCTGCCTGTGACCTCGGACTGGTTCCCTATTTGTAGAGTGAGGGCCCTTTGAACCCTGACCTTCTGGGATTCTGTCTCCATTACGAGGCGGGTGGGGACAACGAGAGTCACAAGAGAAAAACCTCTCTGAGCTTTCTCCCTTTCCTGAGCTCCAGTGAGGCCCGGAATTTCCCTCCAGGCTGGATGGAGGGGGAGTCCAGGGGCAGGAGGGACGTGGCTGGTGGAAGCCGTTGTCTCTGGGGGTCCAGAACCAGGGCAGGGTGCAGCCTTTAGTGTGTGTGTGTGTGTATGTGTGTGTGAACCCAAGTGGCGTGTCCAGCGAGGGGGTGAGAGGCCGGTGCCCAGAGGCATGCAAACACAGACTGCAAAGAGAGTTCTGCCCCTGGGAAGGCCCAGCCCTGGAGGTTTGGGAGTTTCTGTCCCTGAGTCCCAGCGGTGGGGCAAGCAGATATGAGAGTGTCTGTCATTCACACTCTGGGGGCGCAGGTTTGCACCCCTTTGCTGAGGGGGTGTTGCACCACAGAGGGTGTGAGTGAAGCTTCACACACACCTAGACACACCCAGACTCTCTCACACACACACACTCATAAATACATCTGCAAATGCATGGATGTCCCATCACCGCCTGGCCTAGATAGCACGGACACTGATGCCCACGTTCTCTCTCATACACCTGCACACGCACACACATGCATGCACACAGGCTCACTCAGCCGTTTGGATCCCAGCGTGGCGAGCTCACGGGGCAGGTAGCACCCTTGCCCTTATCCTGCAGGGAGAGCGCAGGGCAGAGAAGGGGCTGCTCCAAGCCACATTTCTCTCTGGCCCCACCCCCAACCCTCCCTGTCAAGGTCCGAGGCCAGGCCTGTGCCCAGATGGGGCAGGAAGCGGTGTTCTGCTCCCCCAGCCCCACCCGGGCCCTTCCTGCTCCTGGCCCCGGGCCTCCCTGGGCTGCGCAGCCCCTGTCCCTGACCTGGGCTCCCCAAACGTCTCCCAAGTTCCTCCCAAATTGGTCCTCACCACCAGCCGAGGCCACACAGGGAAGCGGAGAACCAGGCCTCCAGCGGCCTGGGGAAGAGAGAAGCGCGCTTAGGAACTATCCAGAACAAAAGGACCCATCGCTGAATCAGCAACAATAACACACTGACCGAGGCCCCCACGAACCTCCCCCTTCAGGACACAGTGCAGGGTCGGGAGCAGCTGCAGAGTTCCTTTCTGGAACCCCTGAAAAGTTCATTTGTTGATTTAAAATATTCCTGAGGGCCTACTGTGTGCGGGCTCTGTCCTAGGAGCTACGGGCGCAGCATTGACGGCGGGGGGTGGGGGGGTAGGGACAAAACCTCTGCCCCCAGGAGCTAAGATCCCAGAAAGGGGCGATGGTGAAGAGGACCACAGCGGGAGATGCAGAGAACGTGAGATGGAGGCACACAGAGCAGAGAAGGCGGGTGGGGTGTGGGGCCTGTGCCTTCTCCCTAATGCTAACACAGCACAGTTATTTGGTTCCCTGAAGTGACCTCCTTCTGCTACTTAGTTTCGTTCCTGGGAATCTTCACCCCACACGATAGGAACGGGGGCCCTTTCCAGGAGAGGGAGTGAAGACTCATAACACGTCGTGTCCTGCTCAAGTTCATAAACAAACTTGGGACGGAGCAGAACAAGCGGTTGTGACCTTTGCCTGGGGGTCCCCAGAGGGCGTGGTGTTGTGGCTCTGGCATTTTCCAGAAGATGTCTGTGAGAGGAGAACCGTAGCACCAACCTCACAGGCCACTGCGGGGTGTCAAACTGCTCAGTGCAGAGTGGCCCAGCTGGCACTCACTCGCGGTGGCTTTCATCATTAGCATTAATTAATGATAAATCATCGGCATGAATGCTAATTAGAGTCTTTTGATGTCTCTGGGAAGCTGGAGTTAAAAAAAAATGATGCCATCATTTAGAACAGAAACAGAGAACAAGTGGGTCTGGTTACACGTTGCTTAGAAAGTTTCTGGATTAGTAGCTGACTTGAACATTTGAGAGATTTCCCACAATAATCTGGATTTCCAGGTTGTCGGTTTTTGGCCCTGGCCGCCCTGCTCTGCGTTCCTGCCCGGCCTGTCTGGCGGTGGCCCCCTTCAGACCGGGAGGGCTCTTTATTTCCTCTGTCCCCAAACCTGCTCACCAGCTTCTGTTACCTGCCTGCCCCTGATTTGCAACCCCAATCTAGTCTAAATCTCTCGTTTCTCGGATGAGTAAACTGAGGCCCGGAGACACGGGATCCTCGCCCAGAGTCACGTGGGGTTACCAATCCTGATCCCATCCACGGTGGGTCGGGTGAAGGGGGACTTCCTGTCACTGCGTCCTTGTCAGCTGCTGCAAAATCTCACCCCGTTTTATCTTTCTGGCTTTTTCCTTTAAGTCAAGCCATCTCCCCCTTTCAACGTGACCGTGACCTTCTCGGGACGTTATAACATCTCCTGGAGCTCCAACTACGATTCCTACGCACTCAAGGGCAAGCTCCAGTATGAGCTGCGGTACCGGAGGCGAGGAGAACCCCGGGCTCTGGTGAGGCACGTGGGGAGCAGACGGGAGGGCAGGAGGGGCCGTGCAGAGCGTCCAGGTTGGGGGGTGGGTCTGAGAGACAGGTGAGCTTGTAATTCACAGCCAAGAATGCAAACCAAGGACACACCAAGATGGAAGCTCTCCCTTACACTAGCCCACTCGGCGCTGCCCTCTCCCCTTTTCTCCATGGGGTAGGAGACCCCTTAAAATTCTTTTCTTCCTGTCCTGTTTCCTCCCCTCAGCATGCCAGAGAGGAAGGGATTGGCGCCTCCCCAGATGCCACCTCGAGTCTAGTACAGTCACAATAGAGGAAGTTTCAGAAATGGCCAATCTGGAACCTTCCCACTTTGCTTAGAATGGCCAGTGTTAAAGAGTTCCAGAAGTAAACCAATAACTAAGAAAATCTGATGTTAGAGGGGCCATTGTTTTAAATATGAAGTCTTCTGGAGGTGTCCTTTGTTTAGAGTGTTGGAGAGTTCCCGAATGCCCCACTATTTACAACAGTCTCAGCTGAAGAGTTCTAGAATTATCCATCCTTTAGAATGGCTGCAGTTGAAGATTTTATTAAATGCTGTTGTGTAGACTGTCCCCAGTGGAAGACTTCCAGAAACGCCCACTATTGAGAATGCCCAGTGGTAAAGAATTCCAGACGTGTCCACTGTCTGGGATGCTGCCAGTTCAAGATTCCCAGGAGTGTCCATTGCTGCTTCTGGGACATTCCCCAGCCCAGCAGGGAGGGTCCCCTGCCAGGACTGTGCGTGGGTGAGCTGGGATGAGAGAGAAACAGAACAGAGCACTCATCATAGACAAGGCTGAGGCAGTGCCCATGGCTCTGTGCTGCCCACACTGGGGTGGCCGGAACTCAGGCCTGGGCCTGATTCTTGTGGAGGCAGCAGACTTTCAGGAGAAGCTCAGCCCCGTTCATGGGGGCTGGTAAGGGGTGGTCCTGCTGGAGGCGGAGGCTGGCCTGGCTGATCCTGACCCAGGGCATCCTTCCATGTGCGCAGAGTCCAGGGAGAAAGCTGATCTCGGTGGACTCGAGCAGTGTCTCCCTCCTTCCCTTGGAGTTCCAAGAAGACTCGAGCTACGAGCTGCAGGTGCGGGCAGGGCCCCAGCCCGGGTCCTCCTATGAGGGGACCTGGAGTGAATGGAGTGACCCAGTCATCTTTCAGACCCAGCCGGAAGGTAGGTGTGGAGCTGGGGTGGACACCCCACTCCTTGTACCAAATCTTGTCCTAGTCCGGCCGCCCTGAGCCCTGAGATTTCCCGCACGGCTGAAGGTATCCGCTCGGTCCGCATCCCCGGTTGTAGCCATTCCATGACTCCTATGGAGCCCCTGCTGACCAGGCCCTGCATTGGGTGCCAGGTGCTTCTCCCGGCAGGGCGTTGGATCCTCCTGATAACTCTGTGAAGTGGAGATCATTACCCCCATTTTGCAGATGAGAAAACGGAGGCTCAATGAGATGAAGTCGCTTGCCTGGGTGGGGGTGGGAGCAGGATTTGAACCCAGATCCATCTCACTTCAAGGTACCAGCAGCCTTCCTACCCCTGTCCACTCTACCCTAGACCCACTGCCCACCACACCCTCTCCCCGTGGGCTCTAATAGAGGCTGGTTCGACTTGATCCAGTGTTTGCTTCCTTCGCAGAGAGAAAAGGAGGCTGGCGCACTGACCTGCTGTATCTCCTCCTGATCCTCGTGCCTCCCATCCTTGTCTTCTTAGGCCTGAAGATCCACCTGCCTTGGAGGTAAGGCCAGGGATTCAGGGAGGCAGGGAGGGGGTCCGCCTGGGCCACAGCCCCTGTATGACCCACCTAGGGTTGGGGGACACAGCTGTCATTGTGACAGTGATAGTAACAGTGACGGTGATAATAAACAGCTCCCGTTTGCCACGTGCTGGGCACAACGCAGAGCACTCACTTTACCGTCACAGCAGCCCTATGAGCTGGATACACACCAATTACCTCCATTTGACAAATAGGGAAGCTAAGACACAGAGCCGTCGAGGAACTTGCCCAAAGTCACACAGCTGTGAAATGGAGGAGGTTGCTTTGAAGCCTGTGCTGTTAACAATGACCTCGACTATGATCGTGTCCAGTGAATTTTAAGCTTTGAGTCCCCAGGGGCACGAGGGGTCCCAGGTGGGGGTGAAGGGGTTGGTGTGATAACCCCCGTTCCTTCTGCTTCAACCGGAGGTTTTGCCTTTATCTGTTTATGTGTTGGGTTTCTCCTTAACATTGCCATTGAGAGAAAGAGCGCTGCTGATTAAAAATAAAACGTGAACTCTCCCGGCCTTCATGAGTGCTGCTGGCTGAGGCCAGAATTGCAGCTCCTGTGTGCTGAGCCCCACTAAGTGGCAGGTGCTGGGCAGGGGCTCTGCATACCTGGCTCATCTCGTTCATCTTTATCCAGAGACTGAGGCAAAGACAGAGAAGCTTGAGGGGCGAGAGAATTGCGCTGATAACAGAGATATTGCGAGCACCCTGGTGTCGGGTGCTGGTTCCCTTCCTGGTCCTGCCCACAGCCCTGTGGAGTCTTTGCCCATCCCCTGTTGTAGAGGAGCAAGTCAAGGCTCAGAAGGGGCAGAATTTGCCCTGCACAGCATAGGCAGCCAAGCCCTTAAACTCCGTGCACCTTTGGGAACCTGTGGGCGAGCCTGGCTGCTCCCATTCTACAGATGTGGAAACTGAGGTCCAGGGCAGGGGGTGGGGTGGAAAGGAGGTGTCTGGGCGTGTCTGGGAGGCGCTGAGTCTCTTGCAGGACAAAGTTGGGGAGCGTCTGAGGGGGAGGCCAGGTTGCCCTCTGGGAGGTGTGGGGGCTCACCTCCGTTCTGCCCTCCCAGGCTGTGGAAGAAGGTGTGGGTGCAGGTGCCCAGCCCAGAGAAGTTCTTCCAGCCCCTGTACATGGGCCACAGCGGAGACTTCAAGGTGAGTACCCCCACTCGGTGACGAGCCCCCCGAGCCTCTTAGCCTCTCCCGGAGCCCACCTCCAGCCTCGCATCAGGACCCCAGCCCCTCTACAGGCCCGAGCACCCAGGTCCCAGCCAGGCCTGGGCCAGCCCTCATTCTCTGCGTCTGCAAAGTGCAGGACATAATCCCCGTGGAGCAGGGTTGGCATAAGAATCAAACAAGATCGTGCAGCATTTCTCAACCTACGGAGCCAGACTGGGAGAGGACGTGAGCCAGGTGGTCCCTCGAGCCACAGACTCGCCTCCTTAGAAGCCCTTGATAGGGGGCAGAGAGGGGGTGGGTTCTGGGAAGGATATGGCCCTGCCTGCAAAACACACCAAGCCCCTGCCAAGTCCAACCACCGCCACCACCTGCTGCCACCCACAGGGTTCTCTGTGCCCGACACCCACCCAGGGGCGGGAGGGGCTGCTACAGAGAGGGTGTGGTGACGGCCAGGAGGGGCGGCCCACCTGCTCCAGCCGAGCCTGGAAGTCAGGAAATGTGGACTAGAGCATTGATTGAGCTCCTGCTGTCTGCCTGGCGCTGCGCTGAGCACCGTCTTTCCCCTCCACCCCTTCCATCCTCGCAGCAGCCCCTGCGGGCTGGTTGCTCCCTCGTCCCCAGGGTGCCCACGAGGAGATGAGGCTCAGAGCAGGGAAGTGGCTTTAGTGGGGCTGGGGAGGAGCCTGGACTCCAGCCCACACGGGAAGGACCCTTTCCTCTTTCCTCTGCACCTTCCCTGAAGCTCAAATAGCACATCTATTTTGGTTCATTTTACCAATACTCACATGGCATTTGCTGTGTACCAGGCACTCTGCCGGGAGCTTCATAGATATTAACTCATTTAGTTTAAGTACCTGTGGGTACTACTGTGGAGTGGGTACTACTAGCAGGCCCATTTACAGATGAGGAAACTGAGGCCTAGAGAGGGTAAATAACTGGCTCAAGGCCGCACAGCTAAGTGACTTCAAATCAGTGGTGGTGGCCACTTCAGGGTTCTGAGATGAGCTTGCCAAGGAGGATGGGCCCAAACTGGGCTAGTCTGGTCCTCAGGGATTTTCTCTGCTGATCGGATGGAGCCCCTGTGTAACCCCTGACAGGTGAGGGCACGGGGACCCACTACCTGGGTCCATCATCCCCCCACATCCCAGGCACGTGGGATGCAGAGGCCTTTCCACGCGGCTTCCTAATTCATTTCGTTAATAAACATTGACTGGCACCTCCTGTGTGCCAGGCACTGTGGGAGCCTCTGGGGATCCAGGTGTGACCAGAGAATTGGGCCTCTACCCTGGCCGAGTGTTCCTTCTGGTGGGCACACAAGCAGGAAAATTCTGGGCTTCAAGAAACGTCCTGAAGGAAATAAAACAGGGGATCTGGTGGGGCCTCTGTCACTCAGACCTCAGGCCCTCCTGCCCCCGTGTCCCCACAACTCGGCAGTCTTGGCCCCTGTACCCACACAGACCCCCGGCCATGGAGCCACCGATTGTCTGAGCTGGCAGGCTACTGAGGGCTGTGGCTCCCTGCTACAGGTGGGGAAACTGAGGCCCAGGGAGGAAGGGACAATGGTGGGGACCGTCCCTGATCCCCTCATCTCTTTTTATCTTCTGGCGTCTTTCTCGCTTGCTGTCTCTTTGTCTCGTCTCTCCATCTCTGTCTGTCTGTTGATACCCCGCCTAGCCCCACGCCCAATCCGTGACTCTCCCTGTTCTCTCTCACAGAAATGGGTGGGCTCGCCCGTCACTGCCTCCAGCCTGGAGCTGGGACCCTGGAGCCCAGGGGCGTCCTCGTCCCTGGAGGTGCACAGCTGCTGCCCACCGCAGAGTGCCACCAAGGGGCTGCAGCCCACGTCGCTGCCGGAGCTGGCAGACCTGGTGGAAGCCGACGGGGTGCCCGAGCCAGGGTCCTGGGGCCCAGCGCCCTCCATGGCCAGTAGCTTGGGCTGTTCAGTTTACAGCCAGGAGAGGGACCGGCCGTACGGCCTGGTATCCATCGACACGGTCACCGTGGTGGACGCAGAGGGGACATGTGCCTGGCCCTGCACCTGTGGGGATGACGGCTACCCAGCTCTGAACCTGGATGCCAATCTGGAGCCTGGCCCCAGCACTGAGGACCCGCTCTTGGGCACAGGTGCCACAGTCCTGTCCTGTGGCTGCGTCTCGGCCGGAGGCCCTGCCGGGCTGGGTGGCCCCCTGGGCAGCCTCCTCGACAGGCTAAAGCTGCCCCTTGAAGATGAGGCAGGTTGGGTCCCGGGGCCGCCCTGGGGTGGCGGGCCACCCCAAGAGGTGTCTGACAGCGAGGCGGGCTCGCCCCCAGCCGGCCTGGACATGGACACGTTTGACAGCGGCTTCGCAGGCTCTGACTGCGGCAGCCCTGTGGAGTGTGACTTTGCCAGCCCCAGGGATGAAGGGCCCCCCCGGAGCTACCTCCGCCAGTGGGTGATCATGGCCCCTTCTCCTGCGGGACCCGGATCCCAGGCCAGCTAGTGAGCCGGCTGTGCCACTGTGGGGCCCCTGAGCCTGCTGTTTACCACGTGCAGGTGGGGCTCAGGCGCACACCAGTGTGTCTGCATGTGTGAGCAGCACACGTGCTGGTGGACATGGAGCATGCCCATGGTGATGCCATGTGCCCAAGGCCACCCGTGGGCCTGGCCTCTGAGAGCTACCGTGGCCCGAAGGTGAGCAGCGCATGTGCCTGTGTGCACACGGCGACGGCCTCCCTCCCTTCCAGCCACATGGGTCGCCCCGGGCCACGTGCTGAGAGGCTGGTCCAGCGCTCCCCACAGGGCCTGCTGGGACCTGGGCGCTGCCTGTGACAGACACCAAGCCCAGCCCTCCAGTTCCTGTGCCCCCAGGAGCTGCAAGAAGTCCATGCTGTTCCTTGTCACCTTTCAGGGGGAGGGGAAAGGGATGGAGCAAGCCCACGGTGACCCTAGGGGTGGGAAGATTTTGGGGGACCCCGTGGACCTAGGTCTGAATTCTGACTCTGACACCTCCTGGCTGTGCCACCTTGGGTGAGTCGCTTCCTCTCTCTGGGCTGGGACTTCCTGTCCAGACAGTGGGGATGGCCTGACCTACCTCAGGGAGAAGTCGGCGAGGTCGCCCACATACAGTGTGCAGCCCAGAGCAGACCCTCCATAAACGTCAGCTTCCTTCCTTCCGCGGCCAGGACCGAGGCTCGTGCTGGAGGAGGGCGGGGCGAGAAACCAGCCACAGCCTGGGTGCCCGTGGGCCCTCCCGCCCTGCAGAGGGACACTCGGGGGGTTTCCGGGCTTAAAATCAGTCAGCCTGGCCTCTTAGAGATGGCCCCCACCAACAAGATTTCTTTTTCTGGCTTCTGCTGCCCGTGGTTTAATTCCCTTTCTGCACCCAAGAGATATTTATGAGCACAAACGTGTCGAGCATTGTGCTGGTGCTGCGGACACGGAGGGGAGTGCGACGCCTGTGTGACCCTCCCCTTGGCACCTCTGGGGGTCGGGGGCAGACAGGAGTCTGCAGTAACGGCATAGCCCTCCAGTCCCCCGGCATCTTATCTACACGTCCTGGGGAGTTAGGGGGAAGTCAAGCTCTTGTTGATGATTTCTCAGAGAGCCTGCTGAAATGCAAACTAAGAAGCCGAGAAAACACTTGGTGATGTTCTGAAGGCCCCTTCCTCAACAGCAGTTTTGGACAGGAGCTGGATATAAATGCTACATATTTCAGACAACTCATACTTTTTTTTCTTAAGAAAATAGATTGTTTTCCCCCAAAAGGTATTCACCTTTAGAGGCGGCTTTTCCAAGACCACCAAGCAGGGTTAAGGTGGCAGAGAGCCTGATCTCAGAGCCACCTGGCCCGGAACCGCCCAGAGGCTGGGCTCAGGGCAATGCCTGAAGGAGACAGCTCTGGCTTCTCTCTTCTTTTGCACAGAAGTCAGTCCTGCTGAAGGCTTCTCTGTGACTCCTCTGTAAAATGGATTGGTTGGGAGAGGTCACCGAGAGAACACCTGAGTCCTTGGTGTGGAAAATTCTAGAACATTGATGGTTTTACTAGTGGGACTATTGACTGGGATCATGGTGTATGAGGCTGCGATGGGAGCACGAGCGTGAAACCACAGCTCTGCACCTGTGAGCAGCCCACCATCCCCCAGCGTCACCCTGGAGACACTTGGGCCAAGGTGTGCTGTGGTTTTCACACCTTCTTGGGGGCAACAGGTTCCAGGAGCCACCTGGGCCACAGGCTGCCCGGGGAAGCAGTTCAGCTCTCCAGCACACGGAGCTCTGGGTGGGGGGGAAGGGACACCTGGGAGACTGACTGACGCCAGGCCTGGGGGTTGGACGGGGGCTCTGGCCTGGGCCAGACATGGCTCTTCACAGGCTCTGTCTCTGAAGGGGCTCAGCTCATAAACATGGGTGCAAAATGGAGGCAAGCACTGACCCACTAGGGAGGGTGGATGAGTAGGAGGCGGGCAGATGGATGATGGATGGATCAGTGGGTACACTGGTGGGTGGATGGATGGACAAGTGGATGGATAGACGGATGGTGACAGGTCTGAAGGAAGAAGAGTTGGATGGATGGAGATAAACAGATGCTAGAGATGAAGATGATAGATCAAACATGAGTTCCATGGGGGCAACGACTGTATTTTGTTCACTGCTTTATCCCCAGTCTGACACAGAGTAGGCACTCAGTAAAGCCTGATTTGTAGTGCTTGCTTATTTCCATGGTGTAAACACTTCCACCATGGCCAGTTTCAAGCTACCAACTTGACTCTAAACACAGAGTTGGGAGGAGATGCACACAATCGACTCCTAGCTGGTAGGAGCCAGCCCCAGCACACCACTGACGGGAGCCCAGAGCGGGCATCAGGAGGGGAGCGGAGGGGGTTCCAGGGAGGAGGTGGTGTCTGCTGGACTTTGAAAAATGAATAGGCATTATTAGGTACACCAGCTATTCAGGCAGAAGGAAGAGCCTGAGCAAAGGCCTGGAGATGTGACCAAGCCCTGAGCACCTAGAGGTGTGACCAAGCCCCGAGCACCTAGAGGTGTGACCAAGCCCCAAGCACCTAGAGGTGTAACGAAGCCCTGAGCACCTAGAGGTGTGACCAAGTCCCAAGCACCCAGAGGCATGACCAAGCCCCAAGCACCCAGAGGTGTGACTAAGCCCTGAGCACCTGGAGCTATAACCAAGCCCTGAGCATCTAGAGGTGTGACCAAGCCCTGAGCATCTAGAGGTGTGATCAAACCCCAAGCACCTAGAGGTGTGACCAAGCCCCAAGCACCTAGAGGTGTGACCAAGCCCCAAGCACCTAGAGGTGTGACCAAGCCCCAAGCAACCAGAGGTGTGACCAAGCCCTGAGCATGTAGAAGTGTGACCAAGCCCCAAGCACCCATAGGCGTGACCAAGCCCTGAGCATCTAGAGGTGTGACCAAGCCCCGAGCATCTAGAGGTGTGACCAAGCCCCGAGCACCCAGAGCTGTGACCAAGCCCTGAGCACCTAGAGCTTTGACCAACAAGCCCCAAGCACCCAGAGGTGTGACTAAGCCCTGAGCACCTGGAGGTATAACCAAGCCCTGAGCACCCAGAGATGTAACCAAGCCCCGAGCACCCAGAGATGTGACCGAGCCCTGAGCACCTGGAGGTGGGGAAGGTGGTTCCTTGTCACCCAAAGTCCAGGCCAGAACTGCTAATGACCCACTCTTAAGAGGCAGGAGGATTGATAGCAACACCCTTTCCACAGTTGTCACATTCTGCTCCTGGCCCAGCCATTTACCATCTGCAGGCTCTGAAGGGGCAAGGGTGTCCATTCGACAAACGAAGTGAAGATGCGGAATGGGCAGGTGACTTGCCTGAGGTCACATCTTGGATTAAAGGTCAGAGTTAGAACTTGAACTCTGGTCTCCTGATCCCAAGTCCAGCCCTTCCTCACCTTGCTGTGCTGGAAGGGACATAGGGAAAGAGGTGAGAAACTCCTAGCAAACACCTGTGGGTGTCTGTTGCTTCCGCCTGTGTAGCATCCTGTAGGAGTGGCTGACCCCAGCTCCAGAAGGGGCTACGTGACGCAGGCATGGCCAACAGAGCATTCCATCCCCCTGCCGCAGTACTGGTTCATGGACAGACGCGTGACCTGAGCTGGTCCATGTGCACTTTTGCTGGGATTGCTCAGCTGTAGGGATGGACTAAGCCTGCAGCTGCTGGGAGGCACCAGGAGAGAAGAGCTCGCTTGTGATGAGGCCAACACACAGGAAAGCAGAGCCAGGAGATGGACACATATTCCTGACAATATCTTCTGAGCTCCTGGATCCAGCCATGCCTGAAACTACATTCCTCCTGGACTTTTGAGGTACATGAGTATGGAAGTCATTATGTTGTTCACCAAATATTTCCAACTCTTGGCCTTCTGGTGAGAAGGCTTTCTGGCAGGATTGTACTTACTTGCCCCTTTGTGGTCAGGTGGGGTCACATGACCTGGACTGGCCAATGAGTTGTGAGCAGCAGTGATGAGTCTCAGTTCTGGACCAGAGCTTCTGACTGACAGTTGTGCTGCCCTCTAGAGCGTTGTTGCTCTCTGCCATGGTGACCAGTGATGTTTGAGATGGTGGCTGCTCCATCAGCCTGGGTCCTCGAGTGAGGAGACGCAGAGCAGTTCACCTGTGATGGACAAGTATCATGAGCAAGAGATAAACCCTTTGTTCTAGCCCGCTAAGGTTAGGGGCTGAGTGTTACCCCAGCACAAGCGCCCATCCCGACTGGATCAGCGAGCTGTGAGCTTCCCTTTGTTGCTTAAGTGGGTTTGAGATGGGTTTCTGTCCCTTGCAGTGGAAAGTGTCCAGCATTATTCTCATCTCGCCCCTGCGTTGAGGACTCTCCTCCCATCCTAAGGAAGGACCACAGCCAGAGGGACTAGAGCACCAGCCTCCATCACTTCTCATGAATGACATTGGGCAAGTGGCTCGCTGTCTCTGAGCCTCAGTTTCCTCTTTTGTGAAGTGGGGCAGGAATCAGCCTCTGGGCTCACCCCGGGAGTGAAAAGACAGGATGAGGACAGGAACATTAGATGTGCGTTTGCTTCTTCCTCTGTCTTCACCCTGACTGACCTCCAGGTCAGATGAGGGTCCCAGCCCCTCCCCAATCTCCTCCCCAGAGAATTCAGGAGCGCTTCCAACCAGGATGCCCTGAGGCTTACAACGCCCTCTGCCAGGATTTAAAGAACCCGAGAACTCCAGCTTCCCGACCATTCCCCACCAGTTACAGCGAGGTCTGGGCCTGGGTGCTGTCGGGGTGTCCTGGACAATCTACTTTGGGGAGGAGGGAGATGGTGCAGATCAGACCCAGCCCTTCATTTACCCCTGGGAAATGGAGGCCCAGAGGGGAGTGACTTGCCCAGAGTCACCTGGAGTCTGTGCACCCCACGCCACGTCCTGGGCTCCTTTTGACCTGCTGGAGGGAAAGCCTCTTCCTTCTCTCACCTGGGACGCAGTTTGGCCACTGGCACCAGGGGCAGCACATCCCCTCCACAGCCCATCCCGCTGCAGCCACCCTGGATGCGCCATCAGAAACTCGGGAATGAGCAGTGGCGCAAGCAGTTAAGTGCGCGTGCTCCACTGCGGTGGCCCAGGGTTTGCCGGTTTGGATCCTGGGTGCGCACCGATGCACCGCTTGGCAAGCCACGCTGTGGTGGCATCCCATATAACGTGGAGGAAGATGGGCATGGATGTTAGCCCAGAGCCAGTCTTCCTCAGCAAAAAGAAGAGGATTGGCAGATGTTAGCTCAGGGCTGATCTTCCTCACAAAAAAAAGAAAAGAAACTCGAGAACCGCCTTCCCCGGGAAGACGAAAGGGTGACACGCACTTCCCCTCCGGAAGCCCATTCCACCAAGAGTAAAGGAGGCAGGAGTCCAAATTCTCAGCAAGGTGGGAAATGGGAGAGGGTCCACTACAGCCAAAAAATGTCAACACAGGAAGGGAAAACGAGGGTCAGGTCTTTGCTCAAACGTCACCTTCAAGATAGGACCTGTCCTGGCCCCTACTCACAACTGCAGCCCCCACTCTCCCAGTCTGATTTTGTCCACAGCATTTAGTATGCTCTAACACACGTCTCTTACTTGTTTATCGTATTTACTATCCACCCCAGCAGCACGGGGATTCTGTCTGCTTTAGTCACCGGGCTGTCTCAGAGCCTGAACAGCGCCCGGCCCCCAGCAGACGCTCAACACACGCGAATGAATTGGTCGGTCATCAATGAATGAACGGATCAATCAGTGGCAGAGTTGTGGCTGACAAAGCAGTGGGCAGAGAGGAGGGAGGAGAGCCATCTGCCCCCCAGACCTGGAAACGCCACAGAAGGGGACATGAAGACAAAGCCAGGGGTCTCCCCTGGAGTCGGTAAATGGCGCAGGAGACCCTGCCCCTGAGGCAGCTAGGGGTCTTCCCCACCCCTACCGGCAATAAACTTGGGTTTTTTTTTTTTTTGAGGATGATCGGCCCTGAGCTAACATCTGCCAATCCTCCTTTTTTTTGCTGAGGAAGATTGGCCTTGGGCTAACATCCATGCCCATCTTCCTCTACTTTATATGTGGGACGCTGCCACAGCATGGCTTGCCAAGCGGTGCGTCGGTGCGCGCCCGGGATCCGAACTGGCAAACCCCGGGCCGCTGCAGCAGAGCGCACACCTAACCGCTTGCGCCACCTGGCTGGCCCCGGGAGTTTTTCTTTTAAAAATTGATGGCCCCAGAGAAGAAACCTTTGCATTCTGCAATTTAAGGGGTCTCCCAGCATAATGCTGGCTCCCCACCCCAAAGCAAACCCCATCCCTGGAAAGTGGTGTCGAGGGGGAGGGCTCTGAGGTGGACGGCCTGAGGTGGAACGCGAGCAGATCCACTTACTAGCTTCCAACCTGCAGACACTATTTTACTGCCTTGTGCCTCAGTTTCTTCTTGGATGAAATGGGTATACCGGTCAGACATATTTCCTAGGGTTGTTGTGAGACTAGTTCATACGTGTGAAGCACCAAGGACAGGGTCTGGCGTGTCGCAAGTGCTCAGAAAATGTTATTACTTGATCATCATTTTGGTGGACAAGTGTCCCTCACCTACGTAAAAGTAAGCTTTGACGACTTCAACCTTACACAAGGATGGACAACGAGCTACGGACACCTGGAGACGGAGATGAACCAGCAGGAAACATAGATGTTGGGCTGCTGCTGCCACCTGCTGGTGACACGGGAACGTGGCTGAAGAGTCGGCTGAAGGCGGTGCCCCCCCATTCTGCTGTCCAGGGGGACTCCCCTTACACCTGCCAGGCACTGTGTCAGGCAGCTTACACAGGCGGCCCTCAACAATCGTCACAGCAACCCTCTGTGGTGGGAACATGGTGATGAGGACACGGGGGTGGGGCAGTGGTGACTGGGGGGGCATGTTCCAGACTTAAGTCACAGGCCGTGTTGTCAGATCTCTCCATTTTTCAAGAGTAGAAATCTAGATTTTAGGGGCGGCCCCGTGGCTTAGCGGTTAAGTGTGTGCGCTCCGCTGCTGGCGGCCTGGGTTCGGATCCCAGGCGTGCACCGACGCACCGCTTCTCCGGCTATGCTGAGGCCGCGTCCCACATACAGCAACTAGAAGGTCGTGCAGCTATGACATACAACTATCTACTGGGGCTCGGGGGGAAAAAATTAAAAAAAAAAAAAATCTAGATTTAAAAAAAATGTGAAACCACCAGTTTTTAAAAAATGTTGGCAACTAACTAAAAAAAACGAAATATGCATTAAAGAGAACTTCCACGGACCAAATCCATGCCACAGGCCTTGTGACCGTGGCGGCCTGCCGGCCTGGTACGGGCCATGCCGACCGGCCGTAGGCCCAGCACTGAGCTGGGCGCTGCCTGACAGACCTGCGCGAGCGCCTGTGTCAGGCCAGCGGGGGCTGGCTGAGTCCCCGGGGAGGGGCTGTCAAGGCAGAGCAGGCAGGGGGGCTGCACCTGGGCTGGCAGCGCACGGCGCAGCACCTCCCTCTCCTTCAGTTTTACGGGGAACAGCCTTGCCGGCCTGTCCTGCAGCTGAAAACAAGGCATCTCCTTGGGGATCAAAGATTCTTTAGGAAACACACAAAACTAAATGCTTTTTACTTCACTTTAATTAAAAAATAAATAAATACATGCCAGGGGATTTTTTTTTTTTTTTTTTTTTTAATGAGGAAAGAGGCTGAAAGAACAAAACAAACAAACCCTAAATCTACAGGACTCCTGGTTTCTCGCCAGCAGGAGGGAGCTCCCGTCCCCGCTGGAGGCCTGCCAGGCAGCTTGCCAGGCTAAAAAGGGAACCGGCAGGCTCCACTCTGGGTGGCTCAGTCCCAGCCTCGGGGGTCAGATGTCCTGCCTGGAGAGGAATAAGCCTGTGGGGCCCTTGGTGGTGGGGCACACAGACCCCATTCTGTGACATGTCCCCCACAAGGCCATGCCACTCAGGGGTACTTGGGCTTTCTGGGGAGCCAGGAGTCTGCTGTGGTGGCTGGAATCTGGAATGTGAGGTGTGCACAGATGGGGCAAACCCCAGAGGCCCAGAGCTGGGCCCCTCACTGGCCCACAGACAATGCTGAGGTCCGTACAGAAGGCTTGGGGGCCTGGGCAGGCAGCTCTGTTCCCAAATGGCAGCCACATCTTGGAAGCCTTTAGAGGACAAGCCCATTAGGGCCTCTCAAACGCACCCCAACCCAGGTTCCAGAAAGAACGGCTGGCAGCTCCCCTAAGAGCAGAGAACATGCCTACAGCAACGGCCGAGCGGCCCTGGCAACAAGAGGAGAATGGGTGGGGACCAGAGCCTCCGTGCAGCTGCCCCCCCACAACTCCCAGTGTGACGACGCAGGGTCCCCAGGGCCAGCCTGGGAAAAGCCCGGGAGCAGGCGGGCTGGTGGCCCTCTTCCTAGAGTTCTAGGCTCGAAACCACGGTTGCAGCTGGGGGTTCAAACCAGTCCTGTCCCTGGCACCAGGCAGGTGCAGGGCTCTCTGTGTCCGGACCACACCAGGCTGCACACACAGGCAAAAGGCCCACCCCCAGGGCGTGCGCCGGCCATGGGAGCTGGCGGTGGGAAAGGAGGGTCGTGATGACCACGCGCCTCAGAAGTGGACCCACTTGTTCCAGTTGACCTCGTGGGGGAACACGCGGCCCAGCCGGAGGGTGCAGTCCAGCGTGGGCTCGTAGAACACCGTGGGGCTCTCACTCGGGCTGGAGGGTGCCTCTGCCTCTTCAACTGCAGGCTGAGAGAAGAGCGAGACGGCCGCTGGCTTTCTCAGCACGCGCTTTTTAATGCAGCCAAGGAATTCCAGGCCCTGCAGACACCAGAGACACACAGGTTCACAGGTGCATTTACAGACCACGTCCTCGTACCGGAGCTGCTTCCCAGGGCGAGGAATACCTGGACTCGGCCTTGAGCGGCAAGAGGGAGTTTACTAGGAGGGTTTAGGCAAAAGCCCAGGGCAGGAGAGAGCGGTGTGACCAGCGTTTGTACAGCGGGAGCGTCTAGCAGGGGTCGCAAACTGGCTTCCCACGGGCCAAAACCAGCTTCCAGATGGGGTTGGGTTAGGCCTATATGTGCTTTCAAGTTCTGGAAATTCCACACTGAACTTTAAGCTTCTGAGAGAAGCTGGAGCCCCCGGGCACACGGGGCGGTGGGAGTGCAGGGCGGCAAGCAGACCGAGCTGGGAGCCGTGGACACACCCCAGCTCTTCTCGTCACCCACGAGGGCTCGGCACTCATTTGCCAGCCTGCCCCTGTGGGCCTGTGAGCTCACGACCCCTGGTCAAGAGAAAGTGTCGGAGATGAGACCCTGGGAAGGCCGATCTGTAAGCCTGGCAGCAGCACGGGGCTGGTGAATGATGCAGGGAGGGACAGCCCGGGCCAGGAAGCGAGGGCAGGGGTTGACAGCTGCAGGAGGCTGAGGGAGAACAGTGCTGAGAACCAAGGCTGGGGGCCAACCGTGCTAAGGAGCAGAGAGGCCAGAGGCAGGAGGATGGAAAACAGGCGTGGGGCTCATCGGCTGGGTGTAGCTGCCCCAGAGGGCAGTGGGGCAGACCTCTCTGTGCAGGGCTGAGAAGGGAGGTGACATAAGCAATATGGAGAGACACCTGGCTCTTCTGAGGAGCCTCTCTGTGAGGAGGCCGGTGAGCCAATCTCTGTGTCTGCAGCACCCCTGTTGGTCGAGCCTATATGCAGCGGCCATCGCCTAGAAATCACCGGTGCACCCACCACCCCCAGCCCTCTGAGACTCAAGCCCCGGGCCCAGAAAGAGGGAGCTGTGGTGGGAGCCGGGGAGCCAGTGTGGAGCCCTCCCCAGCCCAGCCTGGCCGCACCTGGAGCAGCTCGAGCACGGCGACGGGCTGCAGGACGCCCTGGTAGTGCTGCAGCAGGCAGCTCTCGGGCACGCCGGGCCTGGTCATGATGTGGTACAGCACAGCCTCCATCATGCCCTTGCACACTGGTGTGTTCAGGTGGCCATCCACGATGCGCCACGGGCGGCCGATGAAGCAGATGCTCTCGCAGGCCCTGCAGGGGTGGCCAGACAGGGGAACGGGGAGACAGCTCGCTCACACGCTCCACAGATAGGACACAGAGGCTCGGGGAGGCCCGGTGTGCCCAGCCAAGGTCACAGGGCTGGGGACCATCTACCTTCTGCTCTTCGACCTCCCCTCTCCCCTCCCACCTGGATAGAGGGATCTCAACTCCAGGGCCCACGAGCACCGGCCGAGGAAAGCCACGCCACGGGGACCTGCTCCGATTCAGCCATAACTGAGGCTGTGATGAGCTAACAGCCCCCACGTGCGCCCACACTGGCAAGGGAGGGAGAAACTTGTAACTTCTGGATTTACCAGCTCTATCTGGGACGCTGGGCCAGTGGCTGCCCCTACCCTCGGGCCAAGCTCCCAGAGGTCTCTGCAGAAGCTCTCCTGTGTCATACGTAGGTGTTCCAGACACACTTTCCTTAGAACAAAGGTTTCTGCTAAAAACTAAACCAGCGACTGGTCTGCCACACAGGGCCCAGGCGTGGCCCAGGCCCTGGACTAGCTGGACATGGCTCTGACTGCCATGATGGGGCCCTGGGAGGGCTGGATCTGAGCCGGGAGCACACAGCCCCACCAAGTGAGGGCGGTGTCCACACGCGGGAGGCCCTCTCACCAGAAAGGCTCCTGTGAAACCCACTGTCCAGACAGACCTAGGCACCGCAGGGTCTGGCACTTCTGGCCCTCGCCCTCCACATGCAAGGAGCACCTGCCTTGTCCTCACAGTGAGGGGGACAACCGAACAGTCCCACACATTTCCAAGCCCCGCTGGCCGAGAACCACTGTGCCGGGCAAACCATCCAACACCGCACCTCTGTGGAAGATCTTCATGTCCTAATTAACCCTGGGTCCCTTCTGGAAACCCTGAGGACAAGCTGCCCACGCTCACCGCCCCCACCCCAGGCCTCCTGCATCTGAACCCCACACTCACCTCTCCCGTGCTGCCTGGGAGAGGCGGCCAGCCACAGAACTCTCGGCAAAACCTGACAGAAGAGGGAAAGGATGTAAGAGACTTGAAGAACAGGTGGGAGCCCACCTCTTCCTCTCCTACTCATTCGACAAGTACTTCTGGGCTCTGGGGATAAAGCAGCGGACAGAAGGACAGCATTCCACTCCTCACGGACCTTCCACCCTCGAGTGGTGGGGCCACGGAGGCCGAAGCCAGCACACCCAGAACAAAACCAAGACAGAGAGCGGTGTGCAAGTGTGGGGTGCTTGTTCCAGGGCCCAAGGAACCCCCACACCAGGGGAAGTGAGTGAGCATCTCACCTTCCATCCAGAAGCCCCCACATAGTTGTGTGTGTAAAACTCCTGGGCAAAAACTCCCCAGAGAAAACAAAAACGCCTTTAGAAACCACAGGAGGCGGCATGCTGAGACCAGAAGGCAGGGTTTACACGGGAGGAGAGAAACATGGCAGGGCTCAGTCAGTGCACGTCTGCCAGTCCTGACACAAGGCGAGCCCCCTATTCCTGCCGCTGCTTCCTTCCGCCGGACACGCCAGCAAACACTGCCCTCCAGGACCACCGCTAGTGTCTGCGCTTGTAATGCACAGATCTGCGTAGCAGTGTCTGAAGCCTCCTGCTCTCGAGTGGAAACACTTAATGTAAACTGGCAAGATCCACCCCTCAGGGTTAGGCTATGAAGAGCTGAAGGCCCCTTCTGTGGCCAGTGGCAGGTTCCCAGTCTCAGAGGAAGGTGTGAGGCCCGGGGACAGAGAATGGGCAGGGTGGCGGACAAGGTTCCATACCTCTGGCGTCTTCAGAGCCCTCTGGAAGCTGGGCCTGACAGCTCAGCTGCTCTTGGCCAGGGGAGCTGGGGACCGCGATGCCCTCTTGGTCCTCCTGCCCAGCCTCCACTGCTCCTGGGGGAGGCTCCCTTGCACCTGTGTCTTCAGGAGCTACGGGGAGAGCAGGTGCCTGGGTTTCTGGCCCCTCTTCTGCTCTGGGCCCGGGGCTGGGGGCCAAGCGCACATCCTGGAGCATGGGCCTCTTTGCGGGGGGATTCTGGGTACTCTCGGAGTCAGTCCCCCCGCTCTGACTGGCTGCATCAGTGCTGGCCCAGCTGGCACGCCTCTTGGTGCTCCGGGGGCCCTGAGGAGGTGGTGCCTGCCTCTCAGCAAGGCCGTCCTTGCTGGAAGGCCCCTCCAGGGGTCTAGCCTGAGGGTCTTCTCTTTGAGCATCAGTGTCCTCCTCGCCTTTTAGCTGCACCGAGTGCAGGAGCCAGGGCTGGGCAGAGGCCATGGTCACCAGGCGAGCGGTGTTGCCGCCGACTTCCAGCACCTGGTTTCGCTCCAAAAGGTCCTAGGAAAAGGAGGAGACACACCGGGTCTGGGCGGGACCACAGGAGTATGCGGGTTTGCTTCCCCTGCCTGATGTGTTTAAGCGTCCTGAGCAACGGGCAAGCCCAGCTCCCTCGACAACTCGAGGATGAGGCCTGGCTTCCAGCCCCGGGTGGGCCACCAGCTGGCGGTGTGGCCCTGGACAGTCCTGTCCCTCTCTAGCATCAGTTTGCCTACATGGAAAATAAGCCAGATGTATAAACTTCTTGGAACCAGGGCTGCGCCCTCGAAGCTGACATGACTTCATGAGTCTCCTGCCCAGCGAGCATCCCCCACAGCGCTCAACACCCCACTGCTATCAAGGCTCTCTGCAAACGCCATCCTTATTCCCACACAAGCTACGACTCCTGCCCTCAGATCCATGCCACATCCTGCTTCCAATGTCCTCGTTCTTTCTTTTTTCTGGTGAGGAAGACTGGCCCTGAGCTAACATCTGTGCCAATCTTCCTCTATTTTGTATGCAGAATGCTGCCACAGCGTGGCTTGATGAGCGATGTGTAGGTCCGCACCCAGGATCTGAACCCACAAACCTCGGGCCACCGAAGCAGAGCACATGAACCCAACCACTATGTCACCGGGCTGGCCCCTCAATGTCCTTGTTCTTATCTAGGAGCTGCGCCAACTCTGGTGGCACATGGGTTCACCATCATTTTCTGTTTATTTTTATATTAAAAAACCCACAAGTCAGGGTTCAAGGAAATTGCCTGGAACCAGGACTCACATCCTGATTGTGTGGTTCTGGGGAGGGTTTGCTGTGGGCACTCGCCCTCTGGGGCTCTGGGCCAGGCACCAGGGAATAGAGGGAGCTGCTGGACCCGTCGCCTCTTGACAGTCAGTGGGATCTGCGGCCTGGGCTCCAGCCCTGTCCCTCGCTGAGGCTTGGCTCGCCTCCCAGGGCTCCAGCTGCACTGAGAGTTTTACGAACCATCAAACACCACGTGAACGGCAGTCGTCACCCCCAATGACTTCCTGCCCTCCTAAGGACTCGTCTGATAACCACAAACGCTGGCCTCCCTTCTCTTTCCCCGTGAACACTGCCAGGCAGCGTCTCCACAACATCACTAACACCTGACGCGCATCCTACTGCCTCTAACTAGAGACACGCGGCACAGGAGGGCAGGCCAGGGCCCCAGGCGCTCGACTTAACAGGTCCGTAGCTGTTCCATTCTTTAGGTTCTGGGTCAGGGATGCAAATGCCCAAGCAGGTGAAGTGGTGAGTGAAGGGGGCGGGACAGCCCTATTTGGCTCCGGCCCATTGCACTGAAGGAATAGGGCCCAGCGTGGCGAGACCGTCTCACATTCAGGAGAAGCTGGGTTTTAGCCAAAACCTCCCCTTTTTAAATGTTGACAACGAATTCATTTTTTTTTTTTTAATTATACTGTATGTCCCAAACCAAGCCCATCTGCTGTGTGCCTCTGGCCTGTGAACTGCAGCTTCCGCTGCAGCCACTGCAGGCCACCTGCGAGCAAGGCTCACCTGGACGTAGTCCGTGAAGGTTCTGCTGCGCTCGCCGTCCGTCCTCTCAAAGGCGGGGAACCGTCTGCGCAGCTCCACCCTGTCCACCCCGAAGCACCCCGCCGCTGCAATGGCGCCCTGGACCTCCAAGGCGGCGGCCACGTCTCCAGGCGTGTACCCAGACAACTCCACCTGGTGGGCAAACTCCTCCAGGCTGCAGGCGCCCTCTCGGCTGCTGATCAGCCTGGTGAAGGTGGTGGGGAGGCAGGAGGCTCCCACTGTCAGCTCCTCTAGAGAAGCGGCTGTGAGGACAAGAGGCCCAGAATCAGCCCTGACAGGAGCCCCCCAGACCAGTGCACTGGTGACCCCGAGGCGGGACATGCTCCAGTGCCAACTCACTGCTCCCCAAACAGCAGGCGGTCACCTTCCGGGTGGACACGGTTGGGCCCCTGACTGCAGCCAACTGGGCTGCATTCCCCAGGGCCAGTATGATTCTCCCACTCAAGACTCAAAGGGAAGGGCTCAGAGGCGGGGCTGGGGTCCGAAAACCGTAACCCCAGAGCTCTGGGAGGTCCTCAACTCGGCCTGCCCCGGGCACACCCTTCCTGACGCTCCCGTGTTCACTGCTCCTCAGACCCTGTGAGGCACCCACAAACTCCTGCTTTTGCTTACACTGGCCAGGGCTGGCTTCTGTGGTCCCTGTAATGGTGTCTCTGCTCAGACCACAGTCTTAGGTCATCACTACATTTTGCTCGGGTCAAGAGCCAGACAGAGCACAGAACACTAACGGTGGTCATAGCCGAGGACACGCCATCCACCTCGACTTGTAAAGACAGAGGTGATCAGACAGAGGCAGGAAAGGGGTGGGATGGAGGAAGAGAAGTGCAGGGAAGGGAAGGGGCCTGATGACCTCATTGTATGCAGCGGAGGAGAGACTGCCTAAAACGGAAGGTACGGGAAATGGAGCATTAGGGAAGTTATAGTTTCAAAGGTGATCAATACAAGAACTAAAAAAAGTGTAAAAATTGGAAGTAAAGGAGGTGAGAGAGAATGAATGTAAGCTGAATACTCATCTTTCATAGCAAGAAGTCAAAAGATAATACTTAAAAATGTCATAAAAGGGCATAAATCAGTTAGGGAGGGACAGGCATGAAAAGGCTGTCCCCGGAGAGCCGGCGGGGTGTGGGGGCGGTGAGGGCCTGCTGCTTTTCCCTACCCACCCCCACCTGCCTGCCAACACTGCACGGCTGACTGACGAACAGGAAAAGGATGCCGCGATAAGCTGGACCACGGAGCGCGAGCACGGCAGGGGGCTCCCCAGGCGAGTGGGCACTCGGGAGGCCCCTGGGGATGTGCGTCCTCCAGCTGGCTGCCAAGGAGGGGAGTGTTTTTCCTTGCTTCTGTTTTAGCCCCGACCAGCTGTGGCTCCTGCACTCGGCCTGCAGAGCAGGAGGCGAGCATCAGGGTCAGGGCGCAGGGCAGCGGGGCAGACTCACCAGCAGGCCCGAGCCTGGTGGGCGCGGGGCTGCGGCGGAGCCCGAACTTGACCTGGCAGGAGTTGACCACGATGCTGTCGTTGGGGTTGAGGTTGCGGGTGCTCACGATGCCGGGCGCGCAGTAGCCCCTCATCAGCAGGTAGTTGGTGTGGGACGCCTGGCGGGCTTTCACCTCGATGCCCCGGCGCTTGCCCCCTGAGCCTTCGTCCAAGTCTTCCTCTTCGTCCTCGTCCTCTTCCAGGGCCCCGTCCTTCCCCAGGCTAGGAGAGGAAAACTGACTGAGATGACTGAGCACAGGCCGAGCCTCTGCGCTCCACTGCCCCTTCCAGTGCACACCATCTCCCTCAGAGAGGACCCTCTGCGATTCGGCCTGAGCCATGGCCTGCGGTCACTACGGACACTCCCCTGGCACCTGGCTGTGAAGGTCAGCATGGACTGCTGCAGATTCATCTCCTTCATCCACCTTCCATACACCACACTCACCTGTTCACATATCTGTGTCTTTGCACGGGCTGTTCCTTTTGCCTGGAAACCCTTCCTAGTCTCTGTCCAAAAAATACCTACGCTTCCACTAAACCCCAGTTCAGCTACTATGCCCTCAAGGAAGTTTGCCACTCCTACCTTCTCTGGTTACCCCTCCTTGCCACACTGCACCACGTCCTTCTCTTTGGCACAGCCAAGTCACTCCCTCCCCTGCTCCCCCAGCACCGGAGGCACCAGCGGAAGGAATTGTACTGGACATGGTACTGGAATCCCTCGTTCACAGATGTTGAGGGCCCGTCCCGGGAGCTCCCCAAAGGCTCTGCTTACACCCTGCTGTCTTTGTAAAGCAAATGCCCGCACAGTGCCAGACACAACACCGAGAAACTCAGCACGTGATTGTTGAATGAATAAAGACGAGACGACTGAGTAAATGAAATTACAGCCGTTGAGAGGAAACGATGATGTCTGAAACTCCCAGCTGCACTCAGAGGAGAGTGCTCGGCGTCTGACATGGGAGTGGCTGCTGACCGCATGGCTCTCACCTCTTAATGACCTCATTCTCCACCATTGAACTGTCCACCACTACGATCTGCTCAGGGATCCTGACATCCACGGAAATAAGGCCCAAAGAGAAGAGGGTCAGGGCGGCTGCACAGTGTCCTCCAGGGCCGTCCAAAGAAAATGCCACCAGGTCACTTGGGGAGTCATTATTATCCTGGTCTTTGAAGGAAAAATTATCAAGCTGGTCGAACTTGCCGGCAGCCCGGATCCTGTCGAAGAACTGGAATGATTCTGTGCAGACGGTGCTCGGAAATCGCCATGTGAAAATCCTACACAGACAAAGAGAAGGTGAGGGCCTTTCTGAGGACAGGTGTAAGGAGCCTTCATCTGCAGGGGCTACGGACTCCTCAAACCACGACAGTCAAAACTGAACACACCAGTGTCTCCTTCCAGCCCGCGTGACAGCGCTGCCCTTCAGCCTCACTGTATGCATCTTCCCCTCACCCAAGCAGAGGCAAGATCTTGTTATCTAACTCTACGCCTTGCAGGCTCTCACTATAAACAGGTGCTGAATTGGGGAAGATGAATGTCCTTTTTTAATAATAATCTTTACACAAAGCCAGCCCTGAACCCCTACAGAGATGGGAGGACGTGTGTGCTCAATCTCACTGTCTCCATAGGCAACTGCAGAGACTCAAGCCCTCACCTCTGTCCAAAAGTCTAACTTTCCAGGACCCTGCAGCAACAGAGACAGAGGGACCCAAGAGGTCAGAGAGAGGGACCCAAAAGGTCTTCCTCATCTGCTGACCTCCCCCGCGTGGCTCACAGGCGAGGATGCCACAGTCAGAGAAGTGGCTTGAGGTCGAATGGCCTTGTTGGACTTGGACCCATGTCTTCTGCTTCCCAGGCCAGGGCTCTTTTTACTATACCAGCCGCTTCCCAGGAAGGCAAAAGAGACTGAGGGTCACTCGGGATGGGCGTTTAGGAAAGGAGCAAGTGTGCGGAGTCAAGGGCAAAGAGATGGATAAGAGAAACCAAACAATACTCATTCTGTTATCTCTGTTTCTGAATGCAGCCTCCATGCAGGCCTGAGGGCTGGTAAAGAGGTCAGCATGGAGAACGGGAAGCCGGCCAGGGCTGTCAAGGAGAAACGCCTGGGGATATTATAACAGATCTTCTCCGTGTGGTTAAGGAGGCTGGTGGTACAAAATGTCAGACTTGCAACAAAGACCAGCCACGCCTGCTGCTGGCGTGAGGCCACGCTGCGAGGGGCGTTCCTTTCACGAGTGGCCCCAGGAAGGCGATTCTCAACATTCCAAACCACGCTCAGACTCCCATGTGCTGCAAACTGAGTCTGAAAAATCCGTGACGGCTTCACAAGGACGTGTGTGAGCATGAGCCTGCAAGACAGGCACTTGTTGCAGCTCCGAGCTGAGAGGATTAGAGGCTGAGGTGGTGCCCAACGGGGAGGGTGCACTTTTAACTGGACCACTTATTTTTATTTATTTTTTTTTTAAAGATTTTATTTATTTTATTTTTTCCCCCCAAAGCCCCAGTAGATAGTTGTATGTCATAGCTGCACATCCTTCTAGTTGCTGTATGTGGGACTCGGCCTCAGGATGGACGGAGAAGTGGTGCCTCGATGCGCACCCGGGATCCGAACCCGGGCCACCAGCATTGCAGCGCGCGCACTTAACCGCCAAGCCATAGGGCCGGCCCTGGACCACTTATTAAATTAGAAACCTAGGGCCGGCCCCATGGCTTAGCGGTTAAGTGCGCGCGCTCTGCTACTGGCGGCCCGGGTTCAGATCCCGGGCGCCCACCGAGGCACCGCTTCTCCAGCCATGCTGAGGCTGCGTCCCACATACAGCAACTAGAAGGATGTGCAACTATGACGACGTACAACGATCTACTGGGGCTTTGGGGAGAAAAAAAAAAAAGGAGGAGGATTGGCAATAGATGTTAGCTCAGAGCCGGTCTCCGTCAGCAAAAAAAGAGCAGGATTAGCATGGATGTTAGCTCAGGGCTGATCTTCCTCAAAAAAAAAAAAAAAAAAAGGTGGAAAAAAAGAAACCTATTTTACCCGATTTGACAGGAAAAGGGAAACAAACTACCTGCAAAAATGGTAAATGCCCCAATGCAGAACACCTCAAGCATTAACCTTATTCCCACATGAGGAAGGACAGGTGTTGACAAGGAAACAAGTTCCCAAAGGCTGCACCTCTCACCCGAGGTCACAGGAGACCCAGCCTTGCACTCTCTGATGACAGATGTCTGGTTCATTCTACTCACGTGTGCCACTCTTCGCAGAGCGGGCCTGGCTCACCCCCTGACCTGGGGTTCCTACCTTTCCCCAGCCCAGGCCCAGGCCTCCTGGGTGGGTGCTCACCTGTAGTAGGTCTGGGACAACTGGTAGGACATTGGCACAAAGGGCAGAGCCCGGTTTTTCTTTGGGCCCAGCATGTGGTTAACCCGGCGCCGGTTGACCAAGCTCCTTTTCTGGTACTCCATGAAGGCCTTCACGAGAATCTGGTCCTTATACTCCTGGTACAAGCGGAAAGTCTGCAACACAGCAAGTTGTGGGTGAGCAAGGTTCTCCAGCCGGCTGGGGGAAACAGCCAGAATGTGTGGATTCTGAAGCTACAGCTGATCATCTATGGAGGAAGTAACTGATACAGGACGAGGAGCGGGAAGGCCAGAGCAGACACCTGGGGGTCTGATGGGGGAGAGCCTGGAGGAAGCCAGCAATCCCGTCAACCTTCACCCCTACCGTCGCATCACACCTGAGACCACAGGGAAGGACAGGCAACTGGAGGGAAAGGAAGGCTCTGCCCCATGCCTTCTTTTTTGGATGTGAAGACAACAGGAGTCAATGCAGAATCATCTCTGGTACCACCGTCTCTCTCTCTAACCCCTTGCCCAATCCATCACTATGTCTGGTTGGCTCTCCTTCAAATTAAGTTCCCAAATGCATCTGGTTCATGCTGTCTACACTGCCACCATCTAGTCCACACCACCATCGTTTCTCACCGTAGCCTCCAGCTAACTGCTCTCCCTGCTTCTACACTGCCACCTGTCCCCAACCCTTGACCATTCGCCACAGCAGCCAAAGTAATCCTCTTATGCCTAAATCATACCACAAGTTCCTTCCCCACCTCAAAATCCCATGGCTGCCCTCCACAGGGAGAACATTCAGCCCTTACTATGCCCGACAAGGACCCCTGTGAGCAGTACCTTGCCCACCACACTGGCCTCGCCTCCTACAAGTGCACCCCTGGCTCAGCCCGCTCTGGCCTCATTGGCCTTCTCACTTTTCTTTTCTTTTTTTTTTGGTGAGGAAGATCAGCCCTGAGCTAACATCTGTCACCAATCCTCCTCTTTTTGCTGAGGAAGACTGGCCCTGGGCTAACATCCACGCCCATCTTCCTCCACTTTATATGGGACACCACCACAGCATGGCTTGGCTACGCCACCGGGCGGGCCCCGTTCTCATTTTTCTTGAAAAAGCCACAGCCTTCCTTCCCACCTCCTCGCGGCCTCTGCATATGCCACTCCCATTTCTTGGAAAGCACCTCCCCCAGATCTTTGCAAGGCTGACTCCTTCTCAACATTCAGCTCTCAGCTCAAATATTTCCCCTCAAAAAACAAATCCTTCCCATCCTACTCCTCTGCGGTCAACTGTACACATTATCCTGTTTTATTCTCTCCATAGCGACTGTCTCCACCTGAAATGATCTCATTTGTTTATTTGCTGTCTATCTCTCCCACAGGAGTGGGAGTCCCATGAGAACAGAACTTTTACTGCTGCCACAGTAAGTACAGCCTGGTACCCAGCCTGGAGCAGGTGTGGAGGGTGGGTCTGGGGCCCCGCCGCAGAGGCTCCTCCTGCTGGCCACGCCACCACGGCTCCATGGCCCATGATTTGGACCTTTCCCAGAGGAAGAGCAGCCCACAGGACTGCAGGACCAGAGGGGTCTCTGTTACTCCAGTTTTCTGAAAAGAGTTGGCTCAACCAACCAACCAACAGTTAGTGAATGTCTAGAATACGCCAGCCTCTGAGCAAGTTTCTGCTACACTGTCTCCTCAAAAGCACTGGCCAACAAAAACCACAGTCACGGGCTAAGAATTTTAGGCTTAGAAGGTTCTCTGCGACACTGACCCCAGGACCTCTGAGTGACAGAGGAGACAGGCTCACAGATTTTAGGTGATCTTCCGAGGCCTCACTGCTGGGCAGGGGTGGGACCAAGAAGAGAACAAGGCCTCGTCCTCCACTGTGCCACTGCAGAGGGACAGGAGGGACTGCGAGCCAAAGCGGTGGTCAGTCAAGGTCCTGGGGCAGCACCATGTTCTCCCAGAGCTGGAGATGGGGGTCTGGGCACACATTGCGTCTCGTCGGTCCGAGGCCTGCACACCACCCTTGATTTCTCCAGACAGAACTTCTACATCAGTCCTGGGGGCACAGACTATCAGGCCTGACAGGGGAACACTCATGGCACAGACAGAAAGAAGCGGGGAGCAGTCGTATGTCATCATTGCTTCCCCCCAAGTGGAAGTGGAAGCTGGGATCCAGCTTCTTGTGAAACGCCTTCTGTGACCTGCTCTTCTCCTCCACGTGAAGACGGTTACAGGATGGACATAGCCCCAGACAACTGCTGACGTGCAAGAGGAGCACCCAGTCCATCCACAGTGAGTGGGGGAACGTGGTCCAGCCCGTCAGATTTCCCAGAGGCTAGGCTGTCACAGACCCAGTGCACCATGGCCGCCTGGGATGCTCATGACTTCCCTGCAGTGTGCTTCTTGGAAGCCTGGGGCTGCAAGGGAGCCTAGGGGGTCCTGAATGACCTCTGACCTCATCCCTAATGGCCTTCCAGTCATCACTGCCAGACTGGAGGGAGTCACTGAAGAAGCTCCCTGCTTCCTGCTGTGGGCCAGGTGGCCTTGCTGCACGCAACTTCCCACTCCCCTAGGGGACAGGGAGAGTGATGAGCCCTGTGGCACCATCCACCAGAGCCTGGACGCCACGTGGAAATGGAGCTGAAGGAAAAGCAGTGGCATGAGGCAGGGGACAAGGCCCCGGCTGCGATGCAGGGACCTGGCTTTTGTCATTAACTTTGGGCCTGGGATTCCTCGTGTGATGGGTGGTTGAACTGACCCCTGAGGTCCTGTCCAGCTCTAACCCCTGCTGGGCAGGAGAGCTGAAAGGTCTACTCTACAGCCACGTAGAAAGTTGAAAATTTAAATTTTTATGTGCAATGTTGGGAGTAAATTAAAGTTTTTTTTTTCTTTTTAAACAAGCGTGGGCCCAACCAAACATCCAGTAGTCAGACTGTGAGCTGGCTATTCGGGACTTCTGCCCGACTACCCTTGTTCTCTGCCTGTTCAGGCTCAGACAAGGCTTTACTCTTCATCTGTAAACTGCCGGGGTGGCAGAGGGGGCATGGCACTGTGACCAGCCTCCCTCTCTGAAAGGCATACACTTGAAGTGAGTCAGCGGGTTAAAGTGCTACATGGCAAAGGTATATCAAGAACGGATGACGGGACTCTCTGACACAATGCACCTCATGGTGATGGACTAAAACAAGACATGTGGTCTACTTTCATTCTTTTGCATGTGGCTGTCCAGTTTTCCCAGCACCATTTATTGAAGAGACTTTCCCCATTGTATGTTCCTGGCTTCTTTGTTGAAGATTAGCTGTCCATAGACGTGTGGTTTTATTTCTGGGCTCTCGATTCTGTTCCATGGATCTGTGTGTGTTTTCCTGCCAGTACCTAGCTGTTTTGATTACTATAGCTTTGTAGTATATTTTGAAATCAGGGAGTATGATACCTCCAGATTTGTTCTTTTTTTTTGAGTAAGATTAGGCCTGAGCTAACATCTGTGAGGAAGACTGGCCCTAGGCTAACATCCGTGCCCATCTTCCTCTACTTTATACGGGACACCGCCACAGCATGGCTCAATAAGTGGTGCGTAGGTCCACACCCAAGATCCAAACCCGCGAACCCCAGGCAGCTGAAGCAGGGCATGTGAACTTAACCACTATGCCACTGGGCTGGCCCCCAGATTTGTTCTTTTTACTCAGGATTGCTTTGGCTATTTGGAGTCTTTCATTGTTCCATAAATTTTAGGACTCTTTGTTCTATTTATGTGAAAAATGTCTTTGGGATTCTGATTGGGATTGCACTGAATCTGTAGATTGCTTTAGGTAGTATGGACATTTTAACTATGTTAATTCTTCCAATCCATGAGCACAGAGTATCTTTCCATTTCTTCATGTCTTCTTCAATTTCTTTCAATAATGTCTTATAGTTTTCAGTGTACAGGTCTTTCACCTCCTTGGTTAAATTTACTCCTAGGTATTTTATTCTTTTTGTTGCCATTGTAAATGGGATTGTATTCTTGATTTCTCTTTTTGATAGTTTGTTGTTGGTGTATAGAAACACAATTGATTTTTGTATGTTGATTTTATACCTCTATGTTCATTGCAGCATATTCACAATAGCCAAGATGTGGAAGCCACCTACGTGCCCATCAGTGGATGAGTGGATAAAGAAGCTGTGGTACACACACACACACATACACACACACACAATGGAATACTACTCAGCCATAAAAAAAAGATGAAATCTTGTCATTTGTGACAGCATGGATGGACCTTGAGGAAATTATTCTAAGTGAAATAAGTCAGATGGAGAAAGACAATTTCCGCATGACTTCACTCATAGGTGGAAGAGAAACAAACACATAGATACAGAGAACAGACTGGTAGTTACCAGAGGAGAAAGGGGCTGAGGGAGGGTAAAAGGGGTGAAGGAGCACATCTGTATGGTGACAGGTGGCAACTAGACTTTTGGTGGTGAACATGATGCAGTCTATACAGAAGTCAAAAAACAATGATGTACAGCTGAAATTTATATAATGTTATAAACCAATGTGACCTCAATAAAAAAAATTTTTAAAAAGTGATAGAGTTAACACTCAGTCTTGGGTTTGCAGAGGCCTGGCCACTGCTGCAAAACCACTTGGCCTAAGGCGATGCTCTGAAGCACTATGTTTAAACCTGGCCACTTGTTATCCTTAAATAGTTTCATTTCGGGGTCAGCCCTGTGGCGTAGCGGTTAACTGCGTGCGCTCTGCTGCTGGCAGCCCAGGTTCAGATCCCGGGCGCACACCGACGCACCGCTTGTCAGGCCATGCTGTGGCAGCGTCCGATGTAGAGTGGAGAAAGATGGGCACAGATGTTAGCTCAGGGCTGGTCTTCCTCAGCAAAAAGAGGAGGCTTGGCCTGGATGTTAGCTCAGGGCTGATCTTCCTCACAAAAAATAAAAAATAAAACTTAAAAAAAAAAAAAAAAAAATAGTTCCATTTCCCTCAGCCCCCCTCAACTCCCCTGTGGCCAAAGTAACAAGTACCCGCCTAGGAAATATTTGTCATACCCAAGCTGAGTCTACACCATTGTTTCCCCAAGGTGGTCCATGGAGCCTTCATCAGAACCCTGGGGATGGGCAGCACGCACTCGTCAGGGTCCCAGGCCCTCTATTCTTGACTGCAATCTCTGGGGGCGGGGCCTGGCATCCACGTGCTAAAGAGCTCTCTAGCTGACTCCCAGGCATCACAAGTAAACAGACCAGTGGGATTAGAAATAACACCAGCCATTGTTTAATTTTTTTTTTCTTAGGTTCCAAACTGGGTTGATTTGGCAATGTAAGCCATGGGAGCTAAGTTTTAGGTTTACAGATTAAACAGAAAAGCAGACAGGTTCTACTTGGAATACACTTGTGTGATTTTATACTAAAAACGAGGGGGCTGGCCCCGTGGCTTAGCGGTTAAGTGCACGTGCTCCACTACTGGCGGCCCGGGTTCAGATCCCGGGTGCACACCGATGCACCGCTTCTCCGGCCATGCTGAGGCCATGTCCCACATACAGCAACTAGAAGCACGTGCAACTATGACATACAACTATCTACTGGGGCTCTGGGCTGGTAAAAAAAATGGAGGAGGATTGGCAATAGATGTTAGCTCAGAGCCGGTCTTCCTCAGCAAAAAAGAGGAGGATTAGCATGGATGTTAGCTCAGAGCTGATCTTCCTCACAAAAAAAAAAAAAAAAAAGAAAAATGAGGGAAGCCCTGGCTTGGGGAGCAGGGAGCAGGTCCCTCTTAGGACTTCCCTGCTGGGGCCTTGGAGCCACATGGACTCAGGTTTGATGAATGAGCTGCGTGATCTTGGGCACATGTTTTATCATTTCTTTGAACCTCAAGTTTCCATATTTGTAAGAGTATTAATACCACCCCCTTCTCAGGCTCAAGGTAGAATTAAACGAGATTTGCCTTCCCGTTTCATCCTCATTCAACCACAACAGAGCAGCATTATAGTTCTAATCAGTTCTCAGGAGATAGATAAGACTCATTGCCTGCAGAAGGCAGCTTTCCATGTGGTGATCCCTAACAATCAGAACACTTTGATACTTGTAAGTTAGAACTTGAAAAGTTCTGCTGTATAGCTCAATACAGTCTCAGTTCTTCTGTCACGTCTCAGTTCCTCTTCTGCCTCATTTTCTGTCTTAAACATGAGCCTCAGAACCTCAGCACTGGGAGGGATTTTGGAGGGCCCTGGACCTTGCACCCACACTTCAAAGATGAAAGGAGTGAGGGCCCCCTGACACTCCACAGCTGAGAAGAGATGAGCAAAACCTCACACAGCACCGGGCTCTGAAGGGCCCCAAGTCCCGCAGCGCGACCGCGAAGCTGACGCTGGGTCTCTGACACCCACCTGAAACGACTGGCAGGACTTCATCTGACGGTCCGAGAGGGCCAGCGTGCTCTGCATCAGGTTCTGGAGCACGAGAAAGTGGACGTCGTCCACGCTGGAAGAGAGGGGGTGGGGGAGAGCAACATGAGGCCACGGGCTGCAGGCCGCCGCGCATCTTGGGTAGGTTCAGTTCTCCTTAAAACAAAGTTATCAGTCTCACGACAGTGCCATGAGTGCCAAAACTATTCATACACCAAAACAAAATAAACGACGTTTTTTAACTGGTCAGTTTTTGTAGGAAAATAGTTACAGTCTAGTGGGTAAGGGTGTCAAAACCTGGAAACAAGTTTTCATAACAACTGACAAATGTGGTTAGTGCTTTTATTTTCTTTTCATCCAATTTTAAACAAGTCTTTCTTCAAAGAGAATCGGCTTCTCACTGAAATAGAGCTAAAATCAAACTGAGTATTGATTATCCAAGATGGAAAAAAAAAAGCTGAGCTTTCTAACCAGAGTTCTGCTAACAAAGCTCATGGGCTGAGTTCCAACCCTCTCCACCACCTTAAGGCTCCGCCAGTGGTATGCAAGGTTAGGGGCCAGCAGACTTTTCCCGTAAAGGGCCAGACAATAAATAATTTAGTCTTCATGGGCTATATGGTCTCTGCGGCAACCACTCAACTCTGACGTTACAGCAAGAGGGCAGCAGAGGTAAGACACAGAAGGGACATGGCTGTGTTCCAATAAAACTTTATTTACAAAATCAGGTGGCAGGCTAGATGTGGCCCCAGATGACCCCTGTGCTAGGCTGCAGGCAACTCAATTAAGCAGCTGAGGAAAGCACACCCCGTATGTCAGTACTTGCCTACTAAGTTCATCCTCTTTCCTGAGGTGATCTTTTTCGTCTCCAATCGCCAAAACTCGGTATCTATAGAAGAAACAGAAGAGCATGTCAGTGCAACAAGGTAGACCTTCACTAACCAAGCTGCTGCTTGCCCAAGATGCCATTTACGGGCTAAAATGTTGAAAAAAATGTTAACTCACTAAAAATTCAAACATGTTCATGTAAATTAAAATGAGAAAATACCATATTCTGCCCATCAAATGCATATGTTAAAAAAAAATGAGGGTTGAAAAAATGAGAAAATGTTCCTTTACTGGACACTTATGAAGCAACAGGGAAACATGGTAACTGGCAGGGAGCTACTGTTAACTGTTAAGGGGGGAGGACATAAAATTGTGGGCTCATTATGACTAAAAACAAGCACAAGAAAGAAAACTGGAGGAAAACCCCCAAAAGGGAGTAGCTGTGTTAGGTGTTGGGATTGCAGATTACTGCCCCATCTTTTTCTCTGAGCTTCATGTAATGCTGTTTTATTGTGCTCATAACAAGCAAATAAATACAAGAATAAATCGTAGAACTGACTTTTTAAAAAACACGGCCATTTATTTGTAAGACATTGCTTTGGTTTCTATAAAACTAAAGACAAAATTCATCTTTGCAATAGTAAATTCAAAAAAAAGTACCTTTTCAGAGAAACATGTGAACTATTTTTAGTAAACAAGGAAATATTTGGAAACATTTTCTTTTTTGCCTGGCTTGCCAGAATGCTCAAAATCAAATTTAAACTGTTACAACTGAAATTTTTTTCTTCCTTCTAAATGGCTCATGAACTCTCCTCTAAAAATATTTTAACTGTCTTCTTTTAAAACTAAAAGTTGCCCCAGGGCCGGCCCCATGGCTTAGCGGTTAAGTGCACGCGCTCCACTGCTGGCGGCCCGGGTTCGGATCCCGGGCGCACACTGACGCACCGCTTCTCCAGCCATGCTGAGGCCGCGTCCCACATACAGCAACTAGAAGGATGTGCAGCTATGACATACAACTATCTACTGGGGCTTTGGGGAAAAAAACAAATAAATAAAATTATAAAAAAAAAAAAAAAAAAAAAAAGTTGCCCCAGAACTTAACTGAAAATATGTGCGGATGTAAATTACAGACAGGTAAACCGGACCTTTGAAACATTTTTAAGACTGAATGTAAACCATGCCATTTGGGAATTCTGAGGAACAGTTTACTGCAAAACCAAAACCCAAAAAATAGCTAAAGAGTGTCAGATCTGAAAATGACTTCAAATTGCTCCTCAGGCCTGGCACAGCGGGCACTACACAAATTATTTGTTGGATGAATGAAAGAATGAGATCAACTAAAACACAGAGGGCTAACTGCAAAGGTACTGCAGAGGTCACAGATAGAAACTAATCGATGAACGTCATTAGGAAGAATTCAGAAATACAGTGGCTAGAGGGACTGTTTGTTTGTTTGTTTGTTTATTGTGGTAACATTGGTTTATAACATTGTATAAATTTCAGGTGTACATCATTATACTTCTGTTTCTGCATGGATTACATCATGTTCTCATGTTCACCACCCAAATACTAACTACAATCCATCACCACATACATGTGCCTAATTATCTCTCTTTCGCCCTCCTCCCGCCCCTCTTCCCCTCTGGTAACCACCAATCCAATCTCTGTCTCTATGTGTGTGTTTGTTGTTGTTATTATCTACTACTTAATGAGTGAGATCATATGGTATTTGACCTTCTCCTTCTGACTTATTTCACTTTGCATAATACCCTCGATGCCCATCCATGTTGTCCATAGAATGACTTTTTGATGAGGATGGTGAAGAGAAGGGTTTCACGTTTAGATTAAGCAGAGGAAATAGGCCTGGCTTACAGAAATCAAGATTTTAAAATTTTACAAATTCTGTGCTCAAACCCATGTACATTCTTCAAGACATCGAGTGGCTGAGTTGGAAAGAGCTAGGGCTCTGGAGTCAGACCCACCTACGTTCAAATCGTGGCCTGCTGTCCACAAGCACCGTGACCTTGGGCAAGTTCCTTATATCTTGGAGCTTCCTCATATGTCAAATGAGCAATCTTGGCAAAAGCACACCAGCCACCTGAGAAAGCCTGAACTAAGTCAGCAGCAGGGCCCAATGGGAGAGTGAACACGAGTGCCTGGTGGGTATGGGGATGGCAGTGGCCTCCCCATTTTCAAGCTGCCGTGAGAGGAGATGAGGTGGACCAGAGTCAGGAGGGACAGCAGGGTTAGCTGCAAGGCCAAGTGGAACTGCTGACCAGGGCAGACTTTTCCTCTTGTCACGCAAGGACCACACAGAACCTTCCCAGAAAAACCTTACTTGGCAAACAGCTCCTGGAGTGTGTCTGGGATTTCAAGGTTCGGATTCCTTAGGGCTGAACTGAACTTCTCTTTAAGCTTCTCCACAAATTCTTTAAACTCGTTGGCGCAAACCTTTTAACATGAGAGAATGAGATGTTAAGCTCTTTCTTTCCCCGAAGGGAGGTATCGCTAAGAAACATCAAGACACGTCTTGTAACCAGCTCCCGGGGCAGCGAGCTCCCAGGACCTGACTGAGAAGTGCCAACTCCTCTGCCTTCCTGTCTCTGCAGCCCACCAAGTCCATCCGGGAAGGAGACATACGCTCACCGCTCTGCTCAGGGATTTGGAGCACCTGCTGCCAAGCAGGCACCCATACGCCGACGGCCCTCACACCTGTACCGCCAGCTCTCTCTCCAGAGCCCCGGGGGGAGACACAAACATGTCCCACACAGGCCCCAGAATGCCCACCGCACGCCTCCAGTCAGCAGGCCTGGGCTCCCATCACCTCCCTCCTCCCAGGTCTGCTCCTCCCTGGCTCACCCTGTGAGTCCCCCTCCTTCTTCTCCTGCACGGCCACACTCAACCGTGGACCCCAAATCCTCCCCCTCGTCTACACCCGCACTGCGACCCTCCCAGTCCAGACTCAGATCGCAGCGCAGCCTCCTCACTTCCCCACTGCCTCCAGTCTCACACCTGCAATTCACCCTCCACAGTGTGGCCAGCAAACCGACCATGTCACCTGGGGTCCAACACAGAATTCTCGCTCCTCCTCTGCTGCACCTCACTACAGCTGCCCATTACTGCGCCCACAGGCCACCTTCCCTTCTTTCACTGCCTTGGCCTCAGCTGGTGCCTCATCTCTGAGTCTGGGTTCAGTGCCGACACCTTTGAAAAGCCCTCAGAAGTAGATGCTGTGGGGGCCGGCTCCGTGGCTTGGCGGTTGAGTGCGCGTGCTCTGATGCTGGCGGCCCGGGTTCGGATCCCGGGGGCGCCCTGAGGCACCGCTTCTCCGTCCAACGTGAGGCCGAGTCCCACGTACGGCAACTAGAGGGATGTGAACCTATGACATACAACTGTCTACTGGGGCTTTGGGGGGAAAAACTGAATAAATAAAATCTTTAAAAAAAAAAAAAAGAAGTAGATGCTGTGGGTCGCCCACTTTCTTCATCCTGCTCTTTCTTAGTAGCAGAGCCAGCCCCGACTTGGTTTGGGGGAAGCAGGCCCAGCCCCCCAGGATGAGTCAGGTCGGGTCTAAGCTGATGACGGCAAGCTCAGGGGCTTCTAGGAAAGGCTGTTTCCTCTCTGATACAAGGGCCCGGTGGGCCCAGTGGAGCCCCTCTCCCCACTTCTTCCTGCCCTGGGATTCTGCTGTGAAGACCTGAGCTCCAGCAGGCAACTGGCAACCATGAGGTGACTGGCATGAGGATGGACAGGTGACCACCAGGGACTGGGAGTGAAGTGACGGTATGAACCTGGGTCCTTGATGACAGCTCTGCTCTGCTGCAATTGCCTGGGACTGCCTAGCTCCAGGCTGCTTGGCATGTGGGAAATGGAAGCCTTAAGCCCCTGTTAAGTTGTTTTTCTGTCACTTGCATCAAAAGCACTCCTGCTTTCCCTTGGTGACCTCCGTGGGCCTACACTTTCCTCTCAGGGTGACCGTGCTGTTCTGAGGTGCCCATTTACTTCTCTGCCCATCCCTCCGCCCACGGCTCCCGGAGGGAAGGGCTGGATCTCCACTTTGATTGGCCTCGCCTGCTGCAAGTCCCGACACACACAGTGCACACCAGTGTTAGCTCAACGGCAAGGGACGAGTGGACTCTGAGCCAAAGGGAAGAGAAGTCTGGGTCTGAAAGACAGCTTTCTTCCTTGTCAGTTACCGTCCCAGCCCCCCCGGGACAGAAGACTCAGAGAAAACACGTACCCTATCCATAAGCTTTCCAGGAAGTCTAGTTGTCTGTAACTTCTGAAGAGCTACCCTATTTTCTTAACAAAATAGGCCCAAGGCACAGCAGCACTGCAAATTCTACTCGTCTTTAAAAACTGATGTGGGAGCCACAGAACCGATAAGTTGATTTCCCGAAAGAGCAGGAAGAAAAGTCCATGTTTGTGAGGCTGGCAGAGGCACCATGGGACCCAGGGGACCAGACTAGAACCTAGAAACCCCTGCCTTCAGAGCAGGCTGAACTCAACAATTGCACGGGGCCTACCTTCGGGTTGTCATAGTCACATTTTCGACTCATGAAATCTCCAACAAGTGCCTTATCTTGGTACACCTCGGCTAGGCAGACCCTGCAGAGAGAGACCAAAAGAAAGGCTGGGAATTGTAATGATGTCTCGTTCAGAACCATCAGAAGGTTTCTGTTCTAACACTTCCGGCTTTGCCTAACCCTGAGGTAGGATTTACTTATATACCTGTTGGGTATAGCTTTTAAAAATGAAGGATTTGGGGTCAGTGAACCTGATCCAAGCCAGGCCTGTCACTGCTCACACTTTACATGCTGGCTTCTCTGAGCTTCTGTCCTCCACGTGTAAACTGACAACAGTAACGCCCACCTGCCCCTCACAGAGATTTGGTCAGGACCAAACAAGACGACCTATGTGAAAGTAGACTGTAAGTTTAAATATTATCTAGGCACTGGTGTTTATTATTACTGAGAGCTCTAATCTCCTCCAAAGCACTGTTTGTCCACTCCACAACTCCTCATTTCTCTATGACATAAGGAGAGGCTGACCTGGCCAAAAGGACACACAGGGAAAGACAAGTGTTTGCTGGGCTCCTAGGAGCTGGGCACTTCACCCTGCAGAAAGATCTTGCAAGGTAGAGACTGTCATTCCATTTTGTAGCTTGGTGAGAAGAAGGGGACCCTGAGGCCACACATGTGCCGAGGGCCGAGGCAGGTGTGGTTATTATAGGTATTAGCATCCTGTTTACAGGTGAGGAAACAGCCTCCGAGGGGACAGATGCCCTGTTCCAGGTCCCACAGCTCTGAACCGCACGAAGATGGAGCCCCCGGCCTGTTAACCCCGCAGCCCCATGTTCCCCTCCCTGGCTGCTGCGGGACAAGAGGAGGAGCATCAGGCAGGGCCAGGAAGCCCAGCTTCCAGATCTCACTTTACTGCCAACTCACTGTCACCTTGACCAACTCGTGGCCTCTTTCTGGCCTGTTTCCACTCTGAAAAAGGAGTTTGGACTAGGTAATCATAGCCCTTTCAGACAGAAAAGTCTAAGATTCTATGCACAGGGGAAAGTGGCTTCACACAGGAAGGCCCCTTGGTATGTGTAACCCAGTGGTTCTCAACTGGGGTGACTGGGCCCCCCAGGGGACTTCTGAAGACATTTTTGATTGTCACAACGAGGGCGGAGTGTGCTACTGGTTAAACATCCTACAGCACACAGGACAGCCCCCACTACAAAGAATTATCCGGCCCCAGATGTCCATAGTGCCCAGGTTGACAAACTTTGGCTAGAGTCCAGTTTCCTCCACAATCCAAGGCTGGGCCGATTTCTCTCTACAGTCTGGCTGACAGCAGCAGCCCAAGGCTCAGAATCCACCCGGAGACAACCTCTCCTACGGACCCATGGCGTGAACGATCAGTTGGTGGAGGTGGTTCTTCCCGACCCTGCCATGTGTCCCCTCCCGGGCCCACTCTTATGCTGGCAGCTACACCTGGGCACCTCCCTACACCATTTGGATGCTCTCTGGTCCTCCCCACTCAAGCCCAAGCCTGTGGAGGAGTTGTAGGAGCCTGACGAGGCTGACAATGGCTTTATGTCCTAGCCCTGCGAGAAGGAGGGGAGTGGAGCAGCCTCGCTGGCAACAGGCAAACCACAAGGGGATGCTCTGCGACTCCCAGCCAGCTGCCATCCCACACAAACCAGGCCGTGGTCAGGAAAAACGTAGGGAACACCCAGCTCTGCTGAGGACACGGCTGAGTGCGCTTGGTCCAATGACTGCGGTCCTGTCTAGCTTCTTCCTGGAGGGACCTATGTGACAGGCCACCGACACAGAGATCAAGAGCTGCTCTGGAGGGCTAAACACAATAGTGACACTCAGCAGATGCCTCTGCCTCACCACATGCTACAGATGTGACATCCAGTAAGTCATCTAACCCGTTTAGCCTCCGTTTCTTTATCTGTAACAAAGGATAATAGCATCTACTTCACAAGGCTGTTCTCAAGTCCAAACAATACCCTGCGTGTGAAAGTGCCGGAATCAGGCCCAGCCCTCCAAAAACCAAGGACAATCTGACTACCAAACTCCAGCACTTGGACGGACTGTGGGTGTGCCACTGGGCGACTCAGAGTGCCCTCTCTGGATTTACGCTGGGCTCCTAAGTAAACGGGGTGAAAGAAGAGCGAAGAATGAACGAGGAGCACGCAACCACCTTGTCCTGGAGTCACGAAAGTTCAAACAAAGCTTACTTATAGTTCAGATAGGCTTGTGGGTTTTTGACTATGTAGCGAGATCTTCGTCCAACCGAATGCGATGTTTTATCCAAAGACTCTTCAAAGGTTGCGTGCAAAATGTCCCGCACGACCTGCCAGGGGACAAATGGGCCCTTCACCTGGATCAAACAGAGCCAAGACGGACAATCAGTATCCTCAGAGCCCACCTTATGGGTCATTAACATAAAGGAGTGGGGAAAAGACACCCTGTGGAGCCTCTTTCCTCAAAGATACTCAAAACTGTCACCTTACACATGTACTCCATCACATTTACTGGGCACTGACCATGTGCCTGGCACTGAGTGAGGTGCTGGGCAGAGAAGAATAAGGCAAATCCTCTAAGTCCCATGGGAAAAGAGTGCCTTTTGACAAGTCATGGAGGTGCTCAGAGGGTGTCGGGGACTACGGACTGGAAGGGCAATATGATAGGGTAGATTACGAGAATATAAGATGTGTTCAGTTAGAGGGTTTTACAGGCTTCATTATTTTATGTGTGCTCAGAAACATTCTGTGTACTGTCCCTGTAGGTCCTACTAATGGAAACAGAATGCACTACATTAGCAGACTCAGGAGAACGTCACAGTCAACACACACAGGAAGGCAGAGTGGAGATAAGGAAGGGGCTTGATGACAAGATTATTTTCTTATAGCCCCAGAACGAGGTGGCCCAAGAATATGGTGTAAGTTCACGTGAGGAGTGGAGGCTCTGCTGACCCTGACCCGTGCGGGACTCTCCTGGCTTCTCCAGCTACATCAAGGATGGGTGAAGGGAGGCACACTCCTCCCACCATGTTGTGATGAAAAAGCCATTGTAGAGGCAGGGAATGGAAATCGGGGACGGCAACACATCACCTTCAGGTTCTTCTCTGGAGAACGGACTGGGTTGGAATTTAGGAGGGAGTGGAGGGGTGAGGGAATCCGGGAAAATGGTCAAGAAAAGGCATCCAATGAGCCTGCAGGCAAAGAGCATCCGGGGCTCAGGACCTCTAAGTCAGTTTCTCGTGGCTGGTATGGTTGAGAACAGGAAACACAAATGGGGCTCTTAGGAAGCTGCCTCACCGACTCTACTTGGGGTATCACCACCTGGCAGGGGCCCTGGACTGCACGATGGCAGAGCTCATTCTCCTGGGGGCTTCTGTGAACCAGTGTGACCGGACACTTGCCCACCTGGATTGCTCTCCTCATGCCTTGCTGCAAACTGAGACGATGAGAACAGCACAATGTGTGAGAACAGACAGACTAGGAGTCAGTGAAGCTGCTTTGGGAACGTGGTGAGGAGATGAACTCTGGCTTGGGCTGTGGAGCCTTCTTGGAGGCAGTGACATCAGAGGAAAGGGGAAGAGTTTGCTAGACAGGAAGCAAGTCCCTCCCCGCTTGCTGGGGATCCAGAGACACAGGCCGGGAAGACACATGAGTACGGGGACGTGTGGCGCAGAAGGCAGGGGAGAGAACCATGAGAAAGCTGGGGAGCCAGGCCAAGGCCATGTCACCGTTCCACACTGATTCAGTGAATACTGACTGTGTGACCATTGTGTGGCAGGCACCATGCTAGGGGCTGCAGCTATGAAAACAAACAAGAGTCTCTGCCTTGAGGAGCAGCCACTCCAGTGGGCCAAGAGGTGCCAGAAGCAACAGAAGCAGCATGAAAAGTTTATGTCCAAGGGACGGAGAGAGAACACAGTAATTACTTCCATTTGGCAGGATCAATGAAGCCTTTCCAGAGACAATATGCAGTTACTGAAAGATAAATAGGAGTTTTTCAGGCAGATGAGGGGAGGGGGGAACAGGAAAGGGTTAGATTCCTGGTGAAGAGAGAGAATGCTCTGAGCTCTTTTGCCTGCAGCTGGCAAAGCTTGAAATGTCGTAGCTGAAGGCTGGAAAGAAATATACAAAAACGGGAGTGGCATTAATTTGTAGGGTCCTGGGAAATGCCTAGGAAGTGAGATGAGCCTCCCTGTGCAGGTGGGACGGGAAAGAGCTCCCCCGAGAGGGACAAGCCGATCTGCTGGCTGGAGGCTGGGGAGGAGCAGGGGCCCGGTGGGCCGAATACCTTGGTGTTGAGGACGTTGCTGGCAATGCGGCAGAGAATGAGCAGCCCGTCCTCCTGCATGGACCAGGTGACGCGCAGCCGGGTCATCCTCTGCAGGGCGCTCTGGTCGGCCTCGTCGTGGTAACGCAGCTTTTTGCTTTTCTCTTCTGGGAGCTCTTCTAAGAACACCGGGGGAGAGGAAAGGGCGCCTCTAACAACTGGTGTGGAGGTGTCACTCTGAAGAGGGGAAGGGTCCCCACCCCGCTGTTAGATGTGACCAAGGGGATCAGTTATCAGAATCTCATTGTGTTGGAAACCATGTGAACTAACCACAGACTCAGCCCTTCCTGACGGATTTTTTTTACCGCTTTCATCATTTCTCTTTGGTCACATTTCATGGTGACAGCCTGAGCAGCCTGAATGCAGTCTCTTGTTAGCTGTCTGCCAATCTTCGATCCTTCCCACGGTGGCGCTCAGCCCTTTGAAGGTGCCTTGCACAGAAGCTTATGGAGAGTGCTCAGGGCACGTTTGCAAATGAGCGGGCCCCCACCATTCCCCTGCTCTGTGACCTCAGAGACATTGTGCAAACTCTGGGGCAGCGTGGGGACAACAAGGCCCATCCTACAGGGCTGCCTTGAGGATTGAATGAGACTGGGTATAAAACACCTCGTGCAGTGCCTGGTACAAAGTAGCTACTAAATAAACAGTCGCTAACATTATGGAATATTTACTATGTGCCAAGCACTGGTTTAAGCTTTTTACATGTATTATCTCATAATTAAAATAATACTTTGCAACAACTCTATGAGAAGGATACAGTTATCATCCCCATTTTGTAGTTGAGGAATCTGAAACACGGCGAGATAGAGCACCTTGCCAAAAGTCACTCAGCCTAGAAAGCAGCAGACTCAGGATATGAACCCTGAGCTCTTAACCACCGGGTTTTCCGAGGTCTCCTCCCCTCAGGTGAGCTACTGATGGCAGTTTCACAAGGTGGCACCATATGCTATTGCCAATTCCAGAAGACTGTCTGCTTAGCGAGTTTCTCCCAAATTAAGGCAGAAGAAGAGTAGAGCAAGAACACTGGGATTCCAGGTGGCACCATCACCATATTTCACCTTGTAATGAATTCAGGTCTTTGTGAGCCAACTGATCTTATACATATCTGGATGGGCTACACTGAGGGGCCCTTCCAATGACGCAAGGCTATCTGTTGTGAACACCAGCCAAGGGAACCACTGAAAACAGGTTCCAGGGCCGGCCCCGTGGCGTAGCGGTTAAGTGCTCGCACTCTGCTGCTGGCAGCCCGGGTTTGGATCCCGGGCGCGCACTGGTGTACCGCTTGTCAGGCCATGCTGTGGCGGCGTCCCATTTAAAGTGGAGGAAGATGGGCACAGATGTTAGCCCAGGGCCTGTCTTCCTCAGCAAAAAGAGGAGGATTGGCATGGATATTAGCTCAGGGCTGATCTCCCTCACAAAAAAAAAAAAAAAAGAAAAAGAAAAAGAAAACAGGTTCCTGTTGAAACATTCTGTCTTCATCTGAAATAGCTGTAGCTGTCAGATCGTGGTTAAAACACACAGACCACTTAGGGGATATAAAAGTGGTTTAAAACACAGACACTGGTCTCCTCACTGCACTCCTTCACTATAAATACTACCCAGATGAAGAAGCCAAAATGGCAATCTAACAGGCACCACACATGAGGGGTTCATGAGATCTGAAGAGATTCTGTAGGCTTAAATGACTCCCGTCTTTCCTCTAATTTAAAAATACAACATAACTTTGAACTTGGGCCTGATTAGCATAAACGCAGATGTTAAAACGTAAACCAAAAAAATAACAGAATTTTGGCTGGTTGTGATGAGGAATTTACTAAGGATTTTTCAGTTGAGATGAAATTAGAAATTTGAACTAGGGAGGGAGTTACTAAGTAAAAAGCCTCTATGGAATACAAAGACAGAGAAAGCAAGGGAAGCATAGAGGAAGTTCAAGGATCTCTCAGTCTGCCAGCTGGATTTGGAGAATAAAACAGCAATCACAAAGTTAGCACCACAAATCAAGGGAACATGGAACCCCGAGTCTGAGGGCACAGCTCAGGCCTGGCGGCAGGGAGACGGTATATCTCCAAGCTGGACGTGCAAAGACAAGGCCTAGCAAATGCCCACGATCGTGACGGAACCTTTTTTCTTTCTCTTGTTCTTCTTTCCAGGGTCCTTCTTCAGCCGTTTCCGCTTCTGGCTTTTCCCACCCCTCACTCTCCGGTTCCTGTCCAGCGTGGGCTCTCGGCCAACCTCAAACTGCTCTTCCCTGCCAGCATAGAGCTCGGATCCTGCTCTGGCTTCTCCCCAGAGATTCAACCGGCCATTGCCTAGAAATAAGCACAGGAGATGAGCGTTTCAAGATGAGCTCTGTAAGGGCCAGAAGCCAGATTAAACGTGGTGGTGTCGGCCCCGAGCTGGGACCAAGTCTATTTCTGGGGTGAACCCCCAGCACACATACCTCCAGCACCAAGTGGCAACGGGCGCTTGGACAGAAACGTCTGGAGCCTCACTGTGAGCCCGTTCTCTGAGGTGCTGTTCTCCTACAAGACAAGTACATCACCGGAAGGAAGCTCCCACAGACCCCCAGGAGCCCAGAGCGACAATGCACCGAGGCGTGCAAGTCTCTGCGGAAGAAGCTGAGGATGGCTGTGCAGTGACCGCCAGGAAGCTGGCCCAGCACGCCTCAGGGGGTGGGGCTCTCCAGTCCAGCCACTCTCTCATTGCACACGCACTCCCTCTTGTATGACCTCTGTCTCGCAGACTTTCACTCCTTCTTTAACAAGGAATACCTGTTCGCCTCACAGAATTGACAAATAAATAGGCCAGGCAGATACTGAAGGGGCCTGACACACTTGCAAAACATATGGAAGTAAACATTTGCGTCTCTGGTCAATTTTGGTTTGACCAATTCAGAAACCGTGAGCCGGGAGAGAGAGGAGGAGGAGCAGTGAAGGCGATCCCTTGCAGTGGTGGTCTGTGTGTGGATGCCCACCTTTTTGGCGTCGTTGATGATATAGCTGGTCCAGATCCAGTTGCGCTTTATGTGTCCGTAGAAACTGGAATCGAGCCCAGCGGCTCCCAGCCCATCTCCAGGGATCAAGCCTTCATCCACAACATCACGGCTGCCCCTGAGAAACGGGAAATAAACAGTAAAAGAGCCTTCCTCGGGAACTGACAAGAGAGCCCATGGAGTGGGTGGGGGCATTTTTTATAAGTAAATTTTACCTTCCTATAAAAACACCTGACAGGTAGAAGTGAAGAACTTGTCAAAAGCCCAGATTTTTATGTAAAAATCCCAATTTGTGAATTTTGGCAACTAATTCATTTTTTGTTAACAGTATGTTGGGCTAACTAAAATAGGGCTGGAGCCAGATGTGGCCTGTGGCCACTAATTTGCAGCATCTGCACCAGAGACTCTGGTCCTCCGGGTCCAACATCCAAGGCATGACACGGAGGAGCTGGAGTCTGGGACGAGGACCCCCACGGCCTTGCACTGGGCCAGCGTGTCAAGGGATGGGAGCACGTGGAGGGACGGGGACGCACGTGGTGTACTGCATCATGGCGCTCTTGCGCTCCAGAGCGTGCTCCAGAGTGTGCTTGTCGATGGCGCTCTCCTGCTCCTTCTGCAGACTGCCCTCCTCATCACTGCCCTGATCGGGGCTGTTCTTTCTGACACGTGGGTAGCGCACCACACCTAGAAAACCAAACACAAGCTGCACTGGTTGACGCCTCCCTGCTGCAGTCCTGGCAGGCCACGGTGGGCTGCTGGGTGAGAAGAGTGGACTCTGTTCTGTGACTAGACTCCCCCAACCAGAGGAGAGGGTCTGAAACCGGCAGAACCTCTTTGTACAAAATGCCTTTTAACAGGGTGGCTGAGGGAGCAGAAGGAAGAGAGTTAAAACCCTGGTGGGTGAACCCGAGAAGAGTCTGCATGCAGGCTGAACTCTATTAAGAAGGGAAGGCAAGCAGGCACCCGGAGAGCCCAAGAGGCTCGGGGAGTCACGGGCAGAGGAACCTGTGCCTTCCTTCCTGGGGGAAGCCCCTGTGGGTGCCAGCACAGAGGAGCGGGAAGTGACAATGACTGCACTTAGTGGCGGCGGCAGGGGTCAGGGTTGGCAGGGGTCAGAACAGATAGTTCGACACAGCATCACACTTTCCCTGGACTCATTAGGCTCCAGAGCAGCCAGATGTTTCCTGAGTGCCCAAGAAGCGTATTAATTTAGCTGAGAAATTATGTTTAGTTATTCCACAATAAAGAAAATTGCATTTCTTGCAAGAAAACATAAAACACTACTAAAACCATTGCTTGAATAAGGCAAAGGAAGGTTATAATTTGCAGACTATCAAAGACCTCCTCAAAACACACTCAGCTGGAGACTTTGGCCTGGGTGGGGGCGAGGCGCAGTGCGGAGAGCTCACGCCCTGTGGCCCTCAGCTGGAACTTACATAAGACATCTGGTTCAAGCTTTGCCTCAGCCCCAGAAGGCAGCGGTAGTGGTGTTTCCAGTTTAGAAATGAAGAAACTGAGGCTCAGAGGTTACAAAGAGTTTGCCCAAGATCATCCATTTGAGTGGACAATTGAACCTAAGAGGACTTAAGGCAATGCTTCTCATGTGCACCACCAAGCTGACCGCTAGAAATGCAGAATTAACTCGTCCCCAGGTCTGCTGAACCCAGATCTCTGGGCAGGGCCCAGGAATCCACATTTATTTCAGCACGCTCCCAGGTGATGCTGTGCACACTCAGGTTCCGGGAGCCCCTGCTTTAAAGGATGCTCACGTGTTATTTACACAATGCTTTTCCCTAAGTCCTCAGGGCAGAACCCCTCAAATGTTTGCTGAATGAAGGGACAATCAATGCCTGATTAACAGACTCAATAAGCCTTCCACATTTTTGCTCAGGAACACTAAAAGAGATGGAAATTAGCCAGCTGTCAAGCCTGAAAAACTCTGGTGCAGATAATATACTGGTTCGCAAATTTTTATCTAGGTATAAAATGCAGGGGAATTAGGGCACTTTAAAAATCTAAAATGGTAAAAGCCTAGCTCACTACTGAATGCCAGAGGATTCTACGAAACACACTCTTCTAAAATTTGTGTGGACCCATTAAAGGTTCTATACAACTGCTCATTACCCTATTGGCATTAAACAATTCTAAATATACATGGGACTCTTGCTTTGCAAAAATCGAAGTGTAATTCTGATCTTTCAGCTCTGTGACAGGAGGAAGAGAACAGGATTCCTCTCCCAGATGCAAATTGAATGCAGCATCCTTTTTCTCCTGGTAGAAGTGGCAAGAAAAGACCAGATGGAAACTGGCTTAGAGGAAAAAACACTGGACTGGAGATTTTCTAGCCTTCTACAAACCCTCCATTCATTCGATAAACATTTATGGAGTGTCAACTGTGTACCAGGCACTTTGAGACACCCTGGGGATGGAAGCCAAATTTTCTGTGATCAAGGAAATCACAGAATGAAGTCAGACGACTGTAAAGATTCTGGAAAGGCTTTCTCGAAGAGGTGATGGTTGAAGCAGGAGTGGCCATCAGCGAGGTGAACGTGGGTCAGGGGACATTCCAGAGAGGAAAATGACACAAGCAAGGGCCTTACCCAAAAGCCCAAGTCATCCAACCCACTGGCAGGTCTGGTCGGTTCTTTCTCCAAAATACCTTCCAACCCGCCCCTGTCCTTTACTGTCACCAGAGGACCTCTTCTGCACAGTCACAGCCCTTAACTGGACTCCCTGCTTCTATCTTGTGCGCCTCACACCGTTCTCCACATAGCAGCCAGGGTGAGCTTTGAAAGACGTAAGTGACCTTGCTACTCCTTGCCCACAACCATCCAACGGCTTCTCGCTGCTCTTAGAACAAACCCAAACTCTACCATGTCCTGCAAGGGCCCCAGAGTCGGACTCCTGCCTGCTTCTCAGTCTCAGCTGCCACCCTCCCTCCCACCCACGCCGGCCTCTTCTGTTTCTCCACCACCACTCGGGGCCTTTGCACTTGCTGTTCCCCCTGCTGGAATGTTCCTCCCCAGCTCTGGGCACGGCTGGCTCAGCCTCGTCCATTAGAACTCAGCTCAAATGTCTCCTCCTCAGAAAGTCTGCTCCTGACCACCCATTAAAACATCCTTGACTCATCCCCGGTGTATCTCCTCCACAGCACCTATCACACTCTGGATCTCTCTCTGTGCTGTGTGTCTTCTCCACAAGAATGTCAGTCTCACTGCCGCATGGTCAGGCACAGGAAAGGACACAAGGTGTTCAATAAATACCTACTGAATGAACAAATGAAGAAAGACAGAAGTGGAGCTGCTTGGGCTCACTGGGGTGTGGGCTGGGAGTCGCCCCATTTGAAGCCCACCCCTCTCCTTTCTAAGGGAGCCCCGAGGACACTCTAGACCCCTGGGGAGCAGTATGAAAACAGCAAGGTTGGGCGACTTCTAGTCTCTATATTCCAGTCAACCCCCAGAACGGAGGGAAAACACTGAGGTCCAGCAAAGACAGACGATACCTAGCGGGGTATTGAGGCAGACGCACTGCAGATCAAACCAATAGTTTTCCACATCCTGCATTGAGTTCAGGACATACAGACGCCTTTCAAAGGGCCGGCTGCTGTGGGCAAGGTTGTAATGTGGGTCACAGATGGTGGTGTCAACGATGACGGCATTCTTCTTCAAGAAAATAAAGACCTGCAAGAGAGACAATGGATGGGGTGAGGCGAGAACCTCAGAATCAGCAGCGGGTTAGCTGGCTGGAAACTGTGCTGAACAGCAGGACCATCTTCATTTGGCCTTGAAAGACATTACCTGATCTTTATCCTGAAACTTTTCTGTGGGACCAAATTGCAGCAGCCCCATGTAGCACAGCTTCTGAAGGTTCTCCACCACCGAGAAGATGTACCGTCTGCAAAACAGGGGGGAGTGCAGGCTCCAATCACACCACACTCAGCTGTCATTGGGGGTCTGCATCTGGGGCGCGAGGGATGCAACTTGCTCATTCTCCCCTTTCTACCTGCGGGGACCTGGAGGACTGGCTTGGCCTGCTCTATACTGAGCCCCAGAACCACCTTCTCAGCACCCAATGAGGGCAATGGAGCAGGGATCCTACACCGGGGGTTTGGTTTAGAAAGCAAAAGAAACAAAAGGAGAAAACCACTCCGATACTGTAGTCTTTACCAGCAGATTTTACTTTAAAAGAACCTTGAAATCAAGTACTAAAATGTACCAGCCCACACTTCATTTGCCCCTGAGCTTTATTCAGAAGGCTCACAGGTGGCTGCGTTAATGAAAACCGAGTCTTTACAACCCGGAAGGCAGAAACCTTCCCTCTTCCCGGTGAGCGATTATTCGGAACCCTAACTTTAAGGGGCTTGCTGGGACCCGCGGCCACTCTGCGTCAGTTTCAGGGACCTCACCTCTTGTACAGAAGCTGCTGCCGGATAGGCCTGGGGAGAAAGCGGATGAGCGTGTGCTTCTTCAGAGGGTCATTCAGAAACTCCTCGAGGTTGTCCACCTAAGAGGTGATTTTCAGGTTCAGCTCACCCTCAAGGCCAGGGTGAATTGCAAGAACCGTGAAAAAACACTCACCTCTACTTTCTGGGCTATGGTCTCTCTGAAGCTGCCCATCGGCCCCCTGGTGACAAAGCCCCCTCCTTCCTGCCCCCCTACACTTCCCACATCTCTGCCTTCAGTCTCATCACCCCTCCCTTCCAGCCCACCTGCCACACTGCTGGGTGCAATAACTAGGAGCCCTCATATACTGCTGGTGAACATACAAATTGCTAAAACATTTCTGGGGGACAATATAGGAATATATTTATTTATATTTAAAAAAAAGAAGAATGCTCATTCCCTTTGAAGCCAGTGATTCTACTTCTATCCTTACCTTAAAGAAAAAATTTTGGGGTTTCCCTTAAATATGTCTACCAAAAGGTATTCATCAACATGTCATTTAATACAAGAAATTGGAACCTAACAGAGTACTGGTTAAATAAATTAGGGTATGTGCATGAGAAGAAATACTAGGAATTTACTTAATATCAAGTTAAAATTTGATGTGGAAAATACAATATATCGTTCAGTGGAAAGAAAAGATAAAAAGAGCAAATACAGTATAGCCTCAAATTAGTTTTAACAAAAGGCAGATCTCACATACACACGCATGTATGTACACACAAACATGGCACAGGAAAACAGGACCAGAAGAAAATGTACCAAAACCACTAGCAGTGATATCTCTCTAAGTGATGAAGTTATGGATAAGTTCTATGATAATTTCTGTTTTCTTCTTTTTCTGTATTTACCAAATTTCTAAAAACATATTTTACTGTTACACAATAATTATTTGTCTTTCTGTCTATTTGTCTGTCTATTGATTGATCTACCTGAAAGAACAAGTCTTTGAAATATTTCCCTTGACCCACCAACCATCCATCCAATGTATTATCTATCTATCTATTCATCTATCCAGAAGAACAAGTCTTTGAAGTATTTTCCCTTGACTGACCATCCATCCATCCATCCATCCATCCATCCATCCTATCCACCCATCCATCCATCCATCCTATCCACCCATCCATCCATCCTCCATCCATCCTATCCATCACCCATCCATCCATCCTATCCATCCATCCATCCTATCTATCCATCATCCATCCTATCTATTTATGCATCCATCCATCTAAGCAACTGCAAGTCTTGAAGTATTTTCCCTTGACCAGGTGATTGTAGGCCCTCCAGCCTGGAGCTGAAGGACCAGCCCTCATGATAGCCTGGGAGTTGCCAGTACCTTGTAGCTGACTTGCACAATCTGGACAAAGATGGAGAGCGGCAGGCAAAGGAGAAGGTCACTGACGAGAGCCCAGCCGAAGCCAAAGTCCCTGTGGACTGGGAGGGGAGGGATGTAGCGCATCCATGAGGCTTCATCCACGTATACTAGGAGAAAATCAGAGACAGGGGCCCAGTCATGATGGTGATATCATCTCCCAGTAGGTCTTGATTCCCTCTCACCACAAACTCAGGCAACCCTACTTATCAGGCAGGAAGCCCAGAGGTTCAGGAAGTTTGCATTATGTCTTTATTTTGATCAGGGCAGTGTGGGGATTCAGCCAGTTCAGATGATGAGGACAAGGAATCATTGTGATTCTCCCCTGGATCCCACTGTGGCTTGCCTGCCCCGGGGCATCTTACCTGTCTCCGTGGCGAGCTCCACTTCAGCCTCCCGGCTGGCTCCATCTAGGCTGTCCTCGGGTGGGGCATCAGAGGAGGCCTCCAAGTCAACTGCGGAGCAGGGCTGGGCTCCCACCCTGCTCGGCTCCTGCTTTCCCGTTCTCCTCTCACTGCTGAGGCCCAGATTCTCCACTGCGTTGCTGGCAGGGTGCCCGTAGATCAGGTACCACAGGAACATGTGGACCCTCCGGAGGCGAGGCATTTTGGGCAGAAACCCTAGAGAACGCCCAAGTCCAGGAACTGAGGCAAGAAAGGGGAAGGATGGTGCTTGAGAAATCCCAGATTCAACCCAGTTCAATTCATTCAAAAACTATTGAGTGCCACTACATCCCAGCTGCCAAGGAGACAGCAAATGTTCTTACTCTCATGGAAGTTACTTTCTAGTGGGAAAGGACAGACAATAACAAAATACCTAAAATAAGACCTTAGAAGGAAGATGCTAGTGCAGAAAATAAAGCAAGGAGGCAGGGAGGAGGGCTGTAATTCCACACAGAGGCCAGGAAAGACCGCACTGGGGAGAGGCCTTGAGTGAAGTCCTCAAGTCGGTGACGGAGCGGGCCATGCAGATACCTGGGGACGTGCATCCAGGGCAAATGCAAAGTGCTTGAGATGGGTGTGTGCCTGGTACATCTGAGGAAGGGCCAGGAGGCTGGAGTGACGGGGTGCAGGAAGGAAGGAGAGCACAGGAGATGAGCCAGTGTAATGGTGAAGGGAGCCACCATGGAGGGTCTGATAGACCACTGCATAAGGACTCCTGGCTTGATGGGGACTGGGCAAAATATTCCAAAATCTAGGTTCTTTTAAGTAGCTTATTTCTTTGTTGACACCAAGTGTTCCTTGGCTTTCCCAGTGAGGGAGGATAGCTGAGAGACAAAGGAGACACAGGATCAGGGCAGCAAGGACAAGTGACCAGAAGACCCCTCTCCACCGTCACGTGGTGCCCATCTGAGGACCACCCTCGCTGCCTTTCATCTACTCAAGAGCATGTGTTGTTCAGCTGCACACACCCATGCCCGTGTTTCTCCTTCAGTCTGTACTTTCTACTGTGAAACCTTGGGAGAAAAGGCCACACTGCGTGACTGGAACCCTTAGAAAGGGCAGTCACAGAAATGACCTCTCCTGCTTGCAAGCCCCGGGTCTGCTGTGTTCCCTACCAGGACATTTTCTGCTTGACAGCAGTCTGTGCCCTGGTGAGTCACCTTTGCCCTCCTCCATCAACATGCACGTTTATGGCCAGGAGAGGAGCAAAGCACCTCGATTAGAAGGCCCTGCCAGCTGCAATTGCCCTGCACAGGTTTACATGAGAGCGGCTTGCTGGGGGATGAGGGAGGAGGCAACGCTCTTAGAGACCTGACTCTGGGAAAATTCTATGAACACTCAAACTTGTCAATGAAGGCTTGAATCATCCCCGTTTTGCAGATGGGGAAATTGATGCCGGCAGAAGTCATGTGACCAGCCCCCCATGACCCAGCCAATAATTCAGACCCGATTCCCTGACTGCAGGCCAGTGCTCAAATGTAGAACAAGTGACTCAAACATGATCACGCAAACAACAAGTGACAACAATCAGACATCGACAAGAAGCTGCCTTTTACCTACAACAGGCTTATAATTTTTAAGCTGGGTTATGCCCATTTTCTTATCAGCTTTTTTCACCCGTCCACTTTCTGGTTTAGAGGAAGCGTTTGGCTGAGAGTCTTCTGATCCACTCGGACCCTCTTTTCCTTGACTTTCTTCTTCAGCCTCCTCCTGAGGCACTGGAGGCTGGGGCACTTTAACTCTGCAGTCCAAACACGAGAGCAATACTATGATGAGAAACCCGAGGGCTGAGAGAAAGGACAAGGTCTGTCCTCACGAGTCAGATGAAGCCTTCCGGCCCCAGCATTTCAAACTCAACTGCCCACGGGGGCCAGGCAGATAACGTAAACAAAAAAAATGTGTCAGGCCACCAGACATCTGAGGATGGTGGGGACTGTGTTGAACTGGAGAGTGCACTCCCACCTACGGGGCAGCTGCTACCTTGTGAGGAGGAGAGCCCACTATGTGAGGTCCTCGGACACTTGCACAAACGCCAGAAATCAGGAATTTGATGTGAAATTAATCGGCAACTGATTCAAAGTATATGTGGCCTTCGCTTGGTAGGCCACACAAACCAACGTCTGCAAGTCAGATCCAGCCCTCTGGCCACCATGTGGCACCGCTGGTTTAAACTCAGCTAAGAATTTTCTCCCGGCCCTCAGTTTCCTATCAGTCCATGAGGTGATTTAGGAATAAAATTAGAGAAGACCTCAGAAAGGCAACTAGAATCATTCTGAGCTATTATGAGACTGAGCGAGTTTCATACATCACAGGGCCTATGATTTGGAGCAGTCTGTCCACAATTAGAATAGAATTAAAAATGTTAGGATTTTTTTCTTAAAGAATCCAGAAACTGATCCTTGTACAGAGTAGAGGATTGTGAACCACAACCCCAAACCAGCGAATTCACTGATCTCACACTGTATAAGCAAAGGGCTTCTGTGAAAACTGCTTCAGGAGTGAACACGTAGACCCAAGCACTTTCCTGTGGTTCTTATGGGGTGTTGCCACTTGCCTGTTGGCTGTGCTTGAATTGGAGATCCGGAAACGAACCTGCTCGATGGCACTTCTCACGAGAGGGTCGTTCTGGTCCATGGATGGGTGCACTACCAGATCCACCTGCAGAGAGGGGTCAGAGTGTCCCAAAGGGCAGGGGAGGAACTGAGGGAGACTGAGTTCCACAACTTGGTTCCTTGGTGGAACACTGGTTACACCTGTTTTCACTGACATTTCCAAAAGACAGTTCTGAAACTAACGTAAAATGTGTTGCTGAACAGTCTGTGGTTAGTTACTGGCATCTGAACCCCTCAAGTGACCGAGTATTAACGCTCTGCCAGCAGTAACACGCTACTTTGCCCAGGTGAGGCATTCTGGCCTGGACACAGAGGGTCTGCCCTGCAGTACCCGTGCTGGGCTGTCACAGCCCACCGGTCTCTGCTGCTCCCTGGTGGGCCGCTCCCGACGCCCTGTTCCTGCTCTCTGAGAATTTCCCACAGTTGCTCATGAATCCTGAGGGCTTCCATCTGGAAAAGGTGAGCAGTTTTCATTAATCTCCCCTCACTGAGTGCCATCGTGGGAAACCTGCCAGGCGTGCTTCTGAACAAATGGGCAGAGGATTTAGAGCTGCTTTTGTTGTTTTACCTTTTCCAAGGTACTGAAGCTGAACAGTTAGGGTGGTTACCATTCCAGGAGAGATATCTAGGATGACAAATGGAAATAACTTGGTGGAGGTGAGCAGAACGGGTGTGAGTGTGACAGCTGTGCAGTAGAAGGCAAGGCATGCCAGCCTGGGCCCCTGGAGAGCCAGGCTTCTTTTTTGTCTCTGTTACTGGCAGGACAGAGCAAGGTAAGGTTTTCTAAATGTGTAACTCTGGCCAGCAGGCTTCGTGCCAAAAATGGCCTGAGACAGGCCCAGGGAACAGGGAACAGGCAGCAACGCCTGGACAGGGGCTCCACAAGGCCACACTTGGCTCAGTCTCTTCTGCTCCTCATTTGTCAAATGGGGACCCCTCCTCCCTCCACGCCAACTTTTTTTGTGGTTTTATCAGGCTCAAATGAGATACAGTTAGGTAACACCTCAAAGAATTTAAAAGCACGGTGTAAAGACAAAGCATTCCTATTTCCTCATTTCCCACAGCCAAATGGCCCAGCCAACTTCCCAAAGGCCCAACGGACAGGGCCAGATGCAGGAGCAAAGGCAAAGCCTGTGGGCACAGCAACTCCAGCCAACGTGACTCCAATAGATCAGAAGGCTGCCTGCTGGCAGCACGTGCTCTGGGAGCCAGAGACCATGCTGCCGAGAAACTTAAGCCTGTTCTGGAGGCAGGTGTGCACTACTACAGCCCGTGCCGGCTGGACAAACGGGCTGCCATTCAGCGGTACCGCTGCAGTGGTCCCCTGTGGCACGAGGCCCCAGTCCTGGGCACCTTCAGTTTTGAGGCCGTGTGATCCTCAAGGTTTACCTGCGGCACTTTCTCCCCACCCCCAACCCCTGCCTGCTCCCTCCAGTACAGCCTGCTGGACATGGGGCCAAACAGGAGCGGGGACACAGCAGAGACCTCCGCCAGACTGCCCTCTCCACTCCTAGACTGGAGGAGATCTTGCCCTCAGCGACTGCCCTGAGAAGGCTGCATGCCAGGAAGACCTGCTCTGTGAAGATCAACAGAAACCAGAGGGGTTGCTGCTGATGGGTGGGGGCTTTGTTGTTCAGTGAGAGAGACCAGCACAAGGACCTCACACCACTGCTCAAGGGGATGGGAGGGGGGCAAGCTCAAGGGCACTCACAGCACATGTAAAATCTGAGGAGAGCTGCCAACTTGGAATAGTAGAAACTGTTTCTTCCTTTTTTTTTTTTTTTGGTGAGGACGATTGGCCCTGAGCTAACATCTGTGCCAATCTTCCTCTATTTTGTATGTAGGACGCCGCCACAGCACGGCTTGACGAGTGGTGTAGGTCCACACCTGGGATCCAAACCTGTGAACCAGGGCCGCCAAAGTGGAGCATGCCGAACTTAACCACTGTGCCACTGGGCTGGCCCTGAAACTGTGTTTCTTAAGTCGTTTTTTGTACTGCTCTATGTTTTTCAAATTTCAAATGTCTCAAAAAATAAGATAAAGTAAAAAAAAACAGAAATGACCTTGACAGCTTATTAAGAAAACAAAACATCAAAGCAGAGCTTTCTTAAGGCAGAGATTTAAAACATAGAAAAAAACGTCAGGAAATGACAAGTGACTGTCCCCACAGCACCGTTTCCTTTCGGCCCAGTGCTGGCTGGGCTCTCTCAAATTATTCCAACCCTGAAAAATTTATGCCTTAGAATATGTGCTAAGCCGCTGAGCTACAGTTGCTATGGGAATGGCCCCAAACTTTAAATTTTACAGAAACAGATAAATTGAGACAGAAGAGATATATTGTTCCCCATTGGATAACCCCAGCAGCATACTCTAATTGAGTCGCTGCCATCATTTCCTCTGGGATACGTTTCCTCAGCTCTCCACGGAAAATGTTCTTGCTGCTTAGTCTAAATTTTCCACCTTCTAAATGTTGCTTAATTTCTCCCAACACTACTCTGCTGAACTTCAGCGTGCCTCCACCTTCCTTCCTCTCTTTCAAGGCTGGCTACAGGGCTGGACACTTGCCTTGAGCTGTACCTGCTGCTCTAAGATCCAAGCAAGTTATTCCCCTTTTCTGTTTCCAGCTTCCATAGAAAGCTGGGATGATCCCTGTTCCCCAAATTAGGAGGCCTAACAGGAAATTCCGAGTTATTGGCAACAAAGGAACAACCAAGATACAACAAGGACACGAGAAGCCAGACAAGAAAACGTCCAGCAGCATGCGGTTGGCTTTGTGGGCGTCACGAGAGCCAAGGTTACCTTCTTCTTGATGCCATCTTGAATAACCGTAGTCCGAAACAGTCTCAACAGACCCTCCTCCGACAGGTTCCGCACCAAGCGGACAATGGACTTCTTACAGCACTTGGTGGACACGCCCTCTTGCTTCTCCTGATCCATGATCATTTTCTGAATCCTGGGGCATCACAAAATAAGCAGTTAATATTCCCAATCTCATCGTGGAAGGCCTTTCTCAACCCAGGCAACCGAGACACGCCTAATGGTATCCAGTAGAAACTAGGGAAGAATTAAAGTGGGTTTCACCACTGAAAGGTTGACTTCCTGAGATATTAAAGATCATCTCTCTTTGTGATAAATGATTTAGCAAAAGACAAGCCATCATTCACAGCAGCTTCACATTCTGAGCCTTTCACCAGGAACTAAACAGACTACATGATTTGTGACAATGATGGCAGGGAAAGTGAGCACCATGATGGAAATCTGTCTTCGCTAAGTCGCCGTGCTAATTTAACATCCAGCTAAAGAATGTTCCAGTGTACCACTGTCAACACCCACAGATCTGAAGCTCTTCTTGATTCCTCTCTTGACACATCTCACTCTCCAGAGAGTACTGAGACACTATGGTGTTGTTTCTAGATCACCAATCATTGAATGGGAGAGCCAGAGGGGACATTAGGAACACCTGGCCAAATCCCTCACTGCCCAGAGGAGGAGACCGAGGCAGCAGTATCTGAAGATGGTCTCCCATCCCCTAGTTAGGGAACTCACATCCCAGGCTCCAAGGTAAGCTCCTTCTAATTGAGTGGCTCTCACACTGGGTGTCTAGGAAGCCTTGAAGATGCTGCCCAGGAGGTGGTGGTAACAATGGGTTAGAAGGACCAAACCAGAGTTTAGAGCCTGTGCTCCACCCCAAACTCAGAAGTTCTACTTGTGTCTCTTGTGTTTTTGCTTTCATATAAGACATTGTTTAACAAAAGGCTCCATAGGGCTGGCCCCGTGGCTTAGTGGTTAAGTGCGTGCACTCCGCTGCTGGCGGCCCGGGTTCGGATCCCGGGCGCGCACCGACGCACCACTTCTCCGGCCATGCTGAGGCCACGTCCCACATACAGCAACTAGAAGGATGTGCAGCTATGACACACAACTATCTACTTGGGGCTTTGGGGGTAAAAATAAATAAATAAAGTTATAAAAATAAAAGATAAAAAATAACAAAAGGCTCCATAAAGAACCAAAAACAAAGTTTGTAAGTGGATGCTATTATCTGCCTGAGTTTCTTCTCACCTCTTCCTTAGCACCAAGTTTCCAAGGAAGAAGAGAGGCAAATGCACTTTCCCCATGACTTCCACTTCTTGCTCAGTCATTTTCTCCCTGTCTAGTGTACTGATATTCCTCACTGTCTACACTTTCCAAATCACACAAACAAACGGATACTACGAGAATCTATACAGCGGAAGAGAGATTCAAATGCCTCTTGGGCATTTCTGCCGCTTGGGATGACTAACTGGCATGAGATTTAGTCAGTCCAAGACAGAGAGACAGACTACTCCTTACGTGAATAAGCTCTCAATTAAGCGGAGGTTGGTGACAGCTTCTATGATCAGATTCCTGCGTTTCAGCAGTCGGTAAGTTTCATGGGGTTTGTCTTGGCCTGGGCCGTGCTTCCCCGTCTTCTGGGAACCGCCACTCTCCTAGAACAGGGACCAAGAGCACATGAACACCATGGGCTCAGCAAGGTTGGGGGTCAGACACCACTCCTTCAGGTGCACTTTCCCTTTTTATGGAATTTCTACACCCATGTTTCAAGAAGTAAAGTCAAGAGGACTATTTCCCCTACTGGATTCCACCACCCCACAATTTCAGTGCTTTGAAATAGCAAAGACATCTGCCAGCAGAGGATCCTAGAACTTTATGAAGATCAGCTGGTTTCAGAACACAAATTAGAGGCATCTACTGCAGCACCTCCTGAAGATGTAGAAAGCCTTCACTCAATCTCCTCTTGGTTCTTCCACAGTGGAAGGGAAGAAACCAACTTACTGAGAGACTACTCCATGCCAGTCACTCTATTAGGCTTTTTTCATCAAAAACTCTCAAACCACCTTATTATTATGGTTCCCACTTTACAGAAGAGGAAACCAGGGTTCTTGTAGATGATGAACAGGTGAAGTAACCGTCCAGGGTCACAGAGTATGACTGTGCAACAGGATGGGCTTCTGCCTCACGGGCTTCTGCCTCCAAATAGAGGAAGCCCAGGGAAGGCTCTCTGGGAATATAAGATAGAAGCAGAGGCAGGCTTCTGAGTTCGGCACAGGTTGTCCCTAGGTAAATGAGGATGAGTGGGGAGAGAAAGACAATGAGAAGAGAAGAGAGATCAACGCTCTCTCTCTTACTCTTGCCAAAATGCCCACTTCTCTCTTCATGGCTCCTTTCTGTCTTCCAGGAGCTTAAAATGAACTTGTCCATCTGCCCTCGGATCAAGTACGTTAAAGCCCAAATGTGCACCCTGAAGGGAAAGGAAATCCTAACTCTAACATATTTCTCGCAAATCACTTGGCACAAATCAGCGCCACATAGCAGCCCAGGGCCTGTTTTGCTGGACGCCCTCCTCACTTGGAGCAGTGCTGTCACGGAAGGAGGCTACTCGGTGCTGGTGTCAGAACAGCCAGACTCCAGATCACCTCCCTGCTGACTGATGAGCTCCAGGGAGGCACAGTTTCTTTCTTGAAGGGGGAAGGGCTCAAGGGGTGAAAGATGCAAAGAATCGAGAAGGGGCCCAGAAGTGGCAGAAAGACCTTTGTGTCCTCTTGCATGTCAGAGCACACATTTTGGAGGAAAACCATCTGGTTGCTTTCCATAGGGCTGCTGGATAGCAAAGTGCAAACGTGCTTGGCCAAGCACCCTCCAGGTAGTAGTTGATGCCGCTCTTCTCCACAGGTATTTGAAAAGAAGGGCAAGCTTCTGCCATTACTTTGGGAATAGATTTCTAAGAGGAAGAGAAAGAGCTGACCTAGGAAGCAACTGGAAGGAGCTCACTGCTGGAGACATGTGGACCTGATTAGAAGGTGCAAAGGGGGTGGTGGGCCAGAAAGACAGGTAAAACCCTTGAGAACCTGCTGGGCTCTACCCGCCAGCAGGCCCAGGTTCTTCAGTTAGAGACAATACCAATCATGACTTGATATGATATGAGTTGCAGCATCTAAAGAAAAAAGGCCCAGAAGGTTCTAGAAAAACCCACAGAAAACCTTCCCCACCCCACGCCCCATCACTCTTGCTGTACGGATAGTACCAAAGCACAGGCCTCCATACCAGAAAGGGAGAAGCAAGGCAGGGTGGGAACTCCACACATGTGGGTTCTAATCCTGGCTTTGTCATTAACTGAGCAGGCAAGTCACTCAGTCCCTAGGGGCCTCACTCTCCTCCACCCCGACCAGAGCTGACATTTATCTTATAGGGCTGCTGTGAAGCCTGAACAAAACGGCAGCGATAGCGTCAAAAGCCACCCCTGACCACAAGTCTGCTCTGTGCTGGGTGCCTCATCCTCTGACTGTGTTTCTCAAGTGCAGGAGGTGCCCCTGGCAGTATCAGAGGCACTTTCAAGTGACAAAGCACAGCATTACTGAACTGAATCATGTAATGAGAAAGGCGTTCCTGTGTCAATTGTCTTCTAATTACACTGATGAAAGAGTACTGGTTTGATTCTACTGTGTACATAACACTGTGACATACAACAGAATCTGGCCAGGATGTTTTATTATATCTATTTTATGATTACCTTCTTTTTACGGTAAATGATGTTGGCTTTCATTTAAAGTATGATTCCTCAACCTTGGCACTGTTGACATTTTGGGCTGGATAATTCTCTGTTGTGGGTTGTCCTGCCCATTTTAGGATGCTTAACAGCATCCTTGGCCTCTACCTACTAGATGCCAGTAGCACCCTCTCCCCCGAGTCATGACAATCAAAAATGTCTCCAGACATGGCCAAATGTTCCCTGGGGGCAAAACTGGCCCAGAGTGAGAACCACTAATCTAAACTAGCCATACAAATTTTTCCTCCAAAATAAATTTATGTAAAAAGAGTAAGTTGTTGGAAAAGAAAATATTGTGTAAATAACGGTGCAGGTGATTTCTGGCAGGGCATGATTCCTGTGTAACGGTGATAGATAAATGAGCACAGTGTTACTTCCCATGAGCACCTAGCCCACTGCCTGGCACGGAGCAAGCACTCAGCAAGTGGCGCTTTGACTGTTACTGATTTTGTTGTTGTTGTGATTCTTAAGTACCGAACTGATAAGGTTGACATCCACCTGCCACAGGCTCCTTATTAGAGAAAGTGCATTCCCACTGTGAGCACTCACCTTTGGGTTTTCAAGCCTGACCTCTTCGATCACAGCTATGTCACCACTCTTATTCTCCATGCAGCAGGAGCCATAGGACACGCTGGGGTCTGTGGAGCTGTTGGTATCCAGGAGGCTGTCCCTGCTGGCAGAGCTCCGGAAGGCTTTCCCCTCAGCAGCTCCTGGGCAGGATGCCGACTGCTTCTTCAATGGGTGTAGGTTTACGACTTTCCACCCACCTGTGGTGGAGGGCAGGAGTAGAATGAATGAACCATGGCCATGTCAAGGGGGAAACCGACAGGGGCATTTATGCTCGGCAGCCAAACCAGACCCATGCCGGCCAAAGGATTCCATGTGGTCATTTTAAAGACTAGTGTGGTGGGTCAAGCAAGCAGCATGGTGCCCCTCCTCTTAGCGGATTCCAGATTTGCAGATCTGTCTTTGGTACCATCCTTCACGCATTTTTAAAAAGTCTTCTGTAACTAAACTAAAAACCTGCAGGGTTCTTAAATAGATTGTTGGAGGGAAGAGACTAGAGGAAGTTTATGGAATTCCACCCCTTTAATAGTAAAAACACAACAAAACAAACAAAACATTTGCCAAGAATTGACTTGCAAGCAGCCAGGAGACAGACCACATGACTGTCTCCTCAAACTTATGATTATGTGATGCGAGTGACACCAACAGGTCCCAGATTAGGACATACCAAGGAGCTCCTTAGGTGTCTGCTGAACTGAACGGGTGTTTTTACTGAAGATATCCAGGGCAAGGCGGGATCGGCAGCAGCTCAGATTGAGGGCAAGCACCCCCTGCCCGCTCTCCCCCAGCCCGCCCCGAGAGTACCGCCTACCCTTGGCTGGGGTGGAGTGATGAGGCCGAGTCCTGAGACTGAGGCTGGAGGAGGACCTCACATTGCCCCTCGGTCCTCTGCCTCTCCTCTTGCTGCTGCTGCGGCCGCCCTCCTCCTCACTGTCCGACTCGGACAGGAAAGTGTCCTCCCCTTCAGGCAGCAGGGACTCCTCCTGCACGGAGGCCAAGCTCACAGTGGTCAGGAGCTCATTCCGGGCCTTCTCCCTCTCGTACTGCCGGCTGAGGTCGCTCTCTTCTGCAAACACGCAGGAGATGTACTTGGTGGTCCGCTGCCGCCCTTCATCTTCCATGAACCCCTGGAGGGATGAGAGGTGTTTAATCACACTCAAGAGGGTGCTGTAACACAAAGGCACTCAAGCGACCCCTGGGTCTGCAGGGTCTACTTCCTTATCACTCCTGCGCTGACCTGCGTCTCTTCCCTCTCGCTGCCTGGGCCCCAGGTTAGGCCCATCGATGTTCCGTCATGGGTCTTCCTGTCTGTCATCCCTCAAGTCCCACTTCCACAGCCATGTGGGAGGTGGTTTTCTAAACTGCAATCCTGACTGTGTGTCTACTTGACAAGACCGTGAGCTCCTTTAGGGCAGGGCCCTCACTTGGTCTTCCACATGTCCTCAGTGCCTGACACAGCACCAGGCCCACGAGAAATGGTCAGTGAACAGAGTGTTTGCTACGCAGAATTCAACGGTTCATAACTGTTGTCACAGACTAGTGAGTCAGGGCCTGGAGGTCACCAGCTCCATTCAGGCCCTGCCGTGGGGAGTGATGACAGGTCATCACCAATCCATGCCCATTCCATCTTCTAGGACAGGGGAAAGGGGCTCTCCCAGGGCCCTTAATGGCCAAGAGTAACACCTTCTATATAGCACCAGACACCAAGGACAGTGCTAAGGGCTCTGCAATCATTAGCTCGACTATAATACTGCCTTTCAGCAAAATGGCCAAATAGTTGACAAGAAGAAAATGACACACAAAGGGCTGAGACAGCAGGTCTGAGTTCCAAAAGGGGAGTGCCAGACATGCATAGTTAGCCAACCTGATGTCCCTAGGAGCCAAGCAAGTATATAAATGAGAGGGAGGGCCAAATGGGGACCGTGGAACCCTGGAGAGCCCCCACTTTGTCTCAGAGGTGGTGAGATTTTAGCCAGCTTCAGCTGACTGTCCCCCCATGGCAGTGTGCTCCCCATGCTGCCGCATCTCCTGCTGACTTTTCAATGTGGACAACTCATTCCATTTTTAAATTGTGAAAACCACAATGAAGGGGAGACTAGCTATGCCCAGGGGCTGCTTTCAGGCCCCGGACAGCCATCTGCCTCCTTGACAGAGACGGGAGGCCATCTGAGACATTCCTTCATAATCACACTGCGTGCAGGTCCAAAGAAAAGAACTGTGCGGGTGACTCACGGCGTTACCTTGACAATTTTGAATCTCTGAAGAAGGCGACACAGCATTCTTGCTTCCAGTTTCCCCACATTCATGGCCACTCGGATTTCAGCTTGGGAAATTCCTTTCGTGCCTCTGCGCTCAACTGTGTGAAACAATGTACTTGAACCCCAAGCTCCGCAAAGGAGCTGCTCTGCATAAGTCAGTTCCCACCCACCTTTCTTAAGCACAGACATTTCAACGCAGTGAAACCAACAGAATAAAATATATGCCTCCTCTCTCCCTCCCCTCCCAAGAATCTCTGAACACTGCTACTGATGGCTAATTTTTAAGTGCTCACTGTCTGACTCCTCCATGTTAAAACAGTAAATGTCAAGTGATCAACTGCTGATCTGCTAACATTGTTTCTACTCAGCAGCAGGCAGTTAGCCTTTTCACATGAAAGGACTTTTTCAGATAAATGAAATTGACTCTTTTAAAAAGCATCAAAATAATTTTAAATTAAGAACTTTTTTCATGTCCCTGTCTTTCTCGGTAGCCTTGAAGGCATTATGGACACTGATTATCGCATTGTCCTGTTAACAGCTGTCAGCCAGCAGGGGCTACGGCAGGACACAACGCTATCTGGCCCCGTACTAAATGACCAGTGGACAACTGTGCTCTACTACGTGCTCTATCTGGTTTGCTGGCTCCCGCCCTGCCACACGCTGTCATTGCTCGGTGCTATTAGCGTATGTGCCTCTAAGAGGCCCTGTTAAATTTATTGGACTGCTCTGGGACTGGGACTCCAGGAAGGAGCCGGGTGGGGTGGGGTGGGGGTTGCAGGGTGTCCCTCCGGTAAAACACACGAACTACAGGGCGGACTTTGCGGCAAGCGTTGCAGCAAAGCCCTTTGATGGGTCAGAAATATTCCCCCCTTTATTTCCTGCTGCGTCACACGCTTGAGGCTGCCAGGCAAAACCAAGCTGGATAAAGGCGGTTTTGCTGCCTCGGACATGCAGAAAAGTAAACAACAAAATGAAAAGAGGTGACCAGGATGTGCTCTCATATTGAACTAATAACATGCTAAAAGTGGGGATGAAAGGATTAAGGGCAGCTTTTCCCAAACTGTGTTCTGAGGAACCCATTCTGAGAGATATTACGAGTTGATAAAGACTGCCACACAGCCCTCCAAAAACGCTGTGCCAATTCGCCAGTCTAGTTTTGTACCTATTGGCTGAATCAGACCTGCAGCCACCTCACCTCTACTCTGTCCTCCTCCCCACAGGGACCTGCGGCCACACCATCTAGGGCACTGGGTCACTGCTGTCTTACATAGATGTTAGCAGATCTAGGGGAGCAGGGAGGCAGGGGGAGACAGTTTTTCCCCTCTTCATCACTAGAATTTCCAGCCTGCTCTGACTCCAGACCAATTTTAGAAGACAGTAGGGGACTCAAATCTTTAAGTGACAATACTAACAGCTAATTTTTGTGAGTGCTTTCTAAGTGCCAGGCACTACCCCAAATGTTTTAACCCTGTTCCTCAATTAGCCCTTATCACACGTGAGGGTGGACATTGTCCCCATTTTGCAGATGAGGGAACTGAGCCTCAGAGACCTTGTTAAAGTCACACAGCTGGCAGACAAGGGGCAGAGCCAGGATTCAAACTCAGATCTGACCCAAGCCTAACCCCTCAAGGGGACCAGGTGCTTGCCATTGCACTACATTCGCAACAGCAGAGCCCCTTCTAACACGTGGGCAAAACGCTCCTCGACTCAAATGCTCAGGAACCTACTGAGTTCATAGGTCTGCGTGAGCATGTCCCGCTCATACACAACGTCCACCGGAGGCACGGCCTTGGAGATGACCTCCTCATCCTCGTCGTCGTCCTGGTCGTGGTCGTCCTCCACCTTCCGTTTGAATTCCTTCAGCAGCTTGAGGCAGCGCACCATGACGTCGGTCCCTAGGACACAAGCACATGTTCCCAGCCGTGAGAAAACCAGGGCCGTGTGGGAGGAGCTGAGGGTCCTGGCACGACACGGCCGACGTCAGCAGAGACACAGACACACAGAAAGGTCACACACAGCAGCGAGTTCGGAACGTTTAAAACTGCACACCTCGAGGCACAAGACCTGAAAATTTTCTCCAAAAAACTGCTTTTTAATATAATGAGTGAACAAAGAAATGCAAATGACAGGAATAATAAGGTGCCCTGTTAGTGCTATTAAATAAACAGCAGCCTTCTGCTTGAGACAAACTCCATGACAACAGGAAATGTGCCTGTCTTTTCACATCGTCTCCCCAGCACTCAGAACAGAGCCCAGTACACGGTAGGCACGGAAGCAGCATTGCTGAAAGAACGCAAAACATCTTTTTCCTTTTAGGCCAATACCCACCACCGATAAGGTGTGGCAGCAGTGTGCAGACATTCCACACCCTTCCAGAGCCTTTCAGGGGCCCTTTAACCCACTGATTCCAAGTGTGGGACTTTATTCCAAGAAAACAGCTCAAAAAGAGGTGAAAGCTGCCAGTCTAACAGGCCTATACAGCACTCTTGACAGCACTAGCTTTTACGAATAATATAAAACAATGACGACGGGGACAAAGTGGTGGTACAGCGACAAGCCACCACACTCTGGACTAGCACCTCCTTCAGACAATCACACGCGCCTACACTCAACCTACGAAAGCAGGAGGTGGGTAAAAGGACAAGCTGTGCCTACGGCTGGAACCAGAGACAGGCAGAAGAAAGAGCAAACACATCTCGACATGTGATGTGCTAACTCATTTGATCCTGGAGGCATTTTACAGATGAAGAAACCGAGACACAGAGGGGTTAAATAACTTGCCCAGGCTCCCAACAGCTTCTAAGTGACAGGGGCAGAGTTCCTTAAGCAGGGTGACAGGTCTCCAACACGAAAGAGATGATTCTGCAATAAGAAGTTCTATCATATATGACAGTGTGCAGCAGGATGTCTACACCCTACTCCCTAAAACCTACGAATATGTTACCTTCCGTGGTAAAAGGGACTTGTAGGCGTGATTAAGTTAAGGCTTTCTGTTGTGGTGGTGGTGGTCAAGGATTTTGAGATTATCCCGGATTACCTGGGTGGGCCCAGTGTAATATCACAGAGTTCTTAGAAGAGGGACAGAGGTAGGCAAGAGAATCAGAGTGAGAGATTGGAAGATGCTATGTCCCGGCAGTGAAGATAGAGGAAGGCACCATGAGCCAAGGAATGCAGGTGGCCTCTACAAACTGGAAAAGGCCAGGGAATGGATTCTCTCCCAGAGCCTCCAGAAGGAACACAGCCCTGCCAACAGCTTGATTTCAGCCCAGTGAAACCCATTTCAGACTTCTGACCTCCAGAATTATAAAATATTAAATTCGTGTTGTTTTAAATCACTAAGTTTGTAGTAACTGTTATGGTGGGGATACAGACAGTTTCTCCACCAGCTCTCATCAGCAACCGGGGTCAGAATCCTTGGGTACCACCGTAAGGAGGCGTGGCAGTAAAGCTGGTCTCTGCAACTCAGTGCCGCCTGTGCAGGCACTATGGCCACTGAAGGCCTTCCTGTGGGATGAGAAATGCCCACACCAGAGCACCGCAGATCGACGTCCAAGCAAGTTCAGGTCCAAAACCCCAACTCGAACAGGGGATTCTCGTGGGGACAGCACGCGGCCTGCAGGTGACGTTCACAAAAAACAGAGCATCTCGGGGCCCTGAACTCATCAGAGACTTACCCACCAGAGCCCTCCCGGAGGGCAGGCCTGGGGCAACAATCAGCAGAAATGCAGGCAGCCTCGGCAGTCCCCAGGCCCAGCCTGGTGCTGATTCCCTCCATTCCTCACAGCGACAGAAAACCCCCAGTTCATGACTTTTCAACGGAAGAAACAGGAAGCCCGAGGCCCGGCCCAGGCCTCCTCACACCTCGGCTCCCTGCCTGCTGGGGCCTCTCAGCTTCTCCGCAGCTTTGCCCTTTGCTCCTCTCCCTGTTTCTCCCTCCCAGGACGGCAGCCTAAATTTAGCACCCAGGAGGGGGGACATGGGGACGAGGGGACTCTTGGGCCCATCTGTATGCGTGAGAACTATTTCCAGGCTCCAGTGACCAGGACTGGGTTCTCTGTGAGCATTTCCTTCAAGCGGCTGCGGCCAGAGGCACCTGGTGGCCAGCACACCAGCACGCGGCAGAACACTGACCGCCAAACCGTTCCCCACTGGTCCTCCTCTCTGTCCTCTACTCGAGCCCCCTGCCCCACCCCCCTCAATCCCCATCTTACCCCTAAGCTGGTGCTCACAGAGCAACCTGCTGCTCATAACAAAACTACTACCATTCCTCGAATGTAGGCAGGTCCTAGACGCAGATCTAAGCTCTCCACAGCCTTAGGAGGTGGGTGCTACCATCTCCCTTTCACCCTTGAGAACACAAGCAGCTGAGGAATTTGCCCAAACCCCCACCTCTTAGCAAGTGAGGAGCTGGGATTACTGGGATTACTTTGATGACCTATGGCCCCTAATTGAAAGATGTCATGTGACTGAGAACAGTGGGTGACACGGGGCCAGGGACTCTGGCTTCACATGAGTGGTGGCACAATGTAGCACTTAAGGGAGGCAGACTCACAAACTCTTAGCAATGCCCTGACATTACCTCTTCCATTCCTTTTTAACTTCTGTAAGAGGCTAATTAGCCAAGAAAAGATACACAGACAGCCCTCAAAATAAGCACAAGAAGAAGAGGAGAAACGTTACTAGTACACTCCTGGACTCAAAAAGCAACCAAGGAGAAATGCTCTTAGCCTTGGCAGCCTCTGCTCCTCAAGCCTCAGAGATGACTGTTCTCACCTCTACAGCACTTGACGCCTGTCGTTGTCCCCACCCCCCAACCCCCGTCAGAGCCTTCTCCAAATGACAGAGCTGCCTCCTCTGCTGACAGCCAGGACAGACAGACGTTCAGAGGGAGTGTGGGGATAAAACGGGCTCCAGGGGCAGGCAGAAGTGGGTCAATCTCAGCTCTACAAGTTCCCATTTCTGTGACTTTGGGGAAATGACAGTGTGGCTCTGTTTTCCGCTCAGTAAAATGAGATGACAACGTTCTCTACCTCATGGGTCAGTGTTCAGATGACCCGAAATAATGTCTGTACAGAGGCTGGCACAGAGCAATCATTTGACACCAACACCCAGCACTTGTTGTGGGCCAGGCATTGTGCCAGGGGCGTTATAAGAATACACCCATAAAATCTCACAATCCGAGGCTGGCAGGCCCCTGTAGGCCCCATGGTACAGATGCAGAAGCTGAGGCACAGAGAGGTTACGTGACTTGCTCAAAGTGACGGAGCTATGAAGCGGCAGAGCTAGGATCTGAGCCCAGGCTGTCCGAAGCTCTCAATCGGTATAGCAGTTATTCTTCCTGGTATCATCAGCACCTAGCACGGTGCAGAGGCCTGACAAACAGCAGTTGAATTAAAGATAGTTGGTCCCTTCTTGCCAGGTAGGAAAGCCTCATAGCTGGCCTAAGGTCGTGGAAGCCTGGCTCCTAGAGATGTGTGAGAACTCGCCCCTGCTCTGGCTCTGAGCACGGGGTCAGGAAGGCTTCTGGACAGGCAGGTTGTTGGCCTAGGGAGACTGGGGGTGATGCATGAGGACTGAGCTGCTCCCTGCAATCACAGGGGGCACTGTGAGCCTCAGGAATGACAAGGAACTTGTGAACCAGGGGAGGCGAGTCTCTAGCACATCTTGAGCGAGCAGTGGGTGATCTCAAGCATCTGAGGCTGGGCCTAGTATGAGGCTGTTGTGCTTCCAGAAGGCCCGGCATGATTCACTCAGATGGCTGCTGGTGAGGTTTTGGGCCATGGGGTCTGCAGCTCGGCTGGTCCTAGAGCATAGCTGATTTCTCTGCCATGAATCCCAACTGCATGGACTTTCTTCTGTCTCCATAAGACAAGGAAACCTGATCATGTACTCAGATTCTGTCTGTGTCTGATTCTCAACATACTGACCATGGAAACATCTCCCTTTCCCCATGTCATACCATACGCATCTTTACTTTGGAAAACCTTGTGTTAGACAGGCGTGCACAGTGGTTACGAATCTGGACTCTCCCGCCAGAGCTGGTATGTGAACCTGGGTGAGCTGGTTGGCCTCCCTCAGTCTCAACTGTTTTGCCTGTAAACTAGGGCTAATGACAATGTGTAGCCTCATGGGGTTATGGGGAGAACTGTAAGAGGTAAGGGAGGTAAAGGATGGAACACGGCGCAGTCTGTGCCTCATGATCCCAAGAGTTTCACTGGCCCTTTATTGCTTTCCCATAGTTCTAGGGTTTTACCAGACTCAGAATTTCAATTTTTATTATTAAAATTCCTTCAGCTCATACTTGCCTTTTTAAAGGAGCCTGATCCAGACCACAAGTCGGCTAAAGCCAAAGCAGAAGGGGCCAGAGGGAGGCCCCCGCACACCCACGCAGGCGAGTGCAGCCTATCACTCCATCCGAGCTGCCTCCTCGGTTACCCGCAATACCCCTGGAGGAACCGCGGGCCTATTACAGCAACCACTGACCCCTGGGTGCAGGGCTTTCTTTCCAGGGACAAAAGGCAGGAGAGAGATGACCAGCCAGATCACTGCACAGGCTCTCAAGCACATGGAATTTTAGGCATTTTAAAGACACGGCACATGCTAATGGCAGCAGTTCAACACAAAGGAATCACACAGTTCTTTTGTGTCCGAGATCCAGGACAGGCTCCACCTTATGAAGCAAGAATGGCTTAATTTAGACATTCTGGAGACCCAGAAGAGAAGGGAAGGAGTGAATCCTTACTGAGCACCTTGGATGAGCCAGGCACTGTGTTAGGTATTTTCAGAAGCTATTTTACTTAATCATCGCATGGATTCTGCAAGTTATTATTGCCATTTTAAGAAAAAGGAAGCTGAGGTTCAGAAGGATCGAGGGATCTAACGGATGTCTTAGATCTAAAAAGTGGCCTTTCCTCCACACTAGGCTACCTGGCTAGGCTAGAGTTTCAAATTTCTACCAGAAAGCACCGTTCATCATGAAGGAAAACCCAGAGTGGCTGTGAAGTGGAACCAACAGCCTGTGTTTCTCACATTCCCAATGAAAAATCTCATCTGACCTCCTAGCAGAATGGTACTTCTCAATTGCGATCAATCTGAGAAAGAACAAAAGCAAGATGGGAATAAACGAGCACTAGAACAGACTTCCTCTTGAAGAGTCACAAACACAGGGCAAGTTCTACTGGTGAGCCAGGCAGATGTCACATAATTCAGAGTTACTCCCCTCCCCCCACCAACACACACACACACACACACACACACGCACGCACGCGCGCGCTGGGCTGGTCAGCGTTAGGGAGTCATTCAGATGGTCTGGGACTCTGAAATGATAAGCTAGCCAACAGGACAACCTGAGCAGGTTAAGTGCCTCAGTACCTGCAGAGGCCTGAGCAGAGGCTGGAAGCACAGGACTCAGGGCAGCACCCAGAATGATGGAGGTCACCGCAGCCCACGCCCCAGGGCGATGACGTCAGCCCGCCTGGTATGAACCTGCCTCTGCCCCTCCCCAGCTGTATAACCATGGCTGAGACATGACCTCTCTGTGCCTCAGGTTGCTCAGCTGTAAGATGGGGACAGGAACAGTCTCTTCCCCATGGAGTGCTCAGGACAGTGCCTGGCATACAAGTAGCACTCAGGAAGTAGTGCCTGCTACTGCCTGTGCCATCACTACAGCCTTGGAAAAACAGCTCTTGAGGATCAAGTGTCATACCAAGTTGCCCCAGCTGAAAACCTCAGGAGATTGCTTGAGGCCTTTAATTCGGTTTCACAGCCTTGGGGCCACATGAGTAAGACAGGGTCCCTGCCCCTGGAAAGGGTCATGTCTGAGAGAGGCCAGGGAGCGTAGGAGGACGGTGTGCTTAGGCTTCACATGAGCCTGGGTGTGAGTTCTGTCTCCACCATGGGTGACTGCTAACCTCTCTGAGCCTCAGGCTCCTTCTCAATACAACGGAGGCAACTCTAACCGCATGTCCAGTCTGACCCGGGGGTGAGGACTAAATGGTGATGCACGTACAGGGCTCAGCATAATGCCTGAAACAACACCGAATGCTCAGCACACGCCATCTAGCTGGATGCCTACCGAGAAACAAGCTACTACTTCCAGCGCACAGAGCTGGTAAAGGAGAAAGACGCAGGATGGGGCTGGGCAGGGGAAGGTAGTGAGAAGAGGTGACATTTGGGTGGGATATATTCAAGGATACGTAAGAACTGTAACGGCACAAGAGGCCAAGCATTCCAGGCTGAAGGAAGGGCACCAGCAAGGGCACAGAGGTGGCAAAGGCCAGGTCCATTTGGGGAAGTGGGGGTGGGGTGGGGTGAAGAGGAAGGTAGATTGCAGAAGGTTTATATGCCAAGCAAAGGATATTTCCTTTTTTATTTGGTAGGCACGTTTGCCTTTAGTCTATAGGCATGACTCCAAGCTATTTCTGTGCCGGAAACGGAAGACGGCCTGAAGGAGGAGTCCAAATCTTCTCCTACCTCAGGACTCTCCTACCTCAGGAGTGTCCTAGGCTGGCCTCACCTGCAGCCCCCGCCCCTCCCTCAGGCCCCAGGCCCTCGCCAACCCTGCTTCCATTTCCTGTTAGTTCAGCCTAGTCTCTGCGGGAGGCTGCGGAGGGGCCTGACTAACAAAGAGGCTCCAGAGTCACACTTCCTGTGCTCAAACCCAGGCGCCAGCACTCCCCAGCTCTGCGACCTCAGGCCAGAGATTTCTGCTTCGGTTTTCTTACCAGTGAAATGAAGAAAAACAGCAGTACCCGTGTGATGGGGTAGATAAAAGGATCAGAATCAAAGAACTAGCGTTTGGCACAGCATCTGGCATGTTACCTCCGCGGTTCTTCTACCTCTCTCCCCCACCCCCACCCCAAGACTGACCACAAAATGGGATACAAAATGGTGCAATCTCCTCCAGTTCCTTCCTCTTTTTACGCCCTAAGACAAGCCCTGTTTCCTCCCAGGAGAGAGCCTAGAGGGAAGGAAAGGACTGCTCCTCACCAAGGGTGCTCCCCTAAGATGCCTGCGCCCCTTGGAGAGCTGCCTCAGCCCCGTGTGAAGTCACTCTGGGCCAGGAATCTATGCCATTGCAGATTTGACCCCTTTCTCTACTCTTTTAGGTTCTTGCCTTTAATAGTTTTTGCCTAAATATTAAAATGTCCCTTTCTTTTATTTATCTTAATTATTAATGATAGTAATTACTTCTCATTTTTTAGCTAGTGTCCTTTAGTCACCTCTGTTGCTTTTCACTTAAAGAAATCTTGCTTTTTTTTTTGTGAGGAAGATTAGCCCTGAGCAAACACCTGTTGCCAATCCTCCTCCTTTTTCTGAGGAAGATTGGCCCTGGGCTAACATCCATGCCCATCTTCCTCTACTTTATATGTGGGACACCTGCCACAGCATGGCCCGAGAAGTGGTGCATAGGTCTGTGCTCAGGATCCGAACCTGCCAACCCCAGGCTGCCAAAGCGGAGTGCGCGAACTTAACCACTACGCCCCCAGGCCGGCCCCTAAATCTTGCTATTTTTAACTGTTTTCCCCTTATCACCATTGATTTTCTAGGTTTTAAACTCTTCTGACAATTTTTTTTTATTCTTATGTTTATGCTCACCTTTTACCTTTTTTTTTTTTCCTGAGCAAGATTTGCCCTGAGTAACATCTGTTGCCAATCTTCCTCTTTTTGCTTGAGGAAGATTCGTCTTAAGCTAACATCTGTGCCGATTTTCCTCTATTTTGTATGTGGGTCACCGCCACAGCACGGCCAACAAGTGGTGTAGCTCCATGCTCAGGAACCAAACCCAGGCTGCGGAAGCAGAGTGTGCCTAACTTAACCACTAGGCCACAGGGCCAGCCCATCACCCTTTATTTTTTTGTGTTTCTGATTTTCAGTCTTTTTAATTCCAGGTTTCTGGTTTTAAAGCTCTTTTAAACCTTTATATTTACTTTGCATTTTAATCCTTCCTATTGTGGCTCATTTCTCTTTTCTCTTAGCTTGTATACTTTAATCCTACTATAAGTTTTTAAATGTTCCCTTTTGCCATTTTAATGATCTTAATTTAGCTTACTGTACCCTGTTCTGTGTTCCCTGGTTTTATTTTTCATTTTAATTTTTAACAGCTTTATTGAGATATAATTCACATACCATACAATTCACCCATTTAAAGTGTACACCTGAATGGTTTTCTCATATATTCACAGGTATGTGCACCCATCACCAGTTAATTTTAGAACATCTTCATCCCCTCAAACCCTTTACCAATCAGCCCTCTTTGCCTGCCTCCCAGACCTAAGCACTCTCCAATCTATTTCTAGATTCCCTATTGTGGACCTTCCTATAAATGGAATCCTACAGTAATGGCCTGTTGTGATTGGCTTCTCTCTCCATTGAATGGTCTTGGCACTCGGTGGAAATCAGTTGACCACAGACGAGTTTATTTCTGGACTCTCAGTTCTATTGCATTGATGTCTAAGTCTATCCTGTGCCAGTACCACACAGTCTTGACCACTGTTGCTTTGTAGTAAGTTTTCAAATTGGGAAATGTGAGTCTTCCTACTTGATTCTTCTTTTTCAGGATTGTTTTAGCTTTCTGGGTAGTACCTTGCAATTCCATATGTATTTTGGAATCAGCTTGTCAATTTCCACAAAGAAGTCAGCTGGGACTCCAATAGGGATTGTGTTGAATGTGAAGATCGGTTTGGGGAGTATAGCCATCTTAACAATATCAAGTCTTCTGATCCATGAGCAGGGGATGTTTACCCATTTACTCAGACCTTAAGTTTCTGTCAACAATGTTTTATCATTTTCAGAGTATATGCTTTGTATTTCTTTTGTTAAATTTATTCCAAAGTACTTTATTCTTTTTGATGCTGTTGTGAACAGAACTGTTTTCTTAATTTCATTTTTGGATTGTTCATTAAAGTGTATAGGAATACAACTGATTTTTGTATACTGATCTTGTGTCTTGCAATCTTGCTGAATTTGTTTTTTATTGTTTAAGAGTCATGGGGCAACCGCTGTGGAAGAGTCCACATCATAAACAGGGAGGTAGAGATGCTAGAACCCCCCATCCTCTTCAGTGCTGGGTGCACCTTGTCACTGAACCTAGAAAACCTGCTCAAATTGAGACTGCCTCAGTCATTAGCCTCAGGGAGCACGACTTCTGTCAGCTGCTCCCGCTGGGGTCTTTGTCTGAGGGATTGCAAAGTTAAACTTCTACTTCTCTTCCCTTCTGTTCTCAGCACCATTTAGTTAGCACAGAATGACTGGTAAACACTTGAAGAAAATAATCGAAATTTGCAAAACAGATCAGTTCAGGGTGACTGTTTTCATTACCAAGGTTTTTTTTTTTTTTTTTTTTTGCTTTCTGCAAAACAGATCACTGCCGCTTTCTATAATGCATTTGAAATATGCCTAGATCCAAACTCTTTGTTTATAGGCTTTTAGAAGCAACTCATATATCCAGGCACACCTGTAAATTTACTCGAAGTAATACATCATCTTTATTTATTATTTAAGCCTTGTCTACTCCATAATGCCTCAGAGGGAAGGTTTTATGTTAATTTTGCAAACTGGGATGACAAAGCTCAAGGCAAAAAAAAAGACAAACTGTGCATTCATCCCTTGTCTCCTGCACAAGGAGAGTAACTGAAGGGGCACCTAATTAAATTAAATTTGCTAAACATTTACTTAGCACCTACTCTGTTCCAAGCAGACACTGCACAGGCATTAAGGAGAGAAAGTACGAGGTGTGCTGCCACAACCCTTGAGGAGCTCATGACCTAGATGGAAAAAGTCACACAGATAAATAAGGGAGACACAGTGTGACACGGGACATGGACAAGGGAAGCCTAACAATGAGCCTGAGCAGCAGAGGCGGGAATGAGATGAGCCTCCTGAACAGTCAGAATGGGCTCACTGTGTGTGTGTGCGCAACAATCTAAAAATTCTGATTGTCATCGTCTTGGGTGACAATCCCATAAGGAGCCAATAAGGAGCCCAAGCCTCACTACCCTTAGTACCCAGTCTGTGCTCTGAGTCATCCTGACCCTTCTTGTCAAGAGCTTCTCTTCCCAGTACAGGCCTCAAGAAAACTAGGATGACTCACTGTGTGACATGGACACACCTTCAAGGGTCAGGCGGACAACGTGCCAGGTGAAGCCCGCTGTGCGCTACACAGCAGGAAGAAGCAGGGTGTCCTTGGTCAATGGGGAAGGTGGGCTCCATAGAAACAGGGCAGCACCTCTCTGCCCAGCCAATTGCTATTAAAGAAATGCAGCTCAATGTTGCCTAATTTCATTTTTACAAGTGGGAAGGCTGACTTTTTAGGTGAAATTTCTGACTTTTTCTTCCCTTTTTTTTTTTTGTGAGGAAGATCAGCCCTGACCTAACATCTGTCGCTAATCCTCCTCTTTTTGCTGAGGAAGATTGGCCCTGGGCTAACATCCATACCCATCTTCCTCTTCTTTATATGGGACGCTGCCACAGCATGGCTTGACAAGCGGTGCATGGGTGCATGCCTGGGATCCGAACCCAGGCCACCGCAGCGGAACACGTGCACTTAACCACTACACCACTGGGCCGGCCCCTGAAATTTCTGATTTTTAAATACCAGCAACTGGGCCGGCCCCGTGGCTTAGCAGTTAAGTGCACGCGCTCCGCTACTGGCGGCCCGGGTTTGGATCCCGGGCACGCACCGACGCACCGCTTCTCCAGCCATGCTGAGGCTGTGTCCCACATACAGCAACTAGAAGGCTGTGCAGCTATGACATACAGCTATCTACTGGGGCTTTGGGGGAAAAATAAATAAATAAAATTAAAAAAAAAAAAAATTTAAATATCAGCAACTAATTCAATGAAAACAAACACTGTGAGCTAAATAAAATACGCTCCTGATGTGTCCATCACCAGTGTGTGGCCCTGCTCTGTGCACACTGTCTCCTGAAGCCCCACAACACTCTGCAAAGTTGTATTATTATCCCCAGATAATCCTGAGGAAAACACTGAGGTGTAGAGAGGTCAAAACGTGCTGCAGGTCACCCCAACAGGAAGTGAGAGGACAAGAATTCTAACCCGGGGCTGTCTCATATCCAAGTCCACTCCCGGGGACTGTAGTGTCAAGTGGCCTCAAGCCTGGGAGGAGCTCTGCTCCATGGCTGCCTGCCCAGCAAGAAACGTTCTTGAATGCTATTTCCTTCTTAGTTTCTCTTTACTTTAAAATTAAAATTACTCCAGCCTGTTTATTTTTAATGCCTTTCTTCCAATAAATCGGGAAATAAAAATGACTAATAGATCCCCAGGTCATTACTATTTTAAGCATTCAGATAATCATACTTCCAAGTCAAATGCTGGGGAGCCTCTAATAGTCAAGTCCCCAGGACACCCCTCAGTTCCTGGAAACTTTTCTTCCTGCCACAGCACCCAGCAGCCTTTAAGTCGACAGGAAGTTGACTTAACTTGGTTAAGTAAGTCAGCCAAGTTTACCGGCTTCCTGTCGACTTAAAGGCTGATGCCACCCACTCTTTCCCCTGAGGAATTCCAGTCATTCAACCAGTTAACGCACTTACCCAGCACTGAAGGGACTCAAAGACAGGTCACTCTAGGGGGGCGTCCCTACCTCCCAGGTGCTCCTTCCTTTCTTTATACACTTGTCGTATGGTAAGATCTGTGTGTTACCATCTTCTCCACAAGACTTTTCTCAGACACAGGGAAGCCAGACAGGGTGGGCAGTGATTCCATCAGCTAAGTGAGGAAATAAAGTCCCTCAGACCGACGGTTCAGTCACTCAACAAACACAACTGCCCACCTCCTGTGGGCACTGAACTATGTCGTGGGTGCAGTGGTCTGTCCTCATTCAGCACACACTCTCCTGAGCTGTGGTAATGAAGCCAGTCTCCACAGGTTACCTGCTATGCCCACAAAGTCAGGCAAACAGGCCCTAAGCTTTTTTTCTTCTACACCTTTTGGTGTCCCTTGGAGTTTATAACTTCATTCTTTTCCATTTGCTTGGTTTTCTACAGATCTATCACTAATTCACACTCAGACTCTCTGCCAAAGTACAACTTTCCCTAGACACACTCACATGCACTAGGCAACTGATGCTTTGCGTGGACTTCCATCCCCCCTGGAGGCCTCTTCCCTACTCCCATCTGGACGGATTGCTCTTGGAGCCTGTCATCATGATCTCTCTCTCCATCGTCATCTGCCCAAGGTTTTCCTTGTCCTCTCTGCTTCCTGGACCCGATGTTTTCCTGCCTCTTGGCTTAGTCTGTCATTTGATGGTGTCCACCCCCCTGTAGCTTCCTAAAAGGGAACATGGGAGGTGGGAGATGAACTGTTTCAGAAGAAACTGTCCTTCTTCTCACACCTGCTAAAGGTGGAAAAAGAATCCCAGACTGGAAGTCCATTCCCCTCAGAATGTTGACGGCGTTGCTCCAAGGTCTTCCAGTGTCAGGTACTATTGGGAAGTCCGATGTCTCCTCTCTTAGCCCCAGATGTCTGGAGTCTCAGGAATTTGGATCTTGATGTGGTTTCTTTACATTGATCATGCTGGGCACCAGATAGGTCTTTTGATCTAGGACTTATGTCCTTCACACCTGGGAAAATTCCTTGTGTCATTTCCCCTCCTCTCCTCCTATTCCTCTGCACACATTCCCTCTCCCCCTGGGGACCCTACCGTGTGGATGTTGGACCTTTTAAGCTCAACCTCTTCCTTTCAACTTAGCTTTCCTATTTTCCATCTCTTTTGAGTTTCTGTTCTTTCTGGGAAATTTTCTCAACTTTATCTTACTATCTTCCCTTCCACTAAATCTTCTCTTGTGATAGTCATATTCCTTTGATTTCTAAGAGCTCTTTTTTATTTTCTGCATGTCCCTCCTTTACAGCCTCTTTCTCTGATTTCAGGGATACAATATCATCTCTTCTCTCTTTGAGGATTCTTTTATGTTTTCTTCTGCTTCTCACTTTGTTTCTGTTTCCTAAATTTGTTTGTTTCTCTTACATTCATAATAGAGTTCTCAAGTGTTTGGTGAAGCTTTAAAATGCTGCTGCAAAGCCCTGTGTTTTGGCTGTTTTGCAGGGTAGGGAAGAGGGAAGGAGAGGCTGCCATTGTGTGGGCTTCTATGAAGGGTGAGCAGGCAGGGGCCAGCTATTGTGTTGGGAAACCCCCAAGTTTCAGTCTCTAGAGGACTTCTCTTGGACTAGTCAGTTTCTGCAGAAAAGAAGCCTCCAGTCTCTGGCCTAGGGAACTGTACGCCTGGCTGCTAGCATTCTAGGAGCCAAACCGAAAATGTAGCGAGGGGACTGTCACCTTTTAGTGTATGGAGATTGTCACATAACCCCCATTTTCAGCTCAGCACCCTGTCCCCAGCTGGATCTCATGTCTGTGAGTCTAGAAACCCTCCAGCGCATAGCTTCTCTTGAGATAAACCCAGACTTCTGTCTTTGTGCAAAAGGGCTTCTTCCCCGGCTATGCAAAGCAGGGACAGAGACTCAGGGGTGCAACGGTTTTTCACACAGACTATCAAGCAATCCTCTTGTCGCCAGCCCCACCCACACATGTGCTTTCAAAGGTAACTGGAACCTCCAAATTTCTAGTCTATTTCAGGTCTGAGGTGTCAATTCTTGGCTATTGCCCTCACTGGCATTTAGCTTTCGCAGTCTGCTCCGTCAGTTACCATTTGTCCATCCGCCTTTGAGCACCAAATCGTTGCTGATGATGCTCTCTACTGACATTTCCTGTCCTGTTCTCTTTGTACTTGTGGATTTGTTCCTTTTATATCCCTCATCATCACTAAGGAGGATCTGGGGAAAAGTGCAGACAAATGCATATATTCCATCTATCATCTTTTACTGAAAGCTCTGACCCTCAGCTTTTCAAATGACTTTGGCTAATCACAAGGGGGTAAACAGCATGGGATAAAAATCAAGAATTGAGAAAAACAAAGGACTAAGGAAGGTTTTAAAGTTTCACAGTCTATTGCCCTTAGCTTAACTTCTTTCGCAGGGTCAAATCCAACCTCTGCCGCTTACTGATTGCTTAACCTGTGTAAGTCACTTGGCATCTCCTAACTTTAACACTCCTGCGGGTGAAATGGTGACACTACCACCCACCTTGCAGGGCTGGATAAGGAGCTCATACAACATGGCTTAGGCACTTAAGAAATGCTGGCTGAAGACTGAATAGTGGCTCAGCATAAGGAGGAGAAGATGAACTTGTGTTTTGGGACACCATGAATCTGAGATGTTGGCGGGCCACCCACAGAGAGACGTCTGCTGGAAGGTAGCGCAGCTTTCGTTCAGCAAACACTTCCTGAGCACTTTTTATACACAAGGTCCTGAGCCAGGCACTGAGGACTAAGGAGTTGACAAAATACGTGAAACCATCCCACTGCAAGGCAGAACGTGATACGGGAGACAGGCTGGAGCTTAGTGGGGAGAAGTGAGGGCCGTCCGTGCAGCCCAGGGACAGAGGCTGAGAGCGCCCTTACCTTTCTTTGTCTTACAAGGTCCACGTTCAGGGTGAATCTCCTGTAAGGGAAGAGACACCACCTTTGCTAGGCCAGCATTCAGCATGTACTGGTACAGACGCTTAAACGTTCTCTCGCACAGCCCCTGCCAAACAAAACGTACAGGCTACTGTTAGGTAAGAGCAAGGCATCTGAAACTACTCAAGAGCCATGCAGACGAACACAAGCTCAGGATCCGAGTTCACTGATTATCTTGAACGAAGAAACACTGAAGGTCCTGAGAAGGAAAGACCGCTAAGCTATGCTGTCACGGGAACAAGACAAGGTCCAGAGCAATATATAAACGATCCTGCCTTTTGATTACGAGAGGGGGAAAGAGATTTGCCTAAAAGAGATCCTGAAAGACAGGTGAAAATGAGGCAGATGGGGTACAGACAGAAGGAGACTGCCCTGTACACCTTTTCTGGTTTTTTAACCAAGTAAGAGTATTAATTATTAATACACACACACGCCTCTCCCACAGGCAGTGGCAGAAATAGAAAAAAAATTGAATTAAAAAAATTTTTTAATTTAGTCTATCTGTGAAGTTTCAACAAAATGATGATGGGTACATCCACTCTGTCACTCATATTGCTACAAGGTGATACAACCACAATGATAATAAGTACGTCCTAACTGCAGGAGTTACCAAAGAGCAGCCTCCAGTGTGGGCCATATTTTTTCACCTACATGTTTTTTTAAAAAGTAATCTACTTGCCAACACTGTAAAGTGAGAGATTTCATATAAAAATCCAGATTCTTGCTTCCCTTGAAAAACAAGATCTGGCAACAAATCCCAGGACTGCAGTTCCTCCCAGCAGCAGTCAGCAGGAGCGAGGACCAGCTGCTCCCTCCAGATAGCACGCCCGTCTCCAGGGTGCATGGCTTTCATGCTCCCATCAGACCCTTGCACACTGAGGCTGAAGGTCAGTGTCCATTTATCACCATTTTTGTGCTGCTTTTCTCCTTTGGTAGTTAAGAGGAAAGTTAAATTATTTCTTGAATCCATACTGATATCAAAAAATTTTTTTACGCCCGGCCAATGTCACTCATGTATGTCCTGGCCACTGCTGGCCATTGGTTCTGCAGCCCCTGGAAGAGTGAGGCAGTTACCGCTGCCGTAAGTCAGTTATGGCCTGAACAACAGGAGGCACTCAGGACCACGAGTTATTGAGTCCTCTTACACTTTGGGGGAGGGAGAGCGAGTAAATGTCCGTGGGCTGCTGCTGCCACGTATGTGTGATCAGCTCTCAGACTAGCCAGCACTCTAGCCACTGGGCAACAGAACATACGGCTATCATAGAAATACAGATGACTCACATACTGCACATTCAAACCCACTGGCTTGTAAATAGCATCTATGGTTAATCTAGCCATACCCCAGGATCACGGAAAGACCCTCTGGAAACTCATCCATCAAGCCCCTCAACATATGGTCCTAAGCCCTGGACCAACCTAAGCAGGGGAGGAGGATGTAGTCCTTCCTTCTGGGGGGCTGCCATCAAAGACTCGCACAATCTGCCCAGCAATAAGAGAAAGAAGCAATAGGAGACCCCCCTCCTCAAAAAAGACAGCATCTGTATTCACGGCATCAGCCTCATCTATAGGCTAATTATTCACCAAATCCTGCTCAGTCTCTCCGCTCCTATTTCCAGCTGCCAACTGAACGTCCCAGAAGATCTTCATACTCAATAAATCCTAAAATCAGATTTGTCGTGTGCCTCGTCCTCACCCAGACTTGTTCCTCTTTCTGTACTCTCTCCTTCAGTCACATATCCATTCACAAATATTGACTGAGCGTCCACCGTGGGCCAGGCACTGTCCTCGTGGTGGGGGTTTGGCAGTGCTTGCTCTCAGGAGCCTGCCCTCAAGCTCAGTCCACTTCAGGGAGGGGCAATCACTCGAGCCAGATGACAAGACCCCTTCTCCTTTCACCTCTACGGCCTGGCTTCAGTCACTCACCAAGTCCTGCCAGTGTCACCTCCAAAAGAGCTCAAACAATTCAAGCCCCGGTGGTCACCTACCCAGCCTGAGGCAGGAGCACCCACCCTGCTGCCCCACCTCCAATCTCTCTCTTCCGTCCACCAGTTCATTTCCTAAACATTCTTCTCTTCTTGTAACTCTGGCTAAAGACTAAAGTCCCAACTCCTCAGCCTGGCACTCAAGACCATTCGTATCTGGCTCACCTTTTTTTGCATCCACATTTCTTACCACTCCCGCCCAAGCACACTGCCTGCAGGACTACTGCCGACCTCTAAAGCGTCCCATGGACTCCTATGACTCCATGCCTTTGCTCAAGCCATTCTCCTTTGCCTGAAATGCCTTCTCTCCTCTGTCTGCCCCAGGCACACTTACTCTTCAAAGCCCAGCTCAACAGTAACTTGCTCTATAAAGCTTTTCCCAGCTCTCTGAAGAAAGCACCATCTCTCCCTTCACGGAGCTCAGACACATCCTCTAAGTAGCAGTCTAGCCTAAGTGTGTTCACACAAACGTTTGCCCCTCCAATTAGATGGCTCCACGACAGCACGAGACTTGTCACCTTCATTAATTTTTGGCATTGTAGTGCGGAACACAGTTCTGACTCAAACTAGACGCTCATTAAAGTATTTGTTGAATAAATAAACAAAACAGTGTCCTGTAACAGTCAAATCTTATTCCTTAGCTAGTCCACAGTGCTGATATGAGACCAGGCCAGCATGGTGTTCCCACGCCTGAGTGACTCAGTAGGGTGGAGGGTTTCAATCTCCAATGTCTGCATGGGCTTGACAGGCAATATAAGAACAAAGTAGGCAGATATCTGTTTATCTAACATGTAGGAATTTTCTTCATTTCTACTACGGTCTCTCAAGAAGAGGTCGTATCAGCAAACCTTTTATTTTCTACTTTTGATAAAGACTCAGATAAATATTTCTCTTCTACAGCAGTGCCCACGTAATAACAAACGGCACTGACCCTCTGCCTCAGTGTCTGAGAGGTGACAGAAGTAAGGGGTCTGGGGGGAGCTGGCCAGTGCACAGCTATCTCCAGCTAACTGTTGTCATGAGAGACTACAGGCCCAGGCTTGCCAGAGCTTCTGATATTTCAAGGGAAGCTGGAAACCTAGGTTTTTATGTGAATCTCAAATTGTAAAAAATGCTGGGTCAAATTTATTAACAATATACAGGCTAAACCTGACCCAAAAGCCTCGGTTTGTAACCTCTGCTTTAAAGAGACTTGGGCATGCAACGAATCTAGCAATAGGGAAGAGACTCCTTCCCCTCTGCACAACGAAATCAGATGCAGCACAGGGTGAGGGGCAACAAGGATTATTCTGGTGTCTACAATCAGACTCTAAACCACATTCCTCTGGGGACAAATTACTATTATCCAAAACGCTTAACTTTAAATTTTAAGGTTTAATTTCTACTTTAACCTACAGGGCAGTTTTACTTTGCTCCCATTTCCAACGTTGGCTCTCTCCTAACTTCCCCTGAAGACTGTTCAGCTCAGACTGGAAGCAGCGCCACCTCCATGCTTTCTTCCTGTCATGCTCACTGCATCACTGCCCTATTCCTGGGCCCAAAAATGAAGCAGGTCAATAATTGTTTTTCTCTCTATGTTGTCTCACCTCCTTCTCAGTGCAGTCCCTGTCATTTCAGTATAAAACCAGTGGGAACAAAATTACAAGCTCGATTACAAAAGTATTCCACATGAACTTTTATAGCAGGTCCTAGAGCAAACGCCAGAGGACAGTGGAAGGCAGTCAAGAGCAAGAAGGATTTAAATTAAGGACTGAGCACTTTCTCATTCTGTAAAACAAAGGAAAATCCCCCTTGTTTCATGGTTAGGGATAGTCAAGTCCATAAAGGGCTTTCAATTGCAATTAATTTAATCTGCCCTTGACCAAGATCTCCACGCTGTGGTACAGATCAGCTCAGCCCTGCACAGGGGAAGCCCCGGCAGCTCACCAGTTCTTCCCTCAGCTTTCCCAGTGTCTCGATCTGGTTACTCCGTGTGCTCAGCACCACAGAAAGCTTCTCCATGAGGATGTCGTATTTGCTCCTCCTGTGAGAAATACACAAGAGTTCATTTTTTCAAACCTATTGCAGTCGCCTGTTTTTCAAAGATGACAAGGTAAGACTTAAATGACAACATCAAGCTACAGAACCTTGGTCTTAGGTCTCAGAGATTGTCCAGCCCAACTCCTGCACCTTACCGCCAGGACACTGCGCCTCTGAGCATTCCATCATACAGCCAAGGGCATCTGACGAGTGGCAGTGTACAGACTAGACTCTGGCTAAAACTTTAATGATTCTTTAAAATGCCTTACATTTTTATAACACCTTAAAGTTTAGGAAGCACCTTATATATTTCCTTATAAACCACTGGTGAAGAAGGATGGGGACTGTTTCATAAAGAAGTTAATAGGCTTCTCTAAAACTCAGGTCAAGACGTGAACCTGAGTCTTCTGAATCCAGTGCTCTCTTCACTATGTCATGATGCCTCTGCTTCTGAAGCCCTGGTCTCTACTCTGACTTCACTGGTGTGATCAATCCCACCTTCCATCTCATTTTTATTGTGAAATGGATATCATAACAAATGCTTCCAAGCTAATGGCCCCCCAAGGAAGCTACTAAAGAGAGCAAATGGCCCCTTGACTGTGTGTGCCTGGGGGAAACTGGGGGAGGGACGCAGGGAGGAGCCTTGTTGCCAGTGCGGCTGGGGAAGGCGAACCTGGCTTTAACTGCGCACAGGCCTAGGGGCAGGGAGGGCATATGTATGGGATCCAGAGACTGCACCCACTTCTTCATTTTTACCACTTCTCCATTTTTACCACCTCTCAACGCATGAAAGAATAAATGAAGGCACAGGTATTTACCGTGTAGGACCTAGTACCAAGTACCAAGCTGTGTCATGGCCATTTATTTATTTATTTAATTAATTTTTTTAAAGTCAAATTTCCTAATTTATTTTATCTATTAGCATTATTTATTTATTTTTTTTGGTGAGGAAGATTGGCTCTGAGCTAACATCTGTTGCCTATCCCTCTTTTTTTGCTTGAGGAAGACTGCCCCTGAGCTAACATCTGTGCCAATCCTCCTCTGTTTTGTGTGTGGGACGCTGCCACAGTATGGCTTGATGAGCGGTGTGTAGGTCTGAGCCCAAGATCTCAACCCGCAAACCCCAGGCCACCAAAGCAGAGCACACAAACTTAACCATTATGCCACCGGGCCGGCCTCTATGGCCCTTTTATAGAGGAGGAGACAGTGGTTCAGAAAGGTCAAGTGACTTTGCTCACGTAAGGGGCAAAAATTTAAATACAGATCTTGACTTGGTCCATTGTTCTCTCTCCTACCCACAGCTGCTACCTTATGTTTTTTGTAGACCACAGGCTACACACCAGTCATGAGTTTGGTGTAAAGGTATTTAATCAATGGACAGTATGACTAAATAATTAAAATGCAAATTCTTGAAGCATCATTCTAACGTAGTATTTCTGAAACATAGCTTTGAAGACAAATTTGGAGATTTGACAGGAGTACAGTGACATTTTCACTCCTGGAAATCCTTAGTCAACAGTCAGTCTACACAAGTATATCAAGGACTTTCTTTGGGCCAAGCCCTGTGCTATGTAGTGGGCACCGTAAACTTTAAAACTTACACTTAATCCTGAGTGTTCAGCCCACCTCCCTTTTGGAGGGAGTGCCTGGCCACTGCGTAAAGAGCAAGGCCTCTGTCACTCGACCAGGGGAGAACTGCCAAGCTGTTCCCACTGGTCCAGGGAAAGGGTCTGCTCTCTGCCTCTCAACTCTCCACCTCCACCACACAGCACTGTGGGGCAGGCACTGGGGGGGCCTCCCACCTTACTCACCTGAGGGTCATTTATCTTAGGCTCTGCACCAGCTCAACTCTTCCCCACCCTGGTCTCTGCCCCTCCCACAAAGGAGGACATGGAGTGTGAAGTGCAGGCTGAGACCTCTCTGTAGGGTGGTGGGTCATTTCTTTCCCCCATTCCTATGCCAGGTAATTAGTCACTCCCACAGGGAGGATTCGAGTCAGAGACTCACTCCCAGAGATTCCCTGGTCCTCAGAAGGGAATGTGCATATTTCACCACCTTGCTATATTGTTTGGACTACAATACACAGCTAAATAGCAACATCATGCACAGTAATCTTTTAGCACAACTTCACCATCTCAACCATATAGATTGATTATGATGGTTACATGTTGGAAACACATGCCAATTTTAAATTGATACAACTCCATCTCAACTCGGTCACCATAAAAAATCAAATTTGACTTATTTACTTTTATTTTCACACTCTTCCTAGCTTTCACCAAAATGTTAACAGTCTCTATTGCTGTGCTGCAGTTATAGGTATTTTTGCCCTTCTTTTCTGTATAATTTCCAGATTTTCTAAATAAGCATGACTTATTTTCATAATCAGAAATAGACAGAAAGTATTTTTTTAAAAAAGCTATCGTCATATTCTGATTTGGCCTCTATGACTTTTAAAGGCATAACACACATGGCTGAAACACAGACGTAATAAAGTGTTCTGATCTCTGCACACTGTACCTGTCCGCATGAAACCGGTTCAGGAGGAGGAGGATGGAGTGCTGCTGTGCCCCAGTGGGTAATCGGATCACGTGTGACTGCATCGTAATGAGCCCGTTTTTGTTCAAAATTTTCCTATGATAGTGGAGCTTCCCAGCATCAACCCTGCAGAAAAGGAAGAGTGGGCTGTCATTTGGCTTTGCTGGTTGCTCTCACCCCACAATGTGAAGAGCCTCTCACCTGGACATAAATACCAGAGACACACACCTCCTATCCAGCCAATCTCAGAGAGCGGTCGCTATGAGACAACAGCCTTGGAAGGAGCAGCCGTGCCTCAGCCTAAGAGCACGCCCCAGGCCTCCAGGAGAGGCAGAGGGGGAAACGAGGGAGAGGTACGGGAAGTGGAGTGGGAAGGGATGGCTTGGGTGGGAGACAACAGGGGTTAAAGAGGAGGTGATCAGATATGGATCTCTAATCCTGCTGTGGCCAATAACCAGGGTGACCATACACCCTGCTTTGCCAGGTGGTCCCGATTTATGCCCATTGCCTCGGCACCCCTTCTGGTCAGCTCCACCTTCCACTCTCAAATGTCTGGTTTGGACAAGAAATGATAGAGGCACCCAAGGGTCTCCTCAAAAAGAAAGCATTGCACTCCCAATCACCATGGATTGTGGCCTCCTAGGCGGCAGGGATGAGAGGAACGGGAAAGCCAAGCCAGCAGACCCCTGTGTCTGCGGGCAGGGCACAATGATCAGGGAGCCCTATCATTTAAAGCAGAGAAGCAAATAATCCCCTTACTTGAAAGCAGTGCTGTGGAGGTCTCGCTGGAGCTCTCCTTGCCACCGGGACCGGCCTAATCGCTCCAAAATGCAGTAGGAGAAGTCGGGGAGCTTCAGGTCGGGGTCACCCTCCAAGCCTATCAAGGCCCGATACCGCATGTCCTGGGAGGCAACAATGATCAGCTTCTTCCCCCACCTGCAAATCAGAAACAACCACACGAAGAAGAAACTTCAACTGATTTTAAGAAAATAGAAATATGAAAAAGCAGAACCTTGGAGAATCATCATTTTCTGCTGCTTCTGAGAGGTTAAAAGTCCCCCCATTAAGGAGGTTTCAGTCTTAGAACTGCACGGTGCTCAGGGTGAAGAGAGCCCATTTCATCATTTCTTTGCTTAAAGCGCTCCCAGGCCTCGCCAGGCTACTCACCCCAGAACCCAAACGCCCCAGCAGCGCCTGGAATGTCCTACATACCTTCCAGGACTCTGCCCCGACCCATGACGGCCCTGCTGGTCCTGAGACAAGCTGTTTCCTCTGCCCAGCTGCTCTGCCCCCAGGGCTTCAGGTGACAGATTCCTTCTCATCCTTCAGGTCACTGCTCAGACATCAACTCCTCAGGCCTTCCCACAAATACTAACCAGAGTCCCTTCCCCACCTATGAGCATATTCCTCACAGACGTAGCACTCTCTGAAATGGCCATAATTTTTTGTAGACATTCCTGTCTGTCTCCCCTCTTCAAATACCAGCCCCGTAAGAGGGGGCACATCATCGACTTGTTCACCAGGACATCCTCAGTGCCTAGAATAATTTTGGTGCACAGTAAGGGCTCTGTAAACATTTGTTAAGTGAATGAACTGGCCTACTGAACTGGACAAATAAACTTCGGAGTCAAAAGCACTGAACTGTGTAATCAGTGGACCTGCAGCCTGTCGAAGACCAGGCCTCGGGCAAATCATTAGTTCCTCCTACTGACTTGGTGTGCGAAAAATAATGCCTGAAAAAAGGCCAAGGACACTTCCCAGTAAGGCACTTCAAGACACCCTGGCTGAGAATACTGATCTTCCTGCTGAGGACTAATAGTCTGCACCACTTAAGACTGAGACTCCCCCACAGTGCCTTGCCTGCTAACTTAAATGGACACCTCGGGCAGATCGGCCCACTCCATTCACACACTCTCAGGGTCCAAGCCCTGCAGCAGAGATCCCACGAGGGTGTGCTGGCAGAGAACCCATCACTCACTCACTCACTCCTTGGCATCGAGATACACCCACTCGGAAGAGCTCCTTTTCTCGGATGAACGAGTTACCCACGGTCCAACCCCTCCCACCTTGAGCCAGCATCTCCTCTTCCCAGCCTGTTGTTTATAGACACCTGGCACGAGGTCTGTCTTCAGTCACAACACTCAGTCGGACTGTTCTCCTTCCTCCTACCCCACTCAGATGTCTTGGCTTCTCCCACCAAATAGGCAAAAAGAAAAAAGAAGAGGTTGTCTTCCTTTTAACTTAACTGCAGCTTCCTTCACATTGTTTTTGACCTATAATTAGTCTTCCGCAGAGTCACAGAAGTGTGTATAAACCATCTTCAAAAAGAACGTTAGGTTGTGAATACCTGTGAAAGAGAGTCAGTCTACTTTCTGTGTCTGCAGGTCAGAAACTTAGGACCTATGCTCTCCTGTCTCAAAACAGCTCATTAAGTTAAATTGGAAGAGGTCAGTTGGGAAAAGAAAGTTTGAAAAAAGAGGAACTGGTTTGCTGCTTTTTAAATTTACTCAGATTCATTTACTACCTTGTACTATCATAACTCCAAGGTTTCCAATTAGCTGACTCAATGACTCCTGCTAGGCCTAATCTGTTGACTGTGGTCATCAGACAGGTTCTCAAGTACCGATTAAGCACTACACCAAGTATCAGAGATACCAAGATAAATAAAAATGGTGTATACCTTCAAGAAGCTCATGGTCTACCAAAAGAGAAAGACAAGAAAACAAACAATTATGCTGTGGTTCACTAACTGATCTGACAGAGAACAGCTCTGGTGGCCGAGGCCATGAAATGACACATATGAGGAGACCCAATTCAAGCCTATATGTGTGACTAGAGCCTGTGCATAGTAATTAGGGAAAACTCTCACGGGAGGTGATTCTTGAGCTAACAGTAAGCTGGATGGGAGAAGGGGGGCAGGGCAAGGAGGCAGAACCTGTAAGGTTCCAGGTGCTTGAAGCAGCATGCCTGCTCTGGGGGGCGAGTGGTGTGGCACAGCCAGGAAGTCTGGTGTGTGGTAGCAAACTAGGAAGCAGAAGGAAGAAAAGCCCAAGGGGTCAGGGAGAGCCCACATCCTGAATGGCCTTGTGATGCCATGCTGGGAAGTTTAGACTCCATGACATAGGTTGGGGGTTACAACTGCAAACCCAACAGTACAGTCAACCAGTCAACATGCATTTTTAGGAGCCGACTTTGTGCCAGGCACATTGCAGATCCTAGAGGTACAGCTATGAACAAAACAGACAGATCTCCTGTCCTCAAGGAGTTTACAGTCTGGTGAGGAAAGAGTGACATAAATAAATACTTAAGATCAGGGCCGGCTCTGTGGCTTAGCGGTTAAGTGCGCGCGCTCTGATGCTGGCGGCCTGGGTTCGGATCCCGGGCGCGCCCCAAGGCACCACTTCTCCGTCCAGCGCGAGGCCGAGTCCCACGTACAGCAACTAGAAGGATGTGAACCTATGACATACAACTATCTGCTGGGGCTTTGGGGGGAAAAAAATGAATAAATAAAATCTTTAAAAAAAAAAAAAATACTTAAGATCATTTTTGTACCGAAAAGAGTAATATGATGGTGCCTGGGCAACAGGGAACACTTTTTGAGGAGCCAAGTTGAAGGCTGGATGAAGAGAAGGAGGTGGAGACGTGAAGAGCTGAGGCAGAACATTCTAAGCAGAAGGAAGAGCAGGTGTCATTGCCCTGAGACAGAAACGAGACCAACACGTTCAAGCCAGCGCATAGTGTAGTTAGGCAAGTTGAGGGGGCTGAGGCCAGAGAGCTGGGTGGGCAGAGGCCAGGTCCTGAAGAGCCTGAGGGGCCACAGTCAGCAGGGCGGGACATAGCTCATGGCTCCAACCTACATCACCTAGTAAAAATTTGGTCCCAGTGCTGCTAGACCTTGTGATGTTTCAAGAGAAGCTAGAAATCCAGATTTTCAAATAGTAGCAATGACCAAAATTAAAAGCAAACAAAACACCATGCTGGTTAAACAAAGTGTGTCTGTAGGGCAGATGTGGTGAGTTTGAAACCTCTGCCCTGAGGGACCAGGGCACCTTCCATCACAATTCCATCTGAGAAAAAAACCCTCCGTGTAGCGTGGAAAGTTAGAAATAGGAGAGACAGCAAGAAGGGGGGCAGTCAGGAAAGTAATATATTAATTCCAGGCCAAAGCGGGTTTAAGAAAAAGTTAGAAGCTCAAGTCCACAGGACTTGGTGGCCAATTGAACGCAGAAGTCAGGGAGAGAAGGGGCCTAGGAAGAGTCCCAAGTTCATGGCTTTTAGAGCCAGGGGCATGGGAATACCTCTTACCAGATAAAGAAACAAAAGAAGAAAAGAAAAGGAAGAGAAGGCAGGTTTAGGGTGGGAGAGTGACGCTCTAACTTCTGGGCACACTGAATAAGAGCGGGGGAGGTTATTAAAATATCACACATGGCCCTTGGGAGGGGGTCTGGGGACTAGACAGAGCCCTTGGGAGCAGCCAACATTTAAGAGGTGGAAGGAAGTGGGGAAGTCCACAAAGGAGCTGGTGAGGATCAGCTAGGAGAACAGAAAAACAAAGCGGGAAGCCATAGGGACAAAAGCTTCAAGAGTCCCTAACAGTGTAGAGGGGTCAAGGAAATGAAGGGCCTAACAGTGTCCACAGGCGTGTTAATAGGGATTGTAGAGGAGGAGACTTTGGTGAATTGATAAAGGCAGAAATCAGGACTGCACTGGGCAGAGGAGTGGACGGGAGGTGAAGAGGGAGAAAGAGTGAGTATAGCTATTTCTTCCAAGAAGCATGGCTGCAGCAACAGAGAGAAAGCTATAGTTACAGGGGATCCAAGGTCCAGAGAAGGTCCTGTTGTCAGACGGGTGAGTCACACTAATGCACAGAGGAGAAACCACCAGTAGACAGGCAGAAATTGAAAATAAAGGAGAAAGACGAGCTAACCGACAGGGGTGGGAGCTGGGCTGGGGAGGAGGGGAGAAAAGGAGGAAGAGAAGCATCCAGAGCACAGCCCTAGACAGGGCCACTGTTTCTTGTCTCCTCTGCGATGAGGGAGGGGGAAAGAAATGTGGAAAAGTCTGCATGTTGAGGAAGAAGGTGGAAGTCAGGAGAGTTCACTCGGGTAGCTTCTCCCTGCTCTGTAAAGTGGGAATGCAGGTGGGAATGGGGGCAGGGGCTTGAGACCTTCTGGGAAATTGGGACACTGACTGAAGACTCACAAAAGGACTGCTGGGCAGCATAGGGCCCAGCTTGGACAAGAGAACAAAAGGCACCAATCCAAATAACGGCTGCCTGCTCTGCCCCACTGTGCTAGGACTGGACACAAAGGAAAGAGAAAGCAGGCTCCCAAGCAAATTAGCCCCAACAGGAGTGGAGGGAAGAAGGTAGAGGACTGGCTTAGCGCATGGCTGATGCACTCTGACAGACACTGAGGCTGCGGACCAGTCCTGATGCTCTGACTACACCCCTGACTTCTAAGCAGGAAGATACCCATGAGTGTCTGATGGTGCAAATCAGTTACCTGCCAAAGGCTTCCACCATTGTACAACGGGGCTGCAAAGACTTGGTCCTGATGTCATTGGTGATGTTTTTCCTCTCCTTAAAATACCGGCATGAGCCCTGGATGCCATCCTTATTCTCTAAGATCATATGAATGGGGTAGACATCCTCCAAAGGGACCGGGTCCCTCCTGGACTCCAAAATTCCAGTTTCCAAATCGATTTCTTCATACCTAAGGGAGAAAGCACAAATATCAAACCACAACTCAGCTTCAGAAATAATGCACGCTTGACGTGTTCTTCTGACAACCTCTGGCGGAGATCAGAGAAAAGGAGTGAGATCACTCAGTCCTGCCTTACAGGTGCAGATCATCTTGACAAGCAGGGTTCCTGCCTCTCCATCCCAGAGAACAGAGACCTTTCCAGGATCCCCCAAATCCACCCCAGAAGCTGAATGCTGGAACCAGAACCACCTTACTGGCCCAAGTCATGGCCTTCTGGTTTCCCTCCAAATCTGGTGTCTGCATCTCACCTTTGAATCCTCAGTCCTGTCTTTCTCCCCAAACACCAATCCTATGTCTTCAGTTGTCCACCAAACACCTCAAATTCCATGAGATCAAAACCAAAGTATGACTGCCTCTCCCCACCTCCAATAAAGGCCCTCCTTGCGCTTCCTTGGTACCACATTCTCCCAGTTGCCTCCTATCAACTCCATGGCGACATCTTGGACTTGTGTTTCTTCTTCTATCCAGTCAGCCAAGTTTGTCAAGTTTCCTTACAAATCTTGCTCACATCCTGCTCTCGTCTAGTTGACGATAAATCCCATATACACTTTTCAACCCCTTTCTTCCTTGTTCTTTCTGTGACCTCTGTACTACTTAACCCTCCATTCTCAAATCACATCTTCCTCCAGCTTCCAGGTCACCACTCTGGACTTCTGTCCTCTACCTCTCCAGCCATACCTCCCCGGTCTTCTTTAGAAGGCTCTTGGTTCTCTATCCCGCCTTTAAATGTAGGGCCATGTCTAAGGCTTCCAATCACACTACACTCTCAGGGATGATCCTAGCCAACAGCTTTAATTACCAACCATATGGGATGACTCCACATGTCTAGTTCAGTCCCTCACTCTGGCCTGCGTTCTCTTCCATGAAACCAGATGTTTACTAAACAGAATCTCCACTTGCATAACTACAAGGAAACTTGAACTCAGTGTGTCTCAAAGTACATTCAGCGCCTTCCCCAACTCCCCCCAGACTCAACCACCGTGCTGCTCTTGTGTTCCCTACTACAGTGAAGGGCATCAGTATTCACTCAGGTGCCCAAACATGAGGAACCGAAGGGCATCATCCTGGTTCCTACCTTTCCTTATATCCCACATCCAATCAGTCACAAAATCCTCTTGATTCTTCTGCCTCTTGTCTTGATTCCATTTGCTCCTCCTCTTCATTCTTATCCCCACTATGGTAAGCCAAACCATAACTGGTTGTTTGTGACCAGATTACTACAAATCTCTCAACTTCACTCTTTGCCCCCACTCGATGGATTAAAACACCACTGATTACCTCACCAGTCCAATTTGGTTAAGGGCAGGGTGGATTTGTACTTAGACTTCCTGGATTCAAATTCTGGGTTCTGCCCTTGCTAGCTGATGATCTGGAACAAGCCAACGTCTGTGCCTCAATTTTCTCTTCAGGAAAATGGGGATAATACCCATCTCCTAAGGTTGTCGTAAAAATTAAATAACTTGCTATACGTCAGGATCTTAGAACAGTCCCAGCTCACAATAAGCATATATACAAGCGTCGACTACTATTCGTCATTCTCTACCTCCAATTCTACACTTCAACTAAACTTATTTCTCTTCCTTCAAGCTTTCACATTTGCTGTTCTTTGTCCAGAATACTCTGCCAACTGGCCACCTAAATCCAAACTTTAAGTCTTGTTTTGGACACCGTTACCTCTGGGAACCTCTCCTCTTCCTCACAATATGGCTCCAGATGCTGGAGACAGATGGCCTGGGTTCAAATCAACACTCAGTCACTTACAATCTCTATAACTTTGGACAGTTTACTTAATCTCTCTGTGACTCCGTTTCTTCCTTTGCAAAATGGGGAGGATAACAGCACCCACCTCATAGGGTGACTGTGAGTGAGGATCAAGTGAGTTCAACCTCCTGAAGCTCTCAGAACAGGATCTTAGACTAGTACCAGGCCAATAATAAGCACTCAATAAATGCTAGCTATTACTATTATTGCCAAACTTGCTGTTAGGTAGATCTCCAGTTGCGTTAGGCTCTCTAGTCTGGCACTGAATGAATGCTCCATAAAGGTCTGATGAACTCAACCGTCTCCAGTTTTGATCTCAACTGCCTTCCTGCTCTAATCGTATCCTCTACTTTAAAGGAAATATTCTTTGAAGCGCGAAGAATATCCCCCCAGTCCTGCTCACAACCACCCCAAACACACACACGGACTTAATGTGACATAACCAGATGACCCCCAACTCCATTAGACGCCGGGGCTCTGCCAGGCCAGAGGGACCCCAAATCAGCCTTACACTGCGCCGCCCATCAGACTCCCGGGCCTCCCTCGGCTCCACTCCTTTCCCTGGCCCCTCCCGTCAGAACCTGGTCCCCTCCTCCAGGCTCCAGCAGACCCCGGACGTTGCGCCCGCCCGCCCTCCCGCCCGCAGGGCCGGGCCGCTGACCGGTCCTGGAGCTGGAGGTCGGGTCGCTCCCGAGGCTCCTCATAGAAGCTGATGCCCGGGTGCGTGGCAAGGGCCCGCCACAAAAACTCCTGCGTGTGGGGCTCCAAAGGCAGCGGGAAGGGCGGCACCCGCGTCTCCAGACGGCTCCACAGTGCGGGCAGACACAGGCCATCAAGCCCCTCCAGAGCCACCTCGTCCAACAACGACTCCAAGGCGTCCATGACCACTTCAGTTGGCGGCGCCCGGAGCGCCTGCGCGCCACGCCGCCCACGGCCCCGGCCCAGCGCGCCTGCGCACAACGATCGGCAGCCCAGGGAGGCGGGTCGGACCCGGAGATTGGAGGAGGAGTTCCAGCGTGCCGGCGTGACGTATCGCCCTTTGGGGGCGGGCTCAGTCCGTGGAGCTCCACAGCCATTGGTCCGGAACCCCGCAGTAACCAGGGGAACTGCAAACAGTGTAGGGGCCGCTTCCGGTTCGAACACCCGGAACCGCCGCCTCTAGGGATGGACGGTGAGTGTCTGTGGGCCCCTCCGGGAGGTCGGGCGGTTATTCTCTCATCCCTCTTGAGGCCCCTCCGGGCAGAATCCTAGGCCACAGACCCCTGGACCACCACTGCCTGACCCGAGGTGGTGTCCAGTCTGAGGAAAAGGGAGCCTTAGTGGTCCACTATAGGGAGAAGAGGCTGGGGGGAGTGGTCAGTGGTTTGGCCACGGTGCCGAGCTGTGGTCGTGTAGGAACCCGGTACTGGCCGGGGGCTCAGTGAAGGGGTTTAGGGTGGGAAAGGAGAGGTAGAGATGTGAGGAGGGTCTTGTGTGTCTTGGGATGTGGCACTGGTGGGATATGGGAGTTGGTATGGGGGTAAGCGTCATCATGGGGAGTGCGGTCATCAGCTACTGGGAAATGGGACTTGGGGAGGGGAGTGGGGGAGACCAGGGAATACTGTCTTTCTGTGCTTTGATGTTAATAATTAGTACTGTTCCGTGCCAGGAACTCTAATGCTGTCAAGCAACACCTCGTTAAGCTTCCTAACAGCCCTTTGAGGTCAGTGTTGTTATCCCATTTTACAAATGAGGAAACTGAGGCTCAGAGAAGTTAAGTAACTTGCCCCAAATCAAACAGCCAGCAAGTGGCAGAGTGAGTAAGGAACCCAGACACTCTGTCTCTGGAGCTGAATTGTGGAATTTGAGATTTGGAAGAGGTTTTAAGGCCCTTCATTCCACAGGTTGCAGATCTCTGCAGGGGCAAGTCTAGTGGGCTGGATTGGGCTGTGACTGAAGATCAATTCCCCTTCAGGAAGAGAAGCTTCTCAGTCAGCAATAACCGTTTATTTTCCTGGGGCACTTCTCAAAATACCAAGATGGCCAATCAGTCTGCAGGCCAGGTGCAGCCTGTGGGCCACCATTTAGGGGTCCCTGGTTAGAATCATGGAATTGACAATTGGAAGCAATCTAAAAATAGGCTACTCTGACATCTCATTCCCTAGAGGGGAAGACTAATGTCTAGAGAGACTGGTAGGGTCTGTGCCAGAATCCAGATCATTTTTCTCATTTCACCACTGTCCCTCACTTCTGGGGAATTTGTTCCTTTGTAATATCCACTGAATACAGTGTGGAAAAAAAATTTTTTAATTGAACAATCTGTTACTTGCTTAAAAGACATCTTTGCCCTTTGTACTTCAGAGGTACCATAAAATGTCATTTGCCACTTGGCCCTGTGGAAAGGTCAAGGTAATGGTGCCATAGAGCAACAGTTGTCAAATCTTTTTGGTCTCAGGACGCTTTTACGCTCTTACATCAAAAGAGGTTTGTTTATGTCTGTTATATCTGTGCTATTTACCTATCAGAAATTAAAGCTGAGAAAATCGTAAAACATTCATTTATCAATTCATTTAAAAATAAAAATAAGCCCATTATTTCTGAACATAAATAATACTTTTAATGAAAAACAGTTATATTCCTCCCCCAAAAAAATTAGTAGGAAGAGTGGCTTTGTTTTACATTTTCTCAAATCTCTTCGATATCTGGTTTAATAGAAAATAGCTAGACTCTCATTTCTGCTTCAACAACCAAACTGTTGTATTGTTATTTTGGCTGATGTATGTGAAGAAAATTGGGCCTTACACGGATATATAGTTGGAACAAGGAGTATTTTAATTGCCTTTTCAGATAACTGTAGACATTCTTCTTTGATACTATACCAAAACTTAGCGAGTGGTAGTTTCTTGAAGGTTAGTCACAATGTGGCATCTGAAACCATATTAGTGAACTTTTGAACTCTGTTACCTTAAAATCCATTGGTCTATCCTGCCCTTTGATTGGATATTTTACCCATGTATGATTTTATAACATTAGGCATTGGTCATTTGGAAAATGTTAGTTCACTGAGTTATGCAAATCTTCTATGCAATCTATGAAATTGAAAGTTTCATTACACAGTATCAAATGGCATGTCATGACACAATATCAATGAAACCATATTCATTAATATCACCACCTGTCTCATTTTTAAAAAAGAGTTTAAATATTAGAAAGCTATTAAACTCCAGGTAGTGGAAACAAGTAGAAAACGAGTTTTCACTTGAAAGCTTGAATTTTATCATTGGCAACAAATACTGCCAGTTGCTTCCTTGAAGTGAAAGGCTCACTTCTTTCATATTTGAGAAAATGTCTGCCAAATACCGAAGTCTGAATAACTATAGTTTGTCTAATAGTTGTTTATTCAAGTAAAAATGACATTCTGTACAATATGTGGCTAGTTCAGCTGGCAACTCAAAACAATCCCACAGGTGTTTTCTAGGATCACCCATTGTGCTCTGTCTTGTTGCAGAAGGGCTTTAAGTGAACTTCCCATTTTTTCACACAGAGTATTAGGAAGATGCGTACTCACGGGCTGAGATTTAGTAAAATTAATTTTTACTGTTTCATCAGGACCTTCTTAAGTGAAAATGATTTTTTGTTTGTTTTCTTGTGCGTACATGGCAGTAAAGAATATAATGACCACTAGTACAGTTTGGTGCCACTGCCTTGTAGCCACTCAGGCCTACTGTCGCTTTTGCATCATCAGTGCAAATATCAACACAGTGAAAAAGTCTTCGTATTATGATGAAAAGGATTTTGTCCTTGGGAACCCCTCTTCCTCCCAGGATCTGTGGAATACACTTTGAGAAACATTGCTATAGACCATTTTCAAGAAGTCTGCTTGGTCACTTCTAATTGGTATCATCTCAGCACTCCTAGAGCATTGTTATGGCCCAATAGAGGATAACTTTGTTCTCTTTAAGAAAATATTTGCCCTAAGATTAGATTTAGCATTTAAAGGATCCCTTTCTCCATTGCAATTTTTAAAACTGTGATTTACACGCAATTTTATAGGCATATATCTTTTGGGTAAAGTGAAGCATACTTTGATGAATTGTGATTCTAGCCAGCTAGATAAGCCAAGCCTGGCCTTATTAGAAAGGTATTTACTTCCTAAACTCACAAAAGCTTAAATATCTACCAAGTATTGCCAGATTGGATTGTAGTTTGGTTTATTCTGCATGTCCAAATCACCATAGCTTTTCACAACATATTTCCTGGCCCATTGGCTTTGACTTTGGGCAGGTTCTCTCTGGCTCTGCAATGCAACATGGTGTAATGCTTATGGGTTTGGGGGCCATATAACCCTGGATTTGAATCTCAGCCGTGTGCTCTGACCTTTCTGAGCCTCAGTTTTCCTGTCAATAAAACAGAAATGATAACAAAGCTTACCTTGTTTTGCTTGGTAGTCCATTGGTGAATCCATCGTTGTGTATTCAGTGAGATTATGCATGAACACACTTAACACCAAGCCTGGCATATAAAAAGCACTCCTGTATGGTAGCTAATTATCTGCAAATGGACAGACTTCCTCCACACTGTTCCCAGAGAGGGAGGAGGGAATCTGATGAAGCTTTCTACCAAATAATAATCTTGGTAATTAGCTCACTCTTTGTTTAAAAGGAAACCCAACGTTTGACATTTTTATTTACACGAAGGTAAATTGGCAATGTGAGAGTCTTCTGCCTATGAAAATGTTCACCTTTAGCTTAAAGTCGAATTTCCTCCAGTGCTTTTAAAATATTTCTACTCAGTTTTCGAGGAACATAATAATTAGACAAAAGTTCAGCACGTCAATATAATTAGAAAGGATTTTAAAGCTGTTCGTTTGCTTTTGCTCCCCCCAGAGCAAATATTCAACATTTCCCCTGAATATACTGTTCATTTGCTTAACAAACTTTCTCAAAGAATTAATAATGCCAAGATGAAATTTAGCCTAGCTTGTCTAAATAGTCCCAAACTGCGAAACGGGTGACAGTTTGTAAGTTGAATTTGCTGAAAGTTCACTGTCAGCGTGGCTGGTCTCTTCTGTTCTTGTATGGCATTTACCTGGGATCCTGGTGATTGGTCTTTTTAAGCCAAGCGAAAAATAACAATAAAGTAAAACAAAGCAAGCATTCAGCAGGCAAGATAAATGTGTGGTCCATATAGTCTCTGTATTGGTTCTGTTTTCCTTCCTTCTTTGCTCCCATCCTTCTCTCAGATTCATTTCTTTTCTCTCATTATTTTTCAGCACTCATTCCACCATGTCATTTTAGCTTACAAGAATTTGTCACACTATGTTTTGCTTATTTTTCCTTAGGGCATTCATTCAGTGACTCCACAACATTTCAGTGCCTTCTGTGCCCTGAAGTCCAGAGATATCAAGATGAATTAGATTGAATCCAGGTGAATGGCAGATGGGAGTTCATTGTACTATTCTCAAAACTTTTCTATAAAGTTGATTTTTTTTTTTTTTTTTTTTTTTTGCTGGGGAAGATTCACCCTGAGCTAACATCTGTAGCCAGTCTTTCTCTTTTCTTTTTTTTCTCCAAGTCCCAGTACATAGTTGTGTATCCTAGTTGTAAGTCCTTTTAGTTCTTCTATGTGAGCCACCACCACAGCATGGCTACTGACAGACGAGCAGTGTGGTTCTGCATCCAGGAAACAAACCCTGGGCCACCAAAGAGGTGAGAGGGCTGAACTGTAACCACTAGGCCATCAGGGCTGGCTCTAAAGTTGATTTTTTTTTTTTAACATGTAAGTTAATTTTTTTTAACCTTAAAAAATAGAGATGTAGCAAATTTGAAAATGAATTCTTTTTATCAGAGGTTACAAATCGGGAGCCTCTGACCAAATCAGCCCACAGACATGTGTATTTGACCCATAATGTTTTGTTTTTTAAATTTTTGAATTAGTTGTCAACATTTAAAAATTGGGAGATTTCTCGTAAATATCTGATTATGGTATTTTCTTAAAAATATCAGTAAAGTCTGTTAACGTTGAATCACAATTCTGCATGGCAGCAGTTCCCTCACAGCTGGTGCTGAGTGGAGAGGCCCCCTTTGGAAGGGAAGTGCACTTTCCAACTCGCCACAGCACCTACCTCACTGGCTACGCTCATTGTATCTGGTACTGCTGGGCCCCATGGCATTTGAAGTTACAATCCTGCTCTCGTATTAACTTGGACCATTTTGAAAATCCCTGTGGACTTCATTGTGTGCCATACTGTGCTATACTTGTTCTTTTAGTTTTGTTTTTTTTTTTTAATTTTTATTTATTTATTTCTTCCCGCCAAAGCCCCAGTAGATAGTTGTATGTCATAGCTGCACATCCTTCCAGTTGCTGTGTGTGGGACGTGGCCTCAGCGTGGCTGGAGGAGCGGTGCATCTGTGCGCGCCCAGGATCTGAACCCCGGGGCCGCTAACAGCGGAGCGTGCGCACCCAACCGCTAAGCCACGGGGCGGGCCCATTGTTCTTTTAGTTTTAATCTGAAAAAAAAAAAGAGGGAATATATTCTCTGCCCTTAAGAATGTCACAGTCTGGTGAGAAAGCCAGACATAAACAGATCTAAAATCCAACATGGGAGTCCCCAGAAGATCACATTTGTAAAGGTCTTCCCCTTCCTTTTCTGCCCTCTGCCTGCTATTGTAAATAAAGTTTTATTGGAACACAGCTATGCGTATTTGAATACGAATGCATACAAACAGTCTCTGGCTGTTTTCGTGCTTCGGTGGCAGAGTTGACTAGTTGTGACAGAGACCATATGGCCCACAAAGCCAAGAATGTTTACTATCTGGCCCTTCACAGGAAAAGTTTGCTGACTCCTACCATAGATGATCCGATTTAGTTCTTCACAGGGCTCAATATGATAATTACTAGAATTGTGTCCATTTTACACCACACAGCTAGTAGGTAGCAGAAGCAGGACTCAGCTGAATAAAGTCCACACTCTGGTATGTCATCAAAGACTTGTCTCCACCCTGTCCCTGCCAGTGTGGCCAGCTTCTTGCGCCTGGGGAGTGAGTCTGGGGCGAGGCCTGCCCATTAGGCCGCTGGAAGAGTAAACACAGTTTAAAAGACACTGCCCTTGACTACTTTCTCAGCTCCCTCGGGATCTGACCCTGTGGCCGCTCCTCTGTTTCCATGGAGAAGAGGGCTTACAAAGAGCAATGTGGTTGGTTGGAAGGAGCTTGGAGCTGTTTACAGAGCACTTTCTATAAGAATAAGAAAGTATCAGTTGTTCTCAGTGCCACTGGACTGACTACTGATGCCCCATGGGATTTTGAACAGCCTGACACTTGTAGACTTAACAATTGCCCTGTAGATATAGCAACTTTAGTTGGAGAATTTCCCTGGGGAAGCAGCTTCCCTCCCCTGCCCCATCCCTCGGTGAGTCTGCTGATCTCCAGCCTCATCTTTAGACACTCACCCACCCACTCTCATGCCCAGAGGTTTTATACTTGGCTGAATTGGGTCCGTATTTAAAAATAGTGATTTCCCAGGGTCAAGCCCGATGGCGTAGTGGTTAAGTTCACATGCTCCACCTCGGCGGCCCGGGGTTCGAAGTTTTGGGTCCCAGGCACGGACCTATGCACTGCTTATCAAGCCTTGCTGTGGCGGCGTCCCACATATAAAGTAGAGGAAGATAGGCACAGATGTTAACCCAGGGCCAATCTTCTCAGCAAAAAGAGGAGGATTGGCAACAGATATTAGCTCTGGGCTAATCTTCCTCATACGCACAAAAAAATGTAATTTTCCATAAAAACTTGGACTTTTCAGTCTCTTGATAAAAGGGTGCTTTAGCCTGACTGGGCCTGCCTTCCTACACAGCCCTGGTCCTCTAGCACCGAACAGTGGCCACCCCCTTGACCTTGGACATGTGATGATGATTTGACCGAATCTTCTGGCTGGTGGTGCCAGTCATCAAGTGCTCACTTCTTGCATTGAGAATACTGGCCTGACCCTCAGGCATCTGAGATTTCAACCCAGCCCAATCCACACCGGAAAGCTGGCCATCTCTCGAGCACACCATATTCTTTCCCACCTCCCTGCCTTGCCCTTGCTGTGTTCCCTGCCAGCTGTGCCTTTCTTTCAAGTCACCTCCACACTGTAGATTACAGTGACTGCCGTCACCTGCACAGTTAACTCCTCTGCATCACAGGATCCCATAGCCCCTCATGCTTGGTGCAATATCACAGGTTTTGGGCTCCATGCCTTTCTCTCTCTTTGGAGGTAGAGAACCACTCTTGTTCCTTTGTATGCCCAATGCTTGGCCCAAGGACTGGCACAGGGAGATGCCCATGAGTGTTTGCTGGGTTGACTTTGTAACCAGGAAAGAGATGAACTGATTTGTGCCTTGGTGAATTGCTGGCTGGTCTCCATAAAGCAGACAGAGAAAAGAAAGGCCCTTGTAGGTGAGCCTCCAGGCCAGCCTTCCAGAGACCTCGGCTGGTTTCTCTTTCTCTAGTGGACAAGGATGGTTCCCCCAGACACTGTACTTTGGAGTGGTTCATCCCAGTCCTAATAACACACCCTGGCCTAGCTACCTTTACTATACCCCACAGCCTCTGTTTTTCTTCTGTTCTCTCTCTACTTTCAGTTAGCATTCCCATCCTCCCCTCATTGCCAATCCCAGTGAAGTCCCTGTCACTCCCACCTCTCCTCATTCTGGAGCCCGATGATGCCTTGACCACCCTTAGCTGGTGGATTCTCTGGTGACAGCCGTGACTTAATCTGTCCTTCGGGGACAGGCAAGTTACGGATGAATGCAACACCCAGTAGGACGTTGGAGCACCACAGGTGTCTGGTCACCGACCTCAGGACCCCTTCAGGGACCACAACGCTTTTCTAAACTCTGAGTGAACTTGCAGTGCATTGTGTGTGTGTGTGTGTGTGTGTGTGTGTGTGTGTGTTTCCTCTTCAAGGAATCCTAGATGAATTAGATACATTTTATGAACCCACCTAAAATCACTGAAGGTTAGAGCTGGAAGGGACTTGACAGATCTAGTCTAGGGTCCCATTTTGGGGACCCTGATATATCTCAGAACTCTGAGAATCCTGTGCAGGGGTCATAAGTTTAGAAGCCTGCCAGGACCAGGGACCATTATGTATAAATGGCTGCAGTGGCCAGGGTTTATTTCATTATGCTGTTTTGTGTCGGGTTCTTTCAACACCTAAATACACTTTGCATACCTGGGAATTTCATAAAGAAATCTGTTATCTACTCCTTTCTTGAAGCATGTGGCCTCCTCCATATCTCTGTCGTCTATAAAATAGAGATAATAAATATATTCATCTCCTAGGGTGGTTGTGAGAATTAAATGCATTAATAGACGCACATACGTACATATGTAAGTATGTTACCGCACCAGGTCTGTTTTTGCCCGCTGCCCAGAAAGCCAGTCACCGAGACGACGAGATTGCAGAGAGAGAGGGTTTCATCACAAGGCAGCCCAGTGAGGAAAACGGGAGAACAAGTCTCAAATCCGCCTTGCCTCTCTGAAAATAGGGACTCAGGGATATTTATGGAGAAGGTGTTCTGAAATGATTGGAGGTGAGGAGAGATGAGGTAATTGATGATCTGCGCAAGTGTAGTCAGCCTTCAGGCCTCTTTGTAGGACACACGTTCACAGAATGGCGGCATTAGCATGCCCTGAGGGTGGAGTTCCAACCTCTTGTCATCAGAAGGGCCCAGTTGGTGGCCTCAATCCGGCCTGAAGAGGACAAGGGGTTCACTTCCTGAAGAAGTAGCTCAAACACCCATTACCATGGTGACCCAGGCTCCAGGGAGATGTCATCTGTAGGAAACTAGTGGGAGTCAGATAGCATATTGCCCAAACAGCACAGTTAACAATGAGTAAGTTTATCATGCAGATTTAAGTCCTCGCCTTCCATTCTGATAAGTTTCTAGGTGAGGTCATCCCCCACTTCTTCCTGGTACAGGGAAGAAGATACCTTTACAAATGGAGATTTTCTTTACAAATGTAAATGTATCCTATAAAGGGTAGCCAGAACTAAGAATGGGTTTAGCACGACCCACCCAGGTACCCGGAGATATCTATAGTAATGGCCTTTTCTGGGGGCAGGCCTCCCATCCCAAACTCCTTTGGTCAGTTAGTGGGGGTGGGGGTCAAAATGTCATTCAGGCAGAGACATGTTTTGAGTTCGCAAATTCCAATCCCCCATAGTTACTAGCTGTTTAATCATCAATGGCTGTTTGCGGGTTTCAAGTACTTACCATGATGATGATGATTCTCACTTTTGCTGGAGTTGTGGACACATGAACCTTCACTTTCATCTTTGCTATGGGCAAAGATCTCTCAGAACTGCTGATAAATGGCAACTTGGACTTGACCTCAGTGGCAGGGAGACAACTGGGGGTAGGGAACCAGAGGGCACCATACCATTTGGCAGGCCACTGCCCTCAGCTCCTGACCACTGTTGACAGGCGGGAATGCAGGCGCTGTGTTGCCACATCTTTCAGTTTTTCAAAAGAATTCAGAACTCAGGATTTTTAAATGTGAAATCTCCCAAGCTTTAAATTTTGGCTGAAAAAAACCTTTTTTTTTAACATTCGGGAGACCAGACAAACATCTGTGGGCTGGATTCAGCCAGTGAGTGACTTAGGATCTAGTCTGATCACTGTCCTGTATCAGATGTGGAGGCCAAGGCATGGGGAGATAAGTGTCCCTGATGGGCAATCCCGGGGTGGGAGAAGAAGGCCCAGCTCCCTTTCAGTCCAGCACCGCCCCTCCCCCCCCCACCACAAATCTCCCTCCTAAGGAGCCCAAGCAGTGGGAAGTTCTGCCTCTTGCCTCCTTTGAGATGGAGATTTCATTTTAAGCCTGCAGATGGGATCCGTGAAAAACCAGGGCAAAGGATTAGACTCTTGTTTGCTCCTTGTCTTTGTGTTGGTGCTCACATTGGGAGCCTTCCCCATTCTGGAGAGGAGGGGAAGGAGCAGGGCTTGTGGAGTGGATGAAGGGGTTTGAATTCTGAAGGCTCCTCCTACCAGCTGGGTGACCTCAGGGGAAAGAGTTACTTCATCTCAGTGCCTAGACTCTTACACGGTAAAATGGAGATGAATAGTAGGACCTTCCTATAGGGCTGCTGTGAGAATCAGATGAATTCATCCTTCTAAAGCCCTCAGAATGTTGCCCAATACTTAATAGGTTCTCAGTAAAAATTAGCTTTCAGAGGCAGGAACACATTTTGTCTTTAGGATTCCTGGGGATTGTAGACACCATTTCCCATGTTTTCCAAGGTAGTTTGGCAAATCATTTTTTAAGGGAGAGGCAAATACTCAAAAGACACTTTAATTTGGATACATACATGCAGACACACGTTTTCACAAATGCACTGTCTTCACTTGTATTCTGTGGGGAGTTGGGGTATGGATGGAAATGGTTCTGGAGCTTGTATGAGGGATACAGAGGTAGACCAAAGTACATTTTAGCCTGGGAAGCATGTTGTCACCCAAGCCACTGATTAGATTACAGAAATGTGGCATTTGCTTATCTTCACTATTTCAAATGAAAAAAAAAATCAATATTTTCCAATTGTCCCCAATGGTGTATTAAACTTACTTTGTCATATTTCGTTTCACCATCCCAGAAGGAGCTGGGGGAAGGGGTCAGGAAAGCACATTGTGAGAGAAGATGAAGTCCTTGCAGCAGTTTGTAATCATGCCTCCTGTCCCTTCCAGCATTGTCCATTCAGAAATTTGGTCATTCACTCATTCTTCAATTCCAGCATGTCTACTGGTGCCTAGTTCACTCCAGGCACTGCTCCAGGTGTGGAAAATTCCGTGGTAAAAAAGCCAGACAGCAGCCTCTGATTTCATGAAACTGATATTTAGTGGGTGAGACAGACCACAAACACATCATCAAGAAAAAGATCAGATAAGTGCTCTGCAGAAGATTAAAGTAGGGAGGATGGGGGCTAGTCCACTCTGAGGAGGTAGGTCCTTTTAAGCTGAGATCTGATTGATAAGAAGGATCCTGCCTGAGAAGACCAAGGGGATGTGTGAAAGGCATCCAAGGCAGGAAGGAATGTGAGTCCAAGGAGCAGAAGGAAGACTGGGGGGCTGCAAGGGTGTGAGCATGAGCAGGGGGAGAGGGAAACACACTGGCAGGCCAAGCAGGCAAGTGATCTAGTCTTCATTTTAGTTGGCTGCTGTGGGAAAGGCCCAGTAATAGTGGAGGCAGGAGACCTACCAGGTGCCTATCGAAAAGATGACAAAGATGACAGGGCTCACAGAGGGATGATGCAGGGGAAGGGACAGGTTCCGGATGTTTGGGCACCTGAGTTCAATGGAACTCGCTGAGATCCACGAATAGTCAGCTGTTTCTGGGGGAGGGACCCACTAACTGCTAAGTACCTACTATGGGCAGGGCACTGTTCTAATTGTTTTCCATATACTAACTTAACCCTGACAATTGACTGAAATAGCAGTGGGACTATTAGGATTCCCAAACTGGTAATGAGTGGCTGAGCCAGACCGGCTGATCCAGAACCTACCCTCTTAGCCACTGCACAGTGTGGGAGATCAAGATTTGGCCACCCTGAAATCTCTCTCTTTACCTTGATTGTTTTCTCTGAGGGACATTTGACCTCCCCCACTACCTGCCTAAAGAATTTGACATAGTAACTCCTTCCTGGAACAGATCTTCTATCTGATGGCTGTAATATAATGTAAAATAGACGTTACAATAGAAAAGGCATCAACAAGCCCATCTTATGTCTCTCTGGCCACATTCTCTGGATGGCCCTGCAAGGAGTTGCCAGACAATCATTTATATTTATAAGGGAAATCTCCATTTGTAAAGGTATCTCCCTCTCTGTATAGGGAAGAGGGGGGATGACCTCATTTCTAGAAACTTATCAATGTGGAAGGTGAGGCCTTAAATCTGCATAATAACATTACTCTTGTTTATAGTGCTTTAGTGGTAATCTCCTGTAACTGACACCCCCACCCCCAAATCCTCCTTTGTCTTTAGCTGAACATGGTATTTAAGACGAGAATTTCTGCTATTGTGTTGAGAAACGCAGTGTCCCTGCTTTCTCCCATGTATACATGTTATTAAACTTGGTATTATTTTCTCCTGCTAACCTGTCTTGTTAATTATTTGGCCAGCCATAAGAACCTTAAAGAAAAGGGCAGAGGGAGATTCTCCCTCTCTCCCAACAACAGCATTGACCCCAGGCTCTCATTTAATTATGAAGCTGCCAAAAGAATGCATGGCTAAGCATTTGTAAACCAAGCAAATGCTCGTAACAGTGTGCAAGTTATAAGTAACCATTTCTAGCTGCCATCTGCTGTTTAGGTTTGGAAAGGAAAAGAGGATCTTAGCATGACTTGTTTATGTCAGGTAATTTGGCAGTAAACTGGGCCCCGGGAATTTGAGTTACATAGAAAATGCAAAGGAAGAGTGACAGGGACATTGTTTCGGGCTTTCAAAAGACAGACTGACTTAAAGGCCCAGAACCAACCTGGAGGCGCATATGGGGAATTGGAACAGGAAAGTGCGTCCCAGTGCCAACCTGGCTTCCAAACAGTCACGCTCTTTGTCTAATAGATTTCTGTTATTATGATGAGATTTCCTTAAAGAGGTCGTACCCCGACCCCCAAAAGGGGTCCATGGTGTAGCGATAAAGACATAATGAGAGGAGCGTGAGATTTTGCAGTCTTCTGCTTAGTTACCTATTAGGTTGGAAACTAGAAGCCTGTTTTGTTGGGCCTGTACAGAGCTTTTAAAAAATCTCTTGGGGGCCAACCCGGTGGTGTAGAGGTTAAGCTAGCGTGCTCCACTTCGGTGGCCTGGGGTTCACGGGTTGGGATCCCGGGCATGGACCCATTCACTGCTCATCAAGCCATGCTGTGGTGGTGTTCCATACATAAAGTAGAGGAAGATTAGCACAGATGTTAACTCAGGGACAATCTTCCTCAAGCAAAAAAAGGAAGATTGGCAACAGATGTTAGCTCGGGGACAGTCTTCCTCACCAAAAACCACCAACCAAACAAACAAAAAGCAACACTTAGTTACTTATCAACATTTAAAAATTAGAAGCGTCTCATAAAACTGGACTTCTCTGGGGGCCGGCCCAGTGGTGCAAGCGGTAAGTGCGTGTGCTCCACTGCAGCAGCCCGGGGTTCGCCGGTTCGGATTCTGGGCGTGCACCAACGCACCTGCTTGGCAAGCCATGCTGTGGCAGCATCCCGTATAAAGTGGAGGAAGATGTGCATGGATGTTAGTCCAGGGCCAGTCTTCTTCAGCAAAAAGAGGATGATTGGCAGATGTTAGCTCAGGGCTGATCTTCCTCACAAAAAAAAAAGCAAAACTGGACTTCTCTGGAAAAATCTAATCCAACAAAACTGAGGTCACCTTCCTGCGTGGAAACCAGCGGCTAGAGCCAGATCGTGATTCTCCGTTAGGGTGGCGGGTGCTCTCTAGGCTGCCCTGCCCCACGCTGCCACCTTACTCTGCCTCATGTGTCTTTACAAAGGCTGTAGGTGAAAGCCAGGATCAAGGTTCAGGAAGCTGGGATGGGGCTGAAGGTGTGTGGGGGTGGGGGTCGTGATGACAGTGGGCTGGGGTGCTCCCATCCCTGGACTTGATGAAGGGCATGCAGGCAGGCAGGCAGCAGGGTGTAGTGAACACTGGATTAGCAGCCAGACTGGCTGGTTGCTAACCCAAGCTCTTCTCCTTCCTTGCTCTGTGACCTTGGGCAAGTTACTTTGCTTCTCTGAGCCATGTGGCTTTGTTGTTGCACATGATAATGGATCCCAAGAGCTCTGCCCTTGGGAAGAACCTGACAGTGGTAGGTGCTCGGTAAGCACTAGGAAACCACAATTTCCAGACAACCCATCTGGACAAGTTTCAACTTTCCTTTCCTTTCTCATCTTGTCTAGCCATTTCATAAAAACTTTGCCCTCAAATAAATGAGCAGGTCACCAATAGCCTATTGCCTTAGCTAAGAAACTGTCGTTTCAATTTCCAGAAACTATATTTTGTCATCATTTCATTCTTATCTCTCACACATTACACATTGATCTCTTAAAAGAAGGCAGTTTGTCCTCCAAAAATATTGTGTTCTCTTTCTGGCAAGCTTAGGGGTCCCGAGGTTCATGGAGGCTACTCCATCTCCCTCCAACAGACCATCCCTTCTTGGAACTCCGATGGGAAAGTCTACAGCTTTTCTCATTATATTATATTTTTTAAAAATTTGAATCAGCCTTTTGGACATTTAATGTTTTAAGTTTATTTTAGTTTCTTGAATAGGAAATAGATCCAAATAAATGATTCAAAAATAAAAATGATGTAAAAAGTGTAAATTGAGAAGTCACTCTTATGCGTGTGCCTCTGGCTGGTTAGAACCCAATATAAGTGTATAGAACATAGAACCAATGTGAGTATATATTCTTATGTTTTCTCTTTCTTAGAGAAAAGATTGCATACTACATGTACTTTGTGCCCCTTGACTTTTTTACTTAACGCTTGGCTGTCTTATAAGGATAGATAAGCAGCTTGCCCATTCTTTCTTCCAGCTTCATAGTATTCCATTCCATTGTGTGGGTTCACTGTATTTATTCAGCCAGTGCCTACTGATAGACTTATGGGTTATTTATAATATTAGATATTGCAAATTACGATACCGTGAATACCTTGTGCATGCATTTGTTTCCTGTTTGTGGAGGTGTTGCTTCGTGGTAGATTCCTATAAGTGATAGTGCTAGCCCAAAGGGAAAATACATTTGTACTTTTGATGATATTGCCAAAATACCTTCCAAAGGGGCTGTGTCATTTTGTCCTCCTCCCAGGAATGCTCAAAAGTGCCTGCTTCCCCGCTCTTGCCAACAGTATACTGTCAGACCTCTGGATTTTTGCGAGTCTGATAGGTGAGATTAAGTGGTAGCTCAACGGGGTATTTGTCATTTAAATTAAATTACATAGATAATAAAATGAGAGCGAGCCCTCGTGTTTGGACAACAGAAGAAGTAAGCTCATTTTAGTCACCTAGTGGAAGCACCATCACCCAGTGGGGAGAAACAGGTTCTTTGTTCAAAAGTCCTTTGTGGGGCCGGCCCCATCGCTTAGCGGTTAAGTGTGCGCGCTCCGCTGCTGGCGGCCCGGGTTCGGATCCCAGTCGCGCACCGACGCACCGCTTCTCCGGCCATGCTGAGGCCGCATCCCACATACAGCAACTAGAAGGATGTGCAACTATGACATACGACTATCTACTGGGGCTTTGAGGGGGTGGGGAAGGAGGAGGATTGGCAATCTCAGAGCCGGTCTTCCTCAGCAAAAAGAGGAGGATTAGCACGAATGTTAGCTCAGGGCTGATCTTCCTCACACACACACACAAAAAAGTCCTTTGTAATGGGGAGGTCCCTGCACGGGCCCTCTTTGTCTGCAGGATTTCCACTGAGTCACTTTTGTTCCCCAAAGTCCAACCCTGCCTGCCAAGGCTGAGCATTTTACCCGAGGAGATGGCAGTGAGTGTCCAATGCCGAGTCTGCCTTTCCACATTTGGCATTGTATGGCATTTATCCAGCTAGGAGGGAGCTCCATTTTCCTTGACTCTTGAGGAATTATTTTCTTCTAATTCCCTCCTTAATTGCTCTAGGAGTCCAAACTACATTAAAAAGCTACATCACAGAAAGAATTCTTTAAATCAAACTCCCTCTCCAGCACATTCTGGCCTCTTGTCTTTAACTACCTGACTGAGGGGCGGTGTAGCCTAGTGGTTAGGAATGCAGGCTCTGGAGCCAAACTGCCCAGATTCAAATCAAGGCTCTTCTACTTACTAGCTGTGTGATATTGGGCAAATTTCCTAACCTCTGAGTCTCAGTGCCCTCCTCTGACAAGTGGGATAATAACAGTACCTGTTTTGTGACTAAATGAGTTGATAATTGTGTAGTTGGCCTGGAGCTCAGTGACTGGCACCATCACGCTAATGGTGATGACGATAATGATGGTGGTGGTGATGGTGATGATGATGATGGTGGTGGTGGTGAAGACAGCGATGGTGATGCTGGTGATGGTGATGATTATAATGGTGGTGGTGAGGACGGTGATGTTGATGCTGGTGATGGTGATGATGATGGTGGTGGTGATGATGATGATGATGATAATGATGGTGGTGGTGAGGACAGCGATGCTGATGACGGTGATAATGATAGTGATGATGGTGATTAGGAGCACACTGAGCCCTACCACTTACAAGCTACATTTTTGTGACCTTGAGCAAGCAACTCAATCACTCACCCTGTTTGTTTCTCGTTTCTTCATTGGTTTGTACCAATGAGAATAGTACTATCCATCTAAAGCAAATGTCAGCAAAGTACATCCTGTGGGCCTAATCTGGCCTGCTGCCTGTTTGTTTTTGTGAATAAAGTTTAATTGGAACACAGCCACACCCATTCATTTACATATTGTGTGTGGGTGCTTTCACACTACAATGGCAGAGTTGAGTAGTTTGACCAGAGACCTTATGGTCTTTTTTTTCTTTTTTTTTTCTTTTTGGTGAGGAAGAGTTGCCCTGAGCTGACATCTGTTGCCAGTCTTCCTCCTTTTGCTTGAGGAAGGTTGTCACTGAGCTAACATCTGTGCCCATCTTCCTCTGTTTTGCGTGTGGGATGCCGCCACAGCATGCCTTGATGAGCGGTGCGTAGGTCCACGCCCAGGATCCGAACCTGCGACCCCCAGGCCACCGAAGTGGAGTGTGCCAACTTAACCACTATGCCACGAGGCTGGCCCCGACATTATGGTCCTGTGACCTTATGAACTATAAAGTAAAAAATATTTACTATCGGCCCCTTCACAGAAAAAGTTCACTGACCCCTGATGCAGGAGATGAAGCCTGTGCACGGAACTTGGCACATAGCAGGTGTCCGGTACAGTGAAGTTGTATCAACCAAGCATCTAACTCTCGTGAAGTTGGTCCCCGGCTCTTGCCCCCACCCCCATCACTCTCCTCCTACCCCAAGAGGAAAAATAGAGTAATTACAATATGAATAGTTTAATTAGAAATACCATAAAATTATGTTTTGCATATGTATTTTTATCATCTACCATACATTTCCATATGCACCGAGTATTACACATGCATATTAGTCTACAGCAATGGCTATAAAAAGCTGTGTCCTATAGACTGTACTTTACAGGCGGTTTAAGACTCTTTTTCAAGGGTAATTTTAACACTGATTTTCCCTTCTCTGATGACTTCAGAAGCTAACATCCAAGGAAGATGCAACTCCCTTCTAAATGATAGCGATGAATATTATTATCTGCATCTAGAGCAAAGTAAAAGTGAAGTGTCAGAATCTTCTAACCGTTGAAAATAAATCCCAAGTACAGATAAAATCTCTCTGACATCATAAGTGGGAGAATAGTATTATATTTGCAAAAAGTCAGTGCATTCACTTTTTTTTTCTTTTCCCCAGGCACACATCTGTTTTACAAAGTGAAGTACACACGAATCATTTACATTTGGCCTTATTTATTGTTTCATGGCTGAAGCTGGCAGGTCACCTTGCAAAATGCAGAGGAACACCCCCTTAATTTTGCAAGCAGCGTATATTGATATTAATGTTACCTTCCTCCACCTCCCCGAGTTGTTGTGAGAATAAAATGAGGTGTAGGTGGGAAGATACTCAGAGATGCTAAGTGCAGTAGACAGGCGCAGTGTAATCTGGTTCCTTCCGTCCTTGGCGAGAAGGAGCTGTCTCCACATCGAGCTACCTGGAGGAGAGAGGGGCTCAGTGGTGTGAGGACGGGGGCGTTAGATAACAAAGCACATAATTAGAGCGAATTATCTTCATTGGGAAATAAGCAAATTATTTTCCAATTTAATGAATAAGAAGCTTCTAATTAACTCCAGTAGGGAGATTTGCTTTCATATTTTAATAGTTTAGCTCTGTGTTCTTTGTATTAATATTTTGTCTTTATGGCCCACTCTTATGTGTTCTTTTTTACTGTTCTTTATTGGTGTAACAGAATTTTAGAGATGAAAAGCAAACCCAGAGGTGATTCAGCCTAACTCTCATAAAGAAAAAAAATAGGAAGAAAATATGGCGCGGAGAGATCCTGTTGGATCCTGTGACTTATCCAAGGTCCTACAGCGGGTCACCTGTCCATTGGACCGGATCCCCAGGGGTTGTCTGACCAGCACAGGGAGGGCCTCAGCCAGACGCGGGTCTGCCATGTTCACCCCTGACTAGCCCTGCTTCCCTCCTGCTCCTTCCCCTTGCCCTGAGCCCTGCTGGGCCCTGCTGGCATCTTACTTGCCTCAGTGCTGCTTCCACTTCTAGAACACCGTGGTCTGTCAGCACCTCTGGCCTCCAACCTGCTCTGTCCCCTTCCTGCCCCGGGCCCATTTCCTAGCTCCCGTCTCTGCGTTACATGGCCTCCTACCTGGCATGTCATCCTCTCCGGCTGGCCTTTAGGGCCAATTCTCAGTCCCTCGACTGACAGCCAGAGCAGGTGTGGACAAGGGTTTGTGGGAGCCGTCCACCTTAGCTCCTGCCCGAGAGCATCAGGGGGCAGGAGGTCGGGATAAAATTGGCCCAACGATCCAGATCACCTGATCCCTAAATCCTGGGCTCTTTTTTTTTTAATTAGTAAACTTTATTTTTTAGAGCGGTTTTAGGTTTATAGCAAAATTGAGTAGAAGGTACAGAGAGTTCTCGTGTGCCCCCTGTCCCTACACATATACAGCCTCCCCCACCGTCAACATCCTGCACCATGGTGGTACATTTTCCTGGGCTTTTTTTCACCGTTAAATCCTAACTTCTTTGTCTAAAGGCAAAAAAAAAAGAAAGAAAACACACACACACACATATGCAGTAGTCTGTCTAAGTGGGTGTCTGTGGAACACAAAGATAGGCCTGTAGCCAGTTTCAGATCAGTTTATTCTGTCTTGACATTCTCTGTTAGTCTGTCCCCAAGGCAGATGGCTGGTGGCTGCTCACAGCATCAGAGCTCACACAGGGAGACAGCCCTGCTCTGGACCTCTATCCTCTCTGTCTCTCAGAATCAGTTCCAAGTTCCTGGGGCTGGGATGCTGACTGGTTGTGGTTGGGTCAGGGGCCCATCCCCAGTGCAGCATACTGGGGTTTGGGGTATGGGGTCATGTACAGTCATGGCTGCCAGGGGACCCATCCTGGGGAAGGGGAGGAAAGAAAGAGAGAAAGGGGCAGTTTAGGGTGTCATTACGAGCTGAGCAGATAACCCAAAAGAGGTTTACAATAAATACCATGATACTGTATAATCCAGGGTCTCCTACAAATTCTCCAGCTGCCTCTTTTCTAAATCCTTTTATGTATTGGCCCCACAGTTTGGCCGTTGCCAGAGGTTCATCTTTGGGCCTTTGCTCTTCCCCTTATTCTCACTTTCTTGGAAAGAGCATCATCCCTTGACTTAAGCTTTATCACCAGCTGTGGGCCCCCTGCAACCCACTCATGTATAGACCCAGTGGAAGCAACCACATCCAGAGACAAATCTCTTTCCTCTGAAACTCGGTCCCCATCCCTTTCTTGCCTATCAAGAAGTCGTCACTAAGCCTTGTTTCTCCTGCTTTCAGAGTGCTCTTGGCTGATGGGACATGAGGTTGTGGCATTCTCACGATTGCCACCTGAGGGTGAAGTTCGACAGTTTGTGAGACACATTGATAGTGTTCAGGGACTCACATTTTATATTTTAAAACCAAGGCAATCCATTAATTTTCCATCAAAGAATCCTTTTATAATGGACATTTCCATAAAAGTTGTGAAAACTGCATTTGGAACAGCATATTTAAACGTTATGATGTCGATCTGTTGAATTTATACATACCTTCAAATGTTAGTCTTCTAGTTTTCCGAAAAAAGCAACAATTCTCTCTGAAACTGCCCATTATGTGAAATGCGAGTGATTACCACTAATTCACATCTGTACCATCACCTGTGTGGCAAGTTTGGGGTTTGATGCAACGCACTGGTATGCACTCATCAAAGGTTATGTGTATGCGCACGGTGGAAGTCATTTTTGTGGAAGGCATTTTATATAATTCCAAACAATTTAATAAAAATGTAGTTCGACTGGGAAAACTACAGTCTGTCAGCCCTTGCAGAGTGCAGATAATGTTCCAGATTAAAGAGCTGAGGCTTGCTTCATTATAGTCAAATAACGTGAGTGTGTGAATTACCATTTTCTTGCCATTGGTCTATTTCAAGAGTATGCCATTTTCCTATTATACTAATAGGCTACGTTTTCTTAAAATCATTTGATTATGATGAGTCCTATCTATTCGGTTTGCAAATAAAAAGCTTTTGCGGTGATGAACTAGCTGTTTTAAAACAGCCTTAATCTCTGGTTCTGCTTTTGAACTGCTACAGGTCAGACTCTGCGAAAGGCTGAGAGGAGCCGGTCTTGCTCACGGGACAAATATGAGGTAAATGTGTCACTGGTGAGGGCTGGTGGGAGGCAACTCTATTTGAAGGGACCCCGAGGGAGCAGGCTGGTGAATCAGTCTTCCTGGATCTCCTGCTCTTTTCTCTCTGAGTCCCAAGCTTGAATCCCTGACCAAATGATAGCTGGCAACTAGAGTTATCAACCCACTGTCACTGGTAGTAATAATCACTTACTGAGTGTATCAGTCAGTTTTGTCTGTGTAACAAATCACTCTGAATTTTAGTGACTTAAAATAACAACCATGCGTTTCACTCATGATTTTGTGGGTCAGCAGTTTGGTCCAGGTTTCCCTGGGCAGCTCTGCTGATGGGCCAGGCTCTGCGGATCTCAGCTGGCCTTCACTTATGTGTTTGCAGGTAACTGCTGTGTCACCTAGGGGCCGGCTGAGTATCAGTTAGAGTGCTTTAGTTCTCCTCCAGTGTTCTCCCATCCTCTAGTAAGCCAGCTAGGCTTATTCCCATGGTGGTTCAGGGGTTCAAGAGTATGAGAGTGGAAGCTGCAGGACCTCTTGAGCCTTAGACTCAGAACTGGCATGGGGTCACTTCTGCCACTTTCTTTTTCTTTTTTTTTTTTTTTGTGAGGAAGACCAGCCCTGAGCTAATATCCGATGCCAATCTTCCTCTTGTTGTTGAGGAATTCTGGCCCTGGGCTAACATCTGTGCCTATCTTCCTCTACTTTATATGGGACGCTGCCACAGCATGGCTTGACAAGCAGTGCGTTGGTGCGCGCCCGGGATCCGAACCTGTGAACCCTGGGCCACCAAAGCAGAGCAGGCAAACTTAACTGCTGTGCCACCGGGCCAGCCCCTGCCATTTTCTATTCTCAAAGCAAGTCACAAAGTCAGCCCAGACTCAAGGGGTGGGGAAATAGGCCTCACCTCTTGATGGGAAATCTATAAAATATTGTGGCCATTCTTGAAACCTACCACACTGAACCCATCTGCTATCTGTGCCAGATACCAGGGCCAGGACTAAGGGACCAGTGAGACACAGTCCTGATCTCAGGGTATGCACAGGATAGTTGGAGGGATGTGCAACAAGATTATTATAATACAGTGTGAGAAGTGCCAATACAGTGTGAGAAGGACAAAGAAAGTAGAATTTCAGTAGAGAAAAGGGGGCACCTGACTCTGCCAGTGGTATCAAGAAAGGCTTTGCAGAAAAGCTGATGTGCAGGCTGCCTCTAGAAGGCTGAGTAGGAGTTTTCCAGGCCAAGTAAACAGCATGGTCAAAGTCAGAGAGACATGAATAAGGGAAGCTGCAAGATCATCGAGCCTGAGGTGGGAAGGGGTAGCAAGGACCCACAGGTTACTGCAGGGAGGTCTCAAGCTCATGAGAGTTTAAATCTGAGTCTTATTTAGTGGCAGATGGGTGCAAGGGTGTGAAGGTGTGTAGTTCATCATGAATATCAGCCAATCCTGAAATTCATCAACACTTCTATACTAACACTCTTGATTGTAAAGTGACGTAGTTCTAGTGAGGAAAGGGAATTAGCTGGGTCCAGGGGCTCAAAAATGGCCACAAGACTTGGTCTTTCTCTTTCCATGTTTGGCTCTGCTTCCTCTGTGTTGGCTTCTCCTGCAGCGAGCTCTGAGGGGTTAGGTGGGGGCTGGACTGCAAAGGGCCTCGTGTGCTTTGCTGTGACTTTCGTCCTCTCCCCTGTTGTCTCCTTTCTCAGTTGTAGCCACAGCAGCCACTGTGGGTTTTCTTCTTATTCATCGACTTACCTGGGATGAGGGCTGGAGATGACTTAGGAACTTTGATGCTGCTGAAAGGATCTAAATGTCAGCCCCAATGGGCAATCTAGAAGCTGAGCTCGGGTGGGTTTTCCCATTCCTTTCTGGCAGGGACATTTTTCTGGAGGCAGCAGCAGGTGTGCCTGTTTCCCCACAAAGTCCTTCCCGAGACCTGGGGCGGAGGAGCCAGAAGGGGAGTGAGCACAGGCCTGCAGGTGCCTGGCCTCCCTCGATCAAGTGACCAAGCGTGGAGACCAGCCCCCCTAAGCCAGGAATGAGCTGTTTAAACATAACCGAGACCTTTGGTCACAGACTAACAGCATCCCCCTGGTCCACATGAAGAAATTGGGAATCTATGGAGCAGGGCGGCAGGTAACTGGTTGAGATCCTTTCCTTCTCTCTCTCTCTCCTTGGCAACCTGGCTCCCCTAACTGCTGCCTTCCTGGCTACTGCCATCATGCCAGTCGCCTGAGAACATTTCAGATCACTCCTCTTCTGAAAAGTGCTTGAAGTGAGAAAAAACAGAGTGGGCTTGTTTATTACAATATCCAAGGTTAACCCTGAAAGATGTTTAAGATGGTTTCAGGCCCTCTGAAAAAGAGGGTGCTGACTCTCTTAACAGGGCTTTTGTTTGGTTAGAAAAACAAGAGACAGAAACTAATAGCAAGCTGCCAGGTTGCTCATCTTGATGTATTATAACGTGCCTCTTCCGTGTACCTCCTCTTTCTGCCTCCCTCCCCACCTCGCCTGCGAAATCTGTGCTTCCTAACACCCTGTGCCTTACACAGGATGCCAGGTATAGATCAAGCTGTATCCCTATGTCCCCATGAAAGGCAAGGAAAAGACAAGCTGGTTAGAACAAAGAGATGGGGACATGCATCATGTTCGTGGTTATGTGGGCCAGCTCACAACTTGGCAGGTGCATGGTTTCCAACCTGGGTTGGGATCAGGTACTTCTCTGTGTGGCCGTGGGCCCACGCGGCAAAGGGAGGAGGGGAGGCTGTTCTCAATGAGCTTGCCAGGCCACATTCAGCCCAAAGCTGTGTTTTATTTGGCCCATAGCCTATTACAATTTTTAAAAATTAGGTGTCCACATTTAAAAATTGGGAGATTCCACATAAAAATGCAGACTTCTGGCTTTATTGGAAAAAATGGACAATGACAACACCAAGTGCTCATTCCTATTAGGCAACAATGGGCACTGGCTGTTGTGGAGGATGGCTGTCCCCTTCCGATAGGGCCTCCAGTCTGCCATCCCTGCCCCCCCCCCAACAGCGCACAGGTGTTGGCCACTGGGCTGTATTGGGCCCTGTGCCGAGTGCTTTATGTCCGTGGTTCACAGACGTTGCTGCACATTAGAATCGCCTGGGAGCTTTTAAATACCCCGATGGCCAGGCCTCTTTCCCAGCCAGTTAAATCAGAATCTCTGGGGATGTGACCCAGGCATCAGAATTTTTTAATCCCCCGAGGGGTTCCAACGTGCAGCCACAGACGAGAACCAGTTCTTTACACGTATTAAAGTGGCTCTCCACCCCCGTGCTTCCCTGCACACTACATGCCCGTCCAGCCCCAAGGACGCCTCCATTCTCAAGCCCTCTCACAGACACAAACAGGCACAAATCACGGGAGAGAATGACGGACTTCATAGAGGAGACCCAGATACAGCCCCCGGGGGGCCAGAAGATGGAGAGAAGACTTCCTGGAAGAGGCTGCTTGAAACAGGGCTTTGGAAGGGTTATCACTTCTGAAAAATGTGTCTTGGATGGTTGGCTTGAAGTTGGTAGACACTTTTGGTTTAGCTGGTAAAAAATGTTCTCAGTCTCATCTCTAACAAGTATTCATGGTTCCTGCCTGTGGAGGTTATATAGTGTTTATGGGCCTTGGTCATGAATTATTAATAATTTTGAAATTGTGGTCATTGTAGTTTACTCAAAAATCATTAGGAAGTAAATTTATCATACAGTGTTTAAAAAAAAAGGCAACCACCCAGACTAGGGAAACTAAAGAAAAAATAAACAAGTGGGACTTTATCAGATTAAAGAGCTTCTACAAGGGGCCGGCCCCGTGGCTTAGCGGTTAAGTGTGCGTGCTCCGCTGCTGGCGGCCAGGGTTCGGACCCCGGGCGCGCACCGACGCACCGCTTCTCTGGCCATGCTGAGGCCGCATCTCACATACAGCAACTAGAAGGATGTGCAGCTATGACATACAACTATCTACTGGGGCTTTGGGGGGAAAATAAATAAATAAATAAATCTTTAAAAAAAAAAAAAAAAGAGCTTCTACAAGACAAGCGAAACCAGAATCAAGATGAACAGACAACCCACCAGCTGGGAGAGTATATTTGCAAAACATACATCTGACAAGGGGTTGATCTCCATAATATATAAAGAACTCATACAACTGAACAACAAAAAAACAAACAACCCGATCAAAAAATGGGCAGAGGAAATGAAGACACTTCTCCAAAGAAGATATACAGATGGCCAATAGGCACATGAAAAGATGTTCAACATCATTAATCATCAGAGAAATGCAAATCAAAACAACACTAAGATATCACCTCACGCCTGTTAGAAAATGGCTATAATCACCAAGACTAAAAACAACAAATGTTGGAGAGGATGTGGAGAAACAGGAACCCTCATACACAGCTGGTGGGAATGCAAACTGGTGCAGCCTCTATGGAAAACGGTATGGAGATTCCTCAAAGAATTAAAAATAGAGATGCCCTATGATCCAGCCATCCCACTACTGGGAATTTATCCAATGAACCTGAAATCAACAATCCAAAGAGCCTTATGCACCCCTATGTTCATTGCAGCATTATTCACTATAGCCAAGAAGTGGAAGCAACCTAAGTGTCCCTTGACTGACGACTGGATCAAGAAAATGTGGTTTATATATATAATGGAATACTACTCAGCCATAAAAAAAGACAAAATCGTCCCATTTGCAACAACATGGATGGGCCTGGAGGTTATTATGTTAAGTGAAGTAAGCCAGAAAGAGAAAGACAATCACTGTGTGATCTCACTCATATGTGGAATATAAACCAACACACGGACAGAGAAAACTGTATTGTGGTTACCAGGGGCAATGAGGGTGGGGAGTGGGCACAAGGGGGTGAAGGGAGACATATATATGGTGATGGACGAACAAAAATGTACAAGCCAAAATTTCACAATGTTAAAAACTATTAAAACATCAAAAAAAAAAAAAAAGGGCAACCACAGAGGAGGAAGAAATCTTTATTCATCACCGCCCTCCACAGCACCCAGACTGGTGCCCACGGGGCTGTAGGGCTCACGGGGATGGCGCTGGTCACGTGTCCTCCTACTGCACAGACACAGAGGCCCCAGGCGACTCCGTGAATTAGTACCCGCAGTGTGCTTCTGCCTCAAATCCCAGTCGTGTGACCGTGGACGAGTCTCTTGACCCCTCTCACCTCGTTTGATATTACCCACTTTGGAGACCTGGTATACGGAATAAAGGCAGTAGTGTATTACCTAGCATAGTGCCTGGCCCATAGTAAGCTTTCCATAAATGTTAGTTGTGACATGATTCCTTAGAGTGTCTAGCGTTTAACAGAGGGATATTCATGCCCGTGGACAGAAAAGGAGCACTATTGCACTTCTTACTGAAGGGGTCTCCCTTGCTCCCGCTGGACTTTAGGCTGATTCCAGCCTTCCAGTGTCCTGGCTGTGTGCCCCTGGCAAGGGGGCCCCAGACCGGCTAGCTCCAGGGCCCCCACTGTAAACTGCTCTGAGAGCCTCCTATGGTAATGGACTGCCTTCTTTTACAGCTAATTGGAGATCTGAAAAATGCTGGTGACAGCACGCTCATCTACTGAGCTCGCTTTGTAAAGGACTGCAAAAGTCCTTTAACTCAAGCACCCAGAAAGTGTTAAGCCTTCCCTTTGCATGCACGCATGAGCACACACGTGCACACACACGCAAACACTGTCTGCTATTAAGCAGAGTCTTTTGGTGCAAGGACTAGAGACTCCTGTCTTTGCCAAGCAAAGGAGGAGCCTGGGATCTCAGGGGAACCCAGCAAAGGAGGGAGTCCAGGATCGAGGGTGCCTCCAGGGACAAGGATAGCTGGACAGTCCTCTCTGTGTGCCACCATGCTCTTCTGCTCCGTTCTGGTCTCGCCTTGTTGTTGTCTTCATGCTCTTCTCTACCAGCTGTTCCTTCTCTCAGTTCAGAGGTCAGAGAGAGAGTCTGGTCGACCTGGCTAATCAATACTAAAGGGCATTTAGAGGGCTGGCCCCGTGGCTTAGTGGTTAAGTGCGCACGCTCCGCTGCTGGCGGCCCGGGTTCGGATCCTGGGCGCGCACCGATGCACCGCTTCTCCGGCCATGCTGAGGCCGCATCCCACATACAGCAACTAGAAGGATGTGCAGCTATGACATACAACTATCTACTGGGGCTTTGGGGGAAAAGTAAATAAATAAATAAAATTATAAAGGGCATTTAGAGGATACAGTGCTTCTGACATCAGCACCCCCCCGTTGCCCTCTCAAGAGGCAACTGCTGTAATCAGTTGCTTGTGTGTCCTTCCAGAAATATCCTATGCAGAGCATATCTATCCTTCTCTGCCCCTCCCCCTCCCCCCATTTTTTTAACACAATGATAGCATGCAATATATGTTGTTTTGTTCCTGGATTTTTTTTTTCCACTTAATAACATGTCTTGGAGAGCTTTCCAGAGCAGGACGTATGCACAGACCTCATTCATTCTTTTTTTCCAGTTTGTCTCTTAACAGTGCATGAGAGGGGCAGAGCTTTCTGTTCCAGGCCTGCTTGTAGAATACTGGCCAGATTCAAGTGGGGCTGCCCTTGGCTGCAGTACCCACACCAGAGTTCCCTACTCCATTTTTCTCAGCAGGGAGTGGGAGCAGGGCAGTTGTCCTGAGATGGACCTGGGGGCATGTCCAGCACCTCGATTTCTGAAAGCTCTCTCTCCTGGGCCCTTAGCACTGAGCACCTGTCTTGGCTAATGCAGGAGGCCAGTGGGTGACTCTTAGCAGGAGTTTCAGACTCGAGCAGCATGCAAACAGCAGACCCTTCCCTTTCCTCATTTCAGTTCCCAAGGCTTTTGCAAGTTCAGCCTTGGGGAGATACCCCTTCCATATTTACAGATCTCAACTGCTTTGTTTAAAAATTTAAAAAATAACAAAAAAAGGAAGAGAGAGAGAGAGAAAAAAGACAATGCAAGCTGATGGTGCCACATTACAAGAGCCTGCCTGATATGACAGCTGACATTCCAAATCTGCACTTTTCCCAGAATGAAGCCTTTCAGTTCACACTTCTGGGCAGAGAAGAACTGAATCCATTTTACTTCCAACTGCCAAATGCATTCCCAGTTGTGAAGTTATCGTTGTCAGTCCTGCTGCTGCTTGAGGTCTTGGTCTCTGTAGCTTTGAGAACTTGCAGAGTGGGGCCCCTGGTGACACTGATGACTTCTGATTTCTGCAGGGCAAATAAGTCACACGGCAGGATTAATTAGAAGCAGCTTAGCAAAGTAGTTGAGCCTGTGAAGCCGGGAACTAAACAGCCTGGATTCCTAGGCTGGCGCCATCACTCAGACGAGTTACCTATGCTGTCCGTGACTTGACTGCCTCTTCTGAAGAGTAGGGATGATATTGAACCTGCATCATAGGGTTGTGGTAAGGATTCAGTGAGTTACTACACATAACGTGCTAACAACAGTGCCTGGCATATACTGGGAGCTCAATAAATGTGGAGTATTATAATTTAGGACTGGCAGTGGCAAAATAGCCTGTTTAAAAAGCTAATCCCTTCGGAGTCAGAGGCGGATAAAAAGTCTTGCCAAGGAAAAGCTGGACATGGATTGGGCCAGAGTTCCTCATGCCTTTGGTGCGATGGAACGGCACCTAATCCCTCACATCAGAATTACCTTGCACCTGGGCCAGCCCCGTGGCTTAGCGGTTAAGTGCGTGCACTCCACTGCTGGCGGCCCGAGTTCGGATCCCAGGCGCGCACCTACGCACCGCTTCTCCGGCCATGCTGGGGCCGAGTCCCACATACAGCAACTAGAAGGATGTGTGGCTATGACATACAACTATCTACTGAGGCTTTGGGGGGAAAAAATAAATAAAATTATTAAAAAAAAAAAATTACCTTGCACCTGAGTCACCAGCCTACTCCGAGACCCCTGCACTCGGGCTGGGAGCTGCAGGAAGCAGGTCCTCAGATGCAGCACCCGTAACCCAAGTTGAACAACAGCAAGGCCAAGACTCGCGCCTCGAAAAGCAGAGAGAATCAATTTCTGATAAAATGCCAGGAAAGAGATTGACATGTCTAAAACCTTCCTGGTATCAGCTTAGCTTCCAGCACAAGATTAAACTCTAGGAGAAACCCATCAGAGAGCTGCAATTTGTGACCAGAAAGAGATAGTATTTACAGCTTCCCTTTCCCGAGTCTGTTTTGGATAAGCAATGTGCCCTTCAACGGAGCATCATCAAAATTTTCTATATCCTCAGATCTTAGACATGAAATTGCCTTGAAAGTGTCTCCCTTTATGTCCCCACCCCCTAAATCACTTCATAGAATACAGAATATGGTTAGAAAAAAGAAGGATACTAAGAGAAGGAGGTTCCTGCGAGTTACTCAGGAAAGGTGTGTCTTCTGTGGAAAACAGGCCCGTGAGCACTGTCCCTCGGTCTGGGGACACCACTGGAGGAGCAGGGCGAGGGCCATGCGAGTGCCAGGCCATGTGGGCTCCAGTCCTGGGTCACCACTGCTGATTGTAGGCACACTTACTCTCCCCTCTCTGGGCCTCCGTTTCCTCTGTGGTCCCCCAGGTCTGACAAGAGCCAACGGTGCTGTGACTTCAACTTCATTAGGGTCCACAAGCCATGTCTCTCAGACTGTTCAAGTGACAGAAGCCCTTCTCAAACCAGCTTCAGCAAAAAGGAAATTTGTTGCCTCACCTAGCTGAAAAGTTCAGGGGTGGTCCACACCAGGCATGGCTGCATCTAGGCACTCTGACTCAGTTTCTCTCAACTCTGCCTTCTTCCGTGAAGGGGCTACCGTTCCCTCTCGGTGCCAGCTGGCCGCCAGCAGCCCCAGGCTTGCGGCATAGAAGCTGGATAGCCTGTGCGGGGGAAGCACAGGCGGTGGAGCCGGACGGCCTGGGGCTGAATCCTGGCTCATCACCTACCCAAGTGCTTAACCGCCTCTGAGCCTCAGTTTCTGCATGTGTAGAGTGGGGATAATAGCGGCACCTACCTCATCGGGTCGTCGGGTGCTCTGAACAGTGCCTGACACGTAGTAAGCCCTAAGTAAGTGACAGGTGCTGCTTCTTTCTCTTCTCCTTCTCCTTCCTGTCATCATGATAATTCTCTCAGTGACTGCAGCAAAATTGAGCAGCTCCGTGACCACAGTTCAGCCGAGGGTCCAGATTGAGATTCATGGCCGGCCCAGGGTTGTGCACCCACCCTGGAGATGAGGCTAGGGTGAGGTGGACCCGTGTTAAGCACATGATGAGGAAGGGGTGTTTTCCCAAAGGAACATCAGGATCTTGTTAGCAGAAGAAGTGGGAAAGGACAGTGGGCAGGCAAAAACAACAGCTGTCCACCACCGGGCCATTTTGTGTCAGGAATGGTAAAACTGACGAATAGCGCAATTGTTAAAAATTGCTTTCACGTGCATCCTCACAGTACCCCATGAGGTAAGCAATATTATCCTCCTCCTGCACATGAGAGAAGCTCGGTGGAGACCCATGAGGCGACTGCCCCAGTTAACACAGCAAGCGCAGGGCCCAGCTGATATTCCACGCTGTGTGCACTGCGGCAAGGTGGTAAGAGCGTAGATCTCTTTTGGAGGCCGGGGGCCTTAGGCCGGGGGCCCTTAGGCAAGTTCCTTAACCATTCCGAGGGTCACTTTATTCATCTGTAAAATGGGCGTTATCAGTCGTTCCTCCCCAGGTATCTGAGGACTCAGTGAGGTTGAGGAGATAAGCACGTGAAGCCCAGCCCCACTTGGGACACCGCTGGCTCTCATACAGGCCCCTTTCCCTCTTCTCCCACGGGCCCTGCTGCCAGTTCTGAGCTAGACAGGAGGACCTCGTCCTCCTGGGACCACAGGGCTGGGCAGATGAATAGGAAGGCAGGGACAGCGACTGCCAGATCAGTGGAAGGCTCAGTTTCCTCGCCTGACAAGCCAAGATAGTGTGATACTCACCTCCCCCAGCTAAGTGTAGTTAATGATGCCTGGATTTCGTTAGAGGCCACTGAAGAGATTACGCCCCCCACAATGTAATTCAGAACAAAAACTGAAATAAATGTAAAGAGGTTCAACAAAGTTCTGAATTTCTTTTCCCACGATGACTACTTTGAAGCCCCCTCCCCTTTTTTTAAAATATAGAAACCCAAACTCTTTCAAAACATATTCTTTGGGCTGCTTCTGCTTTGTTGATGCCCTGGGAGATGGCTTGGCACCTGAGAGATGGAACGGCAGAGTGGTCAAGGGCAGGGGTCTGGGTCGGACTGCCTGGGTTTGCATCCTGGCTCTACCATTTAATAGCTGTGTGGCCTTTGGCAAATTACATAACCTTTCTGTGCCTCAGTTTCCTCATCTGCGGAATGGAAGTAAATATATAGTACCAGCTCATGGGGTTGTTGAGAGAATTAAAGAATAATACATGTGAAGTACTTAGAACCACGCCTGGAAGTGCTGTTTCAGTGTATGCTGTTATTATTCAAGCTCCACCACTGGGTCCTGTCCACCTCATGTCCCATCAGCTGGGGTAGCTGGGGAGGCAGGGCTGGTATAGTTGACACCTGCAGGCACCCATCTCCATGTGGCCTGTGTTAGACATTTTTAACCTCTTTCTGATTCCAGAATTAATGCATGCTGATTGCAGAGAAATTAGAAAATACAGCAAAGTACAAAAATAGTCATTATCCTACCACCTAGGTAATCATTATTACTTGTTTTTATGCTTCCTTCTAGTTTTTTTCTATGCAACTACATATATTTCAGAATTAGGATCATACTAACCGATAATTAAAAATACCTACCTTCCATTATTCTTTTTTAGTTTTTTATTTATTGAGGTATAACTTACATACAATAAAGTGGACAATCCTAAGTGCACAGTTTTACAAATTTTTATATATGAATACACCTGTGTTAGCACTACCCACATCAAAAGAGGACATTCCTAGCATCCCATGAGGCATCTTTATGCCACCTCCCAGTTAACACACCTCTCCACGGGTAACCACTATCTTGACTCTAACAGCATAGATTCGTTTTGCCAGTGTTTGAACTTCATATGAATGGAATCACAGAGTAAGTACTTTTTGTATCTTTTTTAAAACATATCTGTGAGATTTGTCCATGTTTTTAAGTGTATTAGTAGTTCACATTTTATCACTGTGGTGTAGACCTTCAATTATTCTTTTATTAGAAAAATTAAATTGCAAAACAATTTGAGTTCATTGTCGTTATTTAAAAAATTCCAAGTTGGTGCATTAAGTAAAAATTCCCCTTCAAATTTACCCTCATCTCATTCCCCTCCCTATAAGTAACCAGTTATTAATTGGATGTTCATCTTTCTAGACTTTTTCTATTTATACAGTTCTGTTCATTGTTTCAGGTGGGAGTGCATTGGGCTGCAAATAACAGAGAACCCAACTAATAATGGCCTCAACCAAGGGTCAGGAAGCTTTTTCTGTAGAGGGCCAGATAATACATATTTTAGGCTTTGTGGTCCACATTGCCTCTGTCACAACTACTCAGCTCTGTCACTGTAGCATGAAAGCAGCCATAATCAACACGTAAATGAATGAGTGTGGCTGTGTTTCAATAAAACTTTATTTATAAAAATAGGCAGTAGGCCGGATTTGGCCTCTGGGCTGTAATTTGCTGACCCTTCGTTTAACAATAGGGGTTTGTTTGGCTCACATGGCAAGAAATCTGGAAATAGCCTCATAAGAAAAACCTAGTAATTTACACTCCTATCGAAAATATTTGAGGATGCCTGATTGCCTAAAACCTTGCCAATAGTGGATATTAACAGCTGTTTGTATTTTTGCCAGGACTCTTTGTCTTTATTCCTGTGTTTTGAATAAATGCCTTTGCTTGATCTTCCAGCTCACCAATTTTCTCTATATCTGTATCTGTTCTGCTCTTTAGTATCTTTTGATTTTTCTATTTTGATGATTAAATTGTTTATTTGTGATTTCTAATTAATTCTTTCCCATAAGAGGCTGTTCTTGTTTGATGGAGTCAATGTCCTCTCCTATCCCTCTGAGAATATTAAATATATTTTATTTATTTATTTTTCTTTTTGTTTTTTGCTGAGGAAGATCAGCCCTGAGCTAACATCCGTGCCCATCTTCCTCCACTTTATATGGGACGCCGCCACAGCATGGCCTGACAAGCAGTGCGTCAGTGCATGCCCAGGATCCGAACTAGTGAGCCCCTGGCTGCCGCAGCAGAGTGTGCGCACTTAACCGCTTGCGCCACCGGGCCGGCCCTTAAATATATTTTAAATGTCTCTGCATGCATTGTTATCTCTGTTTCTCTGGTTGTTAGTTCTTCTGTTTGTTGAGTTGGCCCCTCTCTTTCATGATGGTAGTTTTCCTGGAGTGTTTGCTGATTTGTGAGTATGTGCTCTTCTCTGTACTGTGATCTCCTGTTTTCTCCTCTGAGGATGCTGTTTCTTTTTACTCTAGTTTGCTGCCAGTGATTGTGGGCGGATGGACAGAACTTGCTGCCAGAAGTGTGGTGCTAATAGTTTCTTTTCTGAACACAGGATCTTCCTTTTCCTTCTGGATATGTCCTGCCTTTCTGTCCCAGGGACCTACAGTCACAGCTCCTGCCATCTGGGTGGCTCCAAGGGTCACCTCCTGGTATCCCCACAGGAGTTCTCAATCAGTCTCTTTGACCTTTGCCCTTGGGCCCTCGCCTCTCCCTGGAGAATGTGTTGCCTCTAGGTTTGGAACAGCCGAGGACCACCTTCACCTTTCACAGCAGTCCTTCCTAGCTTCTTATTTGGCCTGTGTTTCTTTTCATTCATTCAATTCTGTCTGCTGTCCATTTCTCAGGGATTTCTCAACATTTTTAACCTGCCCATGGCACCCCGCCTTATTTCCCTGTGCTGTTATAGATTTTACATGGTGTCATTTCTGTGGACTTGTGTAGGAGAGGCTGATGTGTGTACTTGCTCTTGGTCTTCCCAACTAGATCCAGTCTCAGGGTGACTTCTTGTTAGAGTTCACCTTCTTGTTCACCTTCATCTGACTAGATCATCTTTCTCTAAAAATCCACTATCTCAGAACCAAACTGAATATTCCAACTATGAACTAGTCAATGTAGAATATAGGGATGGAGTGTACTTTCTAATAAGAACCGGCTCAAATAACTCTGCTCTCAACTGCATTGGTCAAGTCCCTTCACTTCTCTAAGCCTTCACTTCCTCACCTGTCCAATGGGAATAATAATTATAAGACCTATCTCATAGCTTAACGAGAGTGTCAATTGAAATAGTGTGTCAAGTGTTTAACATGGGGCCTGGCACACAGTAGGTACTAAAACACGTTAGTTCCCTTCTTCTCTCTCGTTCTGACAAAATTTCTAACACATTCATTGTGTGTGCTGTGGTGGTGGTAGTTTTTGGCAGCCACACCACACTGTTAGCTCATACTGAGCACATTAGCTAACAGCCCTGTCTTTGTCTCATGAACTTTTCTCAAGCCAGACTTTCCTCCCAGTGCCTCTCCTTGCAGAGGACCTTTACCTTGACTGTGATGCATTTTATCAAGCTATTCTTGATCCATCCGTAGCCTGTAGAAATTGATCTGAACCCAGATTTCGTCATCCAGTTTATTCTGTGTGCCTCCCGTGTGAATGTCATCCGCAGACTTAATAAACAGCTTTCAACAGCCAAATCCAGCCATTGATAAAATTATGACCTGGGATAGGACCGAGGACAGAACCTCATGGCGTGCTACCCTTAGATGACTGGGCAATAGGATTAATTTGTCTAGTTCCTGTAATAGTATGTCCTTGTAGCTTGATTATAGTAATAATATTAGCAACCATGTACTGGGTGTTGTTTACCATGGGCCAGGCACTAAGGTAAGCGTTTTTCATATATTACTTTTATTTCTTATAACAAGTCTGCAAGATAAATACTTTGTTACTTAGGACTTAGTTAAAAAAATAAACTCAATCTAACTTTAGCAGAAGGGAGACTATGTTACTTCGTTACAAGGATCTAAAGAGTGGGTACTTCACAGAAGCCAAGGGCAAGGATGCATCTGGTTGTCAAGATGTCAAGAATAGTGTCAAGGATGGTGAACCGGTGCCCTCTAGGGTCCCAGAAAATCCCCTCTCTCTGGCTCGTATCTTTATGTCTGTGGGCATCTGTGTCATTCTTCTCACTTGGTGCAAACTAGCTTTCTCTGTTTCTCAGTTCACTTGGCAGAAAATAGTCCCACCAGCAACTCCTGAGTTGACTTTCCCCTTTTCAAGAGAGCAGCCAGATCTTCCTTGAACCTTTTAGTCCAAATTCCCCAGGATTATTGGCCCTGCTTATGTCAGGTGCCTGCTCCTGGGCCAGCCACCTGTGGCCAGTGGTGGAGTCACACTGTTTGGGCATGGCCTCCAGGAGTCTCATTTCTGTAACCCTGTGGCCATGGGGCAGGGCAATGTCCAGAGTCCAGCAGCATGTTTTATAAGTGAAAGGGAGACCCAAAGTCACACAGCTAGTAAGTAGAGGACCCAGGACTTGATCCAGATTTTGTCTGATGCTGCAGCTCATGTTGTAAATGCTCTGCTCCTTGGGCTGGGCCACATTGTCCCAGGGTGGTTCAGTGGTAGTGTCAGTGAGGGCTGGCCAGTGTCTTAGGCCCGGGAGCTCAAAGACCCACCTTGTGCCATCACCATGACCAGGGCTCTGAGATCCTCGGTTGGTTGATTTGCTTGTTTCTTTGGTGACTCAGCAGATGCCTCAGCCCTGGCCACCACAGAACCCACAACTTCGTGGAGGGACCTGATACGTAAGAGCATAAACACAGACTTTGGGGTCCAGTAGAGCTAGGTTCCAATTCCAGCCCTGTCGTCTTTTCACGGGCGACTTTCTGTGCCTCAGTTTCCATACCATAAAATGGAGATAATAATAACAACCACTTTACTGTTGTTGTGATGATTCAATGAGATAAAACACGTAAACCACATGTGGCCAGCATAGAGAAATTGATTCTATAAATGGTAGCAGTTTATTAACTCTGGAACAGTGGGAAAAGTACAGGAGTCCAGAGGAGAAAGCCTTTTACTCGCCCACAGGGAGTGGGAGGTGAATCAGCCAGGGTCTCAAGGAGGAAATAACATTGAAGCATGAGTAATGGAGGAGAGGACTGGAGTAAGGGCAAGGCAGAGAACAGGCTCAGACACCTGAGTACACAGGAGTTTGGGGGACCAGTGTGTAGTTCATTGCGATAGAAGCAAAGAATAAGGATTGGGAGCAAATGGGGGTTGCTGAGGCTGGTAATGCAGACTGGGGCCTGCTGGGGAAAGCTTTGTTTGCTCATTCATGCACGCACTTAGCAAATATTTAGCAAGCACCTGCTGTGTGCCAGGCACCACCCTGGGCCTATAGATTCCACCGTGAACAGAACAAATCCACACACATCCACGCCCTCGTGGAGCTTATGTCCTAATGGTTAGAGGCTGACACAAAGCAGATAGATAAGATATAAAGGGTGTCAGAGAAAAAAATAAAGCAAGGAAGGGGGTAGGAGTGCGGGGAGGGTTGTTGTATTCAGTAGAGTCCTCAGGAAGGCCTCCCTGGAAGGAGCAGCTGCTGAAGGAAGTGAGAGGGAAGAAAGCACTTCCGCAGAGGGACAGCAAGGACAGGAGTCCTGAGGGTAGAGCCCTTGTGGCTGGATCAGGGGGAATGCGGGGCAGTGAGGTAGGTGGTGAGGACCGGGGGATGATGGCCAGGTTGTGTAGGGCCTTGTGACCATTTGTAAGGACTTGGGCTTTTGTCTGAGGGAGGCGGGAGCCACAGGAGCATTTTGAGCGGAAGAGGGCAGGACATGCTCTCCAGCTGTGTGCGGAGAATAAACTGTGGGGCAAGGGCAGAAGTGGGAGACCAGTCGGGGCTATGGCAGAGTCCCTGTGATGATGGTGGCTCGGATCGGGGGGCAGCAGTGGAGGTGCAGGGAAGGCACCGGATTCTGAGCATCGTGAAGGGAGAGCCAACTGGATTTGTCTTGGGATTGGATACAGGCCAGAGAGAAAGAGAGGAATCAAGAAGCACTTTAAGTTTTGGTCTAAGCAACCAGAAAGAGAGATTGGTCATCTCCTGAGATGAGAAAGAGAGTGGGAGCAGGTTTTAGGGAGAAGATCAGGAATTAAGCTTAAAACCTGTCAAGACCTCTGGGAATCTGGTATTCAAGGGGAAAGCCACGTCAAGCTGTGTCTGTCTGGAATGTGGAACCATTGATTTTTTTTCTTTTTTGAGAAGGGTTGTAGGGTGGGTGGAGGTTATTAGTCATATAAGCAATACATGAAAACAGCTTCCTTGAGAAAATTGTTTTTTAGCCTTCTAGATAAGGCTAAAATCCCTTTTGCCAATTCCCACCCCTCCCTAATCCCCAGTCTTCCCCTCCTTGAGTAACTGTTGTCACGAGCTTGGCATGCCTCCTTCCAGACCTTCTTCTGCATTTATATACCAGAGTGTATCCATAAAATATATGTGGTGTCTTTTTGTGTACGTATTTTAACGTAAATGATGTCATAATGAATATGTTCTGCAGCGTGCTTTTGTAACTTGTAACTTGCCTATCCTCCGTGAACTCTGTGTCTTGGAGATCCATCCTTGGTGTTATAAATAAATCTAGTTCTCTATTAAAAAAACGTGTTACAATATGGTATGGACTTTGCAAGTTATTTAGCTGTTTTCCAGCTGGAGGGCGTTAGCGTTTTGTACATTCCCCCTCAGGCACCTGTGTGAGTCTTTCCGGTAGATTCCAAGGAGTGAAATGGCTGGGTGTGAGTAGATTGAAGCTATGCGGGGTTTTGTTTTGTCTTGTTTTAGTGTTACTGCCACATTGCTCCCCAAAATGTCTCTGTCACCTTACTTACCAGCTGTTGCAGGTTTTTAATGAGGGAAGCTCGGAGGTCTGTGTCTTGAGAGCAAAACACAGTGGTGGGCTGTGGGTTGGAAGAGACCATGGAATTTGCGGGCTGCTGTTCTGCTCTTAAGAATTCACCTTCAGAGAGGACACAGGTTTCTTTAGGGGCTGCAAGAGACTCTCCCAGTCCCTTCCTTTCCTCTTGAAAATAGAGCAGCACAAATGAATGCTGTCTCTTCTGCAGCCTGCATGCCTGGCTTCTTCCCTGTCAGCCGCTTCTATTCCTAGACCTCCTCACCATCCTGAAGTCATCCCCTTTTGACAAACACCAGTTGAGACATTATGAAAACGCTATTTTTATTAGAGCAGACCAACTCGTCTGTCACCAGGCCCTTATTCTGCCACCAGCTTGATAACATTCTTTTCTTGCCACCCGCGACAGCACGTTCAAGGGTTGGTGCACAACCGAGATTGTGATTGTCACCAGCCCAGCGCCTGTTCTGAAGGTGTGATAGCAGCCCCTCTCTGGAGGCAGACAAATCCTACTCCCAGCTGCTCTCCCCAGAAACACTCTAGCTCAGCCACTTCCTACATGGGCAAAAGGAAGTTGCAGCCTCAAAAAAGTTATGTCATCTCTTCTTTGCATGAATTTCAAGTTGGCTTTAACTTTATGGTATAAGATGCCTTCAAGATTAACTCAGGGAGCTGGGTCTGGGATCAACTATGAGTTCAGATTTTGTATCATCATAGTTAAAAACTTGTAAATGTTTCTAATCAGCATCATCTTAGTTGCTAACATTTATCAAGCGTGTATTATACACCAGGTAGTATTCTAAGCATTTTTTGTTTATATGGTGGATGCTTTTAATCATCACCCCAATTTTTTTACATTTTTTAATTAAATATAATTCAGGTAACAAATTTTTTAAAGTGTACAATTCAGCGCTGTTAGTATATTCACAACACTCTGAACCATCACCACTATCTAATTCCAAAACATATCACCCCAAATAGAAACCCTGTACCTGTTAGCAGTAACTCCCAATTCCTCCCTTCCCCCATTCCCTGGCAACCACTACTCTACTGTCCATCTTTGTGGACTTGCCTCTTCTGGACATTTCCTATAATTGGAGTCGTACAATACCTAGCCTTTGTGTCTGGCTTCTTTCACTTAGCATAATGTTTCCAAGGGTCACCCCTGTTGTGACATGTGTCAGTGCTTCATTCCTTCCTATGACCAAACAACATTCCATTATATGGACATGCCACACCCTGCTTATCCATTCATCTGTTGATGGACAGTTGTGTTGCTTCCACTTTTTGGCTATTATGAACAGTGCCGCTAGGACATCATCCCAGTTTGACAGCTGAGGACACTCAGGCACGAGTGCCATTTCCCACTCACACAAGTGGAGTTCTTACCCAGGCGTCTGGCTCCACAGCCGAGCCCTGACCAGCCTATTCTGCTGCTCAGCTGTCGAATCAAGACACAGGAATTGAGAGCGTGTGTCACATACCTCCATGGCAACCATATTTCAGAATTAAAAATTGGGCCCTGTGGTTCGAGGAGTTCCTTGTACTTTTGGGACTTGAGTCTGTCCTGTTTGAATTCAGGACCATTGTGGAAAGTCATGGCTGAGTCAGGATTGTACATTCAGTTCAAAATGCATTTATCAGTAGTCTTTAGTGTAACAATACTCAGCCCTGCCCTGGGAGCTCATGGTCTGGGAGGAAAGACGTGCTGTCTTAGGACCCCAGGAAGCAGACTCTGGGATGCAGATGTGCGTGCAGGAGTTTGTGGGGAAAGCTCTCAGGAACAGCACCTGTGAGGGGTAAGGGGGGCAGAGGGAGGAGATGAACTGCGATGCAGGTCTCAGTGATCTCCCGGGAGCTCTGGGCATGGGTGGCCCTTCAGTGATGTTCCAGTTGAGGCAAGGAGCCTGAGTCTTTGTACCCTTGGCATCAACCAGTATCAGAGAGCGGGCATAACCTGGGGCAAGCACAGGCTTCTTCCTGGGAAGGGACACAGCTGTGAGCGGCCAGCCATCAGTGCTCCCAGCTGGGGTGTGAGTGAGTGAGTGATCCAGGCCCGTAGCACAGCATCCGTTACACGCGCCTCGGCCCCTGTCCGTGGATGCTTGGGTAAGTGCTCCAACAGAGAGCAGTCTGGGGGAATGCTTCAGGGACACGTCTGAGGGATGGGGGTGAGCAGAGAGGAAGGGGCATCATACCTGTGCCATGAAGCCTTGAACCCCAAACCTGTACATCCAGGAACTGCTCCTCTTGGGTGCCTCAAAGACTCCTCAGCCCAACTGCCCCAAACCAAACTCAGCCCAGCTCCTCCTCCAGGCTTCATCTCTGCAAGGATCGCGCCGCCGTCCCTCTAGTCACACAGGCTCTGCGGAGCCATCCCCAGTCCCTCCTTTTCCCAGCCCATCCCTAAGTCATACACCATGGCCTTGAGAATATCTCCTCCCTGCCTCTTCCGTGTCGCTGACACCTCTGGTCTGAACACCCGCAGCACCTGCCCCCCAGCACCCACTCCTAGCCACCTCCAACCTCGTATTCCAACGTCCGCTTCCTACCCCAGTAACCCACTGTGGCTTCCCCTTGGTCCGGAAGGGCGAAACTCCCTGCTGTGGCTTTGGTGGTCTGGACTGCTCAGTCCCCTGTCATCCTCTGCTCCCCTTGCCCCCCGGCTCCAGCCCCTCTGCCATTCCCTGTCCCTCCTACTCTCTGCTCACTCTCGCCGTGTGGCCTTCCCATGTGCATCCACTTTGCTTAGAGCACACTCCCCTCTCCGCCCCTAAATTCACTTGTTCGTCTCTCAGATTTTGGTTTTTTTGTTACCTTTCATGAAGCTTCGCCTGACCTCCCTGCCGAAGCCACGCTTCCCTTTGGAAGCCGCTCAAGGCGCCACACACCCACCTCCAGAGCACTTGAAATGATTGACGACGTACATTTGGTGGTGGGGTTATTTGTGAAAATTGGCCCCTGTCACTAGACTGTCAGCTCCATAAGGCAAGGGAGCTTGTCCTGGTGTGGAATAGGAGGTGCTCCGTGAACCCGAGAGAAGGCAGGAAGGAAGGGAGAGGGGAAGAGGGAGGGAGGAAAGGATCTGAGTCCCGCATGCTCAGGGAGGGGAGGAGGTGAGAGGGAACTAGCATGAACTGTCTCCTTTATCGTCCTAGATCTATGTGACCTCGTATGGCAAAAATCTTGACTGTAGAGTGTGAGAGAACATCAAATTTGGGACCCCTGAACCCCCTGCACGGCCGTAGACTTGAGCGTGAGGTTTCACTCCCTACCTAGGGTTTCCCCGCCTCTCAGCACCTGTCACTGGCACAAACAGGCTTTGCTCCTCATTGGGCTTAAAGCAGGCCTGGAATGTTGGAAGCCAGGTCCCTCTGGCTGTCCCCTGGGATCAACCAACGTGCTCTGACGACTCTCCATCCCAGCCCCAAGACAGGCTCCTGGGGTCTCCTTGCATTGTGTTTTTGTGCACACTGTTCCCTGCCTGGATGCCCTTCCTGTCCCTCCCCTGCCGACCCCACTCCACCCGGTGAGCTGCTTTATGGTTCAGCACCATGACCTCTCCCCTGTAGAGCCTGCCCAACCCCCGAGCGATGCCAGGCACCTGTCCTCTCTACCCACCGCTCCTGGCACTGGTGCTTCCCCCGATGGCATCTACCTCCTGGCACTGGAGCAACTGTCTTTCAGTGGCCGCCTCACTGAGTTCCTCGAGGACAAGGATCTTGACTTCCTGCCTTCCTTTCCTCCTTTTCCTCCTTATTCCTTCCTTTCCACAAATGATTTGTAAGCTTCTCGTGTGTGCCAGGCTCTGGTCTGGGCCTGGGAGATACAAACAGTGAATGAGTGGGCACTGGCCCTGCCCTCATGGGTCTGGCATCCCAATGGGGGAACCACAAGGAAGAAAGAGAGAGTTTCCGAGAGGAGAAGTGCTGCCACTCTGTGGAGGCCCAGGAAGCCTGGGGTCATCGGGAGAGGCCTCTGGAAGGGCTGCACATGCCCGCAAGCAAGGAGGAAATCTTCTAGGCAGGGGAAACAGCAAGTGCCCCGGCCCTGAGGAGGAAGGGGCCTGGCTTCTCTGAGAAAGAGCTAGTACGGCTAAGTGGCTATTGGGCTGAGGGATTGGGGGAAGGTGGGAATGAGGTCAGGGAGGGTAGTGGAGCCAAATTACATTCATCTCTCTCTGTCTTTAGCCCTTAACTCAGTGCCCAACCCAGAGGAGAAGCTCAAGGAATATTTGTTGAACAAATAGGAAGAGGCCCCTGCCTGTTCTCCCCTCTTCAGGGGTCTGGAGCAGCCCCTGGGGGGTGAGCGTCTGTTCAGGCAGCCCTGCTGGACAGGTTCGGTCCAGGTGACAGATGTGCTCTGTGGGAGCTTCCTTCCCTTAGAAGGAAAAGTTTGGGGAAGCAGAGATTAGTGGAGGGAAAAGTCCACCTCTCCCCCTCTCTCCTCCTGTCAGGCCAAGTGGCTGGTCCTGCAGGGTTGGGAGGCTCTGACAGGGAACAGTCACCCTCAATCAGTCTAGCACCCGCCTGGGAGTGCGGAATTGGCTGTGCCTCTTTTCCTCCTTAATAGTCAGAGGCTATTTAAGCTGCAGACCGTGCTTCCAGGGGGCCTTGCCGGCCTCAGTCCTCTCCAAGCTCTCCTCAGGGAGAAGGGCAGCGAGGTGAGGAGGGTGGGGGCAGCCTTAGCCCATCTTGACTCACTTAAAACCTAGGGGAAATGATGTCAGCTCTGCTCAAAACCATCCCTCAGCTTCCTGGCCGCCTCAGAGGAAGACCCGAGTCCTTCCCGTGGCCTCTGGCCCCTGTCCCACCGTTTCACCTGCTTCCCCGCCTTGCTCTCTCTGCTCCGGCCACACCGGCCTCTGTGCTCTCCTCAGACATGCCAGGCACGCTCCCACCTCCCAGCCTTTGCACTGCCCTTCCTGCCACCTGGAAACCTCCTTGGTCCAGATTCCCGATGGGTTCTCCTTCACTTCCTTCAGTCCCCGCTTGAATGTCATCTCACAGTCCTTCTCTGCCCCCTCTGAAATAGCCTCCCCCCCAACACTCCCTCTGCCTTCTCTGCCTTCTAGTCTCTGTGGCACTTAGCACCACCTAACAGACTTCCTATCCTGATTTTTTATCGCCTGTCTTCTCTCACTAGGATGTGAGCTCTTTGATAGCAGAGACTTTGATGTGCTCCCTGTGTGTCTCCAGAGGAGGTGTTCAATAAATATCGAGTGAACGAATGAATTTGTAACACGAGGTCAGCACCACCCACTTCGCAGTGTTGTGCGGACAGGAAGTTCCAGCACCGAGTTGCCCAGTGTGTGGTTTGCATACTTCTGTGGCACTGTAGGTGGCACGTAAACATTTACTGTTTCAGTAGGTGTGTATTTATGTTTGCAACTACCTTCTATTTATGGCAGGTGATAATGATTTTCCGTTTATGGTATTAATATAAAGTTTCCTTTTTAAAGTAAACTCATTCAAGATTAAAAAAAGAGAAAATCTATATTTGCCAGCCTAAAAGATATAATACACATCGCAATCTTACAAGAAAACTTCTCTGAGAATAAAAGGAAATGCTAATTATTTTCTATCAGATGTCTATTAAAATGTTTTTTTAGATAGCTGTGTAAGAAAAACATTTTCATAAAGATACAGCAATTGTGTCCCAGAGTCCAGGAGGAAATCTTAGATTTTGGATCTGCATCAATATTCTACAGACCCTGAAACTAAGTATAAAATCTCAAGGTATGTATTGATAGCAGTAAATAAAGGTACATAGCAGGGTTGGGTAGTAATAAATGTAAATCTGAGATATTTGAAAAGTAACGCAAACTCTCCCTTTGATTATCCATCTAATGTGTGCATAGCATGTGATGTTGTTAGCACGCCTACCCCAGGGCGTGAGAGACTCACATTTTTGCTGCATTGTTTGTTTTGCGTTGCTTCGTTCCACCTCTAGGGGGTAGTATTAACCATTGCTTTAGGCCTTTGTTGCTTGGCTTCTGTTTGCACTGTGGGGGCTCTGAATGCAGAGTATTTGTTGTTCCTGGTTTGAGGATGGGTGTACATCTGATAAGTCAGCAAATGCGGTAAAAGGCAATCTCAGAACTATACTTTTTCATTCAACTAATATGCACAGGACTTACTACTCAGCACTGGGACACAAAGGCAGAATCACTGGGAGAACAGAGCAGTTGGCACTTGGTGTGGGTTTTGAAGGGAGAGTAGGAGTCTTGTACTATACGATACATTTGGATAGTCTCTTAATGTGGGTTTAGGGCCATCATTGAGAACATTCATTAAGGTATCGTTTTAAACTTCACCTAGGGCCGGCCCCGTGGCTTAGCGGTTAAGTGCACGCGCTCCACTGCAGGCGGCCCAGTTCGGATCCTGGGCGCGCACTGACGCACCGCTTCTCTAGCCATGCTGAGGCCACGTCCCACATACAGCAGCTGGAAGGATGTGCAACTATGACATACAACTATCTACTGGGGCTTTGGGGGGAAAAATAAATAAATAAATAATTGTTAAAAAAAAAACTTCAACTAAATGCTTCTCTGAGCCCTAGGACATGGCACAGTCCTCGGATTCAGACACCCTTAAGTATTAGCTCTACCACTGTACCACCCAGAACTCACTGAGGCGTGGATCTCACACACATACACACACACACAATTCAAGCTGGTTTGAGTAAAGAAAGGAATGTATTAGCTCTTGTGACTCAAATGTCCAGGATAGTGCTGGCTTCAGGCATGGCTGGATATGAGGGTTAAACAGGGTTAAGAGGATGTAATTTCTGTCTCTTCTGTCTCTCCCTGTCCTCAATTCTGCTGCCTCTGTGTTGGCTTCACACTGGGCAGATCTCTCCATGGAGCATACAATGATGCTCACATTGGTGAACCTAATCAATTGATAAGAAAGGACTTCTTTCTTTGCGGTGGCCCTAGCAGCTCGGCTCACATCAGCTCGTAGTTCCAGGGGAAGAGGGATAGGAACTTTCTCAGCAGCTTCCACCAACCCCCGGGTTGAGTCTGCTACCCTGGCTTGGGGTCCATGCCTGACCCTGAACCAGTCACATGGTCAGGGAGCGAATACCCCGATTGGCCAGGCCTGGGTCATTGCCCCCCTTGCAGTGTGGGAGTGTTATTTCCACCCACACCACACGGACTGAGAGTGGAGGAGGGGTGGTTTACCAAAGGAAAATCAGGTGATGTCACCAGGAGAAAATGAACAGATGCCAAGCCGACAGAAACAACAAATGTGGCCTTCAGGCAATTTGCTTCAGCTTTCAAAGCCTCAGTTTCCTCCTCTGTAAAATGGGGATCATGATCCTAGAGCATAGAATTATTGCAGGAAGTAAAGCAGCACCCACAGAGAACATAATCAATGGCAGTTGAGGTGGCCTGAAGAGCTGGGCCCCAGTGACCTGGAGCATTTCACTCGTCACGCATACGTTGTCCTTCATTTAAGATGTGGAGCTTGGGGGGAGGTAACTTAGGTGTGTGCAGGTGCTCTGTGAACTCTGCAGTGCCCCCAACACGGTGTTTTCCCAGTCTCATTATTAAACTCTTTAAAGGTCCTATTCTTCTCTGCTGGGCCCTGACACCTACAAGGTTAGATGCCCAACGTTCTCAAGCCCTGGAAACCATCACTGTGGCTCTCAGCTGCTCGTTAATGCAGGCCTGGCCCTGGCACTCTAAATCAGCCCTGTTTAGGAGAATTCCAATATTCTGGCCTCAGAGGAATACGTGATCCCTGAAATATAGACTCTGTCGAGCTCCTTTAAGCATAACTGGTTCTTGGCGTTTCCTTCCCATTCCATTTTTTCCCCCAGAGAGAATTAATAATATGGCCATTGATAAAATTCACCATCTCTGGGGCCAGCATTAGGATAAAGATGATAAGGACAACAGAAATAGTGATGTGACTTTGCTTTCATGTCACATCCAAATTCCGTAGACCCTTTGCCGTGCTTAACTTGCACCTCCTCGGGACCTGTCACTTGGCATCCGTCACTCTAGGCAAACCCAGCATCTGCTCAGTCTGTGAACGTCTCAAGCTTTCTCAGGCCCCCCAACCTTTGCCCACGCTGATCCTGCTGCCTGGAATGCCCTTCTCTTTTCTTGTGGCCTAGCAAAGCTTTCGGCTTTCAAATCCCAACCCAAATGTCTCTTTATTTATTCATTCACTCAGCTAGTATTTAGTGAGGGCCCACCGTGTGCCAGGCGCGTCCTGGAGGCTAGGAATACACAGGTGATCAAAACAGACACAGTCCCTGCCTTCATGGAATTTCCATTCCAGTGCAGGGGACAGCCCAATAAATAAGAGGCGTAATGAATAAGGTGAAGTAGGTATTATGTTAGTGGGGGATTGGGAGTGGGGGTGTGTGTGCACAGCTTGCAATTTTAGGTAGGGTGGCCGGGGAGGACGTCACTGAGAAGGTTAGATCTGAAGCAAGCCTTGAAGGAGGTGAGGAATCTGGACATTTACCAGGAGAAGAGAACTCTGGGCAGAAAGGAATGGTGGGTCACAGGCCCTGAGGTGCGAGCGTGCTGGGTGTGGAGGGTATTGGAGTGAGGATGACAAGTGAGGGGCGGGGGTCAGAGACAGTGAGTGGAGGCCCAGTGTGCAGGGCCTGGTGACCCCTGAGGGTTTTGTCCTTTTCCCTGACTGCGACAGGAGCCCAATCAACATGATTCGACTTACCTTTCATCCGGACCTCTGGCTGCAGTGGGGAGAACAGATTGCAGGGGTGAGGGCAGGAGCAGGAGCCAGTGAGGGGCCTGGACCAGGGTGGTAGGGGGAGGAGGGGAGAAGTGGTCAGATTCTGGATACACAGGCGTTTTCACGTGGAGCTGATGGATTGGATGTGGAGTGGGAGAGGGGCGAGGCTTCGAAGACCATCCCAAGGATTGGGACCTGGCCTTGCCTGTGGAGGCCTTCCCAGGTCCCTCATTCAGATCCTTGGCATCGCATTTTATATCATTTGTCTCCTTTTTTTAGTCTCAGATGCCTTTGGTAATCTGATGAAAGTTATGGACTCTCTTCTCAGAAAAATACCCTTGTGCATTCAATGGAATGGGTATTTCCAGAACCCCCTGCAGGCTATCCCCCTTGTCAGGGATGCCACCCAGTGTGTGTTTCCTTGACTGGATGCACAACAGCTGGGGGCGCCACTAACACCACATACAACATGAACGGGGCCAGAGTCATGCAGAGTGGCCCCTGACTGGCAGTTGAGTAGAGCCTACAGACAACTTGGTATCCGAGTATACACTGGGTCAGAGCTTTTGTTCAGCCCTCACGGTAGGGCTGAAGCCCTCAATGTAGCAGCCACACAGTGAGCACTTGATAAATGTTTGCTGAAAAACAATGATAATAAACTTGGCGCTTGACACAGGATCTCACACCTTTGTGGGTGCCTTCAGTATTAATGCCTCTATTTTATAGACAGGCAAATAACGCCTCAGCAAAGTGAAGTGTGCTAGGCACAGAGAGGCAGTGCCTCGGGTCTGACCAGGGCTGTGGCGAGGGTTAACTGGGTTAGTTCTTAGTTAACTTGAGCAGTTATCATCAGAGAGCTGGATGGCGGTGAAGCTGAGACCGGAGCCCAGGACTTCAGGCTCGCCATGTGGTGTTCCCCCTGCTGCCCGATGGTTCTGCCCTCCAGGAATTGATAATCCAGCTGGGGAATCAAGAAGAAAGAAAAAGATCCTAAATTTCCACTTTTCTCCTTTAATCCTTAGAGCAGCCCTGTGAGGTAGACCTTATTAATATTCCCTTGGGGCCGGCCCGGTGGCGCAAACGGTTAAGTGCGCGCACTCGCTGCGGCGGCCCGGGATTCGTGGGTTCGGATCCCGGCGCGCACCGACGCGCTGCTTGGCAAGCCATGCTGTGGCGGCGTCCCATATAAAGTGGAGGAAGATGGGCACGGATGTTAGCCCAGGGCCAGTCTTCCTCAGCAAAAAAAGAGGAGGATTCGCAGATGTTAGCAAAGGGCTGATCTCCTCACGAAAAAAAAAAAATTCCCTTTTTACAGATGAGGAAACTGAGGCTCAGAGAAGGTAAGGAGCAGAGTTCAGGGCTCACCCCCAAGTCTCCAAATCCCCAGATAATTGGTGAGCAATATATCTAGTTAAATGCTAACAACTTAGCACTTAATTATATACTATTTCACACTGTATTGTGTATAATTTAATACTAATTGCAGGGTTTCAGAATGAGCTGAAGTGAGCCGTGGGGGCGGTGAGAATGGCAAGGGAAGGCTTCATGGAGACTTTGGGAACTGAGCTGGGCCTTGCAGAGGATTTGGAGGCTGGAGGGGGATGGAGTGGATTTCAGGTAAAGGGAATAGAATGATCAAGGCATCAGGGTAGGAGTGAGCATGGTGGGGGTGGGGAGGGGCTGGGCTAGTGCTAGTGTTTAAATAACGGAGTGCTATGAATGCAAACGTAAGGTTCTTTGAGAACTTTGTAAGTGCCAGGTCCTGTGCTAAGTCCCCTCCACTGTTATTGTATCCAATCCACATCTAACCCGGGAGGGAAAGGAGAATGCGACCAGACAGTGCTGTGGTCACCTCTCTTCTACAGATAAGGAAACTGATGGCAGTGTTGCGACCTGGAGCCAGGCCTGGACTCCGGCGCTCATGTTCTTCCCAGCTGGAGTTCAGGGACCATCTGATTAGAGGTGGGCGTGGTGTGAGTAGTGCAGAATAAAGTGGGCGGGTTTAGGGCCTTGCTACTCAAGGAGTGGCCCACAGGCACTGCCTGGGAGCTTGTTAGAAATGCAGATTTGGGGCCCTCCCCAGTCCTACTGAGTCAGAACCTGCATTTCAACACAATGCCCAGGTGATTTGTGTGCACATTAGCATTTGAGAGGCACCGGGCTGGCGAGAAGTTTGGCTGGATATATGCCTGTGCTCTTCAAGTGTTTCTGATGACATCTCTCCCCTGGCAGAGGAGAATAAATGCGTTCCTGGAGGAATTTGAGGTGAAAGCCCAGGGCAGCCCACCACAAGCTGAGATCTCTTTGAAGTCTCATATTTCATCTAAAAATGTCATTGAGTGTTTCATTCCATACCATAATATATCAGTGGTCATTTTAATACTTCAAAATGGTTATGTAAATTGCCACGGAGCAGGATCCGTGTTCCCGGAAGATGCATGGGATGGGTTTCCTTGTATCTTAAATGGGGTAATAATAACCACTTCAAGGGCTGCTGTGAAGATCAAAGGAGGATCATGTATATGGAAATGCTGTGTAAACTGCATGATACACGTTCTGTTATTCTGGAAGGAACTGAGAATCCTCCCCAGACCCAGTGCCCTGCAACCCGCTCCTGAGAGCTGAGGTTGCACATGCCTTTCTCGTGCTCAGGGTGAGGCAGGGCTCCATTCCGGGGGGGACAGTTCCCTCTCTGGGTGTCTCAGGAAGCCGGGGAAATAAGAGAATAAGGACAGATATTGCTAGTTTGTTTAAATTTCTTATAATTTCATAATATCACCCTTTCTCATTATTCCCCACTTCCTGATTGGCCAGATTAGCTAGTGGGAAAACCCCAGTAAAACTTGCAGGTTTCAGAGATATTAGGATAGGAAAGAAGATGGGAGTACTGCATTCTGTCCCCAAGTGGGCCTAGAAAGAGGGGAACCTGGGAAGAAAAGTGGGGGTGACAGGGAAAGAGGTAAGCAGATGGCAACAACTTGGAGTCCTACCGGAAGAAGGAAGAGGAAGGAGGCGTGGGCTGTCAGCCTTGGAGTAGGAATGACTGTCTATGTTCCCCATCAGGGGGGCCGTTTCCTTGTGATGGGAAGTAAAGACAGAGGGAGAGAGACCCAGAGAGGTGAGATGGACAGAGACAATGATCATCCACATCTGAAGCCAAAGGAGGAAGGGTAGCCAGAGAAGGCACAGGCAGACAGCTGCGAGGGAAGGGAGGCTCACTCAGAACTGCAGAAGCTGATGGAGGAGAATTTGGGGAGGGATGGGGGGTCAGCAGCTCCGCATGGCCCGGAGCAATTGAAAAGAATGAAGACAGGAAGAGCTATTATATTTGGTTAAGGAGGTTCTGAGTCACCCTTGGGCAGGGTGCTGGTAGGATAATGGAGTTAAAGCCAGATTTGAGAAGTTAAGAAGAGAATGATGGAGGGGCTGGCCTGGTGGCGCAAGCAGTTAAGTGCGCAAGCTCCGCTACGGCAGCCTCTGGTTTGCCGGTTCGGATTCCGGGCGCGCACCAACGCACTGCTTGTGGAGCCATGCTGTGGCGGCATACCATATAAAGTAGAGGAAGATGGGCACGGATGTTAGCTCAAGGCCAGTCTTCCTCAGAAAAAAAAAAAAAAGAGGATTGACATCGGATGTTAGCTCAGGGCTGATCTTCCTCACAAAAAAAAAAAAGAAGAGAATGATGGGGATTCTTTTTTTTTTCTCTTTTCTCCATGATGATCATTAGGATTTTCACACAAATTGCATTTCTATTACAAATGTCTTACTCGCCATTTAAAACTTAATCCCTGTAATTTGTGACTAGAACCAGGTTGATACTGTCTCTTTAATCCTTTCCTTGGCAAAAAGTTAAGAAACATAGAAAATTACAAAGCATTGTTTATAGTATGATCCTATTTTTGTTTAAAGGAATGTGTTTGTGTGTTTATTTATAAATATGTATATATGTATATTATAAACAAAGAAAAATATTTAAAGGAATATATATCAAATTATAATGGGGGTTTTACTGGCATATACATATGTCATTTTAAATATATGTAGTTTATTATACATTAATTATCCCTCCATAAAGCTGTAAACAATTTTAATAGAGGTTATCTCTAATGGTTAGATTATGGTATATGACTTATAATTCTTTTGGCTGCAAGTGATAGAAATTCAGCTGAAACCTCTAAAGCAGTAGCTAAATCGTCCAGATACTCCTTCAGGCATGAGTGGATCCAGGGGCTCAAATGATGTCGTTAGGAGTCCCTCTCCATCTCTCGGATCTGCTGTCTTCCTTATTGCCCTCATTCTCAGGCAGTTCCGGGCCTGCATCTCAGCAGCTTAGCACCCCAGTGGAAAGAGAACAGCTTTTTCCCAGAGTATCAGCAAGGTCCCAGGGCTGACTTCAAGGGCCCGGCACGGGTCACGGCTGTCCCTGGACCAGTGAATCTTTGTGGCTGGTGAAGCGCTCTGATGATTGGCAAGGCCAAGGCCGAGGTCATGTGACCCAAGCGGAGAACAAAGGATCTTTCAAGGGCATCTGAGGAAGCTGGGGAACTGAAAGGAGGAGCTGAATGGTTCCCCAAAGGAAATCCAGAGCCCTGTTGCTGGAAGAGGAGGTGCAAAGCTGCAAATGTCTGCTCTAAAGGGGCCTTCAGTCTCTGGGTGGTATATTTTTGAAAGGACTGAATTGTTTATAAAAAGCATGCATTTCTCTTGCAATGGCAAGAGAAAAATGAGATCCCTCTTAAACAACTGATTTGAGTTGCATCTGGTTATCATAGTTGAGATAACTAAATAATGAGTGTGGGGAAAACAGGAAGCCCAAATCTGGTTAAAGCCCTTGATTTTATAGGGTGTGGGAGGAACGAATAGCGGTGCGACTGGGGAACGACCTTCTCCTTTTCGTAGATTGTTAGTTGTGTATGATTAAGACCCACTGGGCCGTCAGACAATCTCTGGGGCTCTGGGTCGCCAGAGTGATGGGCCTGGGGAGCCGGGCCTTCGTCAAAATCAGCCTCTGCCTCTCGGCCTCCTGCGCGCTGTGTGCCGTGCCCCGGCCTCAGTAAGTGCTTCCCTGCATTCCGATATCACACTGCTCTGTTTCTTCATTTCAGGCTTACACTAAGGACATGGTGACAGACTTTGATGAGAAACATGATGAGTATTTAATATTGCTTCAGCAGAGGAACCGGTAAGATGAAGCCGCTTGACAGCAGCCCTTAATATTAGCCAAATAAAAATCCTATTTAGATTTATTAACAGCATGCAGACTCTGTTTCACATAGGAATGGGAGGCAGTCTCCCTCCACTCGGAGGCTTGGATATTATCTGCAATCCCAGCTGCTATTTCTCCATTCACTGATTTAATTGCACCTTTTGATTGAGCTGTAGCAAACCGTTCGACGTGTAAATGCCGCCTCTTGCCTCCCTGTGTCTGTTCTGGGAGAAGGTGGGTTTGTCATGAAAAGCTAGAATTTGGCAGGGCCTGTGCATGAGTCACCTGGATAGCCCGGTCTGTGATCTTCCAGGCTATGCCGGTCCCTTGAAATCGGAGCCTGTCATCATGCCTCGTTACGTAAAGGTGGAGTCGTTTTACATTTGTGTTTGAAGTTGGTCGATATGTCATTTAAAGTTTAGTACCGATTTTGACTCTGGAGTGCTGGTTCTTGAAAAAGCCTGCAGTAGATGCAGTGTTTAGTGACCAAGGTCAAAGCAACACGGTCTGGTTTGAAAGAGGCGTCATCTCCTCAGCGCCTTTGCAGGGCTGCGGAAGGTCATTTTCAGCTCACTGTGGTTTGCCTGCAGGCCCGGAACCTTGCAGGAAGCTGGGTGTGCAAACTCAAATGCTAGGAGGGCCCAGACAGTGAGTGAAGCTGGCTCAGTGGGGCCAATGGGCACCTGCAATCCTCATGTCCAAGCTGCTCAACTCAGGCCAGTTGTCGTTTGTGGGAACACGGGCCCAGGCGTCCGTGTCCTCCTAGGTTGCCGGAGAAACTAGAAATCTGGATTTGTGTTGTGAAATCTCCTGAGTTTTAAAATGTTGGTAATTAATTCAAATTAAGGCACAAAACAAATGGAAGAACGCTGCAGGCCCCTAAAACAGACCTGCAGGAGGGGGAAGGAGGGGGGCACTAATTTGGGCTTTTATGTTATGGGAATGAGCTTATAGTCTTGCAGGCAAGAGAGTCTGGAGGTTGTTATCCTGCCTGTGGATTCAGCCCTTGTCTGACTGGCAGGACTCCAGGTGGTTGTCGACTGGGGCCCTGGTGGCACGTTGCGTGGGGCAAGTTTTTATGATGCGGGATTGTCCTCCGTGTTGTAGGAGTTTAGCATCCCTGCCTCCTGGCCCCTTTACTGAATTCCACTAAGACCCCTGGTATCTATGACAACACCACTCACCCGCATTCCAGATGTGCCCTAGTGAGGTGGTTCCACCCCAGTGAAGAACCTCTGAGTAGACTAACTCTCCAGGACCAGCCAGAAATGCTGGGTGGTGTCCTCTGTGCCCAGCTGCTCTGCGCTCATCTCTCTCCATCCCAGGGGCGACCTCAAACTAGCATAGTGGAAGGCCTATGCTGATTAGACCAACGTGGGTTTTTATCATCATTAATGCCACAGAGAAGGGTTGTTTTCATTCAGTTTCTGGCAGGCTGGATGGTGCCACCAAACAGCTGGGTGATCGTTTAATCATATACAAGTGACTTGTCTGGGAGGAGAATGTCAGAGTTCCTTGTGAGCAAATTGCTTCTCATTAATCAAGGGATCAATAAATGTGTGATCAAAGAGGTACAGCAGATAGCGTATATGAGAATATCCAGAGACAAGGTTGCAGCACAGAGGCAATTAAAACATATATCAAAACTGAGTTGCCATAAAATTTGGGAGACGTGTTCTCACCGAGAGGGAGCTGGCTTGATGACAGATGTGAGAAGGTAGAGCTAGAAAGAAACACCTCCAAATGGAGACATATGAAGAGTGGGAGTGCTCCTGAGCTATCATCAGGTCGAGCCTTAAAGGCACATTTTCTGGCATGCCAGCCATGTGCCAGGCGCCTCACACCCATTGATTCATTTTATCCACACACGACCCAATGAGGCGACCGTTACTGCACCCACTTTACACATAGGGAAGTGGAGACCCAGAGCAGTGGGCAATTTTCCCAAGGTCACACAGCCAGGACGTGGTGGAGCTGGGCTGTCCTTTCTTTTTTATGTTTTGTCTGACATTGTCCTACGTGATCAAGAGGAGAGAAACCTGCCAGGGTTGCCAGTGGCTCTAAGTTCACGAAGGAGGGATTTGTGGGAATGAACTGCAGTTTACCTGGAGATCTAGTTATATGACCGGGTAGAAAACCAGCCCTGAACTGTGCACTGGGCAGGAGAAAGGAGGGAGATGAAAACCAGGCTGCTTATCTGAGTTGCCTTATAACCCGAGAAGGGGGTGTTCAATCCCTGGGGCGAGTTCTTAGGGGAGATCTGCCCGGAACACAGCTGCCCACAAGATGCTGGGTGAAGTTATTCTTTTATTCATTAGCAGGATTTCACTGAGTGCCTTCTCAGTGCCTAGCGTTACCACTAGTGTGAAGGAGAACATTGGGATGAGGAAAGCACAAGCTGTATTAGTTAGTGCTCCTTTGGTTGTAAGGGGCAGAAACCCAAGGTAAATGGATTTTAAGCAACAAGGAAACTTATTGGCTCATGAAATTAAGAAATCTAGGATGATACTCTGGCTTCAGGCATAGCTGGATCCTGGTGCTCACATTATGTCACTGAAATCAGTCATTCTTCATCTCCAAGCTGTTTTCCCATGTTGGATTCATCTCAGGCAGGGACTTCCCTCACAGTGGCCATGGCGGCCACTGGAAACCCCACATTTACATCCTACCTCAAAGGGAAGACTGCACTTCTTTCCTAATAGTTCTAGCAAAAGCACTGAGGAGGGCTCCCAGCGGCCTGGCTGGGCCCCATTCCTGTCCCTGAGCCTGTCGCCCCCTGTGCCCGGGGAGGGGGCATGGTCTGACTGGCCGCTCCTCGGCCACCCCATGAAGCTGTGTTTGGAAGATGGGGGAGAGTTGCTGGGCAGGCAAAAAGAACAGGGGTCCACCACACAGCCCTTGCCCCTGAGGAGCTCTCCGACAGTGGCAGGTGAGCACAGGCCACCTATGACTATGCCAGAAGCAGCAGAGAGTGATCCTGTGCTCCAGGGGAGGACCTGGAAAGGGCAGGGGGAGGCTCTGGCGATGTAGCAGCCCTGGTTCACCCCTGTACAAACCCTCCCAGAGGATGCTTGGTGATTCCGGTCACTCAGCTTCATGAATGATGTAATCATGGCCGACAGGACTCATGAAAGAGCGACCAGAGTGGTCAAAGGGCTGAGATATGAGGATCGACTGAACAGATTAGGGCCCTGCGTCTGAAGAGCTGTCGGCCAAGAGTGGCTGTAATACACCCCTCCAGATTGTGGAGGGTGGACCAGATCCAAGAATCCAACAATGGTATTATTTGTTTTTTGAAAAAGGTCATTTGAGGGAAACTTAAAGAAAAAGGTGCCCATAAGAGAGGTGAATCCACTGCCCTAAGAGGAGATTCAGGCAGACAGAAGGAAGGGGAGAACCAGCATGCAGTGGGGGCCTCGTCTGGGCCGGCCTCTGAGCTGGAGCTTCAACCTGGTACCCCATTCCGTCCTCATGACAACCCATGGAGATGTGGGCGTTCCTGGTCTCGTTTTGCAGAAGAGGAAATAGGCTCCGAGAGGTTTAGGGACTTGCACAAGGTCGTGCAAGCAGGGGAAATGGCAGAGCCTCCAGGATGGAGCTGCGTACTCCATACTATGTCACCTCCACTCGCACGGATGGGGGGTGGTGACATCCTAGAGGACAAATGCCAGATCCCCTGGGCCACCCAGGTTCCCGGAGGAATGGCAGGCTTTTTGCACCACTGCCCTCCGCCTCTCCATCCTTCGAGGCTGGACGCAAATGCCACCACCTCCTCTGAGCGCTCCTTGCTGAGAGCCTTGTGGTGTGATACCTGGGGAGGAGATGAGAAACAACAGACTGGAGCGGCTGGGAGGCAGGCTCCCGGAATTTAAATCCTGGCTGCTTCCTTGGCTCTCTGACCTTGGGCAAGTTCATCTACAGAACAAGCCAACGGGAGGACCTAAATCTCAGGGCCACTGAAGGGTTAAGTGAGACAGACACTTGAAGGTCCATAGTAAGCCCACCACCCAAGTCCGCTTTCTTCTTCCTCATCGTCATCATTTTAATGTTAAACGTGCCTTCTCCCTGAGCTGACGTCCAGATAACCTTGAATGCCTGACACTTAGAGAGCCCTTCAGTTGACCTTGGGGTGGCTGAGGTCCAGAGGAGCCGTGTGCCTAGCCCACAGTCACACAGCACCCACAGCACTCACACACCGAGACAGTTCAGCCGTAAACCCAGTCACTGTTAGGCCCATGAGAACGCGGCTGAGTCCTCCCACCACCTGAGTCCCTGCTTGTGCCCCCACCACCCGGCCCTCAAGTGTGTCATGTCCCTCATCACACTTCCTGATGACGCCCTGTGCTCCAACTCACAGTGCCCCCACTTCCTCTTCTGTGCGAAAGAGCTCTCTGTACAAGTGACCACAAAGGCCAATACGGGATAAAACAGAAATGATGCCTGCGATGTGCATTAGACACATGATAGCTGCATTAGGATGCACATCCGTGTCTTCTCTCCCCTGCTAGACCTTGAGTTCCTTGGGGCCACTTGTTCCAGAAGTAGGTATGAAGAGCATTCCTCACTGTTCCTCGCACTCAGCATGGATCCCATGCCCAGGGGCTCCGATTCCGGTGGGGAGGGACGGAGAGTAAACAGAGAACAGATACTAGACTGTAGTGTGAGGCAGTGAGACACGTGCTGTGAAACAGACGAAACGAGAGAACAGAGTGTGACAGGGCAGCAGGTGTGCAGGGCTCCGTTTTCAACAGGGCAGGGACTCAATCTGATTTTTCTGAATCCCCTACACCTAGGGCAGCTTTTTATGCAAAGTAGGCTATCAATTAAAAAAAAAACCCACTTTGATGCCACGTGAATTTACTGATGTGCTCAGCTGCAGTAGGGAAGTTCCTTTAGCGATTCCTTTCACAGTCTGAATAATTATCTCCTCATTTATCAATTTCATAAATCCACATTTTCATAAATCATGCTGCTTAAAGAGCGGCACACGTGGAGTGCCGGCCCCGGATGCTGGTAAGGGGATGCCTCCGTAAGGTAGCATCAGGAGATAGGACGGTCTCCGGAGGGAGGCTGAGGCCAGCAGTCTCTGCCTGGGTGGTCAGATTTTCCACTCCTCCACCTACCGCCTGTCTCGGGGCCCCCTGGGGTCTGGGCTCCCTGCTGTCTCCCCGGAGACTGCCGGGCCTGCTTCGCTTTCTGATTGTTTTCTCCAGCGAGTGCAGCTATTGCCATGTTTGGAAATCGTCTCTTAGTTACTTGTGTTTTCCTTCTGTTTTGTGCTGTGGCCCAACAATCAGGCATCTCCCAGGCTTCTGAGGCTGGCAAGAGATAAGCAGTCTGTAATAAATGTTCCTGCCACGATTGTTGAAAAGATGGATGTATCAGTAGCTAAAGAAACATTTAAAAAGCAAATAAAGAAATCACGCATGATGCCAGCACCCTACCTCAACAGCTGATTTAATTTTCACATTTATCACCTTCCACACTGGGTCCATAAACACGCTTTGTTCCCACTTTGTACTTACCACATATGTACCATTTTTATTCTGCCCTTTTCACCCCTACCGAACAGATCACAAACAATCCCTGTGTTTCAACACTCTTCATAATTATTATGGCTGCTTGAGATCCCAGGTTCTGCTTCCCAGGTGGTGGGCACTGGATTGCTTTCAGGGTTTGTTATGACTGAACACTGACCGTTGTTCCTGATCAGGAATGTGCTTACTAGGCAAAGACCAAGCATATGGCATTGTCTATGTTTTTATATTTCTTCTGAGAAAGCCGTGTACGTTACCAGCAATGTCTGAGTTTGCCAATTTCAACATCATCTCGCTAGCTTAAGAAGTTGTCTTTGTTGTGGTGAAGACTCTGGAGCCCAATTGCTTATGTTTGCATGCTAGCCCTGCTACCATACTAGCTGTGTGACCTTGGGCAAGTTACTTAACCTCTCTGTGCCTCATTTTCCTTATCTATTAAATGGGGATAATAAAAGGAATTACCCCATAGGGTTGTTGTAAAGAGTAACGTCTCAATACAGTCAATCCTTGTTACTCACAGATTCCGTATTTGCAAATTCACCTAGTCACTAAAATTTATTTGTACCTCCAAAATCAATACTTGCAATGCTTTGCTGATCATTCAAAGACGTGTGCATAGTGGCAAAAAATTTTGGTTGCCTGACACACACGTTCCCCGCTGCGGTGAACAAAGGGACGCTCTGCCTTCTTGTTTCAGCTCTCACACAGTAAACAAGTGTCCTCCTCGCGGTCTACTTAGTGCCACGTTGTTCGTGTTTTTGTGCTTTCTGTTGGTGGTTTTGCTGTTGAAACTGGCCCCCAGGCATAGCGCTGAAGTGTGTCTAGTGTTCCTAAGCTCAAGAAGGCTGCGATGTCCCTCACGGAGAAAATGCATGTGTTAGGTAAGCTTCATTCAGGTGTGAGTTCAAGTGCTGCTGGCCGTGATTCAGTGTTCATGTATCAACTATGTACTAAGTAAAAAGTGCCTCTACACGGAAACACACACAAAGCAAGGCTATGTATTGATCAGTTGATGAAAATGTTGTGACCACAGGCTCACAAGAACCAAATCCCGTATTTTCCCCTAGCAACAATGGCTCAGTATTCACTAGTTCAGTGTTTGTGGCAACTTTATAGACTATAACTACCACGAATAACAAGAATCGACTATATGTAAAGCGTTTAGAACAGAGTTTGGCACACTATACACACCCTTTATGTGATTACTATTAATTACTATTATTTTAAAAAATTTACATTATGCTAACTTGGTAGGAACTTATTTAATCCCTGAAGGGGATGCATGCTTGTGGCCATGGTGGTTGGTTCTATTTCTTCTTGTGCGGAAATAAATCTAGTTGAGGTGGGGTGCGGAAGGGTGTTTATAAAGACACTGAAGGGCTTGGTGTCAGATGGGAGCAGTTCTGAGGAGCCGAAGAAGACACTGTGCACTGTCTATGGCAACGCAGTTTCAGGAGTGGGGCGAGGACCAGGCCAGGTGTGAGGCTGGGCCTTAGAGAAGGCTGATCTAGAGGCCCCGCATGCTCAGACTAAGAACTTTTCAGCCAATGGGTGTGATAATCATATCATTAATCTTGAACAAATCTTGCATTAATGTGTTTTTCAACCTATCAATAAAAGCATTGGAAGATAAAATGATGGTGTTTGAGATGTCAGGGGTGAGAGTTTGAGAACACATCTATTTACTGAAGCAAAGAATCAGTCTGCCTGGTCAGAAGAAGCGGGTTTTCTGATTTGCAGATGTGTTACATGAGACCTCTCTCACAAAGGCTGAGACCCTATACCACGCTGCGTTCCACATTGAACAAAGTGCCACCATCACACAAAGTAGAAGTGCATGAAATCAGGGCTGTCCCCAGAAATCCAGGCCGTGTGGCAGCAGCGCACACGCATGCCAGCTGTCTGTCTCAGTCACCGTGGGGCGAGGGTGGGGGCCTACGTTTTGCTAACGTGCGTTTGAGCCTCTGAAGGAGAGCAGAAAGACCCCACAGGGCCCCCAGCAGTCTCCCTCGCTGCTCCTCCAGGTGTGTAATGGGCCTCTTGGAGGCTGTTTGTAGGCGAACAGGTGGGCACCCGCCTCCGGCCTCTGGTCGTCAGAGCGCGGTTCTCTCTCCTCGGGGGTGGGGTGGGGTGGGGTGGCGGCGGCGCAGGCTCGTATAATGAGGAGAAAGCGGTCATTTCTCTTGCAGGATATTAAAGCATTTGAAAACCAAGGACCCCGTGCAGCTGAGACTGGAGCACTTGGAACAAGGGTTCTCTGTCTACGTCAACGGGGCCAATTCGGAACCGAAGACGTCGCCTCGGAAAGCCATCCACTGCCCCTTCTCCAGAAGCGCCTCCCACGCTGAGGGGACACAGGGTGAGCACAGGCCCTCCCGGGCCCCCCAGCAGCTCTGTTCGTTAATTACGGACAGTGGAGCCACATCCTGTGCACATAAACTCACCAGCAGATAGCTAGTTAACCTATACAAGTTAACTGTACCCACTTGGCCAGAAAGAAAGAGCATGAGAGTGAGCAAGACAGAGAAATCCTTATTTATTCCTTGTTAAACTAGTCTCGGCCTCCACTACCCCAGGGCAGACCTGGCCAGAGCAGTAATTCCTGGCTTTTACATTTCCTAGGTCTCAAGTGCCAGTAATTTAAGGAAATGTCCAGGATAATTTTGATATACCTGATGTCTTAACTTCAGTCCCTAACCCTGTGTGATATTTGATTCCACTGTTCGTTTCTGAATTCAGTTAATCCAGACTCTGCCTACTTTAGACGGATTTCATGTGTCCTGTAATAAAAGCACAGAAAATCTGTGAAGTGTAATAGAAAGCGCCCAATCCAGTGGCTGGCCCGATATAGGCACCAAAAATGATCTGGTGGTTGACAATGAAATGGCAGAGCTCATGGAGTCAGGTCCCAGTTTGGCAGTGTTACTTTGGGGAAGCCATTTTGTCTCTCTGTGCCTCTGTCTCCTCATCTTTAAAATGGGACTGATGGGCCGGCCCTGTGGCTTGGTGGTTAAGTGCGCGCGCTGCGATGCTGGCGGCCCGGGTTCGGATCCCGGGTGCGCATCGAGGCACCACTTCTCCGTTCATCCTGAGGCCGAGTCCCACGTACAGCAACTAGAAGGATGTGCAGCTACGACACACAACTATCCACTGGGGCTTTGGGGGGAAAAAATAAAATAAATAAAATCTTTAAAATGGGACTGATGAGGGTGCCTATCTCCAGGGTGCCAGAGTGCCCTTCAAGGCAGGCCACTTTGTCTGAGAGGCCAGTGTGCTACCACATTACAAAAAGAGGATTTGGAACAAGGCAGAGCTGAGTTTGAACTCTGTTCTGCCACTTTCTAACTTGAGACCTCTGCCAGTTGGGTCCTCTCTGACCCTCAGTTTCCTCTTCTGTAAAATGGGAATAATTATGCCCACCTTGCCAGCTTTCCAGGAAGATTAAATGACGTAAGAAATGTACAGTGTCTGGCACACAGTAATCTCTATTTGTGTTGTTCTGATTCATTGCTTCACAGGCATGGTAAGATCCCAAGCCATTAACAGACACTAAACGTCAAAATAACAACAGGGGGATAAAAGGAGAAAGTGATGTCCCAAAACCTTCCTCCAGGAGAGTCACTGCAGTTCAGCTTGGAGTTTAGCATGAGCTTCCCAGCCCCCAGGGCAAAGAGGGAAATGGGATGACTGTTCTAGCTTTCTTGGAGGAGGAGTTGGCCAGACCTGCTGCTAGTTAGGAGAAGCAGGCCTTTGCTGGTCCTGGTTTCAGGGAGGGGCAGATAACAGGAGTCTCAGTACTTGGGCCACCAGCAGTACATTTATTCATTCAACAAACATCTCTCCACTCTCCTGGCTTTTACACATATGCTGGCCTATCGTGCACACCGGCCTGTTCCCTGTTTCTGCACCTCGGAGATTATTCCTTTCATAGATAGACCTGCCCGATTCAGCTGTGCATTATTACACCTATTATTGCATAGCATGGAGTTATTCCCCATGCCCTTTTGGCTGGGCATTGTGCTTGTTTTCTAATGCCTTGCTGCTACAAATGGTGCCACAGTGAATAGCTTCACATACAAGACTTCAGACACAGCGACGTGCGTTTTAGATGTAAGTTACAAAACTACCCTCCGTGTGAGCTTGTCGCCGGTGCCTCACCAGGTCTCCTCCCTCATCTCTGGTGCAGATTGCGGACGAAGAACCCTGTTTCGAGAAGCTGAAGAAGCTTTAAGACGAAGTTCACGGACAGCCCCCGGCAAAGTCCAGCGCCGGGGATGGCACCAGGTCTGGAAACCCTGGGCAGGGTCAAGACGATGGCCCAGCTCATGCTTTAGAATAAGGAGTGGGGTTATTGTGGGAACAGAAACATAATCAGAGCGTTCAGAATCCCCGTGGGCAGGGCGTGGGTCTGGCTGGGCACCGCAGCAGTGCCCTCTCTGTGTGGCGCTGGCCTCTGGAGAGCGGAGGAGCCCTCAGCACCCTCCAGCCCTCTCCACAGCATGGCCCTCCTTTCTCGATGTGTAGGCGTGTCCACGGTCAGACTCGCAGCCCCGTCGTGATGACTCACTCATACAGCACCTACTGTGTGCCAGGCACGCACTGGGTGAGTAAGAGGAAGCCCCTGCCCCACAGACCTGAGATGCCACTTTGGGTCACTGCTGATGCTGCCCATGCCAGCAGCTTGTACCTTTGAGCACATCCCGGGCACCAGGCATGGGCTAAGCTCCCCCGTGACCCCTCTCCTCCGCCCTCACAGCAGACCTGCAGGGTAAGTTCCAGTGTCCTCCCTCTTATAAGGGCACTGAGGAGATGGATGCTCAGAAAAGTTAAGTGCGCTTTTCAAGGTCAACAGCTAAGAGGCAGAATCAAGTCTCAAACCCACATCTTTCGCTGCAAGCTCGGTGTTCTTGCCCATATAGTCCTTGTACGTTCCCTTGCAGTCCCTCATTCCTTACCTGGGACCAGTGTGTCTCAGCCCCACTGCACATTCGAATCGCCTGGGAGGCTTTAAAATACCGATGCTCAGGCCCACCCCCAGAGAATGTGACTCGCTTGGTTTAAGGTGAGGCTTAAGCAGTGGTGTATATATACTGCTTCATACTGTGGTCCCCAGGACTGGGACGTAGTGCCTCCTAACACGTTGTGCTGTACCAGATGTGTAGATCCACAGTAAATACTTTTATACGCTCTATCAGCCCGTCTTTGCAAAAGCCCTGTAGGTCTGTAAATATCCTCATTGTGCCGCTGGGGAAATGGAGGCCCAGAAAGTTAAGACAACTTGCTCAGAGTCACATAGCTACTAAGGGAGGAGTGTAGGCTGAGATTTGAACCCTGGACCTGTGACTCCAAACCCAGTGGTCTTTCAGTTCTCCGCACGGGCATTTATGGGTCTTGGATTAAGTGGGGAAGGGTGTTCCTGCCTGCTAACTCCCAAAGCCTTCTCTCAGTGCTGATGAGCCAGGGCTGCAGGGCACACAGCCTGGAGGCTCCTTTTGTCCCCAGCAATGAATGTTAATTTCTCATTAATGAGGCCCTTCTCCACTTTCTCACTTCAGACAGTCCTAGTTGTTTCGAGTGCCTTCTATTATCAGGAGCCATATTTGTGTCTTAGACTGTGACATAATGGCTGGCCCCAGAGTCTGTGCAATTTAAAAGACTTGGCGTAAGATTAATTAGCATCCCTCCGTAGTCTCTCCCTGTGGTCCCACACTTCACAGGGCCTAATCATGGCTAATTTCCTGGCTTCCTGATGCCATGAAGGCTGTAATTGTCCTTCTGCACTGTATCAGTCAGGGGTCAGTCAGCGCCTAACAATAGAGACCTCTCAGGCTATTTTAATCAGAAAGAAAGTAATGCAGGGAATCAGGGGCTTATCAAATCCTTGGGCCAGTGAGAGGATGGGCTCTGAGCTGGGCCTCCAGGAGTGGCGCCCAGCATCCTAGCATGGGCCTGCCGGGAAAGCCGTTACCTAGGACACGGAGAGGAAGGCAGGAGATCAGTATCGGGAATGCATCACCTTAGCTGCAGTCCAGGTTCAGGAAGCCACTGCTACAAGGATTGGCCTCAGAGTGACGCTGTGCCTGCTAGGGCCAACGCTGTGAAGAAAGACCCTGCCTGTAGCTTGTCCAGTCTGGGTGGGACATTGTTGAAAAACCCACTGTGCTCAGCACAGAAACAGCCAACCTGTGTCCCCTCCTCTCCTCTCCTCACTTCTGCTTTCCTTGTCCATGAGGCCATCTGATGGGCAGCACCTAAGTTGCCTCCAGAACCCCAGCTGAAGGGGAGTCTGGGAAATGCAGTGTCTGGCTTTCCGGCCTGTGCAGAAAGGCACCCTAGGGAAAGAGTGGAGTGGGTGCTGGGGGCCAACTGTCCCCCACCACTACCACATCAACTCTGCTCCACCCACGTGCGGTCCCTTGGGGACCACCCCTCAGAGATGTAGACAAGCCGGGGAGCATTCAGAAATGGTGAATGGACTAGAAGCCACGTCATGAAAGAAATCATCCATTCATCTAACACACGTTTATTACCATGGGCCAGGCACGGTGTGAGGCTGGGGTTACAAACAGAGAAATCGAGTAAGGCTCGGTTCCTGCCCTGGCAGATCCTGCCGTGATGACATGGATGCTGCTTAACCTGGGAGGAGGAGCCACAACTGTTTTCAAACACGAGGGGGACCAGCCTGGTGGAGTCCAAAAGTTAACAACTTGAAGGCTGTGGGCCGAACTTGTACCCCAAATAATGTTTTTTGGACATTTTGGACTCAGGGTTAAAGCCTGAGTCACTTGCTAACATTGAAATTCAAAAGATTTTACATATTAAAAAAAAACAATCTAGATTCCTACCTCACTGGAAAGATGGAAAGATCTGGCCCCCACGCTGGGCTGCCCTCCCAGGAGGCAGCCAGCAGCAGAAGCCCAGGAGCGGTTGCCCACTTTAGACAGGGCACAAGCCCTCCTGTTTGCCACAGTCCCCACCACTCCCTTTAGAGCCCCAGAGCTGAGGCCGAGTGGCAGCTGCAGTTTGTTACCATGCTCGGGCTACTGTTTCTCTTACACCAGGTAGCTTCCCACCTTTCCATTTCCCTACGGGCTCATTGGGGCATTTGAACTTGAGGCCCCTGGAGAGTGGAAGGGAATGAGCTTTGGAGTCAGACAAACTACTTAAGAGCTGTGTGCCCTGGAGCTGGCAATGTGACCTCTGAGCTCTGGGTTCATCATCAGTAAAACCTCCCAGGGCTGCTGGGAAGGAAGGTGTGCACAGTGCGTGTCACAGGTGGTCCATCAGCAGGGGCTGTCTGCTTCTTCAGGTTGGAGGACCTGGCGGCAGGTGACAGAGAAGTCCTGAGAAATGGCTAAGAGCACAGACTCCAGAACCCAGCGGCCCGGGTTCAAAGCCTCAGCTGCACCACTCACTAGCTGTGCGGTCTTGTATAAGCTGCTGAAGCTCTCGGTGCCCACTTTCTCGTCTGTAAAGTGGGCTGGATAATGGTACCTGCCTGATAGGGTAGTTACTGAGGATCCAATGAGCCAGTGTCTGTAGAGCGTTTCAAGCAGTGCCCAGCACGGAAGAAGCAGTTGGTAAATGGGTGTAACCACAGTTATTGGTGGAGGGCAGATGCAGAGGGCTGCCTGGCCTGGAGACCCCGGCTCTTCACTCTAGTGTGCTCCTTCACTCATTCCGTCCCTCGGTCGCTCTGTGACCATTGACTGAGCACCTACTAAGTTCTGGACACCTACAGGTGCTGGGGTCAGAGCCCTGCTCTCCTGGAGCTCAAGTTTCCGGGGCATGGGCGGGGAGGCAAAGGACCAGAAGCAAGCAGGCAAGTAAGTAAACAAGTGGTCTGAGGGAGAGAAAAGAGCGAAAGGAGATGGACAGTGTCTGGGGAAGAGTTATCTGGAGAGGGTAGGCAGCAAAGTCTCCCCAGGGGAGACAGAGCCAGCCCTGAGAAGATCTGGTGGGAGCATCTCCCAGTGGGGGGCACAGTGAGGGCAACAGGAAGCGGGATCAGGCTGAAAGGAGGCTGGGGTGGCCGTGCACAGTGGTGGAGAGGGTGGGCGTGGGGGTCAGGGGTCACAAGTCGGAGGGGCCGATCGCACAGAGCCTAGAAGACCCCAGGAAGGAGTTTGGATTTCATTTTAAGTGTGAGGAATCTCCTGGAGGGTTTTCAGCAGGAGAGTTACATGTTTGGGTTCCTGTTTTGGAAAAATTCCCCAGCTCTTGTGTGCAGAGGGCTGCCTACAGGGCCGAGTGGCTGCAGGAGGCCGGATGGAGGCTTTGAAGCCCGGGTGTGGCAGGGCTCCCTGGAAGCCTGCTCAGTGTTTTTCTCTCTGCCAGCCATCCCCAGCGCCCACCTCCGCACCTCCCTTCCATCCCCCAGCTTCCGCTTACTCCGGGGCCCTGCCGCCTCATAGCTGCGGCTTTCCCCAGCCTTCTCCATGTCACAGTTTTTCACTCCCTTGGTATTCGTCTGTTGAAATTTTCCAAGAGAGACCATGTGACTTTCTCAGCTTGTCTTTGTTACTCGGGTCAAGGCCTGGACTCCTGCCCCAGTGGACTGTGACTGCGGGTGGGGCCCGGTCAGCAGATTCAAAGCTGCCTGCCCCGAGCTGCACCCTGAGCAGGGACTGGGTCCCCTAGCTTCTGTCGAGGAGGCTGGAGGCAGGATAGTAAATAGACTCCATGTGCCAACTACACTATTGTTATTGTCAGGAGGAAGAGAGACTGGACTGGTTTCCTTTGTCCCCAGGAGCTGGAGGAGTTAAGGAGACAGTTTCTCCATGGTAGAAAGCAGGTGGGGACAGATTTGGGGTCCGTGGGTTAGAGAGGAAGGCAGTCTATCCTTACGTTTTTTGGATGGGCTCCACCTTCTTTGGAGGCAGCAGGGGTAGGCAGAGTGGTCAAGGCAGCAGAGTCCCCAGTGGCTGGTGGTGGCCAGTTGGGCCCTGTGGTGGCCCATCAGGGACCACAGCCCCGTCCCAGCCCTGGGGTTTCTCCCATATGGCCGTGCCCAGCAGGAGGGACAGCTGGGGCCACGCAGTCACCCGGTGCATTCGCGCTGGCCCTGGCCAGGTCGGCAGGAGATGCAGTGGTCACAGTGCGCGGTAAGCCCTGCGGTCACAGCCTACTCCCCACAGGCGCCACTTCCTCTGCGTTGCCTCTCTGCACTCTGACTTGTCTTGCCGGTTTTCCTCACCATACCCCTAAACTCTCCCGAGTCGCACATCGCCTCCCTGCTGACCAAGCCCAATACCTTTGCCTCGTCCAGTAGAACAGATTTCCGTTTGTAGGGTCTGGCCCAGCACCTAGGAAGCGCTTTTGGGTAGAGCCGCGCGCGACGGAAGGGGTTCCTGAGGCCCACAGGCCCGAGGATCCCTGGGCCAGAAGGTCACAGAGTCATCCAACTGCTGGCTGAGAGGCTGACAGCTCCACCTGTGAAACCCCTCCCGGGACTCGCCAGTGCTGGGGGGACCAGGGAGGTGCATGGCGATGGCTGGGTCGGGCTTCCAAGCAGCCACCCGCTCTGTGGAGTGGGCTGGCGCTGATAAATGGGCTCTGGTTGGTCCTGTCCTTTCTCCCCCCACTTCTCGGCCTTAGATCTTTCTGCTGCTATCAGTGGATTAAGATTTATGGCTTCCTCAGCCTTGTAATACTTGGGTGGACAGCGGCCTAATCAACAGAGCCGTCGTTTACCAAAATGCTGTCAGATTTGATGAACGTCATCAGCTCTTAGCATTAAATTGGTAGTGAAGGGATTGGCCTTCCAGCAATTTACTGTGGGGTGGGCTTTCCTTAAAGGCCTGGAAGCAAGCGTATTGCAATTATTAAAGCAGAGGCTTTGCTCCCGCTCAGCGGCTGTATCCGGTTTCCTGTTGAGGGCGAGGCAGCCTCAGCACCTCCAGGAAAGCTCGCAGTGAAAATGGGGAGGAGGGGGCCCTCTCCTTTGTTCTCCTCTTGTAAATTTCCGGAACCCCTGCAGTGAGGACAGTAAATGAAACAACCCATAAAGCATCAGCCTTTACGGTGACCTTGCACGATGCAGACTGTCAGTGTCGAGTGCTGTTATTTGTATGAGATCAGACAAATCCGGGAAGAACATGTCAAATAAGGTAGATTTACTCCGCACCCCAAACCCGCCTGTCAGGGTTTTCAGAGCTCTCCCACCTCCAGAGGGAGCCATTTACATACTATACAACCTGTGCAACCATCCAGGGCAGCCCCCTGCCTTGCTCTTTTTTTGTAAATGACAATAAGCTTTAATGCACACCTCTTAGAACGCTTGCTAAGACGGGTGGCAGATCCATACAAATAACTCTGGGCATGACACTGGGCTGAGTGTGGCTGAGTACAAAAGAAGCTGGCCTTGGGCTCGCAAACTGGAACACAGGTGTTTGGGTGTCGGGGCTTTTAAATCCTGTCCAGGTGTATGGTCGATACTACGAGGATCTACTCAGGTCTGGGCGCTGCGAGCAGGCGGGAGAGAGCAGCCGCTTAGAAACGCCCACTCCAGGCAAAACAGCATGCCAAATGGGGAGCCAGCCAGGAGCTCGGGCATCATCCTTGCAAGGGCGTGAAGGTGGGAGGCCGGGAGCGGGCGCGGCTGGGGGCTGGGTTGGAACCCGCCAGCCTTGCGCTTCTCCTGGGGAAGTGGGCGTTCTTATGTGGGCAGGGCTGCTTGCCTCTCCTCCCAGTAGTGTTAGAGGCGCCTCCCTGGGGCTGGGGCGGGGGAGCAGGCCAGATGGAGGGACTATTTATTCCCCTCTCCGGCACCCACTCAGCATTTAGAAACTCTTTCTGGACCACATTAATTTTGTCACATGTTGCTTCATAAACACATTCTTCCGTTATGTGTGGTGTATGAACTCCTTGAGGCCAGAGTGTTGGTTTTTAAATGTTTTATGTCTTGACATTTTTCCAGAATCTTGTATGCAGTCAGTACTCGCTAAGGACTTGCTGTTTAAGTGCCTTAACGCCTGCTGCAAACTGTCTACTGACATCTTGGTGAGGGGAGCAGTTGTGCTAAGCTCCTAGGAAGGGAGAGGGATACTTCCGAGGAAAGGGAGGGTGGGAAAGATGCAGAAGAGGGAGACACACGTGGGCTCTCCTCCTTCAATGCTGGAGCTCTTTCTCATGTTTATAATTCGAGTCAGAGGCCAAGAGAGCTGTATTAATCCCAACTCTCTTACTTGCCAGTAAGAAATTCCCAATTCAGGCATGGCTGGATCCAGGTGCTCAGATAATGTAACAGAGCTCATTCTCCATCGCTCAACTCTGCTTTTCTCCATATTGCTCTATGTGGTACCAAGAAGGCCACCAGCAGCTTCCAACTTACATTCTGTCACCGTGCTGTTGCATCTCTTCGGCTCCCCTGAACCAATCACCCGGTCACTGTGGGCATGATCTAGTGCTTAGATTGGCCAGGTCTGGGTCATATGCTCCACCCACCCCTGGACTCAGTTCCACGTGAACACTAGGATTGCGGGTGGGGAGGGGGAGAATTTTCCAAAAGAAAGCCAGGGTGCTTTTTACCAGAAGGCAGGGGAATGCCTGCTGGATAGGCAGAAACAACAGCACCCACCACAAAACCTCACAGATCTCCTGATCTTGTGCTACTCAAACTTTAATGTGCATATAAGTCACCTGGGGTCTTGTTAAAATGTGGATTCTGATTCCTCCATCTGAGGCTCAGGTGGGGCTTGAAATTCTGCGTTTCTCACCAATTCCCAGGAGAAGCCAATGCTGCTGGTCCATGGAGCGCACCTGGAGTAGCAAGGCCCTAGTCTAAGCCTCTGTTTCTAGATAAAGAGATAGAGACCCGTGAGGGGCCAGGCTGCACCCCAGGCCTGGGCCCCCTTGCCCCCGCCCTCTTCCTCTCCTGCACTCTCAGCGTTTGGCGATTATTGCATGGTTCCCGGGGAGGCTGGAGGCGCACGCTCTCCCGGAGGTATCAAGGTATCGTGGAAGTCCATCTCTGATGAAGTCAGGGCCTTCACACCTTCATCCTGGCCCGAGGCAGAAAAGCCCCCAGGAGTCTCCTGGCCCAGAAGCCCAGGTTTTCTGTATTCTGAATAGTGCTTGCCCTCCACACACCCTGCTGCTGACGCTAAGAAATGCTCTGAGGGCGAGTTGACGAAGCCTGGGAGGCAGCGAGGCCACCCTTGGAGCTGGGGCCCAGGGCAGCGAGGCCAATGGTCGAGAGGAAGGCGGAGCAGACGTGCGGTTCCAGAAACAGCAGGGTGCGCTCCGAGTCTGGGGCGCATCGCCAAGTGCTGGGGTCTCCTCTGGGAGGAAGATGTCCCATGGCGCCTTCCTTCTGCACCTCCTCCTCCTCCCTGTTCTCCTACCGGGGGTACCCTAGCTGCCTTTTTCAGCCCCTTACTCTCTCCAAGATCTTTTCCTCAAATGATCTGTAGCCCAGCCCTGCCTCCTTTTTTTTGAGTGTTAATGTCAGGAAATTCTCTAATTTCCCTCTGTTCTCGCCAAAGGCTACCATAGCCCAGGCTGGACACATTTATCTTCACATGCCTGTGGGGGGCAATGTAGCATGGTGGTTTAGAACCGGGGTCAGTCAGCAAACTACAGCCTTGGGCCAGATCCGGCCATGGCCTAGTTTTGTAAATAAAGTGTTTTGGGAACCCAGCCACGCCTGTTTATTTAGGGTTATCCATGGCTGCTTTCGAGCTACGATGGGACAGTTGAATATTGTGGCACAGAGCGTATGCTCACAAAGCCTGAAACATTTCCTCTTTACAGGAAACGTTGGCCCATCCCTGGTTTAGAGTAAGGCCTCTGGAGCCACCCTGCTGGGGTTCAGATCTCGGCTCTGCGGCTTCCCAGCTTGTGATCCTGGGCAAGTGGCTTACAGCCGTGTGCCTTGGTTTCCTCCGGGGTTCCCGTGAGGACTAAATGAGCAAACACACCTGAAGCACTTGGAGCTGCGCTCACTCTGCGTTAAGTGACGTGGCACCTGGTGTGAGGGGCTGATGGGGGTGGGGTGGTGTGGACAAGGGTGAGAAAGGGGTTCTGTCCTGACTCGGCGAGTCCCGCAGGGCAATAGGCTCCGCATCTGGTTCACCATCAGGATAATAGCTCCGTTCACCAAGCTCTGGGGTAGCTGAGTCTTACTGGGTGAAGGTTCTGACGTGGGGCCTGGGGGTAATATGTGATCTAAATCACTGTCCCTCCGCGGGTCATCGATTCACACACACGGCTTGTGGGCCTCTTCCTTCTCTTGGTGACAGGGCCCTGGGGTGAGGCCCTCACGCTCAGACTGGCACACATGCAGGGCACTGGAGAGGGGCACCTCCTTAAACATTGCTCCCTGGGTGTCCGCTTGCGCCACCTGGTCCCAGCCCTGCCCTCCAAGTCCAGCACTGGAACAGGTGGCAGTTTCCTTGCTTGACCATGTGACACCCTGGGTGTGCTTCTAGGGGCCCCGGGGATGAAACGTACACCTGGGGGGAGTCTGGCCCCTGTGTAGGGTTGATGCCACATAAGGTGGACAGTACAGCACCCCCGTGCTGTGTGTCGCAGCCCCATGCCAAGGGCTCAGCCCGCGTCACTGTGGGTCCTCCTCACGGCAGTTCTGCAACGGAGGTGTCATTAGTGCCGCTTTAACAAGTGGAAAGTGGTCCTCAGGGAGGTTATGTGACTTGCCCAGGGTTGCACAGGGAATAAGCATCAGAGTTCCAGGAAGTGAACTGGTCTGCCTGAGTTTGGAACGCAGGTCCTTCTACACACACAAGCAGCTCTAATACAACCGCAAACCATGGCAAGTGCCCGAAGGTTACACGCGCTTCAGCTGCATGTGACAGACACTGGACCCCTGGAGCTTAAAGACTCCCACTGTTCTTCTCTCACATAAACAAGGCATTTGGGGGGCAGCCAGGCAACCAGGCTGGTGGGACGGGTGGCGGATGCTTCCAGGGACCTGGGCTCCTTCTGTTTTTCCACTCAGCCGTCCTAAGCATGTAGCTTTCTTCCTTATTCTCACGAGATGGCTGCTCTGCTTCCAAACATCACATCCACTTTCCGTCAGCAAGGGGTAGAAAGATAAAGGGCAAAATCCCATGTCACTGAGTTAGTCTGGTTAGCAGGAAAACAGCGGCTTCCTCAGCAGCTCCGCCCGAACACTTCCCGCCACTCACACCTGGCTCACGCGGCCATCCCTAGCTGCGAGGACCTCCAACGATGTGACCATCCTAAGGGGGCACATTACCACCTCAGTGGAGTCAGGGCTCTGTTCGTAAGGGTGGAGAGGGCAGTGGATAGCTATTGGGCAGGCAGAGTGTCTCCAAAGCTTAGGTGGCATTTGGATACATGGGGAAGATTTGGGAGAATGGCAGTAAGGTTGGTAGAACAGCATGAGCAAAGGCACAGAGGGGAGAGAGTTTAGGGCACAGACAAAGGTCAGGATTCTGTCACAACACAAATCTTATTCACATTGGCTTAAGTGAAAAAGAGAAAGTTTTAATGGTATCTTGCTTCAGGTGTGGCTGGATCCAGGGGTTCTGAACAAATCCCTCAGGACTCTGCTTCAGTCTCTCAGCTCTCTTTGTCTCTGTGTTAGGGGCAGGATGGTCCCCAGCGTCTCTTAGCATACCTCCCTTTAGTCTGGCACCCCTGCAGGAAGAGGGCACCTCCTCCCCACAGCTCTGGCAGGAATCCTAGGGCTACTCTCATTGCTGTCTTAGGTCATTCCCATCCCTGAACCAGCTGGCCAGGGTGTGTTGTGAGGGGTGGAGTGGGCTGATTGGCCAGACCTGAGTCACATTCCCACCTGGGGCCACAGGGGGACTGAGAGTCGGGGAGGGACATGGGGCCCGGAGGAAAATGAGGGAGGTGTTTCCTGAAGGACTGGGAATGGACGCTGGACTGACAAACCTGCAGATACTCGGTACCGGAAGCAGTTCTGCTTGGCCCACTTGTCGGGTATGTGACCGGACGCACAGGAATCAGTGTAGGAGAGACAGGTGGGGCCAGATTGTAGAGAACTGCGCATGCCAGGTGTACCGTGTAGGGTACAGGTTTGGCTGCTAAAGCAGGGAGACCCAAATAACAGTGGCTTGAACAACGTGCAAGCTGATGTCTCTCGGACACAGCGGTTCCGCGCTGCGCAGTCACCTGCTCCGAGAGGTCACGGAGGAACCCAGGCATTAACTCTTGTTCTCCACCATCCTCTAGATGTTGCCTCCTTCCCACAGTCCTTGGCAGCTCACCACCACCTCCGCCCGAAAGGGAAAGGGGGGCTCTCCCTTTCCCTTTACGGGCGCAGCCTCAAAAATGCACACACCCCTCCCTCCCACCCACTCCGTCTGGCCAGAACATGTTCATGGGATCCCTCCCAGCTACAGGGGAAGCTGGGAGCGCCAGGTGCACGTCTGGAAACGGGATTCAGGAGAGGAAGGGAAATGAACACTGGGGGACAGCCTGTATTCTGCCACACCAGGCCAAGGAGTGGGTTCCCCAAAGAATGATCCAAGGAATGCTGGGAGGTAGAGAGGCACCCCCGCATACCATTTCCATGGCCTCAAAAGTTTGGGAAATGTTTCATGCTGTGTTTTATTTTAGGATATCCACAGTGTGGGGGGGGCGGGGTTGGGGGAGCATATTAAAAGCCTTGAAAGGTCCTGAAGAAAAAAACCCAGGGTTTCCTAAACTTATTTTATCGCAAAGTCCATTTTGGGAAGTTTAACACCTACTAAAATTCTACTGATAAGTCCTTTCAAACCAAAAAGTTACTAAAAAATTCTACTGAACACACTTTGGAGAGTAGGAAGCGGTAAAGACTTGAATGAGGTGGTGTGACCCGTCCAGGCTGGCCTGCGTGAGAGGATGGCGGGCAGCGTGTGTCGTGACACCACCGCTGTCGTTCACAGAGGTGCCACCTTGCAGGCCGCCCCTAAAGTGCTCGCTCCTCAGAGGAATCGTGTCTGAAACGCTCTGAATCTTTGTGTGCAGAAGTCTGTGCAGATCAGAACGGAAGCGGGCCCGCGGCTCCACATTGAACCTCCTCTGGACTATTCTGAAGACTTTGAGACGTGTGGGGACGTGACTGTCAAGGCAAAGGATGCTTCTGGAGATCGTCCACAGGTAGGACAGGCCTCAGCTCAGGGCTATAGCGGCTCTTGGGGGCGCTGTCTAGCAGTTACTTATCTCTTCCCTTACTCACGCCCCTGCCCTTTTGCAGTCTCTCATTCATTTCCCACACTTGAAGGAGCACACAGACCACATGCTAGACGCTCCGCCAGGCACCTGGTCAGTAAGGCTGGTGTCTGACCCGAGAGAGGCCACAGCATACCATCCCTCTACCGCCAGAGGGAGCTGAGAGGTGGGGCAAGGTGTGGCGGGACCAGGAGGGAGAGTATCCAGAAAGGCTTCCTGGAGGGAGTGACATTTGCCTGGGTCCTAAAAGCTGGGTGAGAGTGTGAGGGCAAGGAGGTGAGGGTAAGCAGGCAGAGCTGATACTCAGCCTGTCTGCACCTGTATGCACGCGCCTGTTGTTGTTAATTTTTTTTTTTTTAGTGAGGAAGATTTGCCCTAAGCTAACATCCGTTGCCAATCTTCCTCTTTTTTTTTTTTTTTTTTTTTTTGCTTTAGGAAGATTAGCCCTGAGCTAACATCTGTGCCAATCTTCCTCTGCTTTGTATGTGGGATGCCTCCACAGCATGGCTGATGAGTAGAGTAGGTCTGCGGCCAGGATCCAAACCCGCAAACCCGGGCCACTGAAGCGGAGCACGCGGAACTTTAATAACTACTCAACCACGGGGCCGGCCCCTGTTGTTACATATTTTGAATTTCACCCCTGGGGCAGCAGAAGCCACACGTGGAAACACCCAGAAGCCCTGTGTAGCTGTAGCTCAGAGTGCATAGCCCTGCCGCAGCTGACGATGCTGACGACCGGGGCGTTTCACTCCCCTTGCGCAAACATCATTTCCTTTCTGAAATCCTGGGAACTGTGGTGGTACACCCCAGTCTTCCCTTTGACCAGCATTTGCCAGGCACCTACTTGTGAGCGTCAGGCCCTGTCCTAGGCACCAGAGACACAGAAATGAACAAAACTGACGAGGGGCCTATTCCTCAGCAACTTAACGTTCTGGGAGGGAAACGGACAGTGAAGAATAAAAAGATAAAGAAAGAATAAAACCAAGAAATAAATAATGAGATAATTTCAGGTATTGATAGGTGTTCTGTAAAGAAAACAAGAGGGAGATGGGACAGCAGGTGGTGTGGGGGAGAGGGCAACATTAGACAGGGTAGAGAGGGAAGGAACGCTTCTCTCAGGTATGACAGTTCGGCTGAAACCTGACGGATAAGAAGGAGCCTGCCTGGCAGCGAGCAGTGGGAAAAGCATTCCAGGCAGAGGGAACAGCAAGGACAGATGACTTGAGGCTGGGCTTGTTCAAGGAGCACAGTGCAGGCACCACGTGAGTGAGGGCGAGTGTAGAGTGAGGTGAGGCTGGAGAGGTGGGGGCAGACCCCCCACAGGCAGTGCACAGTGACCTGGGCGCAGGCAGGGGTGGGGGCGGATGGTTGGATCTTATTCCAAGGGCATCATTTTTATACGTAGAATGAATGAGTAGGTCATCTTTGTGGTATGTACGAGCAAAATTATCGAAAGGTGGCTGGTCAAAGCCAGTGCTAAGCCAGTCCCTGCCCCGTTTGCCAGAATGCATTTGTTCAGCTGTGGTCCCAGGCTGCAGATTTGATAGCCTCACCAGAAGGACGGAATCTTTCTTCCGCATGTCTCTTCTGTACCAAAAACCTGCTCTCAGGAAATGAAAATCACGCATAAAGGCGATGGGAATGTTGTCCAGGAAACGTTCCTCTGATCAGTGTTGCATGCTGCTGTTTCCGTCTTTGCTCAGAGAGGAAGGACAGTTAAGGAGCAAGGGATCGCTTTATTTCACATCCCGCCTGCAAAAAGTCTGAAAGTTAATTGGAAATGTTTGCCTTCCTGGAAAAAGAAAGTCCTTTTCTATGGAATGACCCAATGACCTTGTTTCTTAAACAGTCCATAGAAATGGGATTTTACATAAGCAAAATTGTGGACTTGATTGCCTTTAACACACGCCTCCACATAACACACAGACACACACACACACTTGCCTTTGAATCAACCACACCGTCCCCTGCTCAGGATCAGTCAGTGCAAAGAGCCTTCAGTTTCTCTTGGTTTGGGAGGCTGGTTTTTAGCCCAGTTCAGTCTGTTCCAGTCCCAGCCCTGCCCCATGTCACAGGCTGTGTGCTACCCTTCAAGCAGGAGGCGTGGTTCTTCCCTCTTCCCCTTTGGCCCAGCATTTGGCACCTCCTGTTAAAAGAACATCTCTTCCTTCCTTTGCAAGCCCCCAAGCTCCCTGCAACACAAGGCAGCCTGTTCCTCACCAGCTATTAGGCTCCATTAGCATTCCTGTGTGCATGTGCTCCGAATCAGCATCGCTGTGCTCCGCCAGCACTTAATTTTCTCCACTATGAGTGCTTGATTGTATTTCTTTCTTTCCCTTTTTTCCCCATCTTGAGGGGGCACTCCTTACGGCTTCACAGTCAATTTCCCCTTGGAGTTATTTTCCTGCTAAGTGAAAGAGTAAAATAGCATCATCGCCAGTTTTCGGCAAAGGCAGAAGCCTTAAGAGATACAATCTGAACAGGGAAAGAAAAAAGTGCGCAGCTAAATATACTCAGCCACCTCGCCCTGTTTGCAAGTGCAGCCTGAAATGGAGCAAAAGGAAATGCATGTCCGCGTGTGTACTTTTCATCTGACCTTCGCTGTTGAAACACACCAGCCTTTTCGCCTTCAATCATATCCTTAGTGAACTTCAATTTCTTGGCGGCTCTGGGTTCACAGACTGGCACGCTGCAGACATGTTCTCTTGGCCTCCACCCTGTTGACTTGCACAGTGCTTTTAAAAGATGTGAATTACTAGCTGACATTTAAGAATCAGGAGACTCCATGTCAAAATCTGAATTTGGGGCTTCTCTTGAAAAATCGGAAGATTTGGGAACCACATTCTTACACAGCAGCAATGACTAGAGCTGAGGAGCAGCCGTACCCTTAGACAAGTATGTGCACTCCAATGTGCCATAGTCCCTACCAGGGGTCCCAGGCAGTGTTCTAGACACTGCAGATAGAACAGACAATAAACAAGTATATAATACACCCGCAGGTGATAGGGCTTATAAGCGAACTAGAGCAGAGTAAGGGGCTGGAGAGAGATAGGCAGGGATGGGGCTTATATTATATGGGACGGCAGAGCTTCCCCTTTTTGGGGCTACGTGAGCAGAGGCCTCGAGGAAGCCAGGGAGTGAGCCACGTGGAGAAGAGCAACCCAGGCACAGGGAGCAGCAGGTGCAGAGGCCCTGAGGCGGGCGGACGGCAGGGAGGCCAGTGTGGCAGGAGCTGAGTGAGCGAGGGGAGGAGGAAGAGGAGGTGAGGCCAGAGAAGTAACCAAGGCTGAGATGGCAGAGGGCTTTGAGGGCCATGGTAAGGGGAGGGATTCTACTTTGAGTCAGAGGAGAAGCCATCGTGGGGTTTTGAGCAGCTGAGCAACTCCGAGGAGAGGAGGGCACCTCTGTCCAGAGAATTCTGCCAAAGTGCCAGGTCTTAGTCCTGTTGGCTGTGCTTGGGCTCTGTGCTGCAATGGATGATAAGGCTCCATTTAAATGCTCTCACTCCATTTAAGTATCAGGACTTAAACAAAGTGTACATTTTTTTCTATTATTAAGATACCTTTTTTCCCTGATAATGCTCCATCAATATAAAAAATTCAAATGATATAAAGAAAACAAAAGTCCTTTCATAATCCCATTGCCCAGAGATCGTTACTGAGAATAGATGGGAATATAAGCATCCAGACTAAAAATTGCATATATTTATTCTATTTATTGTATGTATATATTAATTATATCTAAGAGGAGATAGTCTGGAATGTTCTGGTCCTGGCCTGTTCCCAGTGGGTGGTATTTCCTGAGTTTAGTTATCTTATCAGTCCCTGAGAGCGTGACGGGTGATGGGAAGACTTGACCACCCCAACATCTTCTAGAATGCTGTCTCTGTGGTTTTTTTCCATTCTGTGGATCCTGGAGTGGGGTGAATTGGATATTTGCCCACAATTACAATTCAGTGTTTTAAAGCATTGTTACTTGATGACACATGCAAACAACTAAAGACTTCTCATAACCCCTGTGCCATCGGCAGGAGTGCCGTGTGTAGACTCTGCCGTGGCCCGGGACAGCTCGCTCACCCATCGCTACTGTGTAGATTAGGCGGTTGTGCCATCCAGGCCAAGCATCCCCCAGTGGAACACCCCGCCCCACCCTGTCCCAGGCAGGGCTCCTCAGCAGATCTACTCGTTTGCCCTTCATTCATTTCAATGGCAAGACTTGAAAAATGAGGGATCATTTTAAGGCATTTCCATTGTCTGGGTACTTCTGCTGTTTTGGATTGCCATATAAATAACCTTTGAGTGAGTGCCTTTTTCTTCTTTATTTTTTATTGTTATTTTCACATAAATGGGATGATACCATCTACAGTATTTGGTAATCCCACCTTTTTTACCCAGCAACGTGCCATGGCCATCTCTCCACACTGGTGCTCACTCAGCCATCTGAACTCGGTGGCTCAGAGCACTGTTGAGGCTGTTGGTGGCCTCGGTTGAGTCCTGGTCCTCTTACTGGCTGTGTTCATGCAATGGTGTTGGTAAAGCAGGGATGAGTTTGATCGGATCAGTGTTGGGAGCGAGAGCAGAGAATGACTTAGTGAGGAGAGACACGGGAGGCATGGAGACCAGTAGAGAGATCAAGGACGCAGCACATCTTCAGGGACAGAAGTTGCTTTTACCACGCCCAGTTCTCTCTGCTTGTCCCTAGGAGACCAGATCTCCCAGCAGCACAACACCCTGTGATTCTAATTTCTCCCTTCTGAATGCACACGGACGCCCTGACCCTCCAAGCAGTATGGACAAAGAAAGGATCCTCTTAACTATTCAGGATATAATGGTAAGATCGATTTTCCTCATCCTAACTGTGAAGGGCCAGGGTCTTTTCTGTAGCCAAGCAGCTGGGCCATAGGCTAGGTGCCCCAAGAGGTTCTTCATTTACACCTAGGAAAATGACACAAATAACAACAGGATTTGGCTTTAACAAGAAGCCTTTGCCCACCCACCAGAAGGTTTAAAACAACACAAGAGAGATTCAACTGAATGAGATTATTTTGTTTTGATGATAATGAAAGCTCACGTTAAATGAACACTTACTGAGTGCCAAGCACTGTGTGGAGTGTGTAACATCCATCTCTGCATTGATCCTGTGAGTTAGATGCCTGGTATTTTTGTTCCCATTTTATAGTTTGAGGAATAGAAAAATGATGTTGCTCGCCCAGGCCTCAGAGAAGCCCAGATTGGAAACCCAGACCCCATGACTCCTTGTTCCTCAGAATTAACAATCACAGGTTGGGACCTGCACTGACCTGTTTTTGCTTCCCAAAGCGCCCAGCTCTCTGTAGGGGCACAGTCTGTTGTGAGTATTATTGATGTTCTGCCTGGGAGCAAGGTGTTCAGAGGTGGCCATCCATCAGTTATGCTTAACTGTTTTAAACAATGATCAAGAAGATCTCTCCTCTGCCAAATATCTCCCCAATGACCCCATAGCTGGGAAGGTTGATGAAAAATGTTTTTCAAAAATGAAATCCAATAAGGAAACAACCAGACAAAGCCAAATTGAGGTACAGTCTATAAAACAACTGGCCTGGAGTCTTCAAAAGTGTCAGTGGCCTGTGAGACAGAGAAAGCCTGTTCCAGATTAAAGGAGGCTAGAGAGATGCCACAATAATGTGATATGAGACCCTTGGGGAGGGGGGTTGCTATAAATTTAAGGATGGTTTTGGGAAACAAAATTTGAATATTAACTATTTTAGATAATAATATCATATTGATGTTAAATTTCCTGACTTTGACAATTATATTGTGGTTTTGTAAGAGAAGGTTGTTGTTCTCAGGTTTTCTGAGAATCAGTGAGGAATTGGTGAATGTAGGTGAAGAGTATTTTGGAGTTCATTATACCCTTCTATTATACTATTCTGATAAATTTTCTGTGGGTTTTACATTTTTTTCAAAATAAAAAGTTTTTAAAAAGAAGGAGGAGATAAGCTGCTTCAATAGAGCTAAGCATCAGCAAAGGAAGAAATACAGAAAAGTAAAAAAGGAGACCTGGTTTAAAAAGCTTAATGGGATTGTATTCGTGTCAGTTTCCTGACTGTGCTATTGTGCTACAGTTGTGCAAGATGTTACCATCAGAGGAAACTGGATGAAGGTTGCCTGGTATCTCCCTGTATTATTTCTTATACACGGCATGTGAAATCTACAATTAGCTCAAAAAAAAAAGTGAAAAACTAAATAAATAAACACAAATGCCCAGGTCCTGCCACCCAGAGGTCCTGATTCTGATCCTGGGTTTGGGCTCAGGCATGGGTCTTTTTTTAAACCCGTGACTGTAATTTGCAGCAATGTTGGAGAACCACAGTTATAAGGAAAAGATAGAACTGTGGATCTCAAAATTTGATATGCACGAGAATCACTAAGGATATTTGTTTAAAATGCATACTTTGGGTCTAACTTTTCAGCTGACAGAGTTTATACATAAGAGGTGTAGGGGGAGTTTTTAACAGAAGAACTGCTGGTGATTCTCACCCAGAAGGTCTGAAGCTTAGTCTACCTCAAGGGGAAGGAGAGTCTTGGAAATAATTTGGACTTTGTGATTTGGATTTGGGGACTATAGAAGAAAGAAATTTAAAAATTCTAAGTTAAAATCTCTTCTACGTCACACAAAATTAAGATAACAGTCAAGTAAAAAATAAAATAAAACAACAACAAGAATCCACAGAGAATCACAAAAGCCAGAAGGGGATGGAAGGGGGCTCTGACCTTGTCTTCAAAACCACATCCTGCACTTCTGGAAACTCAGGTGGAAGGGGATGTCACTTAAAATAATAAACGAGGGCCGGCCCCGTGGCTTAGCGGTTAAGTGTGCGCACTCCGCTACTGGCGGCCTGGGCGCGCACCGATGCACCGCTTCTCCGGCCATGCTGAGGCCGCGTCCCACGTACAGCAACTAGAAGGATGTGCAACTATGACACACAACTATCTACTGGGGCTTTGGGGGGAAAAAAAAGGAGGAGGATTGGCAATAGATGTTAGCTCAAAGCTGGTCTTCCTCAGCAAAAAAAGAGGAGGATTAGCACGGATGTTAGCTCAGGGCTGATCTTCCTCACAAATAAATAAATAAACAAACAAACGATACGGAAGCACAATAGCTCCTGACAACATCTCCTGTGTCACAGATTGATTCCTATCCAGAATATTGACCATTAGTATCAAGAAAAGACTAAATTAGGGCCAGCCCCCGTGGCCTAGTGGTTGAGTTCAGTGCGCTGCGCTTTGGTGGCCCCGGTTTGGTTCCTGGGCGTGGACCTACACCACTCGTCTGTCAGTGGCCATACTGTGGTGGCAGCTCACATATGAAAACAGGAAGATTGGCAACGGATGTTAGCTCAGGGCGAATCTTCCTCAGCAAAAAAAAAAGAAAAAAAGAAAAGACTAAATTATATTCTACATACTTTTTTAGGAAGACAAGGAATCTTAATATATTTTAGAAATATTTTTATATAAAATTATTTTATTTAGGTTTTTGAATATTTAAAGAGGTGAATTTTAGATAAATAGAAAATTGATTTTGTATTATATTAAGAATGAATATACACTCCTCATATTTGGTTTTTCTCACTTTGGTCACATTCAGAATATGTCTTAAACTTGAGAAAAAACAATCCAAAGAAAATAGGGGCGTGTAGGAGAGTTAGTTATGACTTGAAAAAATTATGCTCAAATTCAAGATAAGGGTAGGAACATAGTAAAGAATGGTAGAGGGTGTAGCTAAAGGGGAGGGCCTGGACCCATGACAGCAAGGACCAACTTTAGCTCATAGATGTGTTTTGTTGGCTGGCCTGATGTTGTGCTGTGGTTGTCATTGTTGCTGTCCTATTTTGAATTAAAAACTTTTATTCTGAGTGTGCACCAGTTTGCCCTGGTCCCCACCACTCCCTATTGTGTGACAGAGACTCACATGGCCACTTTACACTACATTGCATCTTCTGAAGATGCTGGAGTTTGTGACTTCTGTTTTAGGGAGTAGAAAGAGCAAGTGACTGAGACCCAGCAAGCCTGGAGAGGGTAGTTTGGGCTTTTCCATAAACTCTATGGGGCCTTGGCTAAGTCACACTCTTTTGGAGCCCCCATTTCCTCCCCTACGACAAGAACGGTTAGATTAGGTATTTCCTGTGCCTGTCGGCTCTGAAATCATAAATCCTAGGTGGAGTTTATAGGTGTTCCCATACAGCCATACCTCAGAGATATGCGGGTTTGGTTCCAGACCACCGCAATAAAGCGAATATCACGATAAAGCAAATATCACGATAAAGCGAGTCACACGAATTTTTTGGTTTCCCAGTGCATATAAAAGTTATGTTTACACGGTACTATAATCTATTAGTATGCAATAGCATTATGTCTAAAAAAACAATGTACATACCTTAATTTAAAAATATTTTATTGCTAAAAAATGCTAACCATCATCTGAGCCTGCAGCAAGTCATAATCTTTTTGCTGGTGGAGGGTCGTGCGCCTTGATGTTGATGGCTGCTGACTGATCAGGGTGGTGGTTGCTGAAGGTTGGGGTGGCTGTGTGATAAGATTCTTAAAATAAGACAATAATGAAGTTTGCTGCATCGATTGATGTTCCTTTCACAGATGATTTCTCTGTAGCATGGCAATGCTGTTTGACAGCATTTTACCCACAGAACTTCTTTCAAAATTGGAGTCAGTCCTCTCAGACCCTGCCAATGCTTCATCAACTAAGTTTATGTAATACTCTAAATCCTTTCTTGTCATTTCAACCATCTTCATAGCATCTTCACCAGGAGTAGAATCCATCTCAAGAAACCACTTTCTTTTCTCATCCAGAGGAAATAACTCCTCATCTGTTAGTTTTATCATGAGATTGTAGCAATTCAGTCACCTCTTCAGGCTCCACTTCTAATTCTAGTTCTCTTGCTGTTTCCACCACATCTGCAGTTACTTCCCCCACTGAAATCTTGAACCTCTCAAAGTCATCCATGAGAGCTGGAATCAACTTCTTCCAAACTCCTGTTAATGTTGATATTTTGACCTCTTCCCATGAATCACAAAAGTTCTTAATGTTATCTAGAATGGTGAATCCTTTCCAGGTTTTCAATTTACTTTGCCCAGATTCATCAGAGAAATCACTATCTATAGCAACTATAGCCTTATGAAATGTATTTCTTAAATAATAAGACTTGAAAGTCGAAATTACTCCTTAATCCATGGGCTTCAGAATGGGTGTTGTGTTAGCAGGCATGAAAACAACATTAATCTCATTGTACCTCTGCATCAGAGCTCTTGGGTGACCAGATACATTGTCAATGAGCAGTAATATTTTGAAAGGAATGTTTTTCTGAGCAGTAGGTCTCAACAGGGAGCTTAAAATATTCAGTAAACGTGTTGTAAACATGTGTAAACAGATGTGCTGTCATCCAGGCTTTGCTGCTCCATTTATAGAGCACAGGCAGAGTGGAGTTAGCACAATTCTTGAGGGCCCTAAGATTTTCAGAATGGTAAAAGGAGCATTGGCTTCAACTTAAAGTCACCAGCTGCATTAGCCTCTAACAAGAGAGTCAGCCTGTCCTTTGAAGCTTTGAAGCCAGGCATTGATTTCTCCTCTCCAGCTATGAAAGTCCTAGATGGCATCTTCTTCCAATATAAGGCTGTGTCATCTACACTGAAAGTCTGTTGTTTAGTGCAGCCACCTGCATTAATCATCTTAGCTAGATCTTCTAGATAACTTGCTGCAGCTTCTACATCAGCGCTTGCTGCCTCATCTTGCACTTTTATGTTATGGAGATGGCTTCTTTCCTTAAACCTCACGAACCAACCTCTTCTGGCTTCAGACTTCTGTTCTGCAGCTTCCTCACCTCTCTCAGCCTGCAGAGAATTGAAGAGAATTAGAGCCTTGCTCTGGGTTAGACTGTGGTTTAAGGGAACCTTGTGGCTGGTTTGGGGATCTTCTGTCCAGACCACTAAAACTTTCTCTATATCAGCAATAAGGCTGTTTCACTTTCCTATCAGTTGTGTGTTCACTAAAGTAGCACTTTTAATTTCCTTCAAGAACTTTTCCTCTCATTCACAACTTGGCTAACTCTTTGGCACAAGAGGCCTAGCTTTCGGCCTATCTCAGCCTTCAATGTGCCTTTCTCACGAAGTTAATCATTTCTAGCTTTTGATTTAAAGTGAGAGATGTGCACCTTGAACATTTGTAGGCCATTGTAGGGTTATTAATTGGCCTAATTTCAATGTTGTGTGTCAGGGAGTAGGGAGGCCTGAGGAGAGGGAGAGAGACAGGGGAGTGGTTGGTTGGTGGAGCAGTAGGAACACACACAATATTTATCGAGTTTGCTGTCTCATATGGACATGGTTCATGGCACCCTGAAACAATTACAATAGCAAAATCAAAGATCACTGATGACGGATCACCATGACAAATATAATAATAATGAAAAAGTTTGAAATATTGCGAGAATTACCAAAATGTGAGAGACACGAATGAGCAAATGCTGTTGGAAAAATGGCGCCAATAGACTTGCTCAATGCAGGGTTGCCACAAACCTTCAATTTGTAAAAAATGCAATTATCTGTAAAGCACAATAAAGCAAAGCACAATAAAACGAGGTATGCCTGTATGGCAAAATCCACAGGAGTAGAGGATACATGATAGTTCATGGAGCCCCCACTCATCCAAGGACTATTTCTGTAGGTCATTTGCAAGTTACATATTTAGGGCTTGAAATACCCTTCCTCCACCCCAGATCTAAGCTTCATGATGGCAGAGATGTGCACTATCTCATTTCTTGCTGTGTCTCTGGTCCCTAGAAAAGTGCTTGGCATAGAGTTAGTTTGCAAATAAATCTTTGTTAAGCAAGTGAATTGAAGAATTGATTGACTCATTGAGGGAGGGAGTGGTGTAGATGTTGCTAGGCACCCTGGCCAGCCCACACAGCTGAGTTCAGTCATCACATCGCTGAGTTATAATTACAGTGACAGTATTTTCCAAACTATGAATCAGGACACATAATCTGACAAAGAATTTTTGTGCTGCTTGAGGTAGAAGAGTCAAGTTGGGAGATGTAGTTTGGATCCTGAAATACTGGATTTCTGGCATGCAGTGCTAATTAAAACGAGTGTTGTAAGTGACATGAGTGAGGCAGATGGGGTCACAAGCACAGCACTTGACCTGGGTGTCAGGGCATGGCAGGGACTGGTCGGGATGTAGGGAACTGTCTCTGCACAGCTCGGCTGACTGTCATCCTGTGGAAGTAGGGGCCCAGTGGTATCAGGCTTTCTAGTTTTAAAAGAAGCCAAGTATCTGGGTTCATATTCAATTTCTCCCAATTTTTTTACGTTGGTAACTAATTCACGATTTTCTATGGACCAAACAAAATATGCCTGCTGGCCAGATTTGGTCTTCAGATCACTGGCTTAGACAATGAAAGCTTTGTCAGTTCCTGACAAGAGAGGAGGAAGAGGTCTTTCTCCTTCCCAGTGGTGCTTGAATTAGCCCCTCTGGTACCCAGAACCATCAGGGGCATGGTGTCCTGAATGCACCCAGCAATGCCCAGCTGGACAGCTCAGACCAAAGGACCACCTGGCTGATGGCATGAGGCAGGGCCCTGGCAGGTGGGTCAGACAGCACAAGGGCAGCTGAGCAGGAATAATTCAGTGACGAGCGTGAATGATTCATGTGGAATGATGCTGAGCAAGCACTAAATGCCCATGAAATGCGGGTCCAGAAGTGAGGGATGCAGTGATCCTTTCACCCAATAGAGCACTTCTATAAGTGAAGACACTGGATGGCATCTGACTTCCTAAAGCATCTTTTGCAATTTTAATGAAAATAAAGAATGACTTCTGAATCAATATTAGAATAAGTAATCTTTTTTATTTCTTGCATTTATAGCCTACTTAGAATTTCTTTGGCGTTTTCACATTTTTTGTATCATTTTATATACTATCTAATGCATGAGTGCTTTCTCATCAGGAAAGATTTGAACAATTAAGAAGTAAACTGAGTAAAATATGAAAAGCTCTCTACCACCCAGCCAAACCATGCCCAGCTTTTAGTTCTATTGAGCATTTATACTTTATTTTGTCATGCATTCATTCATTGTTTTCTATTCTGTTCATTTGTACTTTTATCTTGATCCTTCCCTAAACTTTTTGGTTTAATTTATGGCTTTGTTTCTCCCCCACCCCCACCCCATAACCTGGCTTCTGAAGTTAATTGTTTAATTCATTTATTATCAGTCTTGTTTTCTGATATTTCAATTTTAAGGCTATAAAATTTCCTCTGAATACTGCTTTGTCCTTATCTCAGAAATTTTGCTTTGTACGCAGTGTTTTCGTTGTCATTTATTTCTATTGGTTTGTGATTTTAGGGATTTTTTTTCTCTTTTTTTTATTTAGAAGAGTTTTTACAAATGTTCCACATAAAGAAGGTTTTTTGTTTTGGTCTGTTTTGGAGGTTTTTCTGCTATCTCTCTATGTTAATTTTTTTTTTTTTTTCGCTGAGGAAGATTCAGGCTAAGCTAACATCCGCTGCCAGTCTTCCTCTTTTCGTATGTGAGCTGTGGCCATAGCATGGCCACTGAGAGGCAAGTGGTGTGGGTCCACACCTGGGAACCAAACCTGGGCCACTGAAGCAGAGCATGCCGAACTCAACCACTAGGCCACTGGGGCTGGCCCGCTCTATGTTAATTTTTAATTTTACTACATTATGATTAGAGATTGGACTATTTGATTTCTGTTTTTTGGAAGTTTTTGAGGTTTTGTTTGTGGCTTACCAGATCATTTTTATGAATGCTCCATGGTATTTCAAAAGGATAATCATTCTCTTTTTGGTATAAAGTTCTCAATATATCTATTAAACCAAGCTATTAATTGTGCTATTTAACCTGGTGATTGTGTATGTCCCAGTATGGTTCCAGGCCACCTATATCAGAATCACCTGGGCTTCTATTAAAATGTAAGTTCTCACACCCCCTCAAAGATACAGATGTGGGTTTGGAGGGGGTGTAATCTGCATTTTTAGTAAGCCTCCCAGGAAATTCTTATGCTTATTAGCAAACCACTGCAGTAGATCCCTACTTAACTTTTGTCTATTTAATCTGGTTGATTTCTGTGAACTTGTTGATTTTCCCTTATATTTCTCTGTTTTTGCTTCACATGTTTCAAATCTGTCATTGTGTGCATATAGAGTCCAAATGTTTTCTGATAGAGTGTACCTTTTATCCATATGAATATATCAGTATCATTATCTTTGTCACATTTAAAGTACTGGCTGGGCCTTTTCAGTCTAAAGGTTTGTCTCTTCTTTTAGCACTAGAGAATGTTCATTTATTATTGTTATTATTATTTTCCATTGTTTCTGTTCTGTCCTCTGGAGCTTCTGTTGGACAAATGTTGGCTAAGGTCTATCCTTCAAGTCTCTTAATTTTTCTTTCATATTTTTCTTTTTGTCTTTTTATACTATGTTCTTGTAAGATTGTTTGGCTTGAATTTCTAGCATGCTTAATTAGTCACTTTTTAGTTCTTTCTGCTATTTAGTTTATCTTTTTAAAAATGTTAATGGTAAAATTAAAACTTTTAAGATTTCTAGTTGTTTCTTTTTCATAGATGAAATGTCCTCTTAAATTTCTCCTGAGATATTAATTTTCAGTATTCTAAAGTCTTCCTTTATTTGTTCTATTAACTCTCTTTCATTAGATGTTAGCTCTTTTGTTAATTAAGTTTGGTGCCGATCTTTCAGAGTTGATTTTCCACAAATTTTTGGTCATTCTTGGTTGTCTGCTCCTCTTTGTATTTGAGAATCCCTCTTCCTCTGCCTGTTCTATTTGATGTAACCTGCCCCTGGTGATTGTGGGGTTGGGGCCCAAAATGCTCCTGGAAGCTGTGCACCTCAGCTTGTCTTCCAGGTATTGGAGTTCCTAGCCTGTCTTGGGGACATTGACCTCGTGGGGCGTTGCCCTGCCTTCCTGCCCCAGTGCCCACACTCTGGGCTTCAGCCTGTGGGTGAGCACCTCTGTACATAACACAGCTGGGGAGGTGCTGGTAGCCTAAGAGCAGCCCCCAATGAATGCCCCAGGGCTTCCTCTTACTCCACCTTGACTCTGGACTCAGCTATACACATACACACTGTTCTTCCCATGGAAAATTTTACTGCCCATGTCTTTGATCTGTAGTTTCTTCTACTTTTACTTCTTCACAGATGTGATCTCTGCTCTCTGTCTTTCAGGAATTCCTCAAAATGCCTAGTCATCTGGCAGCGTTCTTTGCCGTTCGGTCTCTATCCCGCCGTCCCTGTCCAATTTCCCTCTGTTGATCCTTCAGCCAGCCCCCTGCTCTGGGCAGGCTCAGGTGAGGCAGCCACGGCACGCTGATGCCGAGGGGTTTGCTTGTGGCCTCACTGCCAGGAAATGGCTGGGCAGGCTCCAGAGCCCTTCTGCTTCCTGAGTCTGTGCTCTTTCTCTTCCATTTCCTCTTCCATCCCTAAGACAAGGATGGCTTTTTTGTTCATAATAATGGACATTAAAGACTGAATTCTGAGGTACTTCACAAGTAAATTTAGCTTTGAATGAAAATTAATAATAAAAAATCCAAGGTTGAATGGGGGAAGTAAGAAAGTATCAGAAAACTAAAAATATTGCACAGGTATTTAAAGCTTAGGTATAACTCGAATTTTCTTAGCCATAGTTTCATCAGAATTGATGTAGGGGAATGTGATTTTAAAAATACACAGTGTGAGGGGCTGGCCTGGTGGTGTAGTGGTTAAGTTCGCACGCTATGCTTCAGCAGCCTGGGGTTTGCAAGTTCAGATCCCAGGCGCAGACCTACACGCCACTTATGAAAGCAGAGGAAGATGGGCACAAATGTTAGCCCAGGGCTAGTCTTCCTCAGCAAAAAGAGGAGGATTGGCAACAGATGTTAGCTCAGGACTAATCTTCCTCATCCAAAAAAAAAAAAAAAATACACAGCATGACCCCTAAAGTTAGGGCTCAGATCACTTTATTTTGGGAAGTTTGTGATCTAGGAGCCACCAGGCTTGAGGCGTGGGCTGGTAAGCCTTAGGTTTGGTTTCTTGACACTCTTTACACTTGTAATTTCTTATGGAATGGCTGTCTTTGTTGCCAGATTATAAATTCCATGAGAAAAGGGACTCTGTCTTATTCATCACTCTATCCCTAGCACTTAGCAACAGACCTGCTTGTGGGGACAAATATATTCAACAATAAATATTTGTTGAATAAGTGAATGAATGAAAAGAAGAACAATTAGTCAATTAACCCCTCAATGCAGGGTAAAAATCCTTTCTGGGCCAGGCAGGTTACTTTCAATGTGTAAAATGGCTCATATAAGGCGATAGGAGTTAGTGGGAATTATTGCAACTAACAGTGCATGCCAGACTAAAGGCATTCAAATCCCAATTTTATAAAACTGCCAACCAAATGAGAGCCATTATTGGGGGTTGGCGGGAAGGAGGGGACTTGGCTGCACATCAGTGACCTCTACCCCAGAGATTGCTGCTTCCTCTTGGGGACTATCTTAAAGTATCCATTGTGGCTCCGTGGTCTAAACATCTGATCTTCTTGTAGACAAAATCACTAGGGTCTGAGAAATAATGAAGAATATGCTGTCATCTGAATTTTAAATTTTCTGTAAAAACAAGACCCCTTAAAGCAATCACGAAACACTAATTCATAGCTATTATCTCATTGCATCTGTTCAACAACCTTGTCAAGTTGTCAGGGCACATTTTCCCACATTAGAGCTGGGGGTTTGAGGCTCAGAGACTTGCTTGGGGACACAGGGCCTCTGGAGTTGGGCCCAGAGCCCAGGCCCAGAATTTAGACCAGGCTGTTCCCCTTTCTAAGTGTAGTTAGAGGTTTAATGCTTCATCCACTAACACTTAATACACACTGTAACACGTTTAGTGGCCTCAAGGCAGCTTTGTGTTGAAAGCTCTTAAGGGCAGGTTTCATCAGTTCCATGCAGGCCAGTGGACAGTCGCTGAGCACCTGACTTTCATCCTGCTGTAGAGACCACTTACTTCCAAAGCACTGGTGCCAGGCAGGGAATAAACCTGGGCACATGGCGAAGAGCTTGGTCTTTGGAGTCAGACAGTCCTTCATCCAAACTGGCTCTGCTAGCCGTGTTGCTAGCCGTGTGACCTTGGGCTGGTCCTTAGGTGCCCTGAGCCTGTAAGACAAGGATACCTACCAGGGTGGTGGGAGGCTGCAATGAGATAAGGTGCATAGAGAGGTTAGCTTGGTGCCCAATAGATAGCAAAAGCTTCGTAATTGGAGGCTGCTACTGCTGTTGTTATAGTTCTTGTTCCTATTATTGCACACATCTCATGTTTTGTGGTCTCTGGTTTCGCTTTTTTCCTAGCCCAGCAGAAAGAGACAGATCAGGCATGTAAGGCACTGATAGACTGACCCTCAACCTGCTGCTGCGTCTTAGTCAGTGGTCCGGCATCCGTCCCTCCCTCCGCTCCTCCCCGGCTCTTCAGCAAGGATGCTCATTTGTGTTCAGTCCCATCATCAGTTCTTCACCTGCAGTGTTTGCAGCCTGGCCTCCATGCACAGGGCTTTCCGTGGAAAGGGCTTGGACTTAACATTTGAACACTGAACGTTGAAATTGCAGATAACAAGGATTAAAGCAAAGTTATAAAGGAAGTTTTCACAGAGACATTTCTGGGTGACAGCTTCAAAGCAACTGGTAGACCCCCCAGCGTGGCTTCCCTTTGAAGCATCGGCAGGTTGGCTTTCAAAGCTACCAACCCAAGGTCCTCGTCTTTCCAGACAGAAAGGTTTTGAATGGCTTTCTCGAGGGAGCATTGCTGCTTAGTTCACCTCCCTTTGCCCCTGGAACAGATGGTTTTAGATCACGTGGGCATTACAAGGGCCTGGGTTCCTAAAGTTTGCTCACCCGGTGTGAGCAAATGTATTATTTTCCTTTGTGAAGAAGATACCAGCCAGGCAGAATATAGGCTTCCCTTTTATATATATTTTGTAAATACAATTATGGCATTTAAATTTGCATTAATTTGACAGAAGACAAACCAAATCGAAACAGGAGGAATTATTGAAATTCAAATTTATTTATCACAAGCGATGTTATTTCTTAAAATATCTCATCAGTTTAATAAATTATGAAAAAAATATCAAAAGGTCAGAGTTGCCATTTTGTAAACGTGTTTTCATTTAGGATGGATTTGAATTGACTGTCTGCTATGGAGGATGAGGCCAGGGGGGCACCCACACTGCCTGCCCTCTTGTGGTTTCTGTCAGCTTAGCTAAGGGCTTAGGTTTAGAACATTACTTTCTGGCCCATGACTGGAATGGGCACAATTGTCTAGTATTTATTCTGTCTCTAAGTGGCTGCAGTCTTCACCGTTAGACTTTTACTGGCTTCTCCGGGTCTGTGTTCTTTATTTGGATTTCACTCTTCATTGTTTGAGTTTTGTCCTCTGGGAGGGTTTTTCTGAGACGGGCTCATGGGTGGTCTATTCCCTGAGTTTCTTGCTATTGAGATTGGTGGCCTGTTTTTTCAAATCTGGACCACGTGATCAGATACGCTAAGTTCAACAGATGCTGCTCCATCATCTTCCAGCATCAAGCTGCTGTTCGCCACTTTCTGAGTCACTCTTTTGGGGACAGGATGTATTCCAGGGCTAGAGATCAGTGATTTTCAGACAACTGGCTGTCCAGGGTCCTCCACACCACTATCCCTACCACTCCTGTGGGGAATTTATTTATTTGCAGGAGGGACAGGATTTAAACATAAATGTAAATATATCATTTTTTTCTAATTACAAAGTTGGAAACATGCTTATAATAAAAAAATAAGTGAAGCAAAGCGGAAAAGAAAGTCCCCATAGTGCTACCTCCAGAGAGAACATTGTTAATAGTTTGGTGTTTATTTTTCCAGGCTTTCTGTATGTATATGTGCATACATACATACATACATACATACATAGAAACTAATAATTATTTTTAAAATTGGGTTTATACTATATGTACATTTTTTGACGTGCTTCTTTTTACTTAAACATATACTTGCTATCTTTCTGAGTAAGTGCAGACGATCTTCCTCATTCTCTGTAAGGCTGCCTGAGGCTCCGTTGACTCCTGTTTTGTTAGTAAGTTAATCCATCTCTTATTGGTGAGCATTTGGATCATTCTATGTTATAAAAGATGCCTCAATGGTCTTTGTATACCTAAGACTGGAGGATAAATTCCTGGCGGGCTGGGTTGGAGGGTATGCATATTGTTAATTTCTAGTCAGCCGTTTCTGTCATCTCAGCCTCCAAATACGTCTCAGAATACATCTCCCATCCCCACCTCTGCTGCCACCCTCATCTTTCACCTGCTACTGCAGCTGCAACTATTTGCCCTGTTTCCACTCTGGCCCCACCTCTCAAAATCCACTTGGTATCCAAAAGCCATAGTGATCTTTACAAACAGAGATGAGTGGGGCAGGCCTGGTGGTGTAGCAGTTAAGTCACGTGCTCCACTTTTGCGGCCCGGGGTTCACAGGTTCACGGGTTTGGATCCTGGGCGTGGACCTACACCACTCATCAAGCCATGCTGTGGTGGCATCCCATGTACAAAAAAGAGAAAGATTGGCACAGATGTTAGCTCAGCGACAATCTTCTTCAAGCAAAAAGAGGAAGATTGGCAATAAATGTTAGCTCAGAGCCGATCTTCCTCACCAAAAAAACTCCCCCAAAACAGAGATGAGATAATGTTGTGTCTGTTGTTTCTCTGCACCCTTCAGTGACCTCTCATTGTGCATAAAGCAAAATCCAGACTCTGCCCTGAGGCCTACAAGCCCTGCCCGTGTGTCCCTCCTCGCTCCCTGCCCTCCCCTCATTTGGTGTGCACTGCCCTGCAGCCATTGCTGCCTCCTGGCCTTTGCCTCTGCTATTCCTCCTGCCTGACTCACTGGTGCCGCAGACACTCACTGGGTGGTTCTTCTTCATTCAGCCTTCCCTGACCAGCTTTCCTCGGGGGCTCCTTCAGCCTGGTCACTGTCTGTCCCCTCATCCAGGCAGGCTCTTGCCTTCACAGTCCTGGCCACATCTGAAATGCCCCGTTTCTTTTCCTTTGTGCATCGATTGGCTGAGGCCTTGCTATCTGTTCCCCACCCTTACGTCAGCCCTTAGCACAGCGCCCTTAGCACGCCTGCATGTATGAATAAGTTAGCAGTAGTAGTTGCTGTATCATCCTCCCCGTTGGTTGGACCATGGCAGAATGCAAGAAAGTCTGTTTTACACTCGAATAATCTAGAAGGAGCAAGGAGCAGTGGCTGAGGGCAACAAGTCATGGCTCTGCCACTTAATCACTATGACAAGTTGAACCAGCTTAAAGGCTCTAAGCCTCAGTTCTCCAATTTTGGGGGACTCCCCAAATTCAGTCACTTAAAATGTGGGGTGGCAACATTGTGAAGGTAATGAAGAGGCTGGAGGGAGCCTGCTCAGCTGACCATGGTCTCAAGAATCCTAATGCCCCATCCAAATCCTTCCTGGAGCTGGCTGTACTTGGTGGCTCCACTCTGCCTTGGACATCAGTGGGGATGATTCTGGGCCCCAGAACTGACTGGGATTTCCTGGACAGTGACAGTGGTCTCCCAGCTAGAAATCTCTCAGCTAACTGGCACCCATTTTATCATTCTGATCCACAACGAATGGGCAAGAACACTGGGGATGCAGAGAGAGGGATTCTCCCACCATCTTCCCACCTAGCCTTGCCTCCTCCTCTGCAGAACTTAAGAGCTAAAGCTGACCCCATTGGAGAGTGGGTGTCAGGCTGAGAGCAGGAGCCGATAGCCTATCCTGTTTTAATGGAGTTCGTGTTATCACCGGGTTTCACTCTACCCCTCTATCTTGCAGGGTTATTGTGAGGATCAAGGGAGAGAAGGAGTTGAAAATGTTTTGTGAAGTATAGAGCAATATTCCACTGTAAAGGATTACTAGTTTTACAGTCATTGAAATTGCTGTTAAACAGCAGGCCACCCGGGAACTCCTGTCTCCCTGTGGAGGAGCAGTAAATCTGTTGACCCTCCAACTGCCCACCACAGTCTGATTTTGAAGACATGAGCCGTGACCTCAGGCTGGCTTCCATGGAGGTTGTATGGACCATCTCAATACCCTCAATTAGAAGACCTTGTTGTTATCGTTTTTATATGCCATTGGTGAATACGTACTCACTCTAGTACAGGGTTTCTCAACCTCACCCCTCTTGACTTTTGACCACATGATTCTTTCTTGTGAGGAACTGTCCTGCACATTCTAGCATGTTTAGCAGCATCCCTGGCCTCTACCTACGAGATGCCACTAGCACCCTCTTCCCCCAGTTGTGACCAAAAACATCTCCAGTTATTGCCAAATATCCCCTGGGAGGCAAAATCATCCCCAGTTCAGACCACTACTTTAATAAAACAATCTTTGAGGCAGGGACTTCTTAGCACATTTTTATGGATGTCAAAATGCAGATCAGAGGAGTTAGGTAACTTGCTAAAAGTCACATCGCTCATGCCATCTCCAAGGCATGTGGGTGCTCTCCACTCCTGGTTCCAGCCACTACTCAGCCACTGACATGATTTAGTCATTCAGCAAATATTGTCAAGCACCTACTATGTTCCAGGCAGTGTTCTAGTTGCTCAGTAAATACTCCATACTTGGTATTGGGCAGAGTGGGAGGGAGAGAGGGTAAAAGATAGACAGCTGTATTAGTTTCTTTTTGCTGCTGTAACAACTTACCACAAACCTAGTGGTTTATCTTACAGTCCTGGAGGTCAGAAATCCAAATTCAGTCTCACTGGTCTAAAATCAAGATGTCAGCAGACCTGTGTTGCTTCTGGAGGCTCTAGAGGAGAAGCCATGCCTTGCCTTTTCCAGCTTCTAGAGGCCACCTACATTCCTTGGCTTGTGGCCCTTTCCTCCGTCTTCAAAGCCAGCAGTGTAGCATCTTTTCTCCTCCCTGACCTCTGCTTCCATCCTTATATCTTCTCTTTCTGACTCTGATCTTCCTGCCTCCCTCTTACCAGAAACCTTGTGATTACAGTAGGCCCACGTGGATAATCCCGGATAATCTCCCTATCTCAAGATCCTTAACTTAAACACATCTGTAAAGTCCCTTTGCCGTGTAGGATAACATATTCACAGGTCCCAGGGATTAGAATGTGGACATCTTCAGGGGGCCACTTATTCAGCCTATAAGAGTCCGCCCTCTGGCCCCCAAAGATGCATGTCCATCCCACATGCAAAATACATCCATCCCATCCTAAGTTTTCCAGAAGTCTCAACCCATTACGGTATCAACTCAAGTCTAAAATATGATGTAAGTCTCCTCTGCTCAGAACTCCCAAATCTCATCATCCATATCATCTAAATTAGGTATGGGTGAGAATCTGGGTATAACCCATCGTGGGGCAAAATTCCTCTCCATCTGTGGACTTGTGAAACTAAAAAACAGGTTATCTGCCCACAAATACAATGATGGGTCCAGCACAGGATACCAGTTATAGATAGTCCCATTAAAATAGGGAGAAAATGAAAGGAAAGAAGGAGTCACCAAACCCAAGCAACTTTGAAATTCAACTGGGCAAACTCCATTAGTTTTCAAGGCCTGGGAATAATTCTGTGGCTCAGGGCTCTACCCTCTGGGTCCATGTCTCTACCCTTGGAGCCATCCTTCCTCTTTATTGAAGAGTAGCAAGTGTTTACAGCTGAGTAGTTTTATCAGCGTGTTTCTTTTTTTTTTTTAATTTTTATTTATTTATTTTTTTCCCCCAAAGCCCCAGTAGACAGTTGTATGTCATAGCTGCACATCCTTCTAGTTGCTGCGTGTGGGACGTGGCCCCAGCATGGCCAGAGAAGTGGTGCGTCGGTGCGCGCCCGGGATCCGAACCCGGGCCGCCAGCAGCGGAGCGCGCGCAGTTAACCGCTAAGCCATGGGGCCGGCCCTATCAGTGTTTCTTATTTGTAGAGTTCTGGGAGTCTGACAACTTTCTTTTATTTTGCCCTTTCTCTCTCCCATTCAGTCTGAGCTGGCAGTGTTTCTGCTGATATATCATTCTCAAAAACCATGTGGGTCTTCTGTGTATGTCTCTAAGATTCAATCCATTAGACAAGAGGCTTGTCCACACATCTTTTCTGGGTAATCCCATCTCTATTCCTGGCTTCTGCTGAGATGTCTCAGGGGACCCATGAGTCACACGTCTGATCTCTTCAAAGGGCCCTCAGTGGGATTGAATACTCTAAACTTTGGGTCCTTCTGAGGTACTAGCAAAAGACTGTCCAGCCACGCCCTTGATTCTCTCTCCAGAGCATGCTTTTCTGACAGCAAATCTCCTAATTTTAGCGTCTTTTGCAACCTGGATAGGCTGAGAGTTTCCCAAATCATCAAATCTCAGTTTCTTTTTACTTCACAGTTCTCCCCTCAGTCTATCTCTTTCCTCTCACATTTAACTCTAAGCAGCAAGAAGAAACCAGACTGCATCTTCAACACTTTGCTTGGAAATCTCTTCAGCTAAATATCCAACTTCATCATTTACAAGTTCCACTAACCACATAACTGTAGGATACAGTTCAGCTAAGATTCTGCCACTACGTAACAGGGTTCCCTCTCCTCCAGTTTCCAATAACATGTTCCTTATTTTCTGAGCCCTCCCCAGCAGCGTCTTTAATGTCTATATTTCTATCATCGTTTTTTTTAGGATGATTTCTCTCAGATGATCAAAGTTTTCTGTATAGTGCTTCTCACTTCTTGATGAGCCCTCACTGATTCACAGGGTCCAGGGGTTAGAACTTGGACATCTTTGGGGAGTCATTATTAAGCCTCCCACAACAACTATTAAGTTTATTGGTCAACCACCAAACCTTTACTGATTGCTTCTCATTTTCTCAGAACGATGTTAGATACTACGAGGGCTACAGGGTTAGTGTAGCTAGGCTGACCAAACATACTGGTTGGCCCAGACAGTCCACTTTACACTATATCCCAAGGTAAATGTAGTAGTACCCTTTTCCCCTTTCAGAAGTACCCTGGCTTCGGTGATAAATTTTCTGGTCACTCTAAGTATAGATCCTCACGCTTGGCCTTAAAATTGGAAATCTACAATCTCATGGAGACAGAGCACATATGACAAAATTATCAAGCAGTTGTAGTAAGGGCTAAATATTATGACATTTAGGTGCTTCTAAACATCCTTCAGTACACAGGACAGCCCCCCACAAGTAGCTGCCAGACATTTTATTACCTGGAATTTCAGGATCGTTTGGGATTTCATATTCAAAGTGTGGTCCCTGGACCAGCGGCCTCAGCATCGCTTTGTTAGAACTGCAGATTCTCCGGCCCCATTCAGAACCCACTGAATCAGAAACTCTGGGGGTGGGACCCCACAATCTGTTTTAACCAGCCCCAGACCAAAACATCTGTTACACACACACACACACACACACACACACACACACACTGTGTAGCATCCCAGGCATGTGAACACCACAATTAACACTGTAAACACTGCTCTGTCTGGAAGTTGCTCGTTTGTCTGTGCCCTTTGTTGTCTCATCTTCAAAGAGATGACAACACGTGGGCTGAGATGATTTTGTAAATGTTAGTTTGGTGGGAATAGTTCTTTGGTTCTAATGATCTATTTTCACGTGAGGTTTTTCTCAAAGTAACATATTTCATTTTTCACTTCTCTTCCTGACTCTTGGCAGGAGCTAAGAAAAAGCCTGGAACGTAGTATAAATCTACAAAGGACACAGAGGGACAGTTCCAGTGACGAGTATGACTCTATCGAAGAAGATGTACTCTCTGAGCCCGAGCCCGAGGACCAGGCGCTGGTGGGCCATCCCAGAGATGACCCCCCTCTTTCCAGCGTGGACTTGGCACAGAAGGATATTCCCGAGGACCGGGAGACAGAAGGACGCCCTCCCCAGGGCCCAGACGCCCTTGTGGTGCTGGAATTTAACCCAGCTTCCAAAAGTGAGCTCTGTCTTATGTGGCATTTGTTTGCCTGTGATGTCTCTGAATCTAATAGTAGGACTTAAATTTCCAGCAGTACTTTGAATTCAGCTTTGGGTAGACTGTCTCACAGGCCGCGGACGTGTATCAGTCAGGTCTCTGCTGATTGCAAGAGGCAAAGGCTCCCAAAGGCCTGCAAATGACAGTGAAACTCCAGATGAGAAATGTCTAACAGATAGTTTTTGGGGGCTGTCCTGTGTGTTGTAGGCTGTTTAGCAGCATCCACGTGCCAACTGGCTAATGCAAACTGGCTTAAGCCAAAGGGACTATTTACTGGCTTGGATAACCGAGGAGTCCAGGGCCGCAGCAGGACTTGTTTCTCTGCTCTCCTCTTCCCTTCCTTCCCTTCTCCTCCCCTTCTTCCCTCTCATCTCTGCTTTTCTTTGTCTTGGTACCTTGTCTGAGGTAGGCTCTCCACTTGCAGACGCAGAATTGAGACACTGGCTTTGCAATCCCTTCAGAAAGTGGATTTCTCTTCCTAAAAGCTCTAGCAAAAGTGCCAGGCCTGGCTCTTGAACCCACATTGGGTCACATCTCTGAACTAGTCACTGTGGCTCTGATTGGCCAGGTCCAACCAATAGGACTATGGGTGTGGCTGTTGTCATCCAAACCACGTGGAGCGATAGTGCTTTCCAAAGGAGAATCAAGGTGAATCTGAAGAAGGAGGAGAGCATGCTGGGTAGGCAGAAACAGAAGCTGTCCACCAGAGGAGGTTTTTCAGAAAAGACCCTGGAAAGTAGAGTAAATGAAACAATTGGTGGGGGGCATGGAGGGCGCTGCCTGCTGCAGTCCTCGTCCCCTGGTCCCGAGCTTTGCCTCAGACTGGCTTGGCCTCTCCTTGTGCCTCCCTCTCCATTCTGAGCGCATTCTTCTCAAAGTTAGGTGTGCCGTATTTTCTGAACCAAATGTCAAGACTGGCCAGCTGGGAAGCATGAGTGAACCTAAGGAGAGAGACATGAGAGAGGGCTTGAAATCAGGCAGTTTCAGTGTACTTGGGCTATGAATGCAGACCGGTGCCACGGAGTGGGGGTGGCTTAAAAAGACAACAGACATCTGTTGTCTCCAAGTTCTGGAGGCTAGAAGGCCAATCAGGGTCTGCAGGGTTGGTTTCTTCAGAGGCCTCTCTCCTTGCTTGTCCATGGCTGTGTTCCCTGTGTCCTCACGTGGTCCTCCCTCTGTGTGTGTCCCTGTGTCCTCGTTTCCTCTTCTTGTGAGGACACCAGTCTAACTGGATGAGGGCCTACCCTAACAGCCTCATTTTACCTTACCTGCCTCTTTAAAGACCTGTCTCCAAATACAGTCACATTCTGAGGTACTGGGCTGAGGACTTGAACATATGAATTTTGGGGGACGTAATAATAGGCAGCCTGGAAAATCCACACCCAGTGGTTGATATCTCCAGGGAAGAGAACATTTGACCCTCAAACCTGCTCTCACTGTGTTCTCTCACCTCCAAACCCTTGCTTGGGCTGTTCCCTCAGCCTGGATCACCACGTTTCCTTTCCTCTCCACTCTGAACCCTGAAACCTGCCTCCCTGCTTTCTCCTCAAGACTCAGCTTAGAGGCTGCTTCCTCTGAGAAGCCTTTGTGCTCCCAGCACAGCCAGGTAGGTGGGTGCTTCATCTGCTCCCGTAGCGTCATCGTGGCGCTGGTCTTGCTGACCCCAGTTGTCCTTCTTCCTGCCCCGGCCTGTGAGCTCTCCAGGGCACAGGCGAGCTCTTAGCTTCCACCGCATCCCCAGCATGCAGCACTCCCCTGGCACGTTTGAGCCACTCCGGGTATCTTTGTCAAATAAATGAAGGAGTTATGCCACCGGCTGCAGCGTCGTGGTCAGGGCGATGTTAATATGCTTCTGTGGGCTTGCAGTGGATTGTGTTTTCTCCCAGAGGTGGGGAGGGAGGGGGAGGACTGAGGAGCTTGGCAGAGGAGCCCCTGCCCTGGAAACAGTGGGGTGGTCGGGGGGCATGACAGTCACTTCCGGGTGTGAGGGACCAGGTCACAGAAGGAGAGCACTTGGACCCCAGGCACAGTTTGAGAGTGATACTAGAGCACAGAGTGAAAAGAGAGAACTTCACTTTCTTGACAGTTTACATTTTTAACAATTAGATAGCTTGGCAGGCCCTGCATGGACCGCGGTGATGTGCGCCGCGGGCAGGGGCTACCCCGTCCGCAAGTGAGCGCAGAGAGGGGCAGCGCATGCCTCCTGCTTTCATCTGCAGGCTTTCATCTGCAGCCTCTGGCCGCCTTCTTTAGCCCCAGCAGGAGACAGACTCCCTCTGCAGAGCAGGCGGGAGGCCCAGGGCCTGTTGTAAGGTCTCCCCAGACCCCAGCGTGGGATTGGAGTTCTGAACTAATCCTGAGCATTTACTTAAGAGCCGTCAGCAGTAATTGAAAAGATGTGCTTGGTTCTGGGCTCTCCGTTCATTCATTCACTAGGCACGTATCATGCCCCAGGCGCTGTGCTGGGACAAGATGGGCCTGTCCCTTCTCCTACACTTAATCCTAGCAGGGAGAACAGCACATAAACACATAGATGGTAATGATTGCCAATATTTATTGAGTTTTTATTAACATGTGCCAAGCTCTATTCCAAGGGCTTTATGTATAGTCCCTCATTTAATCCTCACCACAACCCCAAGAGAGTCCTATCATTGTACTTGTTTTACTGATGGAGAAACTGAAGCACAGAGAGGTCAGAAACTTGCCCAAAGTCACACAGCTAGGAAGGAGCAGAGTGGGATCGAATCTCCAGCAGTCTGAGCCCAGAGCATGAGCTCTTAATCCCTGGATAAATAAACCAGATAAAGTTACAAAGGGATAATTGGGCTGTGAGAAGCCAATAAGTAACCCCACCTCCCTGATTTTCCCTTCTAAGTTGTAAAACAAATGAGAGATAGGCATGAGACTCTGATAGAAGGAGAGCAGATTATCACCTTTCCAACTGATAAGAGCTGGATTGGTGACTATTCAGTACTGCCCCTCTGAAGTAGACAGACCTGGACCGCTGATGGCATCAGCATAATGGAAGGGGGCTGTGTGCCCTGAGGGCAAGCCCGCTGGAGGAGGGAGGGGGAGGGCTGGGGTCAGCCCTGATAGCCTCCTGCCTCCACTCTCCCCCCTCCCATTTGCCCTCCTGTGAATAAGGGGCAGTGAGTGAGTGGCACAGAGAAAGGCAGAAGTTACTTTTCCAGTAGCTGGAAAAGGAGAAGGCCAGGTCATCAGCCAGGTTAGGAATTCAGGGAGGAGGAGAGAATGAGGCCCCTGCTGGTTTTAAAAGTCGTGAAGATTATAAAACAGGACACTTGTAGGCTTTGGGGGTCAGGGCCACTTAGCTGGAATGGTCAGGGAAGCCTTCTCAGAGGAGGTGATGCTTAGGCTGGACAGGAATGAAGAAGCAGCAGCAGCTATGGGAACAGCATTCCAGGTGCAGGGAACAGCAAGCACAAAGGGCTCGAAGAGGGAAGGAGCTTGGTGTCCCCAAGGACAAAGAGAGGTCCAGTGTGACCAGAGCCGAGTGAGCAAGGGGGAGCGCAGTACGAGACGAGGCCGGTGGTGACCCAGCCCACTTTCCATGAAGACCTGAGGGCTCTGGGGTTGCACCAAGAGTCTGGGTCCTTTGGGGCCCGAGAAATATCCTTGCGTAGACTTTGGATGGTCAAGGCAGACCTGGCCACGGTTTTTGGAAGGCCGTCTTCTGGAGGGGAGGGGGCCAGGAGACAGGGAGTAAAGTGGTTGAGGGCAGGCCTCCGGCCAGGCAGGCCTGGTCAGGTCCCGACTCCATCTCTTCCTGGCTCTGTGACCTTGGACGAACGACTTGAACCTCAGAGCCCTACTCTGTGATAGTATGTATTCGTTTCCTATTGCTGCTGTAACAGATGACCACAAACTTGGCGGCTTACAACAGCACGAATGTATTATCTTGTGGTGCTGTGGGTCAGAAGTTTGACATGAGTCTCACCAGGCTAAAATCACCGTGTCAGCAGGGCTGCGTTCCTTCTGGAGGCTCTAGGGGAGAATCTGTTTCCTTGCCCTGTCCAGCTTTTAGGGGCTGCCGCGTCCCTTGGCTCGTGGCCCTTCTTCCATCTTCAAACCCAGAGACGTTGCATCTCTCTGTGCCCTCCTTCCATAGTCACTTCTCCCTCTGACCCTCCTATTCTGTGTGTGTGTGTGTGTGTGTGTGTGTGTGTGTGTTTCACTGTGGTAAAATATACAGAACATAGAATTGACCATTGTCACCATTTTTAAGAGCACAATTTAGTATTATTAAGTACATTCACATTGTTGTGTAACCACCACTACTATCTGTCCTAGATGTTTTTCATCATCCCAAACTGAAACTCTGTCCACTTTTAAGGACCCTTGTAATTACATTGGGTCCACGCGGATAATCTGAGATAATCTCCCCAGTTTAAGGACAGCTGATTAGCACGGTTAATTCCCCTTTGCCTCGTAACCTAACATATTCACAGGTGCCAGGGATTAGGATGTGGCCATCCTTGGGGGGCCTTATTCTGCGTACCCTAGGATGGGTGGGGGAGTAAATGAGACAAGTGTGCCTAGGCACGCAGGGGGCTGAGCCGAATCCATGCTGGCTGTCACTCTTACCGGCCTCAGTGTATTTTCAGCACTTGGGGAGCCAATTTGCGCCTCTCCATTCTTTGTCTTGTCCAGTTGGACATACTGGGTCCTCTCTCACACACTGGTCTGCTCTTGGGTCCCGGATGTTAGGCCAACCAGGGAGCAGCTACGTCAGAAAGTGTAGAGAAACATGTGTCCTTCTTGAAGTCAAGAGGGGTTGGTGGAGAGGTTAGTGAGTCATACAGACCCCATACGAATCCCCAACGTCTACCACGTGCTCCCAAGAGCCCCATGGGGCCCTTGATCCTGGGATGCCCTCTCTTTGGGCCACCACGGGCCCCAGGTTTTCCTCTGCATGTCACACTGCACTTCAGCAGGCACTTCTGGGTTTTCTCCCTTCCGGGCCGGGAGGTCCCAGTCAGGGGCCTAATTGTTCTCCCTGCTTGTTCTCTACTCCCTTTAGCGTCCCGCCTCGTTGCCTACAGGCTGCTCCTCTGCCTGGTGGTCCTGAACATGTCCTTCTCGTGCCCTGAAACCTTTGCTGGCTCTGAGGCCCTGGAGCCGTTTCCTCTGAGCCATTTGCAAACCTTCTGCACAATTTTTTGCCACCTCCACAAATCACTCGTACTATTTTTTTTTTTTAATTTTATTTATTTATTTTTCCCCCAAAGCCCCAGTAGATAGTTGTATGTCATCCTTCTAGCTGCCGTATGTGGGACGTGGCCTCAGCATGGCCGGAGAAGCGGTGCGTTGGTGCGCGCCCGGGATCCGAACCCGGGCCGCCAGTAGCGGAGCGCGCGCACTTAACCGCTAAGCCACGGAGCCGGCCCTCACTCGTACTATTTTGTAGCTATTATTTAAACCAGCACCTTTCTTTCTTTCCTCCTTTCCTTTTTTCTCTCTCTCCCCCCACCCCTTCCTTTGTTTTTCTTTTCTTTCATAATTCTAGGATTGTGCCAAGCAATAATATTCGTGAAATCAAGGGTTTGGTATGCTGGTTACATATTTTTTCCATACACATTAAGATACATAGTTGCTTAAAAAACATTTGCCCACGTAGCATCTGGCGTCATCTCCTGTTCCATCAGTGGTCCAGGCGCCCCACTTCGGGAAACGTTGACTCTAAAGCCTGGCCTCCAGCCCTCACTGTCTGGCTTCGCTCACCAGCCCAGGCCCCAGCTGCTCGCCTGCCACATACCTTCCAGCTGTCATACCTTCCAGCTGTCAAGCCTGCACACATGCTGTTCCCTGTGTCTGGAATGCCCCCAGCTCCGAGCCCCTGGTAACATGCTCGTCACCTGTAAGGGCCCTCTTCACTGCTACACACCCGCCAGCTGTGTCCCCCAGGCTGTGTACTCCTCCGTGACCTGGTACCAGAACCCTTCTGTCCCAGCCCTGCTCTCTTATCCATTCAACCGTCCTTTTCCTCGGCTAGGAAAAAGTGCCTCGAGGGCAGCAAATGTGCTTTACTGTACTCTTTCCAGTCCAGTGTCCTTGGTTGCTGCACCATTATTTTATGTACCACGTTGCCAATTAAACCCAACACCTCATCGATTGTGAGACTTGTCTCTATTCAGAAATGTTAAAATTTGAAAGCCTGGGTGTGTCCTAGAATATTTCATTTATTTGCCAAAATGTGGTGCTTGGTACACAACGGCTGTTAGCAAACTTGTTTTGTTGTCTGCGTTGCTCACATCTCTAATCCCAGACTAGCATGGCACCTGGCGCAGAGTAGGGGTTCAATAAATATTTGTTGAATAAACATGTGAAAGAACGAATAAACAGATAAACCTGAGCAGAGTGTCCCAACTCTGCTCACACTCAGTGTTTGACATATAAACAATTGTTTTCCTACAGGTAATAAAAAGGAAAGGAATTTGTCTGCTAAGCGGAAGGACAACGCTGAGGTCTTCATTCCCAGCAAACCTGAGCCAACCCTGAATCCCCAGCCCCCTACTGTGTTCCCCAACCAGGAGAGGGCATGCTCGAGTAAGATTCTGGGGCCCTGAGCAGGGCGGGGACAGCCTGGCTCACTCTCAGTGGGGTGCCGTGATGGAGGAGTCCTTGCTTCCTTACCCTACTCCCCGAGGCCTAAGCTGCCTTTTTTTGTAGCAAATGTATTGTTAGTCAAGGTCTCCAGAGAAACAGAACCAATAGGATGTATGTATAGAGGGAGAACGAGAGGAAGAAATTTATTATGAGGAATTGACTCATGCAATTATGGAGGCTGGCAAGTCCCATTTGCAGGCTGAATCAACAGGCTGGAGACCTAGGAAAAGCCAGTGTTCTAGTCGAAGGCCGTTAGGCAGGAAGGGCCAGTGTAGCAGATGAAGTCCAAAGGCAGTCTGCTGGAGAATTCTCTCTCCAGGGGAGGGTCAGTCTTTTTGTTTGTGTTTGTTTTTGAAAATCTATTCAGGCCTTCAACTGATTGGATGAGGCCCACCCACATTATGGAGGGCAATCTGCTTTATTCTACCAATTAAAATATTCTCATCCAAAAACACCCTCTCAGAAACATCCAGAATAATGTTTGACCAAATATCTGGACTCCCTGTGGCCCAGTCAAGTGGACACATAAAATTAACCATGATAGCTACTTTCTGGTTCTACAGCCACCATTGTAAACTTTTACTTCTTATAATTTACATATATATTATATAATTTACATATATATTAACTCTATATGTAATTTAAATATATAAGTAAATTATAATTCTTATAACTAGCCTTTGAGGTGGGTTTTGCGATTGTCCCCATTTCACAGATGAGGAACTGAGGCAGAGAGCAGGTGTTCGCACAGCTGGGAAGCAGCAGATGTGGGCCATGTCCCTGACCAGCAGACTGCACACAGCCTCATGCCCTGGGTCGAATCCAGTGGCTGGAGTGACTCTGGGGGGGCTACTTGCTTCTGATTTCTGTGACCCAAAGGACCTCAGAGAGCTCGAGGCATCCTAGTGTCTCGAGAATTTGGGACCCTGGGGTGCCCTAGGCAAAGTCCAGCCCCAGCCAGCCCGCCTTGTTAGACAGGCAATTGGTCTGAGCCATGATCACTAGATTTTCCATATCTGATTAGTGACATGAGGGGTCAGCACTTACAGAGCACTGAACCAGGTCCCAGCCTGTGATTTGTACCACATACGTAATCTGGCGTTTAATCATCCAAACAATTCTGTGCAGTAGTTACTGCTATTATCAAAACCATTGTACAGAGGAAACCAAGGCGCAGAGAGGTTAAGTAATCTGTCCAAGGTCACATAGCCAGTAAGTGGTGAAGCCAGTGTTTGAAAACCTGGCTGCAGAGTCTCTGCTCTTAACCATTCCACTGCATGGGCCTGCGTTTGCCAACTAAAATGTTATCTGCTTACTACATACCCACATCAGCCTAGTGCAGAGCTATAACATGCCTAAAAATCACAGGTTTGAGTTACTTGTTCTATGTTTTCCAATGTTCATTAATATAAATATATAACTTAATATTTTTAAAGTTAAACCATGTATCAACTAAAATCATGTTGAGTACTGTATTCGTTTCCTAGGGCTGCTGTAACAAAGTACCACAATCTGATTGGCTTAAACAACAAAAATGTATTGTCTCACAGTTCTGGAGGCTAGAAGTCCAAGATCAAGGTCTCGGCAGGGCCATGTTCCCTCTGAAGTCACTGGGGAAGGTTCTGTTCTAGGCCTCTCTCCTAGTTTCCAGTAGTTCCTTGGCTCCTGGCAGCGTAACTCCATCCTTCACGGGGCGCACTCCTGTGTGCACGTCTATCTCTGTGGCCAAGTTTCCCCTTTTTATAAGGAGAGCAGTCATGGTGGATTGAGGCCCACCCCAGTGACCTCATCTTAACTGGATCATCTGCAAAGACCCTTTTTCCAAATAAGGTCACATTCACAGGTACTAGGGGTTAGGACTTCAACGTCTTCTGGGGGGACACAATTCACCCCATAATATAACACCTTCGTGTACAGCATTTTGAGAAGTAGAACTTGATTAATTAATGAATTAATTCATAATCTGCCTTCCTCCAAAAAGTTATGACTTGTTCTAACAAATTACGTAGCGCAAGACTTTAACAAACGTGAGGAAGTGAGGGTGAAGAGAAAACGAGAGTAGGAAGGTAAGAGATTTCAGGGGGTGAACAGAGGAATGCCCGAGGGGGTCACAGCTGTGACTCTGAGCTCCTGGCCACCATGGCAGAGAAGCATGCATTCATGTGAAAATACGGGTCACTGGGGCCATCTGATAAGAATCAGATTACTAGCTGTCCCTGCTACTTGGTTCTTAGAGCTATTTGTCCCATCAGTTCACTTAGAGAGGACACTGAGGTGGTGGAATTTTCATTTTGAACAAGTTTGGAACTCAGCCTTTATCTGTTAAATATACCTGGCCGCTACGTAAGACAAGTTGGAAGAAAGGAACCTTAGAAACCACGGCATTGTCACTGCCCTCACGCTGAAATGGGATTACAGTGGAGCCATATGTTACCAGGGGATTAGTTTCCAAAGGTCACAAAAAGTGCAGGTGGGCAAAGCTACTCTTGAAAATCCCTCAAACTGGTGATTAAGTGCAGCATAGATGGCTCTGTATAGACGAGCCCATACAGACAGATCATCTCTCTGTACACCCGTGAGAGTGGTCTCTCCTCCAGAGTGGGGACAGTCAGAGCTTTGTGGCTGAGCCCCAGATGAAGCAGTTGACTTTGTTTAGGGTCTGGGTTGTAGGGAAAATGTGTGTTCTTAAACACTTGCATTATGCTGAGGGTTCTGGAAGGTTGACACCTCCAGAGGAAGCTGAGACTTCCTGAGGGGACAGAGGAATCACAAACCAGCTCCCCCTCTTCTGGGGGGGCTGTCTTTTGTGGGGCATACAAAAATCAGCCTTCTTATATCTTCCTAGTGAATTGAACTTTTTATCCCCATGTGTTGTCTCTCGTTTGTTCTAGTAATGCTTTTTGCCTCAAAGCCTACCAGCTTTCTTTTGGTTAGTGTTTATGTGGTGTATCTTTTTTTTTCCTTCCACTTTTAAACTTTCTGCATCCTTACGTTGAGGTTTGTCTCTTGTAAGCAGCATGTAATTGGTTTTTATTTTTATCCTCTCACAGTCTTTGTGTTTTAATGGGCACATTTAGTCCATTTACATTTAATGTAATTGCTGATCTATTTGAGTTTAAATCTACTATCTTATTGTCTGCTTTTCATTTGTTCCGCCTGTTTTATATCCCTCTTTCTCTGCTTTCTTGCCCTCTTTTGAACTGATTACTTTATATTATTCCTCTTTTTTCCTCTCTATTAGCTTGTTAGTTATATATTCTCTTATTATTCTTTTAGTCATTACCAGAGATTGCAACATGCATTCTTGACTTATTAGAGTCTACTTGAAATTAGCAAGTTTACCACTTCTCATTCAGTGAGGACCTTACGTCTCCATAATTCCATTTACTCCCCTCCCAATTTAAATGCTATTATTGGCATGCATTTTAATTCTCTTTAGGTTTTAAACCTCACTAGACATGGTCATCATCATCATTATTATTACTGTTATTTAAACAGCCAGTAGTAATTTGGATTTGCCCACATTGTTACCCTTCCTGTACCCTCCAGTCCTGGCTCTTTCCAGGTCACCCTGACTCTGTCTGTAGCCCCGAGTCTGTCGCCAGCTCCGCTCAGCTTCCCAGCCTCACAATAGCTCTTACCAGCATCAGCAGCACCTCGAGGGGAAACGCTTGCTGGGTGCTGGTTCACCTCTCTGAGTTTCCTTCTGCCTGTAATTCTTCACAGCCCTGTTCACTCTCCCTGCCTTCAGGCAGATTTTCATGATATTTGGTCACGGTGTCTAATTGCGCTCCAGGGAAGGGTTGGCCTGGATTAGCTAGCCTGCCATTACAGAGTGTAACCTGTGGCCTGCACTCTTTAAAGAGTTATTTCTCCCCTTGCCCCTTTTTCTTTCACCAAGCCCATAAAATTGAATCTGAGTCAAGTAAATGCACGTGTGGTGCGACTCCATGAGAGCCTCATTCCTCTCTATCACTGTAGTTGTCCCTGGTTCTAATGAAGGATCCTCGTGTGCTCTATTACTCCGGTCTCTATCCATAAGCCTTCCAAGAAACTTCCAGAGATGAAATTTCTGTTGTCTTCTTGAGGGTGAAAGAACATTAGTCTTTAATGCAGAAAGTTTACTGTCCAAGTTGTCAGAGTGGTCTAGGGCAGTGATATATCTGAACCACTTTCCCCAGAGAAGCTGCCAACCACAGAAATAAAGTAACACCCCTTGGCATGAGTGAATTAGAGGACCCTGACAGCCCTGCACTTAGCATTTCACTCAGAAAAACTTGCAGCAGAAAGACCATTCTGCCCAAGTCCAGGGTCTCATAGCATATTAGTCAGTGTTTGTTATTAATAGCAAGTGGCATAAATCCAAACTGGCTGAAGCAACAAAGGAAAATGTATTGCTCACAGACCTGGAAAGTCCAGGAATATAGATTTGGCCTCAGGCATGGTAGGATCCAGGTGCTCAGATGATATCACCAGGAAGCTGTTTCTTCATCATTTAGCTCTACCTGCCTCTATTCCATTGGGTCTCAAACTTGAAGTGTATCAGAATTACTCGCAAAGCAAATTAAAACACAGATTGTTTGGGGCCCAGCCCCAGTTTCTAATTCAGTGCATCTAGGGTGGAGCCTAAGTATTTTAATTCCTGACAAGTTCCCGGGTGAAGACTGATGTCACTGGTCCAGGGACCACACTTTGAGAACCACATCTGTAGTCCCAGGCATGGCCCAGAGATGGCCCAGTGCTTCATGCTCCCTTTTACCTCAGCAACCCCAGGGGAAGGAGACTGCTCCTTTCCTCATAGTTCCAGCAGAGTCCAAGAACCAGCTCTCCCCTGAACCACTCTCCAGTCTCCGTGGTCAGGAATAGGCAGTTCTCTCATTGGCCCAGGCTGGGCCAGGAGTGGGGTCAGATCCATCCCCACTGTGTAGACTGAGAACAGTGGGGAAGGGGTGTTTCCCCGAAGGAGAACGTGGGTGCTGGGAAGATGAAAGCAACATCCATTCACGTCATATGAAAATTAACTACACAAACATTTTGCTATAAATTCCTCAGAGGCAGCGTATAGAGCAAAGGACTGTAATAGCCAAGAGGAAAGAGCAGAAGTCATTTAGTCGGGGTGGCAGGAGGATCCCTGATTGCCTTCCGTGAAAATCATGTGCCTTCCTGGGCTGAAGAAGAGGCAGCAGCAGCAGGATGAGTGTTGAGTTACAGACACCTGCACCTGCCCATCCAGAGGCTCCAAGAGAAGCTTTGGAGATGAGAAGAACACGCCTTGACAAGCCATGTGTATCAGCTGTTTATTGCTGCCTGACAATCTACTCCAAAATGTAGTGGCTTACAACAACCCTTTTATTATTGCGCAGGAGCCTGCAGGCGGGCTGGGCCGTTCTGCGGTGAGCTAGTGGGCACTGGGCTGGGTCGTCTCAGACAGCCTCACTTACGTGTCTGGCAGGCCAGTTGGTCCAAGGACCTCAGCTGGGACGACTCGTCTCTGCTCCATGTGGTCTCATTATCTAGCACATGGTGGTCTCGGGGCAGCAAGAGAAGACACGCCCCGATGTGTAAGTGCTTCTTTAAGACTCTGCTTGGTCGTGATTGCCAACGAGCTGCTAGCCAAAGAAGGTCACCAGGCCAAGCCCAGCTGGAGAAACAGACTCCATTCTTGATGGGAGACGCTGTGACATCACAGTGCAAAATGGCACACGTCGGGGGGCGGGATTTGTGGTCATTTGTCGTGGTCTCTCACACCGTGGGCAGCTTGTGGCCTGATGAGGCTGAGCCATCTTGAGATGGTGGAGGCACTGGAGTACTCAGGTGTAGACCATTAGCCCAGTTGGCTTTCAGAGGCGAGTGTGGGCATCTCAAGACACAACAGGGCTAAGTCAGCTGTTTCCCTGGACCTTTGGCCACACAAACTGTGTACAGTTTCCATGCTGACAGGCACGTGACAACTGAGGGGCGGGGTGCACTGTGACTAGAGGGCTTATGCCCCAGCTAAAGGGGGCCTCTACCCAGCTCCAGCCTATGATTGCCTCATGGGAATGCCAGTCCAGGGTTGCCAGATTGTATGATTTTTCAAGAGACGTCAGGAATCCCAACTTTCAGGTGGATTTTCTCTTTTTTTAAAGCTTCAAATCTATTTCCAATTTGAAAAAAAGTAAAAGTCACACAACACAAACTTTAGGCTGGTTTTGGCCTGTGGACTGCTGGCTTATGATCTCTACGATAGACCCTCGTTATTCCCAGACTTCATATTTGCCATTTCAGTGGATTCCCAAGTAACTTCAAAGGCCCCTTGCATATGGTAAGGGGTAATTTTGCTGAGAGTCTGAATTTGAGCTTTTCGTGTCACAGCTGGTGGGTGAGAACAAGTCACCTGCTGGTGAGCCGACCAGCAGCCCCGTGTCCTTCTGTCGTCTCTGTAACATGTGTTGCATTCATGGTAAATCACTTGAATTGATACGCTCTTTGTTTCTCTGTAAGAGAGAGAAAAGCCGAGTTCTGATGAAGCGAAGAGAAAGTGAATTTAACAGAAGAGGGATGGTTTTCAACCAGAAAAGATCAGTTTGGGATAAATTAAAATGTGCAATTTGGCTTTTGCTGGTGGCACAAATTTATCGCGTGAATAAACCCACCATTCTCTAGATCTGTGATGAGAATAAATCCACCCTCAATGTGTGGTGTTCAGGCCAGCGCAAAAGTGGCTCCCCCCAGTGAGCAATGAGGATGTCACAAAGAGTTAAAAGGTGGTTACCTCATGTGTTGTGAGGAAATGCACAAACAGGCCCGTCAGCAGAAGTGTGATTCAGGAGAACGTGGACGCTCTGTACAGACATTTCTGGGAAAGCTCTGGTAGTGGAGCTGCTGAGTTGGCCTTCACTCCGAGAAAGGGCAACTTAATTTTTGAAACATCTTCTTAGCATGACATGACTCAAAGGGCACAGGAAGCGCCTGATGACCATGTTGCCGGTGGAGCATTCCTTCCCAAGTGAAAGACGCTTGGGGCAGAAGGGTTTGTGCAGATAAAATTGGACCGCGCCGGAAGAAAATGCCTTCCTTGATATCTTTTTCCAAGAAGAGGCAAGCATGGGATTGCAGCGGCCAAGGACAGGTAATTATCTCAGGCCCACTGTCCCGCCCCTGCCCAGACCAGTGAGGCACGAGAGGACGGGCCTCTTGCCCGCGGATTGGCAGTAGAAAGGCAGGGGTCACCACACAGCTGTTTGTAGACTGACGTTAATAAGTGCTCTGTGCAGGAAATGGAGAAGGAGCTCGTGAATTCCAGGTTGGGCTTGTCCTGGCGCTGCCCAAGCCTTCCACCAGCGCGGGGGTTTGCACCCCCGGTGTCAGTGCTGGCGCATTTGTCCAGCTTGATGCACGATCTTAGTCCTTTATTTATAGGATCACCTCTAGGATCTGAAGGGGCTTGAATTTTCCAGCTCTGCTTTACTGCAGATGGTGGAGGAAACAATATACTTTAGTGATATTCACAAATGCCAAAACTGACAAGGTTTAGGGTTGAAATCATTTTCCATCTATTCATTTAACAAAATCCATAATGGCAGGTGCCAGAGATGTAATTGTAAACAAGAGGGGCATGGCCTCCTGATGGAGCAGGAGGGCTTGCGTGGCCTTGGGCCCCACGAGAACTGAATCTGAGCCTCTTCACCCTCACTGCCCACCACGCTTCCCTGCGCTCCCCCTTTCCAGCCGCCCTTGCCGTTCCTCAGCATGCCAAGCCCGCCCACCTGCTGTTCCTTGGCCTGGAACAGCCTCCCATTATGGGGTGTTCACAAGGCTCACTGCCTTCGGGTCTCCACTCACATGTCACCTTCCCTGACCGAGTGTCTCAAATAGTGACCTTCCCCTCCCGCCATCTATCTCTAGCCTTTAGCCTGCCTTGTATTTCTTCCTAGCACTCCTCATCACCGCCCGTATGTCCCATGTGCACCCGCCTGATCCGTGTCTCTGCCCCATGACTGTGAGGTCTGTGGGACGAGGGTGCCTGCTCCACCCTCCTCTGTACCCCACACCCAGAGCAGCGTCTTAGTCCAGAGAGTGGGGAGGTCGAGAGCTGTGTCATTACTGCCTGTGCCGTGCCGGGAACCCGCTTCTGCGTCAGCTCCCTTGGGGCGAGCGTGTGTTTGCGCTTCTGGATTTTTCAGTTGCAGCTCCCCTGTAGCTCGAGACCACATCCTTCGCTTCTTTTCACTCCTTTTTGCTGTCCTCCCAGCTGCTTCAGGGACCTGACTCCTGTTTACACTGAGTGAGAACGATCCCAGTGTGACCCTCACCACCCCTTTACCCATGGCGTTTCTAGAACAATAAGGGTCCCCACCTCCATCAGCTTGTTAAACAGGCTCATTCCAACTCGCACCTTCTCTGCCCCGTGTTGGCTTTACCTTCTCATCCCTCCAGCTGCAGAGCAGGCCAAGTAGTTGCTACGCGGGGCCAACAAGGCAGGCTCAAGCAGCCTTGACGGCTGAGCGGGATCTCGGGTCATGTTGCCAGCAGCTCCTGACTTTTCTGTCCCCAGGAGCACCAGTGGGGCTGTGACAAGAGTCTATCAAAGTCGGAAAATGTCCCGTTGCTGTTTATCACCCAGGCCAGCCATCTGTAGGCACACCAGGGTTCCTTTGGGTGCCCTTGACCCTCCTGGGGGAGCAGCCTAGACTTGCCTGTATCAGACCAGCCCTTGGGTTCTGTTGGCTTTCACATTTCTTAGAAACTGGAATAAGTCATGAACAAATAAAACTCAGGGGACTTCACATAAATTTCAGATTCTAGCTTTTCTTGAAAAAGAAATTGGCAACAGTGGGAGCACAGCCCCGTGTGGCAGGTGTCGTCTGCAGCCAGGCGGTGGCTCAGCCCCCGCCTCCTCCCGACATTCAGTCTCGCTCACCTCTAAGGCACTCTGTGCCTGTCCCTGGTCCCTGGGCGTTCGCAGTCATGGCCCCTCTCCCGGATGCCTGGTAGAAATTGGTGTCCCCTCGTTTTAGCTTAGCTTTTCCATAGAAACCCATAGTGCCCATCAACCAGTGCCATTCTTCATGTTGTTCCTTGAACTCTCATCCAGACACAACATTCTAACAGAACATGCAGGAGGGTCAGCTGCTCCAACAGGAATCTAATAATCGACGGTGGTGGTTTACTGAGGTCACAAGGATGGAAGGATGCTGTTTTTCAACAAGTCTTGCACCAGGCCATATGTATATATAACACCCGAGAGGTCATACCTGTACATTCCCAATTGGTTTGTTATAGACCATTAGTGTCAGTCTTTGATATTTTTGTGAAATGATGCAGTCCAGTTGATGAATTCACATTCCAGCCTAGACCTCCCTCCCAAACTCCAGGCTCGTGCGTGTACGTGCCGACATGACAGCTCCACTCTGATGCCAGAATCATATCTTGGACCCAACCCATCCAAACCTGAGCCCCTGTGCTTCGCTTCCAAACCTGCTCCACCCACAGCCCTCCCCAGCTCAGCTGAAAGCAACTCCATCGTCCGCTTCCTCAGGCCAAAACCTTGGAGTCAGCCTTGGCTCCTCTCTTTCTCTCCTAGCCACATCTACTCTGGCACCTTTCACCCTCACATCCCTTCAGTCTGTTCTCCACTCAGCACCTTGGTCAGGTAGTCACCCCCTGCTCTGACTCCTTTCGTGGCTCCCCATTTCCCTCAGAATAATGGCCTTACTGTGTTCTCCAAGGCCCTGCGTCGCCCAGCCCCTGTCAGCCCCCCTCAACCTGTCCCCCTCTGCCCCGGCTCCCGGCACCTAGTGCTCGAGAACGCACCACAGGCCATCACTTTGTGCTGGTGCCTGGACCGCGCTTCCATGGTGCTCCGTGAGGCCCTCCCTGCCGCCCCACCCTCCGCATCTCCCCTCCCCTGCTCTGCTTTCCTTGTTCTTCCGTGTCATTTTCTGTTGTCCGACACCCTCTGCTCTATTGTTTCTCTGGCTATTGTCTCTCTCCACAGGGGCGGGGGTCTTGCTTTGTCTGGTCACTGCTGTGTTCCCAGTGCTGAGAACAGAGTCTGGCAGAGTGGCACTTAATATTTGCCAAGGGGATGAAATTCAGTAGGTAAAAGCCTCTTTAACCATCCCAATAGAAACATTTTGAGCAGTTCTATTTTTAAACAGATTTTTTTTAACATAGAATCCAAACATCAGTAATTGAGGGGATGTTGTAGTGGGACCCCGTGTATCCATTACCCAGCCTTGGCAATAGTCAGTTGCTGGCCAGTTTCATTTCATCTACACCCCCGCCCACTGTACACATGGTTATGAAGCAAATTCAAGTCTTTATATCATTTTATCTGTGGCTATTTTAGTATGCTTTTCTTTTGACAGCTGCAAAGTATTCCATTGGGAGGATATACCATAATATATTTTATTCAACTAGTCTTATTGGGTGCTTTTTTCATATCACTTTATATTGTACAAAACCAGTTTTTCTTCCAGAATCGACTGTAGCTTTGCAATACTTTTTTTCTTAAATTGAGGAGTAATTTCTTTGTAATTCTTGTGACCCATGCAAAACCAAAACAAAATAAAGCAAAAATATTCCAAAATACCCATCCTCCTCCATGATATTATATATTATTCTTATAAGTACTTTGTTAGAGGGTTAATGTTTTAATAACTTTTTATTTTGATACAGTTTCACACTTAAAGGAAAGTTGCAAAGATAGTACAAATGACCTCCCATATGCCCTTCACTCGGGGTCACCAGCTGTTAACATTTTGCCCCAATTGCTTTATATTTGCATGTGTGTGTATGTGTGTGTGTGTATGTATTTAAATCATTTGAGATTAAGTTGCAGACCTCACTCCCCTCTACACCTAAACACTGCAGTGTGTCTCTCCTAAGAACAAGGGCGTTCATTTGACATTGCCACAGTGCACTTGTGCTGGGAAATGCAGGATATTTAGCATTAACACAGTACTGTTATCTAAGCCGCAGATTATGGATTTCACCACTTGCTACAATAATGTTCTTTACAGCAATGCTTTCCTACCCAATATCAGGTCCCAGGATCGCCACTGCGTTCACCTGCCACGTCTGCCCAGTCTCCTTTAACCTGGAACGGCTCTCCAGGCTTTCTTTGTCTTTCATGACTTTGACATTTTTGGAGAGTACAGGCCAGTTGTTTTATAAAATGTTCCTCAGTTTGGGTCTAACAGATTCTATGCTGCACTCTGAGAATGCAATCTGAAGGAGCGTCCCCTGTTTTCTGCCCCCAGGACCCGGAAGCCGACGAGAGAGACCCCTGTCAGCCACCCGAAAACCCGTGCGTGAGGCTGAGGACCGAGAGGAAGACGCCTCGGCCGTGCTCAGGGCCATCCAGGTGGAGAATGAAGCCCTGCAGAGGGCGATCCTCAGCAGAAAGGCTGAGCCCTCCGCCAGCCCACCGCAGGTGCAGGTGCGTTCACGGGCAGGGGAAGGACCCAGGAGGACTTGGGCTGCGTGGGGACCAGGCGGTGTCTGAGCAGCGCTTGGAAAGAGCACGTGGTGAGGAGGGAGACCTAGGCATTCCTGACCTCAGACTGATCTGCACATCCACTGCTCGATGTAGTCGCACACTGGCCTGCCAGAGGCCCCATTTCCTCCACATTCTGTTTTATGTTTACTTCAGGAAGCCTAAGCTGGAGGCTAATATGCCCCTAGTCCTTGCTGATTTCTCTGCAAACCCTGGATACCTTAGGCCAGGATTGCAAACTGGTGGGTCAGAGAAAGCATGGAGTAAACAACAAGCTCTGGCTTCTCTGGAAAGATCTCATTCCCCAGAGCATGAGCCCTTCAGGCTTCCCCAGTCCTCACCGCTCCCTATTGTCCTGCCCCTGGCCCACTTCACCTGTCTAGGCCCTACAGATGCTTGAGTTCGTGCCACTGCCTTCGGCTTTGAGCAACAAACAGGAGGATAAATGGTGGGATGGAGTAGGGCCCTGGGGAGCTGGAGGCCTTGGACGTCCCTCAATGTACACATCCTCTCTCAGAAGCATGTTCCTTGACTCAGCTGTTGAAACCCTTCATCTTAGCTTGTCCCACTTGATGCCACAGCAACCCGGAAACAAGCAGGGCTGGTTTCATTGCCCCGTTTTGTCGATGTGGCTGATGGCCCCCAGAGAAGCAAGGTGGCCTACTCGGGTCACGTCTCTGGCAGTGGCCAAGATCAGCCTGCCTGCAAGCCCAGGCCCCGTCCACACCACCAGTTGTTCCCCAGGCTCAATTGCGGGGCTGCTCTTTGGGGTATTCGTCGAGCAGCACCTGTTTTGTTTTCCTGGAGCTCAGTCGTTTGCCCCTGATGTTTGCATCTATGAGATCTCGAGACGGCCCCTACGCCTCTGTGCTCTCGTCTGTCAGTGAAGAGTATGCAGTGGATGGCTTTATTCTGACCTCAGACCATGTCATTACATCATTCCAGGACACGGAGGTACCGCTGGCAAAATCGTGGACCAGTCTGCTGAAGGAGAAGGAAGAGACCCCTGAGGTCAGTGGAGGCCTGAGAGGACCCACAGAGCCCCATGCCCACAGCACCCGACGGCGCCCAGAGGGCTGTGCTCACACAGTCCCGCCGGGTCCTGCCTGTGGTTGTTCTGCTCATTTCCCAGATCGGGAGACTTGGGCTGAGTGGCTTGTCCACGGTTACAGGCAGAAGCCAGCACTCACTCAGGCCTGCTGACTCCACTCCTTGTTACGTTTCTGCTTCCTGACAAGACGGCACAAACACGGATCTTAGTATCCTGAGCAAATAAATGATATCTGCATATGCCTAGGTCAGTTAGGCCTATTTCAGCAGAGAGGGCTCAGCAAATACGGACGTGCATTAATAAAACTCCCAGGAATGTCCCTGTTAGACTGTGCACAGGTCCAGTCCGTGTGCTCAGCATACAGAGGTGGCTGTGTCGGGTCAGATTAGCCCCTGGCCTCATGCAGCTTGCAGCCAACAAGCAAATACAGCCATAAATAAACGAGGTGACTTCAGAGAGAGATGACAATCAAAGCTGCTAATGAGCGAGAGAGTGTTGGGTTGTGGGATGGTGGCTACCTCCGACAAGAGGCCCCTCGGAGGGCATCCCATTTGAGCTGAGACCTGCCAGTTACGAAGGAGCCCGCCAGCAGCAGGGAACAGCGTTCCAGGTGGAGGAGCAGGGGAGAAGCTTTGAAGTGGAAATGAGCCTGGCTTCATCGGGGAGCAGGAAGCAGCGTGACTCTCGATGGGGCAGGGGAGGGGGCAAGGGAGGGGGTGGGCAGAGGAGAGAGTGCCCGTGGGGTAGAGTGGTGGGCAGGATAGCACCCCAGAACACTGTAGTGTTTTTCTTTTTGTATCCCTCCTACTTGCTCTGTTATTTCCCAATCATCTTAAACTATCACCAGCCCATATTTCTGACAGGCCTGCAACCCTGCCCACCATGATCTGGAATTCCGGGATGACCTGACCCCGACCCACAGAGCCTAAAATCATTTGCGGATAGAGAGCAGAGCGCGTTTCTAGTTTAGATGATAAATGAAAAAGAGGAGAAACAGGCTTGGAGGATTAAAAGTGAAAGAGCCTAATGGTGTCACTGGAATTCTCCATGGAGTCCAGTTAGTTTGTAGCAAACAGAAGACAGGTTCAGTTGAGATGGAGAAAGGTTGTCTGCAGCCATAGCACCCTGAACGCGCCCGATCTCGTCTGATCTTGGAAGCGAAGGAGGGTCAGGCCTGGTTAGTGCTTGGATGAGAGATGGGGAAAGGTTTGGATGAGAGAAATTTTTCACTACCTTGTTGAAGCAGATGGTTTCCTGGGACCCCCCAGATCATAAGAAACAGATCTCTGTCTTTTTGCAGAGGTTGAGTAAGGGGATTCTAGATCTAAATAACCCTAGGCAGATACTGTTACTCTCATTCCTGTTCTCTGCTTCCTGCAACGGGACCGATGGCCGGCGAAGTACGTCCCTTTGACCGTGGCTCTGGGGTGGCTTGGGCCGGGTGCGTGGCCGCAGACATCTGTTTAATGAGCTTTTCCATCCTCAGCTGCTCCGCATCACCGTGGCAACCAGCGCGCAGGAGCCGTCCAGAGCAGCAGGGGGAGCCAGAGCCGTCAGCGAAGCCATAGACAGAATTGGCCTTTTGGGAAGCAGGTACTTATCAAGAGGGCTGCAAAACAAAAACAAGAAGCCCATAGCGAGGCAGCCATGAGGACCTTATTAACTGAGGTGTTTCTTTGCTTTTTCTTTATTATTCCAGACCATTTAAAACTGCTCCCTTAGACTGTACCCTCCCTCTCCCTCCCCTCAGCCCTGAAGCACAAAATTGACTTGATTTCTTTCAGGCACATGCCCCTTTGCTTGTTCAGCTCTGTCCAACCTGTGTAAAACTGCAGCCTCCTCAAAGGTCTCCGCCAAAGTTCCCCACGCTGCACAGTGGAGAAATTGTTCCCAGCTGGCCTGGGGGTGGGGAGGGGGACCCAAGCAGTGTCCTTTGAACCTTCTTTTCTTAAAAGTTCGTTCAAATGCAGCATTCTGTTCCATTAACCTGTAGCATCAGTTATTAGAACTGTCAAGTTTTATTATAAAATAAAGGCTTTCCTCTAGTCTTCAGGCAAAATTGGTCTTCAGAAAGATGCGCCAGGTCGAGCCTATAGTTTGAAGCATGCCCTGGCACACAGCCATGCTCCCTGGGCCACCGCGGGGAGCTGTGTGCATTGTGGACTGTGCAAAGTGCCTGTGCCTGGCTGAGGGGCAAGAAAGGGCTGAAATCCAGCCTGTGGGCTGGTCACTAAGCTGAGGTCCTGGCCTGGAACTGTGTCAGCCCAGAAAGGGGGTGGGGTCTTTTTCTCTGTATGAAGGAGGAACTTCCTAGCCAAGCTGTGCACTCTCCAGGTCTGTGTCCACCCAGAGGGAGCTTCCTTTTTATAATCTGTAGGAAAACTCTGAATAGGCTGAAGGCAGTGCAAGCCATCCCTCTCAGAGTCTGCAGACCCCAGACTGGAAGCCATGGCTCTCTACCATCATGGCCATAAATAAGAACCCAGGGTTTCCCCTGCGTGCGAAAGTGCTGGGCCTTGAGGCTACTTTTACATCTGATAGAGTTTTATTTATAGGCAGCACACATCACCAAATGCTTCCTTCTTCATCATCGAGATCCTTTGTGCCTCAGGGTCTTGGGGTGGTACTCAGCCTTCAACAGCACATGTGAGATGCATTTGCAAATGACACTCTGCTGGGTTTGGAATGCCTATGTCCTCAGAAACAGGAGATGCAGAGCAGGTCTCTAGACTAGGAGTCAACAAATTTTACAGTAAAGGGCCAGATAGTAAATACTTTAGATTTTGCATTTTCGGTTGGCTTGTTTGTTGTAACAACTCTTTGAAAACGCGTAAAAACCATTCTTAGCTTGCAGGCCACACAGAAACAGGCCCCGGGCTGCGTTTGACCTGCGGGCTGTGCTTTGCGGACCCCTGCTCTAGACTCTTACAAGTTGTCAGTCAGCTTAAGGAGGTCGGCTGACCATCTTGCCCCAAGCACTTTCTTTCACTTGGCTCTGCTTTCATCACTTATTGTACAGATATTTCTAAAGGGAGAAAAACAGCCTGGGTGCGCCTTTGAACTGCATGTGGGGTGCATACTTTCTTCTCACCTTGTTACGTCTCTCTGAAATAGAAAGGTAATTGTGGTACCCTTGATGAGGATGGTCTCTTTTGAGGATCATTTGTTACTACCTGTTTGCTAAAACAAAATCACCTTTCAGACAACAGCAGAGGCTTCTGAAAGTCCTCCAGGCCATCGAAAGTGACTCTGCCCATGTCGGCCAAGTTGTTTCACCAACTGAGGAGCAGGTGCCTAACCCGGAGGTGAGAACCTCGACTTACGGGGATTTCCAAACGCGTTCAGTGTCTTGCCTGACAGCTGAGGCTGGAAGGGCCCCTTAGTACAATCATTTCTAGTCAGTGGGGATTGCTCTGACAGCGGGAAACTTAGCATCTTTCTGCCCAAGTCTCCAGCTCCCCTCCTCCCCAGCACACAGACGTACATGTGATGGAGCAAGAAGTTTCAGCAGAGAGAAGCCTGTCCACATGAAAGGAAATATAAATAGCATGTAAGGCCATAGGAAATGTCCAACATCGCTGGTAATCAAGAAATGCAAATTAGAGCAACCTTAATGTCCCATTTGATATCTGAGTTAACAAATTATTTTTGATAACTTCTAGTATTGGCAAGGTTTCAGTAAAACTGGCAGTCTTACCCTGCTGGCAGCATAAATGGGTGGAACTCTCTTGAAAAGCAGAAAGGCCAGACTTAGGAAGAGCCTTAGAAATACTTGTATCTTCCAGCCCACCACTCCCACTTCCTTACCGGAAGGGAATCCCTCAGCAGAAATAAAAAGCTGTAGGCACAAAGATATCTGTTGCAGACTACTGAAGAAGAGGAAAATGAGGAAAAAAAAATGGCAGGCAGAAATAGCATAAATGTCTCATAATAATGGAGTTAATCAGGAGAGTATGATATATCAGCACAGTGCAGTAGTATAAAAGGACGGAAATGGTCGTTATGGAAATTATGCAGATAGAAAATATTAGGGATGTAAAGTTAACTGCAAAAGGTGATGTTACTCTTCGTCGAGTCCAATATGATTGCAACAACTATGCTAGCGTGCTGATGGAACTGAGGCATAAACTACAAAAGGAGGAGGGGGCACCAAGGTGTAGGATGACAGGTGATGCTTTTTTCTTTTGTGTCGAAAGGTTTGTGTCTGGCACATCCCTCGCACCCCTTCCTTTACCCAAGCCTTTCTTAGGATTATTTGGTACAGTGGTCACCAATGTTATAATTGGCCAATGAGGGCTTAACATGAAGCCCTCCCAAAGCCACATGTAAAACTCACATACAACAGAAGGAGCCCCAGCCAGGCTAGACTGGAGTTCCAGCTTTGAGTCTGGCACCATCATTTAGAGGTCATGTGACCTCAGACAAGCCTCTTCAGCTCTCTGGTCCTGGGAGTATGTGGCTGTCAAATTGGGTAAGTAACCCAGACCCCATGGCCCGCTGTGAGGCTGGAACAGGAAAGGCCTGTGAGGGCGGGCAGCTCAATGCCTGGCATGGGGCAAGGAGGAACCAGTAAATATCAGTTGAAGGTTTGCCGTCTAGAAAAATCTAGAAAAATCACAGCTTTGTTCCACCTTGCATGGAATAGTTGCTTTCTTAGCTGTGAAGATCCTAAGTGTGGTAAAACTTCAGCCACATTAAAAAGAGCCTGGGTTGATCAAGTCTCTTTATATTATAGGAGACAGAAAACCCAGGGGAAACTGACTTACATAACAAGGAGAAGAAAAAGGACAGACTCTTGTAATAAATGCCACAGTTGGGACCAGGTGGGGCTTGATCCAGCAGCTCAAGTGTCTCCTCAGTGTGAGCTCCATCCCCACCCCAGTGCCCAGGCCCAGCTCTGCTCTCTCCCTGCAACCCCTCTGGAGCTGGAGTGGTTCCCCGCTCTCGCCTCACGCCCTCAGACCCCACAGTCAGGAGAGAAGAGCGGTTCCTCCACATGCGGATCTGAGGTTGGGTCACATGCTCATCACTGAGCCGCTCCCTCCCGGTGGCCCAAGGGACAGACACACTGGTTCTGTGGACTAGTCAGGCTCCTCCTTGGAGTGGGAAAGAGTCCATCCCCCTGTACCCTATGGCTGAGAAGGGGTGACTCCCCCAAATGAAAAGGAGGTGTTCTCTGTGGAAGAGGGGCTGGGACCAGGAGCTTCCCAGCCAGCGTTTGCCTCGGGGCCCTGTGAAGCATTCTAGATCAGGCAGCTCCAAGGCAGGAGGGGCCCTCAAGGTGCAATGCTGACAAGTTGTGACACTTCCTTGTTAATAGACCCTTCAGCTCCTTCGTTTGGAAGCGTCACCGCAGGAATTTGCACATTTTAGATTGCATTGGGCGTGAGAACCAGCAGCCCCTCTGCTCCCATCTGGCCCTCCTCCCTCCTGCCAACAGCCAAGGTGAACAGTGCGGCTTCCGCACCCTCCCACACCGCTCCCCGAGCAGGACCGCTCCTCACAAACCCAAGCTCGTTAACCTCCCAGTCCCCCCGCGTGAGCCAGGCCAGTTTAGGTTTATCACCATCCTGCAGGCCTGGGACTCAGGCCCAGGGCAGCTGAGGGCTTGGCCACTGCCCGCACAGCAGAGGAGGAGGAAGCTGTGGGGTGTGCGGGCCGAGCTAATAAAAACAGGCCCTGGGTTCCTTCTGGGAGCTATGAGCTGACCTCCCTTCCTCCCCATCCCCATCCCCATCGTGTGACAATCAAGGCTGGTCCAAACACATGCTGAGAGCGATAGCACGTCTCGCTGGCTATTAATTAAAAAAATAAGTAGGGAACAGTTGCTGTTCATTTGCTCAGCTCCCTGCTCACAGAACCATTGCAGATTATGAGTGCTAATTAACAGAGGGCATGTGCGCGTGGGGAATGCACCATTTTATGAGCGACTGATCCGTGGCGACCAGCACTGCAATCCGGGCCCAAAGGGGCCTCAGGAAGCCATTCCGCAGTGTGGCCGTTTATTGATGGCATTCACGCAGACTCGCAGACCAGACAGCCTACCCATGAAGGAGGCAGGCATTAAAATCAGTGAAGGAGAGAAATGGGAGGAAATGGACACGTCCAGAGCGCACGCAAGCCGGGACTTGTGACAGGGTCTTCTCCATGTTGGTATCTCACTTCATCTCCGTGACAGGGTTGTCAGGTAGATGGTGTCATCTCTTGTTCCCCAGCTAGGCTGAGGGATGTCCAGTGACTTGTCCAGGGTCCTGTGTTACCTACTGTATTCGCTTGCTGGAGCTGCCATAAGAAAATACCGCAGACTGAGTGGCTTAAACAACAGAGATTTATTTTCTCCCAGTTCTGGAGGCTGGACGTCCAAGATCAAGGCTTTGGCAGGGTTGGTTTCTCCTGGGGCCTCTCTTCTTGGCTTGCAGATGGCTGTCCTCTCGCTGTGTCCTCACATGGCCTTTTCTCTGTGCCTGCACAGCCCTGACGTCTCTCCAGACGTCCAAATGTCCTCTTCTTATAAGGACAGTGGTCAGATTGGATTAGGGCCCACCCTAAGGGCCTCATTTTAACTTAATCACCTCTTTAAAGACCCTCTCTCCAAATACTGTCACATTTTCAGGTACTGGCATTCCGGCTTCAGCATTTGAATTTTGGGAGGGGCACAGTTCAGCCCCTGACACCTGCTCAATTCAGCAGAAGTTGTGACATGCCTGTAGGACATGAACACTTGGTAGTGAGGGAGAGAAGTGCACATTCAGGCAGAATCTGATGCCTTTTAAACGTTTTTGTTATTTGCAAACTCTTATAGAAAATATTAAGTGCCAGGGCTCACCGTAACTGTTTTAAATGCTTTACAAATATGAGCTCATTTAATCTTCATAATACCCATATGCAAGGCGTGCTTTTCTTATGCTTATTGTATGGATGAGGAAACTGAGGCACTGAGAGGTTAAGTACCTTGTTTAGTGATAGAGCTGAGTTCAGCCTGTTGTATTTTAATCCTTTGGCATTATTTTTCTCTTCGTTAAGGACAAATCGAGAATGAAAGCAGAAGAGATCAAAGATGCCGTCTACGTGACGATGGAAATCCTGTCCAACTGGGGCAACGCGTCGTGGGTGGGTCTCACAGAAGTCGAGTTCTTTGACCTGAACAACACAAAGCTTTACGTGTCGCCTCATGACGTGGATATCCGGAACACGGACACACCCGGGGACCTGGGCCACCTGGTCAATAGGAATTTCGTTGTAAGTGGAGGCGGCACTGGAGTGAGGCTTGGCCTCGTGGTGGGATGCATTTGCTCTGCCCACGATAAGTCCCTGATAAGGGGGTGGGACTGGGGAGGGGAAGGATGGGGAATGTAATCTTCCACTGTCATTCATTTGGGCACAGTGCGGAGAGGCTGAGGGGAAGGTGCAGGTAGAGGCCTCTACACTGTTGTCGTGTCCCCCCCAACCCACCCTGAGCCCTCTCCCAGATCCCTGCTCTGTGGGTTTTTCTTGGGGGGTGGCAAGGAGGAGCCAATTCACCCCCTTTTATCCACCTTGCATGGGACCTCAGGGGTCATTGAGGTCAACGCCCCCATCTTGTAGATGAAGCAGCTAAGGCTTGGAGAAGGGCATTGACTTGGCCAAGGTCACACAGCTGGAAGGTGGTGGGGCCAAGTTCATATCCTGCAGCCTGGCCCAGAGCCCATGCCCACACCCTTTCAGAGTCCTGCCTCCCTAGGGCATGGAGTATGCACCCCACAAACATGGAACACTCCTTTCCTTTAAATAGCTAGCAGTTTAAAAAAAAAAAAAAAGCACTGACATTCTTTTCCTGCCCCTTGTAAGCTGGACACAAGAGACTCTGAGCTAAACTGAGACAGACTGCCCAGCAGCGTCCTCTTGACTGTGCTGGGCTTTGCAGCCTGGGAAACTGGGAACACAGGTGGCCTCTGGGCCACAGACCTGGGTGGCAAAGGGCCGGCGCAATAGGAAGACTTCCCCTCGGGTACTCTTTCGCACCTTTTAAATTTCCTGCCATGTATATGTATTCTCTATTCCACAGAACAGATTGTTAACTTTTTAAAAAGTATTGAAAATGAAAACCACATGTTTATTCTTGCCTTGTGCACGGTGCTCAGTGCTTCATCCGTATAATCATATTCATCCCTAACAGTGCACAGCCTCGAGAAGCTGAAAGCCTGGGTTCACAGCTTACCACTTACAGCTTCATGACCACGGGCAACTCACCTAACCTCTACTTTAGTCTCCTCCTCTGTAAAATGGGGATAGTAATAGTCCTTACCTTGATGTGGTGGTGTAAGGATCCAATGTAAACATAAAAAGCCTGGCACCATGCCTGGCTCTTCCTAAGGCTCTGAAACATCAGCTATTGTTGTTTTCATTGTTATTATTATTATTATTATTATTAAAAGTATTAATACCACTGAGAAGTAGATATTATTCCCATTTAAAGAAGGGGAAACAAGAAACAGGGGCTTTGAAATCCTCACTTCCAGAGACCCCGGTTCTGGTCTTGAGTCTGTAGCCTTGGGCAACTTACCTGCCTTCTCTGAGAGGGGGTTTTTCTGCCATCTGTAGAATGGGAGTAGAGGGCGTGGATAATCCATATGATTCTTATTTTGGCAGCAAAAGAAACTCAGTCTGGTTCACTTGAGCAAATTTGTTAAAAAGAAATTTGTTGTAAGTCTTGGGAGCAGCTGGTGAATTCACTGTCACTTGGGCCGGAAGACGACAAGCCCCCGTGGTCGTGTTGGGGTTCTAGGTAGCATCCCAGGATGCAGGAGCACTGAGGGTTTGGTGTTTTTTGGGGGGTGGGGGGCAGGCAGGGTGCGTTGGTTGATTGGTTGGTTCGTTGGTTTGTCATCCTGTCGCTCTGCTGGAGATGTCCAGTCCCAGGAGAGGAAGGCTGGTGGACCAACCTGGCTGGCAGGGCTGGGCACTGTGATGCCAGTTCCACCAAGATGCCCCAGCGGAACAGGGAGGGAATTCTTGAAGAAATTCGGGTTGTTACTGAAAGAAAGGCAGAGTAGATGCTAGACAGCCGAGAAACACCACTTGTCTGCAGAGTTGGACCGGGTGGTGTCTGAGTCCTCATAAAGATCAGCAGCTCTGTGATCTTGAAAGAAACAGGTTCCATAGGCCACGGCTGCTTGGATGCTCTGGTCTTGTGTTCACTGCTCTGTGTCCTGCTCCGAGTCTGTGGGCTCCCATGTGTGCTGCTGGGGCTTGGACCAGCCCTTGCCGCCCCCTCCCATCCCCCTTGTGCACAAAGCAGTGGCATCTTGGAAGCCTGCCGCACAGAACAGAGCATACCAGGGTGATAAAAAGCATCACTAGATTTGATGGGGACCAATTCTGATGATGACTCTCCCTTGTCCTCTGTTTAGCAGAGGCTGATGAGCTTTGCCATGGGGTAGCAATGAAGACTTTGGGTTTTGGTGGGTTTGGGGTTATTTTTTGGCCCTGAGGTTAGGACGTGAGGCGGCTATCTCACCCTGGGCTGCTGAATCTCTGGGCCCAGCTGTGGTGGGCTGGATTCCCCCTGCTGCCCTGGCGTGGGGTCCCCCTGATAGTTCTCCTGTGTGCCAGGTCTGGGGCTCCCAGGACACACTGCCTCTCGGAACCGTCCAGTTTCACTGGGATTTATTAAAGACCCACGGTGTGCCAGCCAGGGCCTCAGACATCCCTCATTTAATCCTCGCATGAACCTTGGGATTACTCTCCACATGTGATAAACGAACAAACCAAGTCTCAGGGAGCGTAAGTGACTTGCCCCAGGCCACACTGCATGGAGTGGTGGAGCTCGCTGAAAGCGGAACACGAGGTACCTAAAAGTGGAGTCTGGGTTTGAGAGAGAAGTCGCTTCAATGGAGGTGAATTAAGGGCATGCCGGAAGATGTGGGAGTGCCCCCTGCCCAGTGCAAACCCTCCTGCCTTCTGTACCCACACCATCTCTCTTACTGGCCTCGCCCAGGCCTGTGGCTTCAAGATAACTCCAAATTTATATACCCGGCCCTGTCTGCTTCTCTGAGGTCCTGACTTGAATGTCAGCTTCTTGCTTGACATCTCTTCTTGGATGTCTACTGGACATCTCAGACTTCAGAGATCTAAAACCTAAGTTTTGATTCCCCTGCCCATGCCCACGTCTCTTCCTCCTCCAATATTCCTTTACTCCGGAAATGGCATCGCTGTCTGCTCAGCTGCCAAGCCCACCACTTAAGAGTCTTGCTTGATTGCCCCACCCCCTCTCCGCCGCCTTCCAGCACACCAGCAAGTCCTGTTGATTCTACCTCCAACAGAGAGCCTGGATCTGCTTTTCCACTGGTCCCTCCCAAGCCCGATCCGCGGTCTTCTCTCCCTGGCACTATTAAATGGCCTCGTAGCTCGTTTCCTTCTTTCATTATTGCCTCATCCACTCTTTTTCCACTCAGTATCCAAAGTGATCTTTTACAAGTATTGGCTTGCACCCCTCTCCTACTTAAAACCCCTGCCGTGACTTCCCATTACACTTAGAAATAAAATCAGATGCCTCACTGTGACCTGGGAGGCTGTCTGTGAACAGGCCTCCAGCTCCCTCTCTGCCTGCTTCTTACAGCCCCTACCTCCCCCACAGGGCTCCAGCAGCCACAGGGCTTCCTCCTGCTCCTCTGACCTGCCAAGCTCATTCCCACCTCGGGGTTCTGCCCTTGCTGCCCACTCTGCCCAGAACATCCCTCCTCCAGCTTTTCATGTGGCTGCCTCTTTTTCCTCAGTCAGATTTCAGTCCAGATATCACGTTCTCAGCAAGACCTTCCCTGACTCTACATACTGGAGGAGTCCTGTCCCCTCCCCAGCCCAGTCTCTATCACATCATCGTTTTTGATTTTCTTCAGACCACTTCTCACTATAAAAAATGATCTTGGGGGGCTGGCCCCATGGCCTAGCGGTTGAGTTCGGCGCGCTCTGCTCCAGCAGCCCAGGTTTGTGGGTTCAGATCCCGGGCATGGACCTACACCACTCATCAGCCAGGCTGTGGCAGCAACCTATGTACAAAATAGAGGAAGATTGGAGAGAGATGTTAGCTCAGGGCAAATCTTCCTCAGCAAGAAAGAAAAATGATCTTGTTCACTTGTTTATTGTCTGTCTCTCCCCCATTAATCTAAGTTCTTGTCTGTCCTATTCACAGTATATCCCCAGCACATAAAAGTGCACAATACATTTTTTTGAACTTTTTATTTGGAAATAATTATAGACTCACTGAAGTTGTAAAAAAGATTTTGCAGAGAAGAGAAGAACAATAGAGAAAAATCAATGAAGCCAGAAGTTTTTTTGAAAGGATCAACAAAATTAACAAACCTTAGTAGGCTAAGTAAGAAAAAAAGGGAAAAGATCCAAATTACTAAAATCAGGCATGAAAGGGGATATTACTACCAACCTTACAGAAATAAAAAGGATTACAAGGGAACATTATGAACAATTTTATGCCAACAAATTAGATATCCTAGATGAAATGGACAAGTTCTTAGAAAGACGTAAGTTACCAAAACTGACTCAAGAAGAAATGGAAAATCTGAATAGACTTATAGCAAGTACAGAGATCGAATTAGTAATCAAAAAAAATTCCCACAAAGAAAAGCCCAGGACCAGATGGCTTCACTGGTGAATACTACCAAATATTTAAGGGGTTAACACCAATCCTTCCAAAATCTTCTAAACTGTAGAAGAAGAGAAAACAGTTCCCAACTCATTCTGTGAGGCCGGTGATACCAAACCCAAAGACATCACGAGAAAAGAAAACTACAGACCAATATCCTTTATGAATGTAGGCGTAAAAATCCTCAACAAAATGTTAGCGAATTGAATTTAGCAGTTTATAAAAAGATTTGTACATCAAGATCTAATGGAGTTTATCCCAGGAATGCAAGGGTTGTTCAACATGTGAAAATCAATCAATATAATACAACATATTAATAGAAGAAAGGGGAAAATAACCACATGATGTCTTAGTAGACACAGAAAAAGCATTTGACAAAATTCAACACCCTTTCATGATAAAAACAATCAATAAACCAAGAATAGAAGGAAGCATCCTCAACCTGATAAAGGGCATCTGTGAAAACCCACAGCTAACATCATACTTAACAGTAAAAGACTGAAGGCTTTCCCCTTCAGATCAGGAACAAGACAAGAATGCCTGCTTACACCACTTCTATTCAATATTGTCCTGGAGATTCTACCCAGGGCAGTTAAGCAACAAAATGAAGCAAAATGTTGGAAAGGAAGAATTAGAACTGAACTTGCAGGTGATATGCTCTTATATATAGAAAATCCTAAAGAATCTACAAAAATTACTGGTAAAGCTAAAATCAAGTTCAGTAAGTTTACAGGATAAAAGATTAATATACAAAAATTGGTTATATTACTATACACTAACAATGAACAATCTAAAAAGGAAATTTAGGGGCAAGTCCCGTGACGCAGAGGTTAAGTGCTCGCGCTCCTCTTCGGCGGCCCAGGGTTCGCAGGTTCGGATCCCGGGCGCGCACCAACGCATCGCTTGTCAAGCCATGTGTGGCGGCATCCCATATAAAGTAGAGGAAGATGGGCACGGGTGTTAGCCCAGGGCCAGTCTTCCTCAGCAAAAAGAGGAGGACTGGCAACGGATGTTAGCTCAGAGCTAATCTTCCTCACAAAAAAAAATAAATATGGAGGAAATTTGAAAAATAGTTCTGTTATAATAGCATCAAAAAAATGAAATACTTAAGAGTAAATTTCACCAGAGAAGTGGAAGACTTGTACACTGAGAAGGACAAAATATTGTGGAAAGAATTAAAGAAGACCTAAATAAATGAAAAGATATCTGTGTTCATGGATTGGAAGAGTTAATACTGTTACTATGTCAGTGTTCCCTAGATTATCCACAGATTCAGTGCAATCCTATCACAATTCCAACTGCCTTTTTTGTGGAAATTGACAAGCTGATTCTAAAACATTATATGTAAGTTCACAGGACCCAAATAGCAAAACAATGTTGGAAAAGAAGAACAAAGTTGGAGAACTCACATTTCCCAATTTCAAAACTTACTACCAAGCTATAGTGATCAAGCCTGTGTGGTACTGGCATAGGGACAGACATATAGATCAATGGAATAGAATTGAGAATCCAGAAATAGACCCATACATCTATAGTCAATTGATATTCAACAAGGATGCCAATACCATTCAATGGGGAAAGAATTGTTTTTCTCAACAATTGGTATTGAGACAACTGGATTTCCACATGCAAGAGAATGAAGTTGGACTCCTACCTCACACCATATACAAAAACTAACTCAGTGGATCAAAGATCTTAAAACTTATATAGTTTTAACACTATAAAATGCTTAAAAGAAAACATAGGTGTAAATCTTTATAGCCTTGAATTTGCCAAGAGAATTGAAAATATACATTCACACAAAAACTTAGTTTTAGTCTTAGTTATGATACCCAAAGCACAAGCAACAAAAGAAAAAATAAGTAAATTAGACTTCATCAAAATTAAAAACATTTTTGCTTCAAAGGACATTATCAAGAAAGTGAAAAGGCAACCTACAAAATAGGAGAAAATATTTGCAAATCATATATGTTATAAGGATCTAGTATCCAGAATATGTAAAGAAAAGAACTCTTAAACTCAACGACAAAAAGACAACCCACTGAAAATATGGCCAAAGTACTTTGAATAGACATTTCTCCAAAGAAGATATACAAATGGCCAACAAGCACATGAAAAGATGCTCGACATCATTAGTCATTAGGGAAATGCAAATCAAAACCACGAAGACATATCACTTCACCCACCAGGACGTTATAATTTTTTTAAAAAGGGAAAAAGTATTGGTGAACATGTGGAAAAACTGGAACCCTCACACCTTGCTGGTGGGAATGTAAAAGTAAAATGGTATTGCAATTGTGGCAAACAGTTTGGCAGTTCCTCAAAAACCCTCATATGTAGAGTTACCATAGGACTTAGCAATTCCACTCCTAGGTATACACCCAAGAGAATTGAAAATACATGTTCACACAAAAACTTGTACACAAGTGTTCATAGCAGCATTATTCGTAATAGTCAAAAGGTGAAAACAACCCAAATGTCCATCAACTGATGAATGGATAAAGAAAATGCGATATATCCATACGGTGGAGTGTTATTCACCCATAAAAAGAAATGAAGTACTGATACATGCTACAACATGGATAAACTTTGAAAACATTATGCAAAGTAAAAGAAGCCAGACACAGAAGGCAACGTATTGTATGATTCCATTTATATGAAATGTCCAGAATAGGCAAATACATAGAGTCAGAAAGTAGATTAGTGGATGCCAGGGGCTGGGGGAAGGTGAGAACGGGGAGTGACCGCTAAAGGGTACAGGGTTTCTTTTTGGGGTGATAAAAAATATGCTGGAAAAAGATAATGGTGATGATTGCACAACTTTTTGAATATATTAAAAAACCACTGAATTGTACACTATAAAATGATGATTTTATATACATGAATTATATCTCACTTTAAAAAAAAAAGTACAGAAAGGTCCCATGTGCCCTTGCGCAGCTTCCCCCAATGGTAACATCCTGTATAACCATAGTACATTATTAAACCAGGAAATGGACATTAGTATGCTGTGCACTTTTGTGCACTCGTTTGTGTGTATAAGTTCTATGCAGTTTTATCACATGTGTAGATTTGTGTAACCACCACCACATCAAGATACAGAACAATCTTATCACTGCAAAAGAATTCCTCTTGCAACCCTTTATAGCCACACCCATCCCTAAGATTGGTAACCACTGATCTGTTCTCTATACTTTTTGTCATTTCGAGAATGCTGTATAAGTGGAATCATACTGTATGTAACCTTTTTGAGACTGACTTTTTTCACTCAGTATAATGCCTTTGACATCCATTTAAAGTGTTGTGTGTATCAATAGTTTGTTCCTTTTTTTTTTTTTTTTTTTTGGTGAGGAAGCCAGCCCTGAGCTAACATCTTGCCAATCCTCCTCTTTTTGCTGAGGAAGATTGGCCCTGGGCTAACATCCGTGCCCATCTTCCTCTACTTTATAGGTGGGACGCCTGCCACAGCATGGCTTAATAAGCGGTGCGTAGGTCCACGCCCAAGATCTGAACTTGTGAACCCCAGGCCACTGAAGCAGAGCATGGGAACTTAACCACTATGCCACTGGGCCGGCCCCCTAGTTTGTTCCTTTTTAATGTGATAATTTATTAAATTGGGGCTACTTCTGAGGGCAGTCCAGCATCTGCCTGGGGGTGAGTTGGTCGGTGTTAGGCTGATGCTGGAAGAGGACATCACCTTTGTTAGAAGTTAGAAAGTTCCCTCCTGAGAGGGGCCTTCTCTGACCATCCATTCTAAAGTTGTCCTTCCATTGGCCATTAATAATTCTCTCTTATTTTCTTCATCGAATTTATCCCTGCTTGATTTTTTCCTTGGCAGTTTTGCTTGCTTGCCTTCCCTACTACCACAGAGCTGGGACCTGGGGGGCCAGACTCCCCCGCCATTCCTGCGTCTAGCTCCACACCTGCCCCACGGGAGGGACTCAGTATTTGTTGGGCAAGTGGGTAGCAGATGCTGTCGGTGCCCCCCCAGCCCCTTGCCCTTCCCACTTCAGTGCATGCTGGCTGCTCTCCCCACTGCCAGCACCCGTCTTTCTCCGATGGAGGATTTTATTTCTGGCCTCCAGGGCCCACTTTGCCTCCCCCGCAGCAGGCCATAAGTGGTGGGGAACTGAGCCCCCAGGAGCAGCCCACAACCTAGGCTGATGGGAATTGGGGTAGGAATACCCCAGATCCCTTGTCCCGCGGGTGGAGTCCCTCTGAGGCATGTTCCACACTGGCTGCCAGATTCCCTGGTGGCATTGTGCTCCAGGCGCCCACAGGAGGGTCAAGCTTGGTAACACACTCTTTATAGCATGCCTCTCCTCCCCTCACTTCCCCGTGCTCCAACTGGAGTTTCCTTCGCTGTCTAAATCAACTCCTTATGCTCGAATCCTTCCCTGGGGTCTGCTTCTGGGGGGATCCAAACTAAGACAGAATGAATTAATGAATTACAAACCTGGGTTTAAATTCTCACTCTGCTGCTGGGGCAAACCACACCCTTGCTGAGCTCTGGTCTTCCTTCCGTGACATGTTACAGCAATACTCACCCCCCAGGGCTGTGAGAGAACCAAGTGCAGCGCGGAGGTGTCCTGATTCTCGTTCTGCCATCTTTGTTACCACCTGCGATGGGCAGGCACAGCAGGTGCTCTGCCTGCTGGCATGGCACTTGGGGGTTTGCCCAGCATGCCCTGGGTCAGCCGTCGGCGGTTTCCCGTCGGCCTTTCTCTCAGAGACTCTGTCTGTGTGAAGGAAACATCAGAAGCTCGGTTGCTAATGAGGCGCTGAGTTGCCTGCAGGTTGACGTTCTTTGACTTGGAACACCACGATTCCCACTTAGCCCTCCTGTTATCCCTCCTGCTGACAGAAATGTGGTGGGAAATCAATTACAGCCTCCTCTCCTGCGTCCAAGGGTCAGCTTTCAGTCTCTTCCTTTGTCAAGCAGCCACAGTGACCTATTTTAGGCCCCAACTTGGGGAAGGAACGAGACTCCCCCGCTGGATTCTGAGATGTGGTATCCTGACCCCTGGCAGCTGCCCAGAGCACTAAAAGTTCTCGCAGAGCTTGAGAAAGTTGCCAGGGTAAGTCAGAACCCCTTGAACTCATCTCTCCCCCTTAACAAAAGCCACCTCCTTCCTCCTGAAAGGCGCCGTTGTCACTGGAACAAGCCACCTTTGTTCTCCCTCGCAGCTGGAGCCTGGGCCTCGAGTCTCCTGGGGGCCAGTAAAACCCCGTCAGCCAATCTCCTCCTTCCCTGGCTCTGTCCAGTAGCAGGCACAGTCCGGTGGCAGGAGTCTGTTGAGATGTTCTCAAATACAGGGAGATGCTCCTTTTAGATAAAAGGACAACTTCAGCCAGTGTCAGAGGTGTGGTGGTTGCTTATTGGCAGGTGGAACTTGCTGCAACTGTTCAGCCCCTAAGCAGGGACCCTAAACTCAAATGCCTGCAGGGGCCAGTCAGAGGCATAACCGGGGAAGTAAAGGGGGTGTAAAACAGTAGGGAGTGGTGGGGACTGGGGCACTGGAGAGCACTGGCCATGGCCACGGCAGTGGTGCACTCAGCTCCAGCCAACAGCTGTCAGGGACCCCATGTTGCCACGTCTTCTAAGTCTACAGACAAGATGGAAATCTAGCTCTGGAGGGGGAGGGGAAAGCTCCCCATCTTTAAGTGTTGGCAATGAATTTTTTTTTTTTTTTTGTGAGGAGATCAGCCCTGTGCTAACATCTGCCAATCCTCCTCTTTTTTCGCTGAGGAAGACTGGCCCTGAGCTAACATCCGTGCCCATCCTCCTCCACTTTATATGGGACGCCGCCACAGCATGGGCTAACAAGCGGTGCCTTGGTGCGCGCCCGGGATCCAAACTGGTGAACCCCGGGCCACCTCAGCGGAGCGTGCACACTTAACCGCTTGCACCACTGGGCCAGCCCGTGAATTATTTTTTTTTTAACGGCACCTTGTGAGCCAAACAAAATAGCTCTGCGGGCCGGATCAGTTTACAGTCTCTCCTCTAAAGTTTCAATGAGAGAACAGATGTTAGGAGGCAAATTTCATTTATCCATTCATTTACTCCTTCGACAAAGATTCTTTGGCATTTACCATGTGCCTAGCTAGGAGCTGTGCTGAATGCTAAGGGTTCTGGAATGAATTAGACATGGCCGCTTCCCTTAAAGGGCTACAACTGAGTGGGGGGTGACGTGGACGTGAAAACAGGTAATCGTGGGACACTGAGGAGAGGCTAACGTCAGGTGGTGCAGGGAACCGTGGGCGCCTGGAGGAGAGAGTATGTCGAGGGAAGGGGTGACAGTGGGGGTGACAGCACGTTTGGGCTGAATTTCCCAGGGTAAGAAGGGCAGGAAGAATATTGCACACAGAGGCCCACCCCTGCAAAGGCACAGAGGCCCACCCCTGCAAAGGCACAGAGGCCAAGCCAGCGTGGAGATGTTTGGGAGCAGCTGGGAGCTTTGTCCAGACAGAGGAGAAGGGGTAACCGATGAGACAGGAGAGAAGGCAACTAGAGCTGAAAAAAGTCCCCTGATTTGGCTTTTCCATCTGCATCCAAAGCACTCACTGCCTGAAATTTTCTTGGTGCAAATGAAAATGACAGCGAGGCTTCCCTGCGCCTCTGACCCTCTGGCCTTGAGTGGGCCCTGGCAGCCTCGCCGGCGGGCGGAAACTGCACACTGGGGTCCTGAGGCTTGGAAACCCTGAAAGGGAGCGGAATCAATCCCGAGGCTCAGTGCCAAGGCCCCGTCCCAATGAACGCCTGAGCCAGTTTCTTTCTTTTCTATTTTTAAATTTTTAAAATTCTACAGGGCTTTACAAAAGAAAATCGAAGCCTCTGTTTGCCGGGTTAATCCAATAGCGCAAGTGGCGGCTCTTTCCCCGTGCTTCCCTCCAGTCCCTCCCCACCCCAGTGCTCTCCTCAAAGCCGATTAAGTTGATCAAAAGAAAGCCCACTGCATTTTAAATTCAGTCTCGATGGCAGAGCAGAGGGGCACAAGGGGCAAATTTGTGGCAAGGACGAGAGTCAGTGCCTGCTGCAAAGTGCAGTCCAGGCCGGTGAGGTCTAGGACCCCGCCCCGATTGTGTCGAGAAGGCGGCCTGACTCCCGCCCTCGGCCGTGGCCTGGTTGTCCTAGTCACTGCCCGTTGACTTGGGGGAGAGGCAGGAACGTGCCGACACCTTCCTTCTCTTGCTGGCGTTTCAGAGCAAGAAAGACGCTTCCTTGTGGACGTGCCCCTTCCACCCGCCGCTCCAGCTCTTCTTTGTTCTTCGCAACACGAGGCAGCTGCGCGACTTTGGTCTGGCCGAGATCACGGTTTGGAATTACTGGACGGCTGACGGCGTAAGTAAGGGGCTCTGAGTCCTCGCCGGGCGTTTGGTTGAGGGAAGCACTTAGCGCTGTCTGATAGCCTGATTCCTGAAGTTGCGAAAAGGGTGCAAGGAGGCGCTGCTGCCCTTCCTCATGGAGTAGCAGGTGCCCGCTGGGGGACTTCACACTGCACTGTCGGAGCCTCCAGGGGCACAGCCTCTGCTGGAGAGGCTGGGAAGTGAAGTCAGGCCACCCTTTGGGGGACCTGGAAAAACAGGAACTGAGACTCAATTTTAACCTATAAGGAAACACACACACACAGAGTTTATGTAACGAGCCCCAAGTCACACAGCCAGTAAGCATCAGAGTGAGAATCTGAAACCGTGCAGTCAGATTCCAGGCCCATTCGCTTAGCCAGCACTTCTCAAACTTTAATCCGTGACAACGCACCTGGGATCTTGCTAAAATGCAGGTTCTAATACAGCAGGTCTAGGGCAGGGCCCATGATTCTGCGTGTCTAACCAGCTCCCACGTGTGCCAGCACTCCTGGTGTGTGGAGCCCGCTCTCAACAGTCTTAACCTGCGTGCTGGTCTGCCCCTCTCATATCAGAAGCCCTCTCCTCCTTTCTCCTCTCACACCACTTCCTACACCCAGGCCCGCATCCTTTCTTTCTTCTCTGGACTATTGCATTTTTTACTGCATTCAGCATTTAGTATTGAGCACGTACTAGGTGCCACCAGGCTTCATGATCAGTTCTGAGGGTGCTGATATAAAAGGCACAGTCCGTGTTCTGGAGGTACTCCTCATCTAAGAGCTGGCAGACAAGGAAACGTAGAAATAGAATGCAGTGTGATGAAGGCCTTGATAAAAGTGAGCCCAGAGCGCCAAGGGTTTCAGACGGAAGCCCCAGGGACTCAGCAGGGAACTCAGTGGATGAGGCAGGACAGGACTTCCTCAGCCCGTCTTGTTTTCCCTCTTGTGATAGACGTGGGGATGAGAACGGTTCTATCTACTTTTGAATCCGCCATAAGGGAAGGGGGTGTACGAACGAGAGGAGACATGGGAACTGGTCCTCAGCCTCAGTCTTGTTAGAGAGACGCTAGGGTGTGGTGGGGACTGTGGCAGAATGGCAAGCACGTGCCCCAGGTAAAGGGAAGGCCCCTTTTCCGCTTCAACTAACAGTTGCTCTGTAGGAATGCTCGTCAGTGCCGCTAGATCTGAACATTCCCAGGGAGCTGGGAATCTGGATTTTGCTCTGAGCCTTTCTGGTTTGTAAATGTTGATGGCTAAGTTAAATTCTTTTCAAACCACCATACAGTTCAAACCGAACTCGTCTTTGGGCTGGAGCCAGTCTGCCCCAGACTGCAACCACTGGAGCGTGGAGGAGAGAGCCTGCCTCAGGCTGGGAGAGGTCACAGAGGGTCCTTGAAGGAGCATACGCCTGAGCTGTAGTGGAAAGAGACTGTAGCACTGAGCAGAGGCAGAAAAGGAGGAAGGGCATCCCAGGTGGAGGGAACTGCATGTGCAAAGGCACAGAGGTGTGGAAGAGTACCGCCTCTTAATTGCTCTCCCTGACCCTAGGCCCAGGCCTCCAGTCTGTTTCCATCAGCCACTGGGGGGGTCTGATCATGAGCCTCTGCTGCTTCAAACCCTCGGAGGCTCCCCTTGATCCAGAGACTCCGGGTCAGACCCCTGAGTGTGGCATCAGAGCCCCTGACTCCCTGTGCCCCAGGGCCAGCCTCTCTCTCGTCAGCACCCGCCCCTTGCTCACACCACCCTCCAGAGTGTCAGCTGCCTGTGGCTCTCCACCACCCTCCATGGTAGTCACACCTTTGGTCCCTGGCCCCTCCCATCTCGCGCAATTCAAAATGTCGGCCTCGGCCTCAAATTCCTGGAAACCCCAGACATGGCTTTCTCCAGGAAGCCAGCCCTGACCCTTGCACTGATTCTGGACCTCTGAATATGTTCCGTCACCCCTGTACCGGGAATGACACTTGCCTCCCCCACAGCACAGTGGGCCTCTTGGGAGCAGGGCCTGAGTCGTCTCCACCACTGCCCTATTCAAAGCAGAAAGACATGGTTGTCAAATGAATGAGTTCCTTCCTTCCCCAAGAACCTGTAAGCAGTTGTCTTATCCTCTCTCCAGCCGAGAGACTAAGAGAGGTGAGGGCGCTCACAGCTCATCCAGCAGGTTAAAGGCAGACCGGGAATCAACCGGGAGAGTCCATGCCCCCTCCCTGCTTCCCATCTTCCCTTCCTGTGCTTCTCCCACCCACCCACCTAGCCATCCAGCTACCTAGTAAACATCTCTAGGCTCTGCGGATCTGGAGGCTAATGTGGCAGACACGGTCCTGGCCAGCTCTGCTCATGGACGATGCTGCCTCAGAGAAGTAACAAAAACTGTCTCTGATTTCTGTTTTTTGAGATTTTTTAAACAAATGCCTAAAGTTTAAATTTGAGAAAAAGTCCAAACCGCTGGAATAAGTGAGGAAGTTTCTGTGGGCGTGCCAGCCTCCCCTCCCCATTGCCGGCCCTGGCCCCTGTGTGCTCAGGGCTGACCCCCGGGCCCGGAAGCAGCCCTGGGCAGCCGCAGTGCACTCCCGGCGTGCAGGGCTACGTCCTCTCCTTCCTGAGTCCACCCGGCCCTTCCTGGCAGGTAGTCATCAGCATCTTCTGGAATGGGTGAGGAAACAGTGCTGGCTGCCTGAGCCCGTGCCCTGTAGCTCGGCCCTGTCATTGAATATATCTCAGGCCAGGAAAAGCAGATTTGATGTGCTGGATTACAAAGAAGATAAGCTTCAGCTCTTTAGCCGAGACCCTCCTTTAACCTGCACCCAGCCTTGCGTGTGTGCTGAGAATAAAAGAGGAGGAGGAAGGCAGGGTGTCGTTGCAGGTGCCATGGGAGCCTTTGGCTGCAGGGACTAGAGACTCGAGGTCTTTCTACATTCAGAGCGGAGGGTGGAGGGCTGCAGTGCTGGACAGGGGCACGCTTATGTCACGCACACCCATCTGTTGCCAGAATTTACCCGGGGCAGAAGGCGCACACAAATGCAGCTGCAGGTCGGTGTGATTTAAGAGTCTCCAGAGAATGCTACTACTGTGTGTTTTAGAGGAGATAAAATGAGAGTTTATAGGAAATATAGCTCAGCCTGGTCGACACGGCTTGTTAATACAGTGTTTTGTGTATGGGAATCCGAGGAAGAAAAGTTAAATGTGGGCAGCTAATCCAACCACAGCTTATTTAGAACAGAAGAAAAGAAGGTGCCAGAAAAAGAGGAGTCTCTTTTATTGGAAAATATGCTGGCTGTTAAATCCTCAGTCTAACTTTTATGGGCTCCTTTCCCCCTCATTAGATGATGTGGTGAGTGGGAGCCAGCCCAGAGGAGAGGGACAGCAGGGGAAAGTAAGGACACACAGGCACACGGAAGGCAGCAGGCAGATGTCTGTCCTTGTCACAGCCGCCATTTATCCAGTGCTGCGTGTATCAGGCTGACGTGAGGCACCCAGTAAATGTAACTGAACAAATGAGTCATCTCAGTTAACCCCCTAGCCATCCTACAAGGTGGGTGGTATCAGTCCCCACCTCGTAGATGAAGAAGCTAGGGATTAGAACAGCAAGGTCCTATGGGGCAGATAGACTGCGTCTCTTTTGCCAACTCTGCTTGGAAATGGCTGCCTGGAGTGCTGTCTTAGAAGGATCTGGAACCTTCCTTCTGGTTCGTCAAGAAAAGGGTGTGTGATTGATCAGTGATGTCTGCCTTGGGCTCGGGATGAGGACGTGATAATATGTTTGTCACATTTTTTGATGTTCCCCGGATTAAATGACTTGCCCAGCTAGCAAGCTGTAAGGGACAGAGCTGGGAAAGGAATGTGAATTCTGTTGGTTTCTCTCAGCCCTACTTTCCCCTGCAGAGCGACATCTGTTGAGAGGAAGGAACCAGTAGTCTCATTCTATAGTGGGTAATAACCCGTCCAAAAGCGGACTTGCTGCAGCTCCCCAGGGTCCATCTGTTTTCCTGTGTAAGACGCGTATTACTTATCTGCTATGTGGTACCACCCTTCAGTAAAAACAGGCACACCGTTACCATCTTACCCAGAACATCACCATGCAGATGCCACCCCCAGCCTGGTCACAAAAGCCAGCGAAGCAGGACAGGCACTGAGGGGCATAGTTTGTACACGGAAATTGTGCTCATTAAGTAGTTTTTGAATGAATGAATGAATGAATGTTAGATTTCTGCGGTGGTGTATTTCTGACATGCCATGACAGTCTAGGCCAGCACTGCCCAATAGAGCTTTCTGTGATGATATTAGTGTGCTATATCTGCCCAGTCCAGTACAGTAGCAACTAGGCACAGGTGGCTATTGAGAACGTGAAATGTGGCTAGCACAGCTGAGAAACGGCATTTTATTTTATTATTTTTAATTGAGATACATAACATTGTATTAGTTTTAGATGTACAATGTGATGATTTGATATATGTATATACTGCAGGTGATGACCACAGTAAGTTTAGTAAACATTCATCACCAAACAGTTGCAAGTTTTTTTTCTTGTGATGAGAACTACTCTCTTAGCAACTTTCAAATATGCAATACAGTATTACTGCCAACTATAGTCACCATGCTGTACATTACAGCCCCAGGACTTAGTTATCTTATTACTGGAAGTTTGTACTTTTTGTCCCACTTCCCACCTCTGGCAACCACCAGTCTGTTCTCTGTATCTGTGAGTTCAGGTTTTTTAGGTTCCACATATATGTGATACCATACAATATTTGTCTGTCTCTGTCTGACTTATCTCACTTAGCATAATGCCCTCAAGGTCCATCCATGTTGTCACAAATGGCAGGATTTCCTTCTCTTTTATGGCCGAGTAACATTCCATTGTATATACACCACATTTTCTTTACCCATTCGTTTATCAATGGACCCTTAGGTTGCTTCCATGTCTTAGCTATTGTAAATAATGCTGCAGTGAACATGGGGTGCGGATATCTTTTCAGTATAGTTATTTAGTTTCCTTCAGATAAATACCCAGGTGTGGAATTGCTGGATCATATAGTAGTTCTATTGCTAATTTTCTGAGGAACCTCCATACTATTTTCCATAGTGGGTGCACCAATTTACACTCCCACCAACAGTGCACGAGGGTTCCCTTTTCTCCACATCCTTACAAACACTTATTTATTGTGAGAAACTATGTTTTAAATTTTATTTCATTTTAATTTTAATGTAGGTAGCCCCATGGAGCTGGTAACTAGGTACTGGACCGCCCAGGTCTTGGTGCTCAGGGTACTGTGGTGAACAAATAGACAAGGGCCTGTCCACACAGCCCTGTCCCTTCTCCTGGGGAAGGGACAGTAAACCAGGCCACAAAGGAATCACATAATTTCACGTAATGCTAAGTATTCTGAAGATGACAAAATCGAGTAATGGGGGAAGGAGGCGGGGCTGTGTTGAACAAGGTGGTCAGAGGCCTTCCCTCAGGTGAATATAGAGAAGGAGCTGCCCCGGAGATAGCTGTGGGAAGAGCATTTGGCAGGGGGTGGGGTGGGGTGGGGTGGGGGGGGATCACAGCAAGAGCAAAGGCCCCGGGGCAGGAACATGCTCAGGGCTTCCAGGCAGTAGTTTAGGCATTGGCGGGACCTGGGGAACAAAGGAGAGTGTAAGGGCTTCCAAAGGTAGGCGGGAGCCAGGTCACGTGGGCCTCGCTGGTTTGAATCTTATTCTGAGAAAGGCAGAATAGAGGGATGGTCAGAGCAAGGGCGTCAGAGCCAGCCCACCTGGCTCCTCCTCTTCCTAGCTGTGTGACTTGGACATGTTACTCCACATCTTTCTGCCTCAGTTTCCCCATCTGTAAAATGGGGTAATTATTGTTCTGGCTGTTGTGAGCTCTGTATAAGTGTCAGCTGTTAGTGTCATTGTTGGAGGGTTTTGAGCAGGGGGTGAGATAATATGATTGAGGAATTTAAGAGATCATTCTGGCTACTGTTTGGAGAATGGATCAGAGGGAAGGGGGACCCTGAGAGGAGGCTCTTAGCATAGCTAAGGGTGACGGTGGCATGGATGAGGGTCATGGTGCTTATGGGGTGCACCATGGGTAGACTCCATTCATCCCAGGACAATATTTGCATTTTCAGCAACGCCTTTTTTGGAGGGGAAATATTTGAACAAATGCAAAAGTGAGGAGAGTAGTTCAATAATGACCCGGGTACCCCTCACCAGCTTCAACAGTTATTAACACTCTACCTTTCTTGTTTCCTCTCTCTCCGTAACATATAAAAATAAATGGTAGCTATTGTACCATTTTACTCATAAACTCTTCAGTGTGTATCTCTAACAGATAAGGAGTTTGTTTTTATAAGACCCCAATGCCGCTATCATATCTGACAATAACTATTATGCTCTAATACTTAGTCCATATTCAAATATCCCTAATTGTCTCAAAATTGTTTTTTATAGTTGGTTTGTTTGGATCAGAATACAAATTAAGACCAAACATGGCAATGGCTTGAAGTCAAAGGTGTGACCTTCATTTGGCCAGCTGGGTCAGTGTGGCCTGACAGCTCTGCCCCGTGGTGGGGTCTGGGCTGCCCTCAGGCCTAGGAAGCATGATGGCATCTTAGCAGGGCGGCTGGTGGGGATGGACTGACCCAGGGGCATGAGAGCTTTCCTGAGGTGTTGACCTCCGGAGAGTGCTGCCTGTTGGGTGTGCTGCAGCTACTGAGCTCTGTGGGTGGAGTCCATGCCCTGGAATATACAGCATGGGAGCCTCGAGGGTCCCAGGAGGCTCAGGTTTGAAGCAGGCCCCCAGCCAGCAGGGCAAGGGGAGGTGAGCAAGATTTCAGCCTTTGGAGAGAGGGCCCAACGAGGCGTTCAGGCCCCAACCCGAAGGCTGGGATTCAGAGCCAGACTCTACTCCCAGCAGGAATAGAGCACAGGTGCAGAACCAGGAAGGAAGCTGAGGCCCGTGTCCTGTGCTGTGCAGACGGGGGACGGGCTGCAGCTGGGGCTGGACAGATGTCTGAGCAGGGAGGCCTGATCACCCCTGTGCAGGTGCCGGCCTAGGGCAGCGAGATACATCCCAGACCCCCTAGGAGCTGGGGCTTCCCCTCTCCCACCTCTTGCCCACCTTGGCCAGGACTGCTTCAGTAGCTAAATCTATTGCTTGAAGTTCTCGGTCCCAGGGCTAGTGTATCATCCAGGATTCTCTTGGTAGCTAAGGACAGAAAACCCAATTAAAACTGGCTTCGGCACAAAAGGGAGTTCTTTGGCTCGTGTAACTGGAGAGTATGGGGTAGCTAGCTTCAGGCATGGCAGTATCCAGGAGTTCACATGACATCAGCAGGAGTCTGCTTCCCTCCATCATGTATCTTTGCTTTCCTCTGTGTTGGCTTCATCCTCAGGTTCCAAGTGGTGGTCCCTGATGACATCAGACTCACTCTTTATTTCAGCAGTCCTTGCAGAAAGGACTGTCCTCCTGAAAGCCCTAGGTCTAGGAGCTACAGGCCAGGCCTGGGTTGCAATCTGGGGTGGGGCCCACATTATGCCCATGCAGTGAGGTTAAGGGAAGGGTAGATTCCTCAAGGAAGATTGAGGTGCTATCTCTAAAAGAAGGAAAGATCACTGGGGAAAGTAGAAAATGATACTTGAACTAGGTTCTTTTCTTTTTCTCTAAGAACACAGAAGTCACGTGGTGTTGAATTTATTCATCAGCTCCCAAATCTAAACCCCCAAGGCTTAACTTCTAAACCAAGCATCAGTCCTGGCCGTCAGATACTTTCCTTTGGCATTTGCGCCCGGCAGTGCACTGACCCTCCAACTCGGCATAACCAAACCCAGCCCCTCTGCCCCACGCACTCCAGGCCCCCATACGTTCTTGCTGCCTGCAGCAGCACCTGACTCCCGCCCTGGAATCCTCTCTCCTCCCTTCGCCCCTCACTGCCAGTCATCTCTAAGTCTACCATTTCTATTGCCAAACCTGTCTCCGTCCAAACCCAGCTCCTCGTTCCCCTTCTGCCTGCCACCCCCCTTGGGACTCATCACTGTGAGCACCAGCCTCATCCCTCTCCCCACTCCACTCACTCATCTGCTCAGTCCCTCCGTCTCATCAGCAGAAGCTTATCGATCGCCCCACACTCAGGCATTGTGCTGGGCCAGGAATCAGACACGCTGTCTGCCTCCGTGAGCTCACACCCTGGCAGGAGGGCCCGGGGGATCAACAGCAAACCACGGTTCAGTGGGGCCAGTGCGGTGATGCGGGATGAGCCGAGAGCCTTGAAGCTGCAGAATGCCTCAGGGGAGCAGCCACAGTCCACTGCCACAGTCCACATGTTTCCTGGTGCATCCTGGGAAGATGGCCATGATATAGAGGCTGTACCTGTCTGTGACCAAAGGCAGCTCACAGACACATTTCAGCTGGCTCACATTTTCAGAATTCTTTGAATTAATTGCCAACATTTAAAAATTGAGAAGTTTTCAATATGGATTTTGGGAGGTTTGAAAATATGGATTTTTGTCTTTTATTGAGAAACTGGAAGATCTGGCAACACCGGGCCGCATCCACACCTGGGAGCTTTAGTGCAGCTGAATCACGGTGCCGCAGTCCCCACCACTCCCGCTCGTCCCCCCGCCACAGTGGTACAGTTGTCCTTGCACCACATCACCTCTCCCATTTGCGATCCTCACCTGGACCCTGCCTGCATGTGTGTGGGTGACCTCCTCCACTCTTGGACCCCAAAACTGGCTCTCTGGCTCTTCCATCCATATGCAACTTTTATCTCCCTCTGCCCCCCGTAAATCTCTTCTCTCCTCTGTGCCTTCGCGCCTGCCATTCCCAGCACATGAAATGCCCCACCTGTCTTATTACACACCTGTCTTTTGAAAGGTCAAGGTTCTGCTTATGTCTGTCTACACGCACACGCCTCTTGCACACCCCTAGCCTGCCCCAGGCCCCTTCTGGTGCCCTCCAGCCTCACCCTTCTGGGCACCAAGTCACAGGCTTCCCTAGAGTGTTCCAAGGTTTCCTGAGCCTCCGATGTCCCAAACTGGTGGCCCTGGCCAAATCCATCCTGCAGATGTGCTGTTTGGCCCTCACGGTGGTGTGCAGCTTGTGAAACATTTGACCGCATGTGAAAGTTGGCTTCTGATGAGATGGTAACATTCCCTATGTGGTGTCCGCCAGCTGGAGCCGAGTGGCCCCTGCCCTCTGGATGTGCGGGCGTGCGTCCTCCAGCTCACCACAGTCCCCCCCAGCACCCCCAAGACTGGTGCCACAAGCATTTGAGTTTGTGACCCCTTAATATACAGGCTTTCATGAACTCCTCAAGGAGAGGAGCCTTGGTTTCTTCTCTTACATCCCACACAGGCCAGGACCCTGCAAGGCCCCCACGTGGGCGGTGTTGGATTGAAGAAAATTGCAAGAATTTCGTGTTGGGACCTCAGCCCAGATCTGGGGGAGTCCTGACCTAAGTCAGCGAGAGTAATGCTAGGCCCCACCCTAGAATGGATGGCGTTCCTCCTGTGCCTGTGCCAGCCTCTGCTGGGAACAGGGGGATCACTGCCCTGGGTCCTAAGGGGGCAGGGAGTCTGCAAGCCACACTAGCCCTGAGCAGCCAGCCTTGGCGGGTACACACGTCCAGGCAGTGGATTGGGTGCAAGACAATGGTGGTAGCTCATGTTTCTTGAGTATGTGTTACGCGCCGGGCAGTATTCAAAGGCCTTTACACATACCAGCTTGTTTATTCCACACAGCAGTCCTATGATGGGTACTGCGATGATGAGCTCCATCCTACAGATGGGGAAACTGAGGCACAGAAAAGTGGAGCACTTTGCTGTGGTCACTTGACTACCAGGCAGTCTGGCGCCCACCCCATGTCCTGCATTTTAGTAGAGAGAGACTGTGGTCACTGGAGGGCGGAGCCCTGCCTCGGGCCACCATCACTCAGCACTTCGACACTGGCCCCGTCATGCCAGATGGCCTAAACTTTCAAGAGAGGCAAGAAATGCACATTGTTACGTGAAAGCTCCCAATTCTTAGATATTGTCAGCTAGTTCTGAAAATTTTAACTGCTCTGTGGGCCAAACCAGCACAGATTCAGCTGTAGGGCTGCCAGCTAGTGACCCAGTCTGTCAGGTCCCATCCGCATCTCTCGTCCTCTGAGTCTGAGATGTTGGGGGATTGGAAGTGGTTGGCTCACAGCCCAGCATGTAGCAGGTTAAATGTAGCTTGTTACTTGTCACGGTGTCCCACCATCTTCTTCAAGATTCTACATCACAAAGAATGGTTTTCCTTGATATTCTTCCCAAGGGATGTGTAAAAGGCCATTGAGGTCTCCTCCCTGATAAAACGTTCAAGGTCAGGTGCTCCAGGGAAGGAGCGAGTTTAGTTCCCAGAGCTGGGCCTCAAGATAGATAGGAATACGCCCGTCCCCCATCCTTGAAGGTCTCCGTGTGGGCGAGGACAGGTGTGCACATGTGGACAGTCCCTGGGTCGTGGGTGCAGGGATCCGGTTGCAAGCCCAGCCCTGAGAGCCCAGAGGAGGACCCTCGACTCAACCTGAGGAGGGGACGAGGCGGATGGGGAGGGCCAGGGGCTTCCTAGTCTGCTCCTGAGCCGGGTCCCAGAGCCTGCATGGTAGCTCCCTCCCCCAAAGTCCCCCAGGCCCTGACAACCTACAGTCAGGGTAAGCGCCCTCCCAGTCAGCCCACAGCCCCAGGTCCCTCCTGTTCTGGAGCCAGCACTTCTGAGCAAAGAGCGACGAAGGACAGTGGCTCGTGTTCTCCCCGTGTAGCGGGGCCAGGTGGACTCCCAGTCGGTGACAGGGCTGCGAGAGTGCAGACACCTGCAGCGTGGCCCGCAGGCTGTGCGTGAATGAGGTCCGTGGTGTGCATCTGGGCCGCCTCCGGCTGTGCACCCACGCTGAGGAAGGGTTTGCCTTCGTGGACACTCCCCAGCGTTCGGCATCGCGGCCTAGCAGTGCTTTGCTCCCAGTGTTTTCTTCACGAGTTGTCGGCTGTGCTTAAGACAGGCATTCCTCTCCGGGGAAGGCGCCTTGTGAGTGCGAAAGCCCACACCTCTGCTCGGGTGGTTGTCACAATGGAACCGCCACCAGCAGTCTTTGCTGAGCAGTTCACGTGTTCATCGGAAGAGACGTGTCATTCGATGCCGGGGCCAGGGAGGAAAGTGGCCTTGCCAGGTCAATTAAATTACTCAGCTCAAAATAACCTTAACGTTGTTGTATTAAAAATGCATTACAGTCTCAGCGTGGCTGGTTCTCACTGGCTGTAAAGAAGGATGAAGTCAGGATATGGACCAGGACAGGTGTTCCCATCAGCTACGGGCCAGCCACAGAGCTTCAGAGGGTCCTTTTCAAATCTGTTGCAAAAGGGGTTTGAGGCAGCAACAACAAAAGGCGTAACAGTAGCTCTAGGTAAACAGGGAAGAGAATATTAGCACCGAGGAAACCACAAGGGCACACACGCATGCACGCACACCCGCACGCACACAGGCGCTCACACACGCACGCGCACACACACGCACGGGTACACACACACACGCACACACTCAGTTCTAAAGAAAGGTTAAGGGGTCGGCAGTGGAGCTTTACCCTGGACCTCTTGGGCGCCAGGGCAAAGGTGGCAGCAGTCGGGACTAAGGCCCTGCTGCCTGGGAGGGAGGCAGTGGGCTGTTCTTCAGGAGCGACAGGAATCTCCTCTGGGTCCATTCCCAAAAACGTCCTTATACAGAGCTTTACTGAGGGGACACCGAGGAATACAGACCTGCAAAATCCTCAGCCCTGTTTTCTCCACGGTACACGTGTACATCTCACACGGCTTCTAACGCACCCGTGAGGTGTGAGACCGTTACGTCAATATTTACATAAATACGTAGGAAAAGTCTGGAAGGACACGTGTGTGCACACTCCTCACCAGTGCCTGCTGTGATTGCCTCTGGGGAGTGAGGGGGGAGCCAGGATGGGGGTAGGACAGAGCTGGTCCACGGGGACTTATTAAAAAGTAGGGGTGGGCTCAGAGTTCCACCTGGTGCAGGTGGTCTGCCAGTGGTCCGGCTAGCATGGGCCGAGACTGAGGCCTTCTCTGGGTCTAGCTTGACCTGAAGGGAGACGGCAGTAAGACCTCGGGCGTGCCAGCCAGAGTGGCTCACCGTGCACCAGCTGTGTGACCTCGGGGAAGGCTGACCTCAGTTTTTTCGTCTGTAAGATGGATGCTAATGCCCACGTGGCGGAGTTGTTCCAAGGACTGCCTGGGACAATGCAGCCTTTTATTTCTCACATTTGGAATCCCAGAGAAGTGACTAATCCTTGTTCCCCGCCAGGGATCCCACTCTGGTGATCCTTGGGCCAGATCTGCCCACGGATATGGCTTGTGTGGCCGGCAGAGTGTTGGAAACTTTTCAGATTTGAGCACCAACAGGCAGGGCCTGAGCCTCGCAGCTCCCCGGGCCCCCACCACTCCCTGCGGTTTCCACCCTAGCCCACTTCTCTCTCCTACCTGTCTGGCCCCTTTGGGGGTTGGAGGGTGCACCCCTGCCTCAGCCTGCTTCCCTCACTCTGTCCGCTCAGCCACACGTCTTGGAGAGCGCCGGGCAGCAGACAGCTAGAGGTCAGATGGTGCTCCAGAGCGTTCATGGAAGGTAGACGAACACATTTTGGAAGCCAGACATCTCATTATGCAAGCGAGGATGCCCACCTCATGACTGTGCTGGACTGGGAGGCCTCCCCACCACCTCTTTAAATGAGAGTGTTTCTGTCTCGCCAGATGTTTCCATGGCGGTAATTTTGCGGAACTAGCCATTGAAAGCTGCCCAAGCTGTCCTTCTCGAATAGCTATTGCCTGATTAATTCACAGCACGCACTTGCTCTGTGCCTCTGCTAAACAGAGAACACATCCATATAAACATGTAAAAGAGTGCTTTGAGAATCGACTTTTCTGACAGTCGGCAAATAGTAGCCTGCCATCCTGCAATTGGATGATTGAAGCTGAGTTCCTGTGGTGTAACACAGGCTTGATGGTTCTCATTCTAAATTGCTACGGAAACATCCGTAGCAATAACTGGGCGAACTAGAAATTTAGTTAGAGCTTACTCACTCAGCTTCAGGAAGGCTCAGTCTAGATGGACACCTCTGGGGTCTCAGATCCATATCCCAAGAGCAGATCAGAAGCCAAAGCAAGATGGAAAATGACCTGGGGGTGAAACCAACAGGCTACCATGTTTCTGATGAGGTTTGTTCTCAGAACATTGTTAGAGAGCGGTGCTGTGCTGGGCGAAAAATACCTGTGTTTATTCCCTTATCACTCCAGAGTCATTGTTGAGTATCAACTATGTGCCAGCACCTGCTGGGCCCTTGGATAAGATTGGTAGGGCCTCTGCTGTCCTGGAGCTTAACTTTGAGTGGGGAGACAATAACTAAGTTGAAAAGCTGATAAACAAGGCTTTTTCAGAGACCAGAAGGAAATAAAACAGAGCAATGGGATAGAGAAGGGACTGGATGGGACGGGGGCTGCTCTAGAGAGAGTGGCCAGGAGGATCTCTCTGAAAACAAGAAGGAGCCAAGCTTGCAGTCATCTGGGGCAGAGCATTCCAGGCAAGAGCACAGGTCTCAAGGTGGGAATAAACTTGACAGGGTCACGGAGCAGCAATCAGACCAGCGGGTGGGGAGCGGGGGGAGGAGGGGGCTGTGAGGTCAGAGGGACCAGATCCCATAGGCCTCACTGGCCACTAAAGGGAGCCAGAATTGATTCTCAGTGTAGTAGGAAATCACTGGACAGTTTTAAGCAAGAGACCACCGTGATCTGATAAGTTGTTTTGAAAAAAAGACTGGCTGCTATGTAGAAGATGAAGTGTGTATGTGTCGGGTGGGAGTGCAGGGACTGTGTGGAGTGGAAGCAGAGAGACCAATTAGGAGCCTACAGTGGTTGTTTCAGGGAGAGATGACGGTAGCTGGGCCAGGAGGCAGCAGTGCATTCAGGGAGAAGAGATCAGATTTGGGATGGGTTTTGGAGGGAGAGCTGTGGGACTTCTGATTGAATGGATATGTGAGAGAGAGAGCAAGAGGAATCAAGGACTCCTAGGTTTGCGGCAGCTGATTGAATGGTGGAACTGTTTTTAAAAGGAGAAAAGACTAGGTGTGGAAAGTGAATTAAGAATTCTGTACGGGGCATTTGGAGGTTGAGACGCCTATTAGATATCCAAGAAGAGAAGTCACTTGGACACTTGGGGCTTAGTGGAGAGTCAGGGTTGGGGATTAAAACAATCGGAGTCATCAACACAAGGATGCTATTTAGAGCCTTGGGCCTGGAAGAGACCACCTAGTGAGAGAGCGCAGGAAAATCAGGGCCCAGGATGGAGCCCTGGGCAGCCTAGCCGTTACAGGCCCAGCTGAAGAGGAGGAGCCGCAAAGGAGCCTGGGCAGGGCAGCGGCCAGAGCAGGGAGGCAGGAGGAAACCAGCGAGGGCAGAGCCCAGTGGCGGGGGATGTAAATCTGCTGAGGAGGTGTGGCCAACTGTACAGACACTGCTGAGCCGCTGCCCTGCCTGCGGAGTGTGAATTTCCAGGCCAGGATGCTGGAGAGTGGAAGAAGGGATCTATGAACGATGACCGGGACAACAGGAGTAATCAGGGTCGTCCCAGACAAACAAGGGCGTTCCATCACCCCAGTATGGGCGCCCTTGGCAGAGTGGGTTCCGTCTGGGGGGGGCATGGGCAAAGGCCCGACGGGTGGGGCAGGCAAGGGAGAAGGAGGGGGCGCAGGGTGACAGTGACACTCAGAGTCTGCTATAAGGGTAGACAGACAGACAGACTGTGGGGCACCCCACAGTGGGCTGCTCCTCAGCCATCGAAAGGAATGAAACTATTAATTTACACGACATGGATGAATCTCTAAGTAATTATGCTGAGTGAAAGAAGCCAGGCCAGAAAGAGTTCATAGCGCGTGATTCCTTTTACATAAAAATTCTAGAAAATGCAAAGTAACCCGTAGTGACAGAGAGCTGATGGGTGGTTGTCTAGGGATGGGGGAAGGAGGGGAGGGAGGGGTGTCAAAGGGGGACGAGGGAACTTTGGGGGTGATGGATGTGTTCATTTTCTTGATTGTGGAGATGATTTCATGGGTGTATACGTGTGTTAGAACTCATCACATCGTACACTTAGAATACGTACAGTTGACTGTGTGAGGTATGTATTGTATTCCTCGATGAAACTGTTCTTAAGAGTTGTGCTGTAAAGAGGAATGGACGGCTAGGGCCGTAGCAGGTGTGATTTTAATTTAATTTGATTGGATTTGATTTTAAGCCTGACTGAAGGAGCATTGAATACCTGTATGACATAGGGCACGTGTGTTGGGAGGACAAGGAGACAGCAGGCTAGCCAGGGACCCTCTCGTGAAGGTTCCGGCGTGTCATGCCTGAGGGGTTTGGAGTTCATCCTCTCGGCCTGAGGGTCTCCACCCTGTGTGCAGAGGAATCATCTGGAGAAGCCGTTACAAGTGCAGGGCCACACCACATCCCCTCGGCTCCCTCTGATGGCCACTGCAGCTGAGGTGGCACAGCCAGGCCTGCTGACAGGGCGCCACCTCCAGGGCTCCTAGGCTCTCTGCCTGAAGTCACCAGGGCCTCAGCTTGTACATGCGGTGGGGAGCCCATGCCCCCAGGGGCGTGCTTCAACAGCGGGGAAGGGAGTTAGGGGATAAACGCCTCAGCCTCCCGCCTTCAGAGGGACACTTCTGAGGTGTGCTGCGGGTCCCTCAGAGTGCCCCAGTGGCCTGGAGCCCCAGCTGCCCACAGCAAGGACCAACTCAAAACCCTTTTGGGATTTTCTCCTGCCCTATCTGACTCTCCCCACTCCCTCTTGGGAGCACCTGTCAACAAGGTCACGTCCTTGTCTCAAGCTCTGCTTTCAGGGCACCCAGAATGTGACACCCGTGGAAGCCAGGGAGTCTGCGTTTTCTGTGCATGCCGAGCTTTTCTGACGCAGAAGGCCCGAGAACCACACTTCAAAGAACGCGGCTGTAGGCAGTGAAACAACATGAAGGATTTCACAAAGGGAGGTGGCTGGGCCAGATCTGCTCTTGTAGAGAATTAACTGTGGTGGCAATGTGAAGTCGAGGTTGAAGTAGCAAGAGACAGGAGGCAGGGAGACCAATTAGCAGGCTATTACCAACGTCCCAGAAGGAGGTAATGATGACGAAGGCAGCGGCGAGGCCGTCTCTTTGTGAAAGTCCTCTGATTTATAGAGTATGTAACGCTTCGCACAGAAATGAGACTGAGCCTTATTTAACATCCCCAGTGCTGTAGTTTTCTAAAGCTCATGTTTCTACGGGTCCACATTTCTCTTTTTTATCTTCTGCTTCCAAAATTTGATACATCGGTCTGATGCCACGTGTCTTCATTTTGTTAAATTTTGTGTTTTCAGGACCTTGACATTGGTGCCAAGAACGTGAAGATTTATGTCAACAAAAACCTCATCTTTGATGGCAAATTAGACAGAGGAAGTGGAGAGGGCCCAGCTGACCAGAGCATCCTGCTTGGCCTGAAAAATGAGAAGAATGAGAGAATGGAAAACACTGTGAATGCCCAGCCAGAAGAAAGCAAGGATGCCCGCACAATGGCTGGCACGGATGGGGACAAGGAGCCCAGAGTCGGTTACTCGCCATCAGCTGCAGCAGTGGTGGATGTGAAGGTTTCTTCACGAGGAAATCAACTTGGTGAAGGGATGAACTCTCCTGATTGTGTGAACGACAATTTGTCCAAATCAGAGGAAGATTTCAGCGTGTCGGCAGCCCCAGCCTCGATGGTAGGCATGCCCGGTGCCCCTCCCCCGTCCCCACCTGGAGGGTGCCCTTCTCTGGACCAGGAGCTCTCGCTGATCCAACAGCTGGAAAACCTCACGGGCAGAAAAGTCTCTGAGCCGCCAGGGAAAACCCCGTCCTGGTTACAACCTTCTCCCACAGGGAAAGGCAGGAATCAGGGGGGCAGGAAGCCAAAACCCCTCTGGCTGAGTCCTGAGAAGCCTCTGGACTGGAGAGGCAGGCTTTCATTGGATGACGTCATTGGTGAGGGTCCTGGAGAGATGGAGGCCGGGGACAAAGGCCCCAGGCGTGAGCAGAGGAGAGCGAGCAGCTGGAATGTCATCACCGACGGGAGAGCCCAGAGAGGGACCCCCAAAGTGTGCGGTGAGGACTTCGACATCTTTAACCAGCCCTCCAGCAGGGAGCGCCCTGCCAGCGGGAGGAGGGCCCTGAGGAAGGACGCCCTCAGCAGCAGTCACGGTGATGGCCAGCCGGCCAGCAGAGGTAAGCTCAAAAGGCAGTCTGGCTCAGGTGCCATCATCCCTGCACAAGGGCCACTGATGGGCACGAGGCCATTTTGCTCCCTGGACCTTAATTTCCTCATCTGCAAAATAAGGGGGTTCTTCTCAACCAGGGGTCACAAATTCACTGTCTCAGGGGCCACAGAGGTGACATCAGTGAGTGAAATGGGCAAGACACACTTTGCATGTTAAATTCATAGATATATTTGTCATTGCCACCAGGATATGTCCCTTTGCCTATTTTTCTTGCAAGACATGGCTTTTCCAATCTAGACTTGTTATTCCACCTCTGGTAGAGACATCAATCTCTAGTTACTTCACTTTATTCTTAACTGTACCTATAGAAAAATAACACAAGTGTGATGATAAATAGCAATTGACCCTTGCCTGGGTGTTAGAAGGACTATAGGGAGTAGTGAGGACTGTGGCAACCTGGAGAGCACAGGCCCATCTAAAGGGGGCAGCTGCTACTCCACTCAAGCTGCTTTTTGGCATTCAGGAATGCAAGGCCAATGTGCCAGATCTCCCTTTTCCTTTTATCAAGAGAAATCAGAAATGTAGAATCTTCTTATTTTTCAACATTGGCAACTGATTGAGATTATTTTTAAACCAGTGCGTGGGTCAGAAAAAAAATACACGTCTGCTGGCAAGACTCACCTGCTTCGTGAACTTTGCAGTAGATTATCTCTAAGGGCTCTGAAAGGAGGGTGCCAAAGGCTGGGTTTCTGAATGTTTGCACTCAGATTTGGCTCCTGGGAAGGAGTGTAGCATAGCAACTAGGAGTCACGCCATTTGAATCCAAACTCTGCTACTTATAGATCTGAGACCTCTAGCCGGGCACTTCTACTTTCTGAACCTCACTTCGTCTGTAAAATGGGAATGTAGCCCCACTTCTCAGTGTTGCAGGGAATGACTGAGACGACGGCTTCAAAATAGTAACCAGAGCCTGGCGTGTGGAAAGTGCGCCACGAGCGGCGGCCATTATTTCAACACTCGCTTGTATGTCCTTTATCGTCCACAAAGCACGTGGACCTTCCAAGGCAGGGCTCACTCCTAGATCCTCTGAATTTAACCCCAACCCGCACCACCCAGGAGCATGAGCCCTGGAGTGAAACTGCCAGGACATGTATCCGGGTTCCCCACCGCCAGCCTACACCAGGGGTGAGTTCTGAAATCCCTCTGAGCCTCAGTTTCCTCGTCTGTAAAATGGTGCCGGTAATACCCATCTCGTGGGGTACGGGGAGGATCAAATGAGATCATACATGAGCAGCGTTTGGCACAGTTCCTGGCACACAGGGGCACCTAACAGATGTTAGCTGCTGCTATTTATTGTTATTCTTGTCATTATCATCATCATGACTACCGCCACTCTGTGACTCTGCCTCTTGGGTTTGATCTGCGTGTGAAGTCAATGTATGTATTTTTTAGTGACTCAAATCAGCATCTACTCTATTATTGTCTAGTAGACAGACCCTGGCGGGGCCACTTAGAAATGTGGAGGGTTCGTGGCCTCTTTCAGACCCCTGTTATGTCACCTAGGACGCCAGAGCAAGTCCCTCTGACTCGGAGTGCCTTCCCACGGTGAGCGACTGGCTCCCTTCTCCCAGGCAGAGCTGCCCCTGCTGGCTCCCAGCCTTACAGACTTCTGCTGCCCACTCCTGCCAGGACTTCACCCTGAGCCTGGGGATCAGGGAGGAGAGCAGAGTGGAAGAGAACAACCAGGAAGCTCTTCGAGGGCAGGGACTGTGTCCTATCTGTGTTGGGACCCCCAGGACCCAGCTGCCTGGCTCATGGTGGGTCCTCTGCGGGGTGGGAGGAATGACGGTAAGAAGGGACTGCAGTGGCTAGATGGGGGCATGTTTGCTGTGAGCCAGGCTCTCATCCAGGCGCGTTACTCAGACGAGCTCAGTTAATTAAGACTCATGTCAGCCCCATTTTACAGATAAAGAAGGTGTGAGGTTTAAGTCACTTTCCTCAGGTCACACATCCAGTGAGGGTTAGAGCAGGATTTGAAGCCAGGTGGTCCTGCTCCAGCATCCGTGATTGGAGCCACTAACCTACGGTGCCCTGTTTCCACAGCTGTCCTCGCCACCCGCCCTGGGAGAGCCAGGCAGTTCTGAGCTTTCCTGTAAACAGACCCACAGAGCCTCCAGGAGTTCCAAGGTGACAGGCATTATTCTAACTTGTCCACGTTCAGAAGACTTTGTCTCATTTTAATTTCTTTCCAGACATTTCTTCTGCTTGGCTCCACGACACGTTAAGAACCGAGCCCTTGAGATTTAATGCTTGTTAAGCCAGTCATGCTAAAAAGAAAAGTTGCTTAGAAATTTTAAATTACCCATTACATAGAACCAAATCCCATAGCCGTGCCCTTCAGGAAGGGTGCAGGCTGAGCCCCCCAATGATGCTTGTAGAATGCGTGGCTGCGTGAGCTCCTCCCCAGCACTGGAATCGTGTTGTCACCATAAGACAGAGCCTGGAAATCCTCTTGTCCAACAGAGCATCTCATGGTAATGACGCCTGCATTTTGGAAGTGTCTTGGCTACAGGTGAATGAAACCTCATCAGCCCAGTGTGAGCAGTAAAGGGTGTGATTTGGAGAATGCTCAAGATGCTCCTGGACCCCCGAAGGCAGGAAGTGTCGCTGCTCATCACAGGGGTTGGGAGGAGGAACCAGCAAGCCGGCAGGCACCACAGAAGCTTCTCTCTGTCTCTCCAGGGTGCTGGGCCTGCCTTTGCCTCTCTGCAGGCCCACTTTCCCTCACTCTTCCCCGTGAGACCAGCTGTCTCTACTCTGTGCTCACAGCGGGAAGTGGCCTCCCAGCCCTAACGTGACACAGTTTCTCGGCTCTAGCTCCAAAGTCTCAAGGGAGAAGCTGATTGGCTGGCTTGGGTCAGGTGTCCACTCCTTGTCTAATCAGCTATGGGTGAAGGGCAGTTCACTGAGAAGAAACACGGCTCTGTTATATCTCACTGTGTACTTTTCCATTTCCTATTTTAGTAGCAATTAGCGCATCCTCGTGGTGGTGCCGTTGATTTTTATAAACTCAAGTTCAGAACTTCATAGTTCACATTAGTCTCCAGTGATGAGGAGTTTTGCATCTTTGATCCCATCGTCTTGTATCAGCGGTCCCTCCCAGACTGTGTTCACTGCAGATTGAAGCAGCAGCTTTCTGTGGTCCATTCAGATTTGTGGGTAGGAATGTTGACAAAGACAGGACAGAGCACCCCAGCAGCTCCCCCACTCCCAAGGACTAGTGAGAGGCGTGTTCTCCTGCAGACAGAGGGAGACGTGCGCCTCCAGCCTGCTGTCACATCTGGGAGGTCCAGGAAAAAGTCCACACCTCTCTGCTTTTATTTTATTTTATTTTTTTTTAAATTTTTATTTATTTATTTTTTTCCCCCAAAGCCCCAGTAGATAGTTGTATGTCATAGCTGCACATCCTTCCAGTTGCTGTATGTGGGACACGGCCTCAGCATGGCCGGAGAAGTAGTGCATCGGTGCACGCCCGGGATCCAAACCCAGGCCGCCAGCAGCGGAGCGCGCGCACTTAACCGCTAAGCCATGGGGCCGGCCCGGCACCTCTCTGCTTTTAAAACCCAGCATGTACATCTTGGGGAGAACAGGTCAGAAAGCAGGCGCAGAATGAAAGCACAGTCCTGCCTCCCTTGCACACACCCAGGCAGAAGGACACAGGCTAAGTCCCTGACACATGACGTTTGGGGCTGTCTTCTCAGTGCACTCGCAGACCAACCCAGGCCATCCATTTCAGCCAGTGGGAATCACATCACAGTAAACTGAAGTCACGATGACCCATATAGGAGGTTCCTTCTGCCAGATGCTAAACCTCACGCCTGGGGGGAAGGATGGAAGAAGGTCCTGGTGCCTTTTTTAATGGCAGAAGAGAAGGAGAGGAGGGGAAGGAGAGATGCGGGAGAGCAGACATGGAGGGGCTGGCCCGGAGCCTCCAAGACTAAACACGGGTGTGTAGTGATGGTGCCAACCAGCCATCTATTTACTGGCAAACATTTATGGAGCACGTCCATGCACCAGGTTCTGTGCCAGGCGCAGGACACAGCAGGGAACAGGGCAGAGAAGTCCTCTCCAAGAAGGAGGGTGACAAGAAGAGCCAGCTACATGGGGATCTGGGGAAGAGCATTCCTGGCAGAGGGCACAGCAAGGACAAAGGCTCTGAAGCAGGCAGAGACTTGGTGTGTCTGTTGGACAGAAAGGCGGCTGTGGCTGGAGCAGGATGATGGTGGGGAGAACGGTGTGAGGTGAGGTTGGAGAAGGGGGCGGGGCCACGCTCAGGGCCCTGTGGGCATGGTGAGGAGTTGGATTTTCTTCCTTCTCAGCATAGCAGAGACAATGCCAATTAGAGGGGTTGATGACAAACTCCATTTTAGGCACACAGAGTTTGAAGAGACAGCGTGGACATGTCTGGACCTTCCAAGGGGTCGTTGGAATCGGAAGATGGTGCCTGGGGAAAGACGCCAGAACTTGGTGTATAAAATCGGGTGGTGCCTGCGTAGGAGCCAGGAGCCGCGTGAGGGCAAAGAGGGGTGGCGGTGTTGGGAGAGGACTGGGTGCAGCTGAGGCCCTGGACGCTCCCAGACGTGGGGTGTGGGGAGGAGCGGAGGCCAGTGTGATACAAAGGGAGGAGCTTTGGTGGTGGGGGAAGTGGAGAACCAGAAAGATGTAATATCTCGTAAACCGCTGGGGGAGGGAAAGCCAGGTGGATGAGCCCCGCCTGGGACGTCAGATATGAGGACTGGGAAAAGATTGTGTACTTGGAGAAAGTCGTCGCAGTGGAGAGTTATGGGAATTGTAGGACTCAGAGAGCCACCAGGGATTTGCCTTCAGGCACAGCTGGATCCAGGGGCTCAAATGATGTCATCAAGACTCTCTCTCCATCTCTCCACTCACATTCCCCAGGTTGGCTTCATTCTCAGGCAGACTCCCCCGCCCCACAGAGTAGCAAAATGGCCACCAGCAACTCCACACGTACTCCTGCCAGCTTAGCAGCGCCAGTTTAAAGAGAGCCCCTCTCTCCTGTAGTTCCTTTCGTGAGCCCAGCTTGGAAGGATGCTGTCAGCGTTCACCTCCTCTGGGTGGCCTGAAGGTGGGGGAGCCCCGCAGGAACATCAGGGTGTTGTTCTAGGAGAAGGGGACATGGAGTTTGGGTGGACAAAATAATAGCTCTGTCAAGAGGAACCAGGTGGCAGGGGGTTGAACAGGTGGTGGTGAGGAGGATGCAGAGCATCTGCAGTGAAAGGCGGTTGGAGGGAGCCACAAGATTGGGTCGGCTTCCTTTTCCTTTCAGGTAGGAGAGATTTATGCGTGTCTGCAGGCAGAGAGAGGGGAAGGTGCCAGTGGGGAAGGAGTGATTGAAGATTCTGGAGAGAGGAGATAATTGATGGAGCCAGGCCCCCTAGGAGACAGGCAGAAAATGGAGTGCAGGGCACAGTGTGATATGAAAGGAGAAAAAACAGAATGTCAGTGTCATCAGCTGCTGTTTTTCCAGAATGACACCCTAGGATGGCAGTTAGCCATGGCGTGGCTAGGAGGACAGGCCGCTGTTTGATGAGCACGCCGGGCTTTTATATTCTGCAGGGAGGGGAGTGGGGCCTTCAGAGGCACCCCTCCGAGAGCCAGGCCCCTGTTCTCCGCATGCTCGGGCTGCAGCTTCAGCCCTGGAAGCCCGTTAGCCACATGTAGAAGTTGATTCTTTACCTTGTAACATACCTGGGTTCTTTGGTTTTTTAAATAGCATTTTCCCTGATTATAAAAATAATATATGTAGGGAACTTAGAAGGTAAGGTGACAAAGAAGAAAATAAAAGTCCTTCCTATGCACCACCCAGAAACGATCATGTGAACACGATGGTGCATACTGCCCATGCTAGGATACACCGCATCTAAAATGGCTAGATAAGCTTTTCTCCGTGTAGCATTCTTTTATGAGCCTTCCACCTGCCATCAGGCAGTCTTTGACAACACCTTTAGAGTCACGTGACTGTGACAGCCTCCAGAGCAGACCCTGGGGCTGCTGACAGACGCACAGGCAGCAGCGTTGCCTGGGTCTTATGAGTCTCAGAAGTGTATCTGGCCAAGGTTCTAACACAAGGTTCTTCCCTTGATTTGCATGGTAGTTGCATGCTTAGAAAATTCAAAGTACCTTGAAAAATACTTGGCTTTTTGTAAAACAACTTCCAGATTTAGGTAACCATAAACAATTTTTTTCCAACCTGAATGTGGCGTGAGACAGGAGACCATGCTCTGTGCCTGGACCATCCCAGGCAGTGCAGGATATTAACATCCCTAGTCCCACCCATCAGGTGCCAGTGGGGCCAACAGGCATTGAGACAGCCAAGAGCAACCCCACAGGTTTCTAGAATGTCCCCCTGAGGGCGAGCCCACCCAGCTGAAAGCCACTGGATGAGACAATCTCTAAGGGTCCCCACTTCTACATGAGCCACTAATGGGGCTTGACCCCTCCCGTGTCCTCTCTTCCAGAAGATGCCTGGTCCACCAGGATGCCGCCACGGTCTCGGTGGTGCAGCGAGCAGGAACACACGCTGCATGAGTCGTGGAACTCCCTCAGCGCCTTCGACCGCTCCCACCGGGGACGCATCTCCAACGTTGAGTTCCAGGGGGACATCCTGGACGAGTTCCTGCAGCAGCAGAGCAGCCGGCACAGCGAGCAGCCACCGCCCTGGAAGGAGGAGAAGCCAGAGCCCGCGAAAGGGCAGGACAGCTGCTTCCTAGAGACTGATGATGCGAGCGACTTTAAAATCCCCGTCTTGCCTTATGGACAGCGCTTGGTCATCGACATCAAGTCTACGTGGGGGGACAGGCACTATGTTGGCCTTAACGGAATAGAAATATTCAGTTCCAAGGGAGAGCCAGTGCGAATTGCGAACATTCAGGCAGACCCCCCCGACATCAACATTTTACCAGCCTATGGGAGAGACCCCCGTGTGGTCACCAACCTCATCGATGGGGTGAACAGGACCCAGGACGACATGCACGTCTGGCTGGCGCCCTTCACGCCAGGCAAGTCCCACTCCATCTCCATAGACTTCACGCACCCTTGCCAAGTCGCCCTGATCAGGATCTGGAATTACAATAAATCACGGATACATTCCTTCCGCGGCGTGAAGGACATCACCATGCTGTTAGACGCGCAGTGCATCTTTAAAGGAGAAATTGCCAAAGCCTCCGGAACCCTGACAGGAGGTACCGTATGTCCGTAAGAATGTTCTTGAAGCCCCTGTCTGCTCCTTGCTGAGGCTCTGAGGAAAAGCTAAACCCACTTGTGAGCCAGCGACAGATAGGTCTCTCCTCTTCCAGAGACCGGGCCCCCTCCTCACCTTTTACAGCACGAGTGTGCAAGAGCTGACTTCATTTAAACTCCTCCCCTGGGCACCAGCCTTCTCAGCTTCCCTAGGGCCTGAGCCTGAGCAGGGGGTTCTCCTGCAGGGGTCTGGTTGAGCAGTGCTCTCAGGAGAGCTTGGAGGGCAGGGAGGGGGCAGGACATGGCAGGGGGAGAAGCTGGGCAAGGATATGGTCCAGGGGAAGCGGGGCCTGATCCAGAGGGGAGGTCTGGAGCATAAACTGCAGGGTCTGCCCTGCCCTTGGGCAAAGCTGCAGGGCTTTGGCACCCTGCAGGCTCCCCGGGTTGGGGTGTAACTCCCCCACCCTTTCAGGCAAGGCCCCCAGTAAAAAGGATCAGCAGGGACCTGGGTGGGGCACCCACAGCGCCTGCTACGGGGCCTCACCCATGCCTGAGAAACCTCACCTATTTCCTGACAGAGCACAGTGATTCTCGTCAGGTTAGGCCCCGTCATTAGACCTTGCAGTTCGTACTGTATGTGAATTCTGTTGGCAGATATGTGAAGAATAATAAGGCTCGCGTACACAAATCAAGACCTGTTAGTAGTTTGGGATTTGATAGCACAAAGGCTGATGGGTTTAGGTTCCTGGTCTACAGATCATTGGGATTTGCCATGAGCAGACTCTTCTGTCTTCTGGTAACCCCTTCAGCCCCAGAGCACTTCGGAGACACGATCTTGTTCACGACCGACGACGACATTCTCGAGGCCATATTCTGCTCTGACGAGACGTTTGGCGTGGACGTGGAGAGCCTCTGCAGCCTGCGGGGCGACGAGGCACCGCGGAGGCCCAGCACTGCCGACGGCGGCGGGGAGGAGAGACCCTACACCCAGGCCGGCTCGTGGGCTGATGACCGGGTAGGACTGGAGGGGGTGGGGGCACCCCTGGAGAGATTTATTCTCCTCACTCAGAGCAGAGTGGGGAGAACGAAGATGGATTTCCTTCAAGCTGCTTGTGCTACTGTTTTGACATTTCCCATTTTTCTCCTTCATTTTTGGTCCCATACGTCATATTTCATTCTCTAATTATTTTTATTTTTTTTTAACCAAAGTGAAGAAAGTATTCAAATTTTAATCAAAGCGAGGAGAAATCAGTTCTGTCTCATCTCTCTAATTTACAAGTTGGCAGTCTCAGGGGAGTTTTCGCTTTCAGTTGCGTTTTGATCACTCGCTGCTGTTTTTGGTGGAAGGACTAGAAATGCTTTTAATAGGCAGACTTAGAATTAAAGTAATGACATGCCCGGCCATCGTCTCTTGCTCCCATGTGGAGCACTGTGTGACCGTGTGATCATGTTTAACCCTCCTGACACCCTGGGAGCAGAGACCATTAATATCCCCATTCAGGAAACCAAGGCTCAGACAGGCCCGGTGACTCAGCCAAGGACACATAGTGGGAGAGTAACAAGGCTGAAACTTGAAAGCAGGACTCCAAAGTCTGTGCTTTTAATTGACAAGCAAATTTTTGAAAAATGAAAGATGACCTTCAGGGCAAGGGTCAGTCCAAGTTGAAGACCAATAATCAAGGTGAAGAGACCCCAGCGTCTCCAGGGATGTTCTTGAGGCCAAAAGGAGAAAGAGGAGATGGTTCAAGAGGGTGGGGGAGGGGAGTAGGACCAGTAGAAGCCAAAGGACAGAAGGTTCGGCCGTGGGATGGTTGTAACCAAGGCAGTGCAGCCACATGGGCTGTCAGTCCCATGGTGGTCACCAGGGTTGCAACTCACAGGGGCTGGGCAGACCATCGTGCAGGGTGGAGGGAGAATGAGGCCCAGTCAGCTGGCGGGGGGGCCCTCCCACTTCTAAGGAGAGCAGCTGCCACTCCGCCCAGACCGAGCAGGCTAGCCCGTGGCGATAGTTGTCCTGATTTTTTTAAATGAAGCCAGAAATCTGGATTTTTATATAAAATCGACCAATTAAAAACTGTTGGCGGGGCCGGCCCTGTGGCATGGTGGTTAAGTTCACACGTTCTGCTTCGGGTGGCCCGGGGTTTGCAGGTTCGGACCCCAGACACAGAATTATGCATCGCTCATCCAGCCATACTATGGAGGCGTCCCACATACAAAATAGAGGAAGATGGGCACAGATGTTAGCCCAGGGCCAATCTTCCTCACAGAAACAAAACAAAACAAAACAAAAAACTGTTGGCAACTAATTTAAAGTGTTTTTAAGCCTTCTGTGGGCCACAAAACATGTCTGTGGTCTGGATTTGATCCATGGCCTCCAGGTGGGAGTTGACCTTGAGGCTTTCATTTGCCCAGCGTTTTCCACATGATGAAGTCCCTCCTAAGGGACTCTGGTCAGATCCAGCCCTGTGAGGGGCAGGGAGGGATCGCTCTCTCCGTCTTGGGGACGAGGAACCTGAGCTCAGGGAGGCCAGTGTCATGGTCAGGGTCGCACCCCTAGTGAGGGGCAGGATGAAGCTGTAACCTGCTCATCTGGGTGTCCAGGTTAGTGCATCCACCAGGGGCGTCCCAGGAGGCTCAGGGAGGACAGGGTGCCAGGGAGGGTGAGACAAGGCACATGGGCGCAAGGGCAGCACCATGTTCCCTGATGGCCCGAGGCTGCCCAGCAGCCGGGGTACTTCTGGCAGGCCACCGTCCTCCCCCTTCTCCCCATAGCTGGGCAGGGGCCTGGAGAGGCTGTCCCTAGGGGCTGGGCCATGGGGTTCATCAGGTCATCACTGGGACTGAAACACCATCCCCACCAAGACTCTAGGATCCGGACAAGTGACTTCACTTCTTTCTGCATCTCAGCTCTCCTATCTGTAAAGGCACTTGGACCCCACCTTACGGTGCAGAGATCTAATGAGCAAAGTTTACACGTGAGACCCGAGGAGCAGGGGGTGGCAGCCCACTCTGACTGTCTGTAGACCAAGTGTTCTTTATCCTGGCTACCGTGGGAATCACCGGGGGAAGCTTTAAAATGCAGATTCCCAGGCCCCCGGGTTGAGAATCACTCTCTGTGGTTTGAGTTCTCCCTTCCTCCCTCTTTTTTCTCTCCCTCCTTCCCTCTCTCTCCCTTCCCTTCCTTCCTTCCTCCTGCTCACTAGATAAACGTGTATTGGGTCCTTCCCTGTTCCGGAAAATCAGATCTTAGCTGGTAGTGTCAACTCCTGCCCTACCAATGGGAGCTGCTGGCAAGGACTCAGACTCACGTAGATTTCTGGGCCTGCCGATATCACCAGTCACAAGGCCTCCACAAGGACGGGAAACACAAGGAAAGACACAGGGCTTCCCTGGGCACAGGCTGGCAGCAGGAGCTAGAAACACGGCCAGCCAGCTGTGTGGGTATACCGACCAACATCACCCCCTCTCCCTCTGCTTCTCCCCCAACCTGTGTCCAGGTCCCGGAGCTAGAGCTGCCACCCAGTCCCCCTGTCCCCGACGTCACCACTCCAGAGCCGGGCATCTACCATGGGATCTGTGAGTACCTCTCCTGGGGCAGTGTCAGTGGAAGGAGGACCTTCAGGGGTCGGGGGAAGTCGTGGCCACTGGGACAGGGTTTCCTTGGACAGTCGGGCAGGTTGTACACTGCACAGAGAGGCCAGGTCATGGGGTGAGTGGCAGCTGAAACCAGCCCGTGCTCGGCCACCAGCCCTGGCAGGGCTGCATTACTTCCGAGCAGGGACCCCTCTGCCGTTTGCCCTCCCGGAGGGGCACATGTACGCGCAGACGCCTCATGTGTTAGCTATGGCCCTGACCCGGGAGGCTGCCGCTGGAGCCCGGGAAGTGTAGAACAAGAAGACACAGGAGCCAGAAGAGACCTGAGGCGTCTGTCAGCCCAGTGGTTCGAGCTGTCCCTTCAGACTGGACCGCAGAACAGACCATGAGCAAAGAAACCTGCGTCCTCCCTGCTCCAGGTGGGGCAGGGCGGAGGAGTACCGGCCAGGGTGCCAGGTCTTCTGAGAAGTCAGAAAGGCAGATTTTTATGTGAAATCTCCAGATTTTGATGACTAATTTTGTAATATTTTAAAACACCACATGAGCCAAAACAAAACACGTGTATTCGCCCAGCTGGCTGCCAGTTTATGGCCTCTGAGCAGATCCCATCTGGGTGTCACTGTGTCTTGTCTTCTCTTTTCCTGTTTTCCCTTCCAGCCAGTTCCTCTCTTAGTCCGTGCATGTGCCCGCCAGCACCTGTGCGCGCGTCCTGGGGAATCTCCAGGCCCGAGGTCACGCTGACTGTGATCTCCTCCCTCCCGTTCCCTGTTAACAAGGGTCTGTCGCTCACTTGCTCCTGGCAGCCTCACCTCCTGCTCTTTCTTGCCCCCTGTGCATGTCATCCGCTTCCAGTTACCTTCTGACAACAAGGGATGTGCCGCGCTGTCACGTCCCTCTCCCCGTCTTCCCGCCATCGTCCCCAGAAGGAAGCCTGAACGTCCCAGTTCAGCCTCATCCTTGCTCCTCTCCCCACACCACCTCCTGCGCCACCTGCAGGCTTCTCTGCCAGCCACACCCGCGGCCTGGTGTGCCCTCCCTCCATCCCTGCCTGTGAAGGGATGGCACTGGTCCCTGATTGGGTTCCCAGGAAGCAGCCTCTGAGAAGGCGTGCTCTTGGGGGAGGGCAGGAGGCAGGCCTGGAGGAGGGAGAAGCTGGGCCTCGTGCAGTCGCATCAAGGCCTCCGCCAGCTCCGCAGGGAGCTCTGGGGCTGTGCCGCCCCGTGGAGTTGTCCTGAGTTGAGTGAGGAGGCCAGGCCTTTATAGGCCTGTCTCGACATGTCCCTGGATACGGGCTGCCCCTGGGGAGGAGCATCGCCAAGGGCAGTCACAAGTGGGGACTCAGCTGTGAGCTGTGAGCACTCCCAGGCCAGGAGGAATGAGTCTTTCAGTCCTGGGGTGGGAGGTGGGATCTGGGCAGTGCCCCACAGCATCCTCCTCCCTAGGAAGCCTTCCCTGTTGTGCCCGGTGAGAATTCCTCTCTCCCTCACTCACTCCACAGAGACAAGTTATCGCTCAGAAAAGAGCAAGATGCCTTCCTTTGAATCCTCACAACCCCTTATATTCTAGGACACTCTGTCAATCACTTCAGTGCAACAGAAAATTTTAAAAACCAACTTAATGTAAGCCAGTGCCTGGTTTAGGGCTCGGTCTCGTCTACCATTCAGGTGCTGTGCGGGGACTTTCCCTGCCTTATCTCACTGAATACTCTCAGCTCTTATTCTCTCCGTTTTCCAGATTAGATTAGGAAACAGGCTCAGAGAGATTGACTAACCTGCCCAAGGTCACACAGCTAGTACAGGAGCCGAGAATGGAACCACGCATGTCTGAATTTAGAGCCCCTCTCCTCACCACACTGCCTTAGGGCTCTCTCTAAGAGGCTGCCTCCCATCAGAGGTGTTTGTGAAGAGTCAGCATCCTGCACGGAGCTGTGAGGTCCTGGGAGACAGCAGTCATTTCTTGTTCAGTCTGGCCTCCCCTATATTGGTCAGGATTTATGTGTGTGTGTGTGTGTGTGTGAACAATGGAAATTGAATTCAAACTGAGTTAAGTGAAAAAGGGAATTGGTTGGCTTATGCAACTAGAAAGGTCAGGAGTTGCTGGTTTCCCAGACAGCTGGATCCAGGTGTGCACATGACGTTGTCAGGCCGCGGGGTCTCCCTCCGTCTCTCTGCCCTGTTTCGTGCTCTCTCGCGCTTCTCCCCTTCAGACTGTCCACCTGAGAGCTCCTGGAAGCTCTGGGTTTACATCCACCTCCTGCCTGGCAATCCGAGATAAAAGAGAACTTCTGTATCCCAGTGAGTCCGACAGTCCTCCCAGAATTGAGTCTCTTCAGCCTGGGTCATGTGCCCGTCCTTAAACCAGTTGCTGTGGCTCACCGTGGCAGGGAGGGAGTGGGGGTGTGAGATGGAAAACACGGAGTAGCCAGCCTGGGTCAGAGGCCACCGCTGGAGCCAAGGGTGAGGGGTCAGCCCCCAAACAGTGTTCCGGAGGAGGTCAGAGTGCCGTAACCAGAAGGAAGGATGGAAGGCTGGCCAGAAGCAGCCACTGTCCCCTTCATCTGATGATTTCCCCAAAGACGCCGTCTGCAAATGTCTTTCCCACTGAACCGGCTTCTGACCTTTCTCAGAAATGTTATTTCAGTGCCTTTGGGAGTATTTCCCTGGAGTAGAGCTCAGAGACCTTTTTGCTGCTAGAAAAGTATAATTTCTATGCTTCTCTAGTCAGTAGGAAGGCAGAAGAACCTTCTGGCCGAGCACCCTCTGCATGTCTTGAAGCCTTGGATTCCTGGATCTCTCTTCGCTGAACCTTTGGCTTTTCCCTCACTGTATCCAAGATCCTAGACCCACTTTACCAGTCTGTGCAAATGGAGAGAGCTTTGAAAAAGTGACCCAGGGGATGCGGTGGGGTTGGTAAATAAGGCCAGTCCTATTAATGTTTTGAAAGGGGATATATGACTTGCTAATTTGCAGATGACACTAATTTTGGAAGTTTTGCAAATATCAGCAGTGATGAATAGGAAAGGAGCTGAGAGAGTTTGAAACATGGGAGAGAAATAACAAAATTAATTTCCATTTATATAAATACTAATTGATACACCAGAGCAAAATGAATATGGAACGTGGATATTAGCTCAAAAAGGAGAGTAATTGTTTTCAGAGCAGCCCCAAATTAGATGGCATCCCAGTGCATCTTGCCAGGCAAACAAAGGATGGCACAGGCTTGGGAGAGGCTGGGGTGCTGTCTCTTGTTTTCCCAGGGGGAGGTGGTATTACTCGCTCATGGTGATCCCTCTCACCCAGATCTTCTCCCTCCTCTGCCCCCAGGCCTTCTCTCCATCTCAGCAGTGGTACCCACAGCCACTCTGCCACTGGGGCAAAACGTCTTCTCTTTCCCTTATTCCATACAGGCCACTGAGGATCCTGGCGGTGCTGTCTCCAAAGCAGATCCTGACTCTGTCCACTTCTCCCCCATTTTCACTGCTACCACCCTTGTCCAGGCCCTCAGTATTGCAACAGCCTCCTCCCTCATCTGCCACCAGAGTCCAGCCCGAGTGTGCTTTCCAAGATGCAGATAAGATCATGTCACTCCCCTGCTTCGAAATCTAACCGTCCGTAGCTCCCCACGGCAGAGAAGAAACTCCAGACCTCATGACGTGATCTAGCCCCTGCCCAACCCTCTGAGCTCATTTTCCTCCACCTTCTCCCTCCATCACTTGGTTCCAACCACAGGTCAAATTTGTTCCCAGCCCGGGGCCTTTGCCCTTACTGTCCTCTCAGCCTAGAATGTTCTTCTTCCAGAAATGCTGAAGAACGGTGGCCTCCTTCTCATCAGCCAGGTCTCAGCTCCAATTCACCTCCTCAGAGAGGCCCCCCTGCAGCCCTTACTCCTGCTCGGTCCCCGCCTATCCCGTCTGTTTTATTTTTTTGGTGGTATTCATGACTGTGGAGCCATCGTGTTTATTCGTTATATGTTCACTGTTTGTCTTACTACAATAGAAGCTCCTAGAGTTCAGGGGTTTTGCTGTGTGTTTACCCCTATCTCCAGTGCCCAGAACAGGGCTTGGTACATAGTGGGTGACCAATTAATATTTGTCTACCATTGACTATGAATTTGGTGAAACTCAGTGGTTTCATTTTGGTTCCTTTAGCTGCAGGTATCTGCTGACCACCTACTCTTCAACCCATCATTTATTTAAAAAAAGGGCCGGCCCCGTGGCTTAGCGGTTAAGTGTGCGCACTCTGCTCCTGGTGGCCCAGGTTTGGATCCCGGGCGCGCACCGATGCACCACTTGTCTGGCCATGCTGAGGTGGCGTCCCACATACAGCAACTAGAAGGATGTGCAACTATGACGTACAACTATCTACTGAGGCTTTGGGGAGAAAAAGGGGAAAAGAGGAGGAGGATTGGCAATAGATGTTAGCTCAGGGCCAGTCTTCCTCAGCAAAAAGAGGAGGATTGGCATGGATGTTAGCTCAGGGCTGATCTTCCCCACAAAAAAAAAAAAAAAACTTTGACCATCTGTTTTTCAGGCACTGTTCTAGGCTCTGGGGATACAGCAGAGAACACAGCTCACAGTGTCCCTGCCCTCAGTGAGTTTCCATCTTAGTGGGGAAGATGATGAAAACAAATAAGCAAATGAGCATAGAACACGTTGTCAGGTGGTAATAAGTGTTATGACAAAAAATGAAGCAGAATAAGTGTTTAGAAAATGATGGGGGTGCTATTTGAGCTTGGTTGGTTAGGGAAGGCCTCTCTGAGCACAGACTCATGATGAGAAGGAGCGTAGCAGTTAGCTTTTACTGCTGAACAAATCAACCCAAAATTTAGTGGCTTAACGACCACCATTTATTTGTGATTGGCTCATAATTTCAGTGGCTTGGCTGAGCAGTTCTCACCTGAGCCGGCTTGGCAGGCCTATCCTGGGCCTGCTCGTGTGTCTGGTCAGCTGGCAGATGGGCTGGCAGCTGAGTGTTCTAGGATGTCTTCACCCGCACGTGGGGAGATGATGGGGCGTGGGAGAAGAAGCCAAGCTTCAGGGAGGTTGCATGGCATGGCCTCACTTCCTAGCCACAGGGACGTCCCGTGACCTCCCTGGGCTTGCACCCCCTCCTCTGAGCTGAAATGGGTGGGGCTACACGACATCCAGGCTTCCTCCTCTCAGCACCCCAGGGCTGACATTCTGTGAAAGTTGTAAAGATTGTGAATCTTTCAACACAGCCACCCAAAAGGGTGATAAAATTGGCTCCAAATTCTGCGCGGGTAGAAGAGTTCACTGGGCTTGGTCCTGCTCGAGTGGGAAACCATGAAGGAGAGAGACGTTCCAGCCAAATGTCTGATGGGGCCTGACGAGCAGATTCATGCAGTTTCTGGGCAAATGGATGACTCACCTGGGCTGTTTTGCCCCAGGACCACAGAAGATCACTTCTCAGTGGTCTCTGATGGAGCAGGGGCGGGGCAGGGGCAAAAAGATGGAGGTGCCACCATAGGTCACTTCCTCTACCCTGAATCCACGTGAATCCTCACAATAGTGGCCAATTTGCACAAAATGTCCATTTGTGATGTTGTGGCGTCCTGACGTAACTGCCTCCGTTAGTTACTTGTTTCATCTTTCCATCTGCACTGAGCTCCTACCATGTGCCAGGCACTGTGCCAGCCTTTGGGGACAGGATGGTCTAACAAAACAGATGAGGTTTCTGCCCTCAGGGAGTTAACTGTCTGGCAGGACGGACGGTTATTTACCAAATGATCACAGGATCACAGTGGGGACCCGGGCATGGAAGGCGAGGTTCATGGCAGGCTATGAATGGAGGTCTGATGTGGTCCAAGAAGGCAGGAAGGCTTCTCTCAGGAAGTGAGCTGGGATCTGAAGGATGAGCACAAGTTAACCAGGCCATGTGAGTGCCAGAGAGCGAGAACAGCATGTGCAAAGGCCCTGTAATGGGAGAGAGGAATGTAAATATGAGTGACCAAAAGATAATCTGAGTGGAGCTGGGGATGAGCTGAGAGAAATAGGTAGAAGCCAGATGGGTAAGACCTGTTGGCCAAGCAGCACTGAAAGCCACACTAGGGTGGTAAGCATGGGGTGAGGAGACATGATGGGTAAGCGGAGAAAGGATCCAGGGCTGTGTGCAGGTTTAAACGACACTGGTGTGTTCATCCTACAGACATCAGCAGTGTCCCCAGCCCAAGGGCCACCAAGAGGAAACGTGCAGAGCCCACCCTGAGGGCACTTTCCTTTGAGTCTGGCTTTTCAAGTTGGTAAAATGCAGAGGCTGACGGTCATTCCTCTTCCCGCCTCCATCTCAGGTTCCTCCTCTGGAACCTCTGCGGTTCACGGGCTGCTGGTCTTCCTGTTGCAGGCCTCCAGCTGAACTTCACTGCCTCCTGGGGAGACCTGCACTACCTGGGGCTCACGGGCCTGGAAGTGGTGGGCAAGGACGGCCAGGCACTGCCCATCCACCTGCACCAGATCTCCGCCTCCCCCAGAGACTTAAATGACCTCCCCGAGTACAGCGATGACTCCCGGACCCTGGACAAGTAAGTGTTTGTCAGCAGCTGCCTCTCAGGACAGCAGGGGCTCGAGGACCTGTTCTGCATCTTAAGACTTCAGACTCAAATATCAAATAGCATCTCCCATTCCCCCTTCTCCCAGCCACCCCGTGAGGTCTGTGGTCTTCCCATCTTATAGGCAAGGGAAATTGAGGCTCAGGAGAGGAAGGGTGACCCTCCCAGAGCCACACAGCTGGGGGTGGGAGACAGGATTCGAAACCAGGTTCTCCTGCTTCCAGACGTGGTTGTGCTTTGTTTTCTCCACATGCTTCACGTAGGGCCTTGAACACAGTGGCTGCTCGGTAAGCCTTTGCGGTGACGGCTCTGTGTTTAAGCCTGAGGGACCGCATCTCTCAGGGCTGAAGGCTTTCTCCTCCTTGAGGTCGGAGGTGATTGCCGAGAAGTCTCTGCAGGTGGCTGGGGCTGCACTGTCCTCTGCGTTTGTCGGATTTCATAAGCCCGGGTGGAGTCAAGTCAGTAAGTGGACCAGCCCGAGATATAGCATCGATCCCACACTCTGCAGATGGGCGCTCGGCCCCGCTGCTCAAGACAGCTGTTGGGCCTAGGCCCTGCCTGGTGGTGTGAACAAGAGGAGTCTAGGGGAGTCAGAGGGATGAGAGTTCAAATCCCAGCTCTGCCCCTTGCCAGCTAGTAAGTAAGTTTCTTAACGTCTCCAATAATAATAGTAATGAAAATAATAACTAAAATTAGAGCTGCCAGTTTTTCAGCACTTATTAAATGCCAGATGCTGGGCTATGTTAAACAGATTACAGATATTCATCCATTGAAACGTTCAACAGCCCTAAGAGGCCCCCACTTTACAGGTGAGGAAACTGAGGTAGAGAGAGGTTAAGAACTAGCCAGAGGTCACCCAGACTGGTTGAGTGGCAGAACCGTGATTGGAATGCAGGCCCACAGGAGATCAGCATCCATGCACTTAACCACTAAGTTAGATTGTCTTCCCCTGCCTCAGTCTCCTTATCAGTAGAAGGGGGACAATAAATCCCATGGCTGGGGGCAGGAAGGGGATTGTCACATCACAGCTGTACCCGCTGCCTGGCCCAGAGCACTTGTGGGGTCAGTGGTTGACTCCTCCCTGCTCTCCTGTAAGGCGCCCCTCCCCCGCAGCCGTCAGGCCCTGCGGTCATTGCCGCTCACGGCCACTCTGCGCTCCGAGCCGTGGCCGGTCCCACTCCTGCACACTTATTCCTGGGGCCCAGAACCCAGCTACTGGCTGCGAAAGAGATCAGCTCGTGCCGCCTGGCGTGTTCATCCAAACCCCCACAGCTGCCTCTCCGCCCAGGTTATGTCATGGCAAATCCTGAGCCTGGTGGCACTCCATCTCTGCATATTTGAGTGTATACTCTAAACAATGAGACTCTAAAAAGAAAACATAATCTCGGTACCACTATTACAACCAAAAAAATTAATGCTGATTCCTTAAATGACTGGATGCCCAGCCTGTTCCTGTTTCCCTGCCAGCCCCCCACCCCTTTTTAAACAGTTTGTTCCTTGACTTGAGATCCAGATAAAGTCCATACGTTGTGATTGGTTGATATGTCTCTTAAGCTTCCTGTAATCTCTAGATTCCCTTCCATCGTTTTTTTGTTTTTTCTTGTAAATTATCTGTGGAAGAAACCAGGTTTTTCCCTGAAGAGTCTGGATCTTACTAGTTGCCTCTCTATGGTGTTATTTAACCTGTTCCTCAGGCCCCTGTATTTCTTGCAAACTGTTCACTGGATCTAGAGGCGTGATCAGATGGAGGTTTGACCGTTAGGACAAGATATGACTGCTGGGGCGTGGATGTCACTGTGTATTCCCTTCAGGATGTATAAAATGTCTGGTTATCAGGCTTTTGGTGATGTTGGCGGCAAATGATGCTCAGTGGCTAGATCCATTAATTTATTAGGGGTTGCAAAATGGTGATACACTGATCCTATCATTCTTTTTTCCAACAATAAAGAGAAAATTTCACTCGATTATTTGGTTACTCTAAGGTACAATTCAAACAGGAAAGGCAGTCTAGATGCTGATTCTTTTCCTTTATTTTTCAGTTTTCAAAATTAATTGTTTCTCTAGCATCCTTTAAGATATTTATTTGTTTTTGACTATCATAAACTTATGGATTGAAACATACTGTGTTTGAAGAGTTTCAACGTATTGCAGTTTTTATCCTATTGATGCTCAAATTGTCCCCCTCAGATACTGGGAGCTTCCGAATCCTTTTTTTTTTTTTGGTGAGGAAGATTGGCCCTGAACTAACGTCTGTCCCCAGTCTTCCTCTTTTTTGCTTGAGGAAGATTCGCCCTGAGCTAACATCTATGCCAGTCTTCCTCTATTTTGTATGTGGGTCACCACCACAGCATGGCTTGAGGAGTGGTGTAGGTCCACACCCAGGATCTGAACCCGCGAACCTGGGGCCACTGAACTTAGCGCGCTGAACTTAACCACTACACCACCGGGCCAGCAGCCCGAATCCTTTTTTAAATAGTCGTCTTTGGCAGCTTCCCTGCTTTCTGATATGACAAGATATTCCAGGCTCATCTTGTATATTTCTCATCCCAGTCGTGGAATCAGCCATTTCTCCAAGAAGCCCTGGTTCCTTCTAGTGGGAAATGGTGTTTAGAGACCATAATATAGCCACAAGGGATGCTCATTGCTACTGGGTCGGTCGTCGTTTCTAGGCTTTCCTGTGGACAGAGCTAGAAAATATCACCTTGGTATTCTTGAGGGGGGTCTGTAGGGACCTCCCTTCACCATCGGCTGTAAACACTTCAACAATTCTCTCCACTCTCAGAATTGGGCAACAGTTTTGCTATGGAGGCAGCCCCAGTACTAGGACAGAGAGGTAATTGCTTTTGGCAGAAAATAGAAGATTCTCTAGTGGTAGCCCCCAGCTTAATTCCACGAACACCCCTGTGTTAAATTGCTGAATTTCCTCAGTTTCAAGGTGCCAGCAATTGTAAGACACACCATCCATCAATTTAATAACAGCCTTTTAGAGGAAAAAAGAAACATTACCTCCTTGGATGAACACTTAGATTGTAAGATTTATTTCAAATCCAAAACTTTAAAATGTAAAAGGAAAAAATAAAGTTTATTTTAAAATCTAGGAAACGTGGCAGTAGCCTGAGTTTCTCCCAGTGCAGCAGCTTCAAAGTCACCAGGGAATGGGAGCGAGAGGGGAGGGGTTGCCCAAGTGGCTGAGGGTTGGGCCCTTGTCCCCGGGGCAAGGCCTCTCAGTGGCAGTGCCAGACACACGGGCCAGAGCCTCGAGGATAGGTCTGGGGTGTGGGCAGAGGCAGGCTGAGCAGTCCAGGGCAGCCTGTGGCAGGATGGTCTGGGACAAACACAGGCAGAGTTGAGGGGATGAGGCAGGATGTCTGAGCAGGAGAGCCAGAAACTGGCCAGGGTGGGCGTGCAGCGTGGGCAAGGTGACAGGTTCATTCAGAAGGGCGGCCGAGAAGAACACCAGGGTGCTGGGGGCTCCCTCCCAATGGTGCGGGCTGCACCAGGAGACCCACGCTGTGTGGTTACAGGCCAGGCCAGCTCCCCCAACAGGCACCTGCCCCTTCTTGTACTTGTCCCCCGCCAGGAGCTGCCAAGTTCACCCGGGGGGCTCTTCTCTCTCTCCCCCAGCATGAGAAAGAAGAGAGAGAATTCTTTCAAAATGTACCATCAAGTCAATACAGCATTTTACAGAAAGTTTGGAAAGTAGAGAAAAATAGTCACCTCCCATATCCTCTGACACAAATGTGGTTTTTACTTTTGCATAATCGCTCTGCTCCCTGTCCTCATTTGATAGCATTGAATCAGTGCCCCTGCCACCCCATAGCCTGCCTTTTCCTTGTCACTGCGTCTTCCTTGGGATTATCATTTTCACAACTGTACACATTTACTTAACCTTTTCCCTATTTTGAGGCCTTTTAGGTTATCCTTCTTTCTTTCTTTTTTTGCTAATATAAGTAACGAATATCTTTGTGCAGATAGCCTTTCCAACATGTTGAATAAATTTTCCTTAGGGGGAAAAAATTCCAGAAATGGGATCGCTGGGTTAAAGGGTCCTGAAAAATGGCACATTTTCCCCTTTTTTTTAAACCTTGTTGATTTCTTCACCGCACCTTTAACAGCATAGACTGTTATTTTTTCTCGTATTTTCTTATTTTGTCTAAGTTCACAGATGAGAGATGGCCCCTCGCTGTCGCTCTCATTAGTCTCGCCTCCCTGGATGCTCCTGATCCAGCCAGGCTCGTGCAGGCAGGGCCGCGGCGGGGAGATGAGTGGGGGCGGACCCTGTGCTGTCATTTCTCCCGAAGGACTGGGCCACCCCCATCTCACTGCTCCTTCCCCGCTGCGTGCAGGTTAATCGACGGCGCCAACATCACGACGGAGGATGAGCACATGTGGCTGATCCCCTTCTTGCCGGGGCTGGACCACGTGGTCACGATCTGCTTTGACAGAGCCGAAAACATCGCAGGCCTGCGCTTCTGGAACTATAACAAATCTCCCGAGGACACCTATCGAGGGGTAAGCCAGGGAACAGTGGCCCCGCTCAGTCCCCTGTCAGGGAGACGGCACCTTGATGAATGGCTGGCATGGCTGCCGGAGAGGAGCATAAATCCTCCAGAACTTTCCAAATGGAGCTGGGGGGCTACAGCCAGGGAGAGAGTGCGCTGCTGTTCCCTTCTGCAAACAGCAAATGCAGACTAAAGAGCAGGGCAGACTTGGGAAACCACGGCACCTTGTTCCTTCTGGGGGCTCAGGGGTCCTGAGCAGGCCCAGCCCCCAACTCAGAGTGGTCAGTTGTGGTCCTGTTCTTGGAGCACTTTGGGGGCCTGGCCCTGGGCTGAGGGCTTCACATGCATTTTGTCATTTCACTGGACTCTGGTCCCAGCCTCTGGGGTAGGTATTATTACCCCCATCTTTCAGGGTATTAAAAACTGAGGTTCAGAAAGGTCCAGTCACTGCTCCAAGGTCACAGAGCTGGAGCCCCACCCACGTCTGCTGGGCTTGGAGTCCACACTCTAATTTCCACGTTGTGCTCTTCTTCTGCTGGGTGTGAAAAAGCGGGGGCCTCTTTTGCATCAGAGTGCCCCTTTCCTTGGGCTTTCCTGTCCTCACATGACTGCGAAGTGTGAAACATCTGTCCCCTCCCACTACGTAGAAGGGATGATGATAAGGTCGTCTGAAGCACAGCGGTGCAGTTAGGGCCCTAAGACACAGGGCCCTGCATCTGAATCTCAGCTCTGACCCTAACCAGTTGCGTGACCTTGGCAAGTGGCCTGCTTTCCCTGGGCCTCAGTTTCCTCATCTGTAAAATGAGGAGGAGGAGGATGCCTGCCTCGGGAGGGTGGTCTTACCCTCTGCCACACGAAGTTGACAAAGCCAGACTTGGCCTTGGGACATGTGAGCCCCCGTCTGGGCACCCTTCATACATGCCAGAATCCTTCTGTGGGGCCTGTGGGGCCATCAGAACCGTGGTGGGTACCTTGGCGGAGTCGCAGCCCCCAGCACCCCAGGCCCCCTCCTCCGGAGCACCAGCTTCTCTGAGTGCGGTTCACAAACCCTCCCCAGGCTGCCCTGGTGTCTTTGTAAGTTGCTCTCAGTTTCAGCAGGTTTAAGAAGTCAGATATATTGGCGTTAAAAAAACATTTCTTCTGCCTCAGCTCATGCCTCCGGGCTTTTACATTCCCTTGAGCCAATCAGTCTTTCCAGTTGAGCTTCCATGACCTGGATTAACTGCCTGGATACGTTGGGCTCAGAGCCCCTGCTTCCCAGGTCCACCCCCACCAGCCTCGGTGCCAGTGACGATGGCCACCGTGGGATGAGGGAGATGGGGAGAGGGGCTCCACCTGAGAGGGCAGATCCCAGGGGGCAGTGTGATGGAAACTATGGCCCCTCCCCAGGAAGACGCATCGCGTGCCTACCCCGCAAGGCCCTGTTGGGCACCGTGGGGCCCCTGGCATGTGGTTAGAGCCAGGCCTTACACTCTAGGAGACGGGGCTTCAAATCCCTCCAGTGTGTCCTTGGGCAAATTGCTTAGCCTTTCTGAACTCCAGTTTCCTTAGCTACAAGATGGAGGTGATAATAGAAGCGCCCTCCGGGGGAATGAACAGAGGCCTGGGGTAGTCAAGGATGCTTCCTGGAGGAAGTGGTGGCGCTGACGAGGGACAAGGACTTCCTGGGCCTCTGCTTTGCTCTGTTGCCAGCTTCCCTTCAGTTGGCTTTCTCCACAGGGCAAACCTGGCAGCTGTAGGCTTACATCCTGCGTGCCCCAAAGTGGAAAAGAACTCCTCTTTCAAGGCGAGCCCGCAGAACCCAGGAGTCATGCTGATTGTTCTGGTCGAGTTCCATGACCCTGAACCAGTCACACGGCCCGTGGGTTACAGTTGTCAGTTTGGTCCGGCCTGGGTCACAGGTCCAGCCCTGGGGCTGGGCTAGGAATTCACCTAGGGGAACAGAGTGAAGATGTAGGGACAAGCTTTAGGTCCCCATATCCAGTCGTGCCTGAAGCCAGTCACCCTGCACTGTTAGGTTTATGTGTCCTGTGACTAACCGACTGACACAGAGGGGCTCCCTAAATGCTGCAGGAATGAAGGCCCCGGGGCCACATTAGTTGTCCATGAGACCCAAGGCAAGGCCCGTCTCTTTCTGCACAGAGAAGCCCCCTGCATCGCCCAGAGCTGATAGCCCACTTGGTTAGCCCCAGTCAGCAGCTGGGCCCGTGTTGCTACCACAAAGATGGGGTAAGGTGCGAGGAACCCTGATTCCAGAACATGTAGTCGGAGAGAGGGTGCTGGCTCGTCAGAGCCCCTCCCTGCTCCCCTACCCCTGCCCAGGGAGACAGAGCTGAGCTAACTCAGACCTGCCATTAAGGCTTTGAGATGTACTGGTAGGTCCTGGCCATCCGGCTGGTGAAATCTGGCCTAGAACAGGGGGACATGCTGGCCCAAATCCCGCTGATTCAGCAAGCTCTTGGTAAGCACGTGCTGTGTGCCAGCCCTGAGGCCCATACAGCGACGGTCCAGCTGGGGTACCTGTCACCAAGGGAGACCCAGAAACCACTGAGGACACTGCTAGGGAGTCCATGCCCTAAAAGGATGAGCTAAGGGCTATGAGAAGGAAAATCAGGAAGGGGCTCATTCTGTCCTGGAGGAAAGTGCTAGGAGAGGTGGTGATGTGTGATCCGGGGTCTGAAGAAGGATCAGGACAGGCTAACACTTACCGAGTGCGTAGTCTGTGCCAGGCACTGTTCTGTTCTAGATACTTTATATAAGTCAACTCATCATTGAGCCCATTTAACAGATGAGGAAACTGAGGCTTAGGGAGCTTAAGTAACTTGCACAACCACTAATGGTGGATGTCAGAGCAGCTGAGTCCATGCCCTTGACCACCATGTCATACCACCGCAGGCCCCTGCTGCTGAGTGGACCAGAGAGTGTCTGTGTGTCCACTGTGGCAGGGCCTCACCTGCCTTGTCCCCTGCTTTCTGCCCAGCGGCCAGCAGAGCGCCTGACACAGAGTAGGGATGACCCTGGAAAGTGGGCCGGGCCAGGTGGTTCCGGTCTGGGAGAAAGGCCAGACCAAGCTCTCTCCCAAGCATGGGGGCCCTGTGAAGGCTCTCCGTCGTAAATGCCAGCTGCCAGCAGCACCGGCCATGTCAGCACACATGGCTCTCCTCCACGCTGGCTCCTTTCCTCAGGCATATTTTTTCTTTTGTTTGCTAGGCCAAAATCGTCCACGTCTCCCTAGACGGCTTGTGCATCTCCCCTCCAGAGGGCTTCCTCATCCGGAAGGGGCCGGGCAACTGCCACTTTGATTTTGCTCAAGAAATCCTCTTTGTGGACTACCTCCAGGCTCGCCTGCCGCCCCAGCCGTCCCAGAGGTGAGGGGGCGCCATGAACGACCCTCCCCGCCCGCGGGCGCCGGCTTTGCGCGGTGCTCTGAAGTGTACACCGAAAGGGTTTTGAAATGATGATCAAACGCACTGCTTTTCAACTTGGCCGTTTTCAAGCTCAGTGGAGCCTCTCCGGAAGCCTGGGGGATGTACCCACCTTGTCTGGGGATGTTTGGGTTTCTCACAGTCTGGAGTGCTTGAGATTTTAAATGCTTCGTTGTGCTTCCTGCTGGGAAAAGAGGCTCTGGCCTGCCTTGATTCCAGAAATGCCTGCCAGCCGATTCGGGGAAGGCCTTCCTTCTCTGGTTTCTATGTTCCTGATTTAGAAAGATTCAAAGAGACAAATAGAGCCTCGCGTTTCGTGGATTCACTGGGATTTCTCGGCCCCAGTCTCCGCTGCATTAAGTTCATAACAATTTGTAAATGCCACGTTAAGTTTACTCATTTAAACCCCCGATGTCCAAACGCCAGAGGCCAAGCTCTCGAAACAAAATGAGTTTCCCTCCACTGACTGGGATCGCTTCTCGGGCCAGTCATGGGAACAGTCACTTAATTATAACATTGCCCTTGAAATTGAAGGGAACCAGGCCGGAGCAGGAGGGCACTGGCTGTGGACCAGAGAGAGCAGCCCCGTGGGGAGGAGTGTGGAGGGGAGCTCTCCTCCCAGTGCTCCCTGGTGCCAGATGCCTTGTATTCACCCTTCAGGGAATCCTTCCACCTGCCTTTGGAAGTAGGGATTATTATGCCCATTTTGGAGATGTGGGAACCGAGGCCCCGGCTAGTGAAGCCGCTTGCTCAGGATCACGAAGCCAAAGCCTTCAGGGCACCCCCCACCTTCCAGCCTCCTCTCCCTGCCCTCCTCCCATCCCACCCTGCGCTCCAGCCCCTGGCTGTTTTCTGGACAAACACCAACCGCCCAGCCCCTTCCCACCTCAGGGCCTTTGCTCTGGCTGCTCCTGTGCTTGGAAAGCCCAGCTCTGACTCTTCCCACGGCTGCCTCCCTGACCACCCCAGGTAGCCTGCCCTGGCCCAGCACTCCACCCTGTCACCCCATCATGGGTCTTGCTCGGCTCTCAGCAGTGTGGACTTGCCTTATTCATGAAGGGGCAGTGGAGTGGAGTGGTTAGGAGAGTGGACTCTGGAACCAGACAACCTTGGGTCACATCTCAGTTCTGCTACCTAACAGCTGTGTGACCTTGAGCAAGTGACTTCACTTCTCTGTGCTCCCGTTTCCTCATCCACAGCCTAGGGATAGAAGAGTACCCACCTCCTAGGGTTGTTTGGGGGTCACAGAAGAGTCCGTATCGGTGAAGCCCGAGAATGCCCTGTGCCGGCACTGGCGGTGACGGGGCCTCCCCCAGTAGCATGGGCGCTCCCTGCGCAGGGCCCCCCAGGGAACGGGAAACACCACGTCTGCAGTCTGTCGCCTGGGGAGTCACTGGCCAGCGATTCTGGCCTGTTGTGATCTTCTGCTTCTGTTACCGAACCAAACGTGCGTCCCTTCTTGGGAGTTAAATCAAACTGCACCAGTAGTTGTTTCACAGAGTAGAATTTTTATTTGCGGCATGCAGCAAAGGAAAACGGAGACCATAGGGAATAATTTCACAAAGCTATGGCCCCCCGAGCACAGGGAGGTGGGTAGAGAATGAATATTCAAGGAGAAGTTGCGTCGGCGCGTGTGGAGGTGGGCATAAGCTTGCAGGTGCGTGGTTTGAAATCACGCTGCTACATACATCGCATGAGCTAAAAATGGCTGCTGCGCCCCGCCCAGGGGAGGGGAATTTAGGATGTTAGTGAGGGCAGGTTGCTGAGTACAGCTCTCTACCTGTCTGCACAGGTGTCCGTCTTGCGGTTACGGGCTGGGCTGGGCTGGGCTGGTTCACAGCGCCTGGGTCCAGGGCGGCTGTCGCTTAGAGCTTCTTCCTGGATCAGCTGAAAACCGCGTGAGCTCAGGGTCCCATGGTGTCAGATAAAGGAACACCTGCACCTTTCCAGAAGACAAGAGAATTAGGTCAAAGACAAAGGTCCGAGTTGAGGCAGGACAGGAGAAGCGGGTCAGGTGCGTGTCCGCTGACACTCCCTGGTGCTGTTTTGTGTCTCTTCAGGCTGGACGTGAGAAGCCTGGAGCGGGCGAGCATGGACTACGAGGCACCGCTGATGCCGTGTGGCTGTATCCTTCCGCCCCCAGCACACCCCGGGCCCTCGGGGGCCGGGCCGGGGCCCAGGGAGAGGGCGAGGCCCTTGCCGCCGCCTTGCCAGCCCTGAGGCGAGGTCCAGGCCTCAGCTGCTGACCAGGGTTTCAGGCAGGCCCCAGCCGAGGTCGCCGGGGCGCCGTGCAGGGAACCTGAGGAGAGGAGGGGAGGACTCGCAGGCCCTCGGGCAACTGAGTGCTGCTGGGACAGGCCCGGGCAGCAACACCGGGTCAGATCCCGCCCCCTGGCGGGCTGAGGGTGCAGGAGGGGCCCGAGAAGCGGGAATGGACCCGGGACTAGACTGGGGGCTCTCCTGGGAGCTGGGCAGGGAGGGGGTGAGGAGAGAAGGACTAATCGCTCAAATTTACGGGACCCTTGCCGCGGCCGGCACCGTTCGCAGTGGGTTGCCTGTACTAGCTCAGTCCTCACCACAGCCCCATGAGGTGGGCCCGGCTGGCACCCCCATTTCACAGCTAAGGAAACTGAGGCACAGAGGGGCTGAGTAACCTGCCCACGGCCACACAGCTGGGCAGGAGCGGGGCCGGGTTAGCGAACACAGGCAGCCTGGTTCTCCCACTAGCCCATTCTGGAAGGACCGCCTCTGGCTGTGCCATCGCCTGGGAGCCACCCTGCTGCTTCTCAGGCTTCCTGCCCTGCCTGGGGACGCCAGGAGCAAATGGGGACAGGGCTGAGGAAGGGTTGATGCCTGGGTGTGTGTGTTTGACTGAGGTAGCAATGGCGGGTCACCCTGCCACGACCCATCCCTCCTGGTGCTGCCAAGCTCATGCGTTCCCGCTCTTAATCCCTGCACACTTGAAATGGATGGAGGAGGGAACAGGTGCTCTGTTCTTGTCATTCTAAGCCAGGGAAACTGAGGCATGAGATAGCTTGAGGCCTAGTCAACTTCAGCACCATACAATGAGTTTGTGACACAAATCTTTCCCCTGCCAGCTCCCTGGAGGGCACCCTCCCCTCCCCTCCTGTCCTGTCCTGTCTCCCGGAGCAAGGTTTTGAAAGGTTCTTAAAACACACACAGAAATACGCAGTTGAAATTAAAGAAAATCTGATGCCACGTATGTTTTCATAGGCTTCGGTCTTAGTGAGAGGAAAACATGGTTTATTTCTCTCGTTCATCTCTATAAACCAAAACAATAGATATCTGCGTGCTCTCTCTGTCACTGTTTGACTTTGTTCTCGGAGAATTAAGCCTGTGTTTCCTGAATGGCGTGTCCCAGTCATCTTCCAGTTTCAGCTTCTGACCAGCTGGGGTGACCCCTATTACGTCGGTCTCACCGGCCTGGAGCTGTATGACGAGCGCGGAGAGAAAATCCCCCTGTCGGAAAACAGTATCCTTTCTGGGCAGAAGGGGGCTCCGCTCCGACTGCAGGAGCATAGGAGCATCAGGGGAGGGAGCCCTGGATGTAGAGGGAGACGTCCCTGTGGGACCCAGACCCTGGATGAAAAATGCCGGTGGGTTCTGCTGACAGTCAGATGCTGGCCCTCGTGATGGGCACAGCCGTGAGCAGCTCCCAGCCACACCTGCCAGGGCACCCGTGACAGGAGTTCCACAAAACCAGGAGTCCTGTGGTGCAGGGAAGGGGGAGAGGCTACAGCTGCAGCCCCTCCCGGAAAACCACAGGCACTTGGCGTTCTAGGGGCTCTGACAAGGCCTGCAGGGAGCACCCTGTTGCACTGCGTTCAACTCACTGCTTCCTGAATTTATTAACCATGGAGCCCTTTGCTCATGGAATGCCCACACCAAAATGTGCGAACTGTTAGCCCAGTGAGTTCTTAAATATTTTAAATTAGTTGCTAATATTTTTTAAAAATCGGGAGGTTTCATATGAAAACCCTGAGAAATTGGCAGTGTGAGGCCACAGTCAGTGCAGCGACGAAGGCTGGACCGAGTGTCCACTGGCCTTTGAGTTGATCTCAGTCCTCACTCATCATTATCTACTAGGCCCCGAAACACCCTGTTAATATTTACCAAGGGCTCACTCTGTGCCAGGGCCGTTGCAGGGTACCATCTGCCCTCATTGTGCAGGGAGTGCTGTTACCCCATTTTACAGATGAGGAACCGAGACAGAGAGGCTGGGTGACTTGCCCAAGGTCACACTGGCTCCAGAGACCGGGCTCGTGACCACTGAGCTGTCCTGCCTCTCTTCTGTTAACCTGCCTGACCCCTCCGGGCTCTCGATGGTGATCCCTGACCCACTACAGTTAGGGGACTGTCAGAACAGGTCAAACCCCAAAGCCTTCCTGGCATCGATTTGGGGTCCCTGGGTTCCAGTTTTCTGCCTGCCGCCGGTGACACTATCCTCAGCTGAGATAAAGGATTCTTGGTGTTTTTGATGGTTCTTAGTGATTCCTGGGGTGGATAAGACTTTGTTGATTTTAACAAGAGCGCCTGCATCTGGTGTCCTCAGAGATCCTTCATCAATTCTGGGGCATAGGATGCTTCTACTCATTTCACAGATGAGGGAGCGGGCCCAGAGATGTCACAGGAGTGGCAGAGCCAGGGCTGGAGCCCAGCTCGCTGGATCCACAGCAATGCCCGTCAGTTGAGTAGCTGGGTCAGGCTCTCCTGCTCACATGCTGAGGCAGAACCCAGCTGTGACCCCGTCCCCTTGCAAAAGAAACAAGCCCTTGCAGAGTTTGCCCTGCATTCGCCAGAGCAGCAGCAACATTTTTGTCCCTGCCCCCAGCAGTCCCATGAAACTCCCCTTTTTCAGCCAGCTCTCTGCCTGGCTTCTGCCCCTCTCCTTGAAACTGGCCACCCCTCCACACACACCCCCCACCCCCCTCAGCCTCCGTGCTCTCATTTTCCCCAAAACGTCTAATTCGGCTGTCACTTCTCCGGCGGCCCAGAGCAGCAGACGGCCGCTCTGCCCGCCAGGCCCACCAGCCCCGGTGTCCCCCGAGCCGTGCCATCAGCGTCATGGAGGCTGGCGGCCGCCAGTGGCACGTGGTGCCGGCCAAGCACACTGCTTCGGGTTATGACAGCTTAGAGGCCTCTCAGATATCGCAGCCTTCCCCGACAGCGTGAACTCCCTGGAGGGCGTGTGCGGGGACGTGCGGACCCCTGACAAGCTCATCGACCAAGTGAACGACACCAGCGATGGCAGGCACATGTGGCTGGCTCCCATCCTGCCGGGCCTGGTGGGTTCTGGAGCTCCCAGCCCTGGGGTGGGCAGGGGACTTTCTGTCCCTGGTCTCAGTGCCACATCTTTCTTCCAGGCCAAGTTAAGCTTGAACAAGTCAAAATGCCCGGGGGCTGTCAGGAAGGCTCAGGCCTTCACTAATGGGGCTGGCTCTTCCAGGCCACCGTTCTTTCTCTTTGCTCCAGGCATGGTTGTTATATGGGGACACCCGGGAGATAAAGGGCCACGTGGGACTCTGAAGCCAGGAGCCCCAGTGCAGCAGGCCTGGGGGCTCGGGCATCCGTCGGTCCCTGCGGCCAGCCCTCTCTGGTTCTCTTTTCTGCCTCTGTTTCTCTGCAGTCCACCCCGTCCTCTTCCTCCCACCCCGTCCTCTCCACATTCGCTGTTTCTGCTCCTTCCTTGTGTCACAGCCAACCCTGCCCTCTCTCTGGCCTCACATCTGTCTGCTCAGCTCTTCCGGCCAACTGACTCAGTTTCCCAGATCTCGGACCCTGCAGTTGGTCCTGCTTATCTTTTTGCTCCATGGCCTGATGGCGAGCCTAGGGGCGGGCCCCACCTGGGCCTGGTCAATGGTGGTCAAGAGGGAGGAGAGGGGCCAGGAGATGGGACAGGTGGGTTTAGCACCGGCCAGCTCTCAAGACGCCTGGGGAGAGATGTGCAGCAGGGTCTGGGGCATCTGGGTGACCACTGGAGTGTCCCCTTGTCCACTCCATGTGATTGGACAGGAGGATAAGGGGGTCCATTTTCCTCTCAAAACACAGGAAGGGGCAGCATCAGCAGTTCTGTGACAGAAGTTTCCATAACCCACCCAAATTCCCCCCCACTGAGTGTCCGTCAGCCTCCCTTGAGCGGAGGCCAGCCCCTCAGCCCCCGTCCCACCACTGCAAAGGGGAAACTCGGAGCTCTATCAGCCCTCAGACCCGGGGCCGCAAACCTGTGGCCCCCTAGCCAGTCTAGCCGCTGCCATCTCAATCTTGGCCAGCCGGCGTTCATCGTCTCTTGTGGGAAGGCCGTTTGGTGCGGGGCAGATTCTCCAGCTGTCACTCTCCCAGCTAGACTCAAACATTTGTATCTGCAAGAGCCCCCTGGGCAACTGAGTTTGAGGACTGCCATCTAGACCTTTATTATTTCCATGGTACAATCAGAAGGCGGACCCTCCCCTAGCCACACCCCCTCCCCACCTTGGGGCATTGTGAGGATGACCACAGGCCGAGACCCGGGGCCTGGGGCAGAACAAAGACTGCAGCCTGTGGCCAATGCTGAACACTTAGTGCTTTATCCTGTCTTGCGAGGGGCCCCTAATATCAGAGAGTCTTTGTTGGGTGAGGGTGGGCTGTTGGAGGCTGCTGGGTCCCACTTTACCTGCTGATTCTGCCTGGGAAGCCCCCTCCCCACTCCCCAGCGAGGCTCACAGACCCGTGCTGGAGATTACCCAGCCGCTCCCTCAGGCCTGTCTGCTGCACTTTTCAGTCCTGACTGGGGAAGGACAAACAGGGGTCAGGGCTGAGCTGATTGCCGGGGGTGGTGCTCCTTGACTCTGGAGTTGGGGCCTGTCCCCTTGGCCCACGGAGCCCCAGCCTGTGTTTCTGGCCTGACCTGTGTTTCTGGCCTGACCTGGGGAAGGGAAGGACGCACCCAGTTCTCCTGGGGTATTTAAATGAGGGCCACACCAGGCCCTCCAAGAGCCAGCTCAGCGGTTTGTTGCAAACGCAGCCACACGTGACCGGACTCAAGATGGGCTTTGAGGAGCTGAAAGGCGGCGGGAACGCCACGCACCGCGGCCTGAGCAGCCCAGGCTGGCGAATCTGGGCCGGCGCTGCATTGGGGCACCCACCAGGCTCTCCCCGTGCCCACGCCCGGCACCCCTGGCCCAGCCCAGCGCCTCTGTTTCCAAACATGCCTGTTTTAATTAGTTCTTCTCTCTGACAGGTGAACCGGGTTTATGTGATTTTCGATCTGCCTACCACCGTGTCAATGATCAAACTGTGGAATTATGCGAAAACACCCCATCGAGGGGTGAAGGAGTTTGGCGTAAGTACTTATTAGCTGGGTTTTTTGAGATAATTATGCTCGTTGGTAATTAGGCCGCCGGCAATTATCATTTGTCGCAGTTTGATTTACTTCTCTCTGTTGCAACCTCAGACACAAACGCCTGGTCCTCGGATGCGGGGAAATTTGCCATCCAACTGTGAATCCAAACCTCCTCCCCCGAAAAAACAGAAAGTGGCTTTTCTTTCATCTTTTCTTCCCAAAGCATACCGATTTAGGGAGTTCTTTATGCCGGGAGGCGAGTCTGGGGTGTGGAGAGCAGAGACCGTGGGGCTGAGACCCGAGTTTGCCTCCCACCTCTGCCCCGTGTGCTGAAGGTACTTAGGCCCTTTGAGCCTCAGTGTCCTCATCTGCAGCATGGGCTAATGGCATCACCTTTCTCGTGGTGTGAAGATTGGAATCAAAACGAAGGCCCGGCTCACACAGGCGAGGCTCTGAGCAGGAACGCCCTTTGCCCGAGGTCACATGAGGTCACATGAGGGGGGTCCGTGGGCCACGCGCTGCAGCCCCTCCTTTGTGTCTGTCCAGCTGCTCGTGGATGACTTGCTTGTGTACAACGGGATCCTGGCCATGGTGGGCCACCTGGTTGGGGGCATCCTGCCCACGTGCGAGCCCACAGTGCCCTACCACACCATCCTCTTCACCGAGGACACGGACATCTGTCACCAGGAGAAACACACCACCATCAGGTGCGCCCGAGCCCGCTCACAGCCTCCCCCACCAGCCCTAACAAGGACAGATGGTGAGGACACGCCCTTGGAGCCTGATCGAATCTTCAGTCTTCTCCCTCCCCACAGGAATCAGGTGGGGGATCAGGACATGCAGATGATGAATGAAAACCAAGTCATTACCACCTCGAAAAGGAAGCAGAGTGCGGTGGACCCAGGTCAGTGTCTGTTCTCTGCCCAGAGTGTCCCCCGCTGCCTGCTCCTTCTCTGTTCAGACCAAACTCTCATCACACCTCCTCCCTCGCCCCTGTCTGCCCTCAGACACCTCTTCTCCACCCAGGAGCCTCCCTGGGGGCTGATGGGGGCAGAACCCCGGGAGCAACGTGCCGCCTTCTCCCTGCAGGCACCTTGTAGCATGATGCGGCTTCCTGAAAGGCAGGCCTTGCGGCTACAGAGGGAAAGGGCCGTTAGGAGCAGAAGTGCTATATCAAAGGGGCTGCCCTGTGCCATGGAAAGCCAGTAGAGGACACCCGAGGCGAGGGCTTCCCAGAGGAGGTGGTGTTTGGGCTGGATCCTAAAAGATGCACGGAGTTGGCCAGCAGAGGGAACAGCATGGGCAAAGGCCTAAAGGAGTGGCGTGGCAGAGCCTGCTTCAGGCAGAGGGCATGGGTCAGTGTGCCAGGAGTGCTGAGCTCAGAGGCTGCTGGGAGCTGCAGGCAGTGGCCAGGTCTCCAGGGGCCTTGGATGGCAACCCAGGCAGTTTGGATTCCACCCAGAGGGCATGGGACAGCCCTCAGGAACTGAGGCTGGCTAATGTTGATCCCTCTGTGCTCTCCCTCGACAGCCTTACGCCCCAAAACCTGCATAAGCGAGAAGGAGACGGTGAGACGGTGGCGGTGCTGACTGGCGGAGGAGGGAGAGCTGGTCCTCTCAGCCAGTGTGGGGCCCTGTCGCTGGCCCCCGCTCAGCACGCGTGTCCCCTGCCCTGTCCTCAGTGTCGGCCAGCCAGGACCCCAGGGCCTGAAAGACAGCTGCAGCCTGGAGGGGAGCCTGCTGGGGAGAAGGGGCTCAAGGGGTGGACGGCCCTAGAAAAGGCAGGAGTTATGACAGGAGGAGGAAGGGGCCGCTGCTGCAGGGTGTGGTGTGGCCTTCCCCTCCCCTGCAGCTCTGGGGCCCACTGCAGGGAGCCCAGGATGCCTGGCTTGGTGCCTCCCCTGTAAGATCCAACAGAGCAGGGCCCATGTCCACTCAGGCCTGTCATGGGATGCCGGGGCTGGGCCTGACTCGGGCCAGGACAGTGAGGTGGACCGGGGGGACCTCCTATCCAGCCTTCTCAGGGCCCAGAGAATGGCTGAGCAGGGCAGGGGGGCCCAGGCCTCAAACGCCAACACCAACACATGTGGGTGTGCCGGGCAGGCTCTGCCTTCAGAGACCCAAGCTGAGGCGCCAACAACCCTCTGCCACACACCCCGGCTTCATTTGGGGGCTAGTGGAGCAGCTGAGAGGGTGGAATTGTTCTCTGAACTCCAGAACCATCTAGCCAGGACTGCTATAACCCCTCAGTCATCCCCGTCCCACCCAGGCCCTGTTGAAAAGGAGGGATCCCCTCGGGGAGCTGGTCCTGCAGGGGCCTCTGACCTCTCGTCAGACCTGAGAGGATTGGTGAGGGCATGCATCCTGCTGAGGAAAGGCGGGGAGCTGTCCCCCCACCACCCAGATGCCCTCTGGACACACCGCAGGGGAGGCAGAGGCCCAGTGCCACAACCCACCCTCGGGCCCCAGAGGCCCCCTCCCTCCCCCTTGAGCTGTGTTGGAGGGCGATGGCTGCTCCCTTGTTACCTGATGGCGGCTTTTCTTGCTCACTTTCTTCCTCTCTGGCCGTGCCCCGTGCCCTGGGAGTCAGGCAGTGAGGTTCTTGTCTGGGCCCCCCCACCTCCACCCCCTTCCAGCAGCTTGCCAGCAAGTTGGAAATGTGCCTCGCACCCCCAGCTGAGTGAAGACCAGAGCGCATCTATTTCCATCGATGTAACAAGCTCGGATCAGGGACCTAATTGGTTTCCCAGTGGTGGGTAATTTCTCGTTCCCGATATTAATCCGTTGTTTTCCTGGCGCCCAGCCCGGCCCGCCGTGGTACTGTACTCGAAGTACGTTCCTATGCAACCGAGAGCCCCAGCAAACACTTGATGAGCTTTGCAGCTTCAGCCAGAGCAGCTATGCAAATGCGCTTTTCATTTGGAGCCCTGGGCTGATGTGGAGATAAGGCATTGTTGCTCCGGAGATCCATCGTTTCTGTGGCTTCCAAGCCTCCGGCTTCTCTGCCCATCTCCCAGATGTGGGGAGCGCCGCGGGCCTCCGGGCTCTCAGGAGAGCTGACGCCTGGGGGAGCCGGGGGCTGATCAAACCAGCTCTTAGGGCCCAAAACCGGTGCCACTGCTTTAAAGGGAGCCCAGCCCTCCTTTCCTGCCCGAGCTCGGGCACAGGTCAGGCTTGTCAGGAGATTGCACGAACACCACACACTCGCTCCAGAATCTCAGTTGATGTTCATAATAATTGTGTGTACCATGCAATTTAGGAGGGAAGAAAGGCTCCACAGGCATTAACTCTAAAATAAATTTCTATTTTTTTCTCTTGAGAAGTCAGTGAAGGATGTTATTAAGAATATAGTCTGATGCACTGGATCTGGGGTCAGACAGATGGAGCACATACTGCCTCCAAGAACTGAGTCAGTCTGCTAGAGGCCGGCTGAGTGACACGGGACAAGTCCCCTCTCTGAGCTCCCCTTTCCCCGCTTGCAAATGAGGTCATAATCGTAAAACGGTTAATAGAAGCCCTTACATATACAGTGGTTATTACGTGCCTGACTCGAACTCATTTAATCCACATAACACCCTAAGGAGTAGGCACTATTATTATCATCTTCATTGTACAGATAGGGGAACTGAGGTACAGAGAGGTTGAGTATTTTGCCTAAGACACAGCTTTGGAAGCTACTAGTCAATACACAAATTCTGAGATAACTGCAGGAGAGCTGAGGTGGGGTGCAACCCCTTGGGTCTTCCTTCAGCGTGTGTGCATCCTGGAAGCTGACACCCAGAGGCCTGGCTCCTGGCCTCGTCCTGTGGTTCCCTACCCCGCTGCTTCCTTCCAGGGTGAGTGTTGGCAGCTCTTGGCGGCTGGATAAAGCAGCCCTCAGTGAGAAGGAGATTCAGTTGAAGGGGATCTGAACCGCAGCTCAGGCGCCAGCAGTGGCCTTGGTGCTGGGTAAGAGGGCCCTTTGGGTAATCCTGCCTCCCTCCCTGTACCAGGGACTGGGGAGAGTCCGTCTGTCCAGCCGGCCTGTGGGGAAAAGGGCAGGGCCTCTGGCAGCCCACCCTGCCGCCTGCCTCCCTCTGAGTTCCTGCGAATGCAGGGGCCCTGCTCTGTCCGCCTCCCTGGGGTTGCCCGTGGTTTATCTCTGGGCCAGGCCCGGAGACCCTTGAGGGCAGGCGGGCCCGTTCAGCGGTCCGTCTGTGGGTCTAGAGGACAGGCGGGGCATCCCTGCTTCTCAGCCTCTTATTCAGGGCCAGGCAAGTGACATCAGGGAGCAAGCTGACCCGCAAGGACCTGGTCAACAGGGCACACAGGCTTTCCTTGGGCGCAGCTGCAGCTCAGTGCCAGCGGTCTGGCAAAGTCCATGATTTTCAAGAGAAGCCAGAAAGCCAGGTGTTTTATTTATTTTTAATATGAAATCTAACTTTTAAATGTTGGCTCAGCTTAAAGAATCAGACACCCAGTGAGCCAAACCAAGCCTGTCTGCAGGCAGCCTCCGGCCGGTTACAAGTCCTGGGAACCGACCCTCTGCCCCAGCTGCCACCCGCCTTAGCAGGACAGCAGCCCCCTCCCGTGCTGCCGCCCCAAAGCTGCAGTCCCCAACCTGTGGCTTCATGCATGTACCAGGGCTGGTTCCTCCCAGCCCTCTTTGCCTCTTCTGGGAGGAAGAAGGAGGGAGGGGATCATTCCTGGACCCTCAGCTCCCATCCCTCAGCCCCCCATGGGCAGAAAGGCAGGGGTCAGTCGGGTGACCTTGGCATGCTGGAGGTGGCAGGCCCCAGCCTCAGCCTTGGTGGGACAGCAGAGGCCTCCTCTCCCTCCACACCCTGCTTCCCATCCCCTCCATCCCCCAGCCCACCCCATAAGCACCGAGGTGTAAATTAGCCCAAAGCTGCAGCTGTCAGGGCCCCGGGGCTTGACGGCGCCCAGGTGTGGGTGACTGGGAATGACTCTTGGCCACAGCGGACAAGAGGGTTCAGGAAGAGCAGGCACGGGCTCCCAGAGGAGTCTCCCCATCAGGCCTCCGTCCCCTTGGGGACCTGCGCTCTGTCCAGCAGCGGGGGACCTGCCTCTATTGGTTCAGGGTGGGTGGTTTGGCTCCAGACACCTCGGCACTGGCACCACAACCTTGAAGGGCCCCAGCGGTTCCCCAGCTCCTGCCAGGGCCGGTTCTGCAGCCAGACAGGTGGCAGGTGCCCCAGGCCAAGGCACATTTGCCGAGACGCCCTGAGTCCCTCCCCAGGCCTCAGCTCCCACCCCACCTGGGCTGAGTGACACAGCAGGTCACAATATGGTAGCTCAGGCCACTCAGGTTTGGCTGCCTGTGCTGATCTGGACAACTCCCTGCTTCTCCCAAAAATTGGAAGATCTGGCAGCTCGGGGCCCATGTTACTCGAAGGCCTGGGGCCCGGGCAGGTGCTCCTCAGATCCCGGTCCCCACAGCCCCTCCGTCTCACGCTTGCATCACCATCACAGGCCCACAGCCATCGGAGTTTGCACCCCTGAGATCGAGGCGGGTAATGGGCGTGCAGGAGCAGGAGGGGACAGGGTGACAGTGCTGTGGGGCCTGGGGGTGGGGAATCAGGTCCCACCCGCCCATTGTGCGGAGGGCTCTCCCGGGGCCCTGGGACTCGAGCCTCTGGCGTCCAGTCAGGCAACAGGCAGGCAATTGGCTTCTGTCCAATAGGTCGTGTGTCCCTACGTGCCCATGGGGATGCCTGGATGTACAGGCATGTCCCTAGACCCCTGTGTGACGTGTGGCATGCATGACACCACTTCCAGGCTCCCAGCCTCTGGGAAACTGCTCCACTCACAGCCCTTGTGGAGGGGGCAGCCTTCATCAGTCATATTTTGTGATAAAAACAACAAAAACACTAACACCAATACACACTAAGCCCTCGCCCCGCACTGGAGGCTCTGTGGGTTTCATCACTGAAGGTGCGTGTCCTAGACTCTGAGCCCAGACACCACGGGGACCCTTTCCCCAGCACGTTGGTGATGAGGAGCAACGGCCCTGGGGCCAGCCGGCCAGGTTCAAGTCCAGGCTCCACTGCTCCCAGCTGTGCGGCCTGGACTAGTGACTTTACACCCTGTGCTCCCCCGGCTTCCTCTCCAGGCGGCAGGGATGCTCTGGGATGGAGACATCCTCGCTGTTCCCCATCACCCTCGTGTTACAGGTGTGCAAACTGAGGCTCTCCCCATGAGAGAGGGACCTGGGGCTGAGATGTGACTCCAGGCTGCCCGGCTCCAGAGCACCGGCTCCACACCAGAGCTACACGGTACCACCTTCCACCCGGACTCCGGAATTTCAGGGGCACTCTCCCAGCCCCAGCTGGGTGCTCCGAGAAGGCAGGGGCCTTAGAGCAGCTGAGCCCAGGCTGGGCGGAGACTGACGTCCCTCCTCGGCCAACACTTGCCCCTGCTCCGCTGATTCACCCCATCCCCTGCCTCCTCTCCCTAGCCCACCCGCCCGCACCCCCCACCCCTGCCCACACAGGCTCACCCTGGAAGTTCCCTCCTGCCACGGAGCTTGTCCCATGCAGAGGCCCCTTCCCGCTCCCCCTGGAATCCCAAGGTCCTCCATCCTAGCCATCGTGGCAGCTGCCCACTCCCCTGCCAAGCCTCCGGCCATCAGCCCAGCCACTGGCCTCCCCGAAGGCAGAGGCTCAGACGGTATTGGTCCAGGATGAAATGCGGCCCCAGAAGCAATTACTAGGGTAGCGTGAGCTGGGCCTCCCTGGAGACGAGGTGGAGGTCCCACGCCATGATTTCCTGTCTGTCGCTGCAGTAAATCCCCACGCAGAGGAGGTTGGCTCTTCGTCATGACTGATGGTCCCTGCTGGGCTGCGTCTGTCCTCAGTCCCATGGCAGGGCCGTCCACTGGCACGGTGATCCATCTGTCACTGCCCCACAGCCCCTGGGTGACGGGCAGAGTGGGGCTGAGCTCCAGCCCCCCAGCTGTGTGCTCTCGAGGTTTGGGGACACGAGCTTGTCTGCCTCATTCACTCAGAGGACACCCTTCCCTGATGTCCACCAAGGCCCCGTGTGGCCCGCAGTGTCCCTGGCCGGACAGCACCAAAGCCCAAAGAGGAGCCTCAGGGAAAGGCCAGCCAGTGCGGCAACCCCTCCCTTGCTCCCTCCCCGCTTGACAAGCCACACTGGAGCCGCTCCTCTCCAGCCCTGGTGCCAGCGCAGCCCAGGCCCCCGCAATCTCCCTCCAGGACCCGCTACAGCCCCCTCTCTGGTCTCCCTGCCTCTGCCCTGCACCCTGTGTCCCAGGCCTTCCCCACACACAGCCAGGATGATCTTCCCCAATGCAGAGCTGATCGTGTCTGCCTCTTAGAACCCTCCTGTCAACAGCTCCCTGTGGCCTTCAAGGGGAAGCCCAAACTCCTTGTTGTAACTCACAAGGCCCCACACACTCTGACCCCTGTCCACTGCTCAGCAGCAGACCTCGTGCCCTTGCCCCGAGCTCCAAGCTCTGTCCTGTCATAGGGCTGCACGCAACCACACGGTATTCCTCTCCACGCCAGGGCCTTTGCACATGCTGTGACTTCTGCCCACACTTCCTCGCTGCCTCCTCTTCATCCTTCAGTCCCTGCTGCGATGGCCCTCATCCCTCCCGGGTAAGTCAGGTTTTTTCCTCAGCTCGCCTACATAGCACTTCTCACAGGCTGATGCGATACTTTCATCGCTAGGATTATCTGAGCCATCCCTGTCTCTGCGCTGGAATACACACTCCCTGAGGGCGAAGCTGGTGTGTCTGACCCACCGTGGCAGTCTCGGGGGGTGGCTCAGAGCCAGGCACACAGAAGCGCCTAGCAAATCGTTCTTGGATGCCGATGCCTCCGGCCCGGCGCAGGTCCGCGGTGGTCTCGGGATTTGAATCAACTCCGCAGCCCCAGGGGCTTTCCTCCGTCCCCACTTCGTCCCAAGCAAGGGGTCCGGCCCCGGCAGCCGCAGCTCTTCCCAGGGATGAGCCTCCCCCAGCTGGCTTCTCCTCAAGCCTGGCTGCCCGACGGACACCATGAATCAAGGTGACGTTTCCATTACCCACAGGAGACGCGCAGACACGTGCAGGGCTGTTGTGTGTCCCGGGCCAGCACGTGCACAGGCGAGCGTGGCGGGGCCGGCGGGAGCACGCAGGCGTGGCTGAGTGCCGGGCACGCGGTCAGCACACGTGCACACGCGGGCGCCAACTCAGCTGTGCGCTGTCCACACGAGGGCAGGTGGATACAGGCACGCTGGGCGCAGGTGCCCGGCAGCGAGGCTGTGGGGAACTCCTCGGGGCTGTGGGTCAGGCCAGCGTGCGGGCCCAAGACCGAAAGCCCGCCCCCAAAGCCACAGCCATTCCAACCGTCAGTGCAGGGGAGGGAGCTGGGACAGCCAACTGCAGGGGCAGGAGGAGCGGCCTTTGCTTCCCCACCTAGGCCTCTCTGTGTTCCCCCAGGCACCCCTGCCTGCAAACCAGGTGGTCCTCCCTCCTCCCAGACTTGGGCAGACAGCGGCGTTTGCTCCCCGCATGAAGACAACCCTCCCAGTAATTCTCAGTAGTGACCCATTGGGATCACTCACCCGGCCTGCCTGGAAGTGCTTCCTTTTTTCTGACCAGCAGCCTTCCTGCTGCAGGCTCCGCGAGACTGAAAGACAGCTAGTTCTCAGCCCCTGTTGGGGAGGTGCCCAGGAGGAGACAGGAGGAGACAGGAAGCCTCTTACCTCCTTCCCTTCCCCTCCTGGCCTGTGCAGGGGGTAAGAATGGCCCATGTTTGAGCCGTCCACATACCATAATCACATACCAGTTGCGTGACTATTTATTTAATATTTTTCTTTAAGTCGACTCTTTCTTTCTACTTAAATGCCTACTTTGGTTTCATCCTAAGCAACGATGTCCATGAAATCATGGCACTCATGTATACATTTTTTTCCTAATACACATTTACATAAACACAACTATTAAAATAGATTAAAATTTTGCCCGTGTGTCAGCTGAAATCATCTCCTGGACCTCTGTGGTCCTCTTGCCAACTTCAGAAGGACCCGGGTGAGAATAAAGAGATGCCCGGTGCCCCAGGCGGGATTCCTGCTGGATACGTCCCTGCCTGGCCCCACATCTGTGTGGTTTCTTCCCGCCCAGGAGCCAAAGCCCGAACTCCTCGCCCTGACATTCAAGGCCTTGGTAACTAGGTCCCCATCTCTCTCCCAGACCTGTCTCCCGCCCCACACAGTAGGTCACAATATTTACTGAATGAATGGGAAATGGATTAATGAATCACTCACTCGATTGATCAATGCATGAATGAATGAATGAGCACGCACCTCCACCCGGGTGTCCCCCGGGCACCTGAGACTCAAGACCTCTGGCCCTGCCCCACCCAAGCCTACAGCCAGAGAGTCACAGCCAACTCCCCCCCGACACATCGGTCCACCCTCGCCCGCTGACTCTCCCTCATGAGCAGCTCCCGAGTCTGCTCTCATTGTCCTGCCCCGGGGCCCTTTGCTGACCCAGACCACCTCTTCTCTCCCTTCGAGTGTGGTAAAGATGAGGAAGGGGGCCATGCCGCCCACTCTCTTCTCTGCCCACCTGCCTAGAAAGTACAGCTGGGGGCTTCCCCTCTGCCACTGGCCCAGGGACCAAGTCTAGGCATCTCAAGGAGGCTTCAAGTCCCTCTGGCCTGGCTCCCCCACCCTCCCAGCCTGGTTTCCCACCACCCTCCTCTCCACTCCTGCCATCTGGACTATTTCAAAGTTCTTATAATGTCCCCAACCTTCCTCTCCCTCTACACTCTTGCCTGCCTGACATCTAGATGACCTTCATGTCTTGGCTTAAATGTCATTTTCCCAAAGGAGCCTTCCCTGACCACCACTACCCCCACCCGGCAGGCCTCTGGGCTCCCCCAGCCCCCGACTTCCCCTCACTGAGGAAGAGCAAACACCAACAAGCATTTACTATGTGCCAGGCTCCGTTCTAAGTGTTTCACGTACATTAGCTCATTTAACCCTCAGACGAGCTGTAAGAGGTAGGTATGATGATTATCCCCATGTGCCCATGGGGACGAGGCACAGAGAGGTCAGGTAACTTGCCCAAGGTCTCAACTGGAGGAGCTGGAATCTGAAGGCAGGCTGCCTGGCCCCGGCACCGGGCACCACAGCACTTCACACGCTCTACCATACACTGCACTATATACACACACTGCACTGTAATCGTCTGTCCAGTTGCTGGCCCTGCCCATCTGTGAGCTCTGTGAGCAGAGGCACCCTCTCTGGATAGTTCAGTATCCTAGCTCAAGTGCCTACCACAGCGCTTGGCACATAGTAGGGGCACAATGATATATCATTGCAGAGATGGAAACAGATGTGGTTGATAATGAGGATGGGTGATGCATGAAAGAATGATGGATGGAGGGATGGATGGAGGGATGGATGGAGGGAAGAATGGATGATGGAGGGAGGGATGGATGGATGGATGGACGGATGGACGGACGGATGGAGGGATGAATGGATGGATGGAGGGATGGAGGGATGGATGGACGGATGGATGGACGGATGGAGGGATGAATAGATGGATGGAGGGATGGATGATGGAGGATGGATGATGGATGAATGATGGATGGATGATGGATTTATGGAAGAGTGAAGAACATTCTCTACTTGAGGGAAAGCTCTAGAAATCCTTCTGGGAAGGGATGAGGCCTCTTGGAGTCAGGAGTCCTGGTTCAAACCCCAATTCTGCCATTTGCTGGCTCTGTGATCTTGGGCAAGTCACATCACCTCTGTGACCCTAAGTTCCCTCGTCTGCATAATAGGAATCTGAGCCCTAGGGGTTGATGTAAAGGTGGCTCTAGACAGAGAGTAAGGGTCCCCGTGGGGGTCAGGGTGGCTTAGGGCCTGGGTTTGAGGGCTTGTCTCTTGCCCACCTCACAGGTCCCTCCTGCCTGGCCCCCACCCTGCCCACCCTCTGGAACCCAAGGCAGCCTGGCCGCCTAGCCCCATCCTGACCCCGCGCCCCAGGCCCAGCCTCGGCTCTAGGCTCCCTCCCTCGCACACCCTCATCCGGCCCTGACTGACCCGGCACCCTCAGGGCTGTCTCACCTTCAGGCTCCTTGAGGACCAGATCAGGTGGTGCCAGAGGGGACGGCCACAGCCCAGACAGCAACTGGCCTCCACACACAGCAAGAAACCAGGTTCCACAAGCATTTATTGAGCCCCTGCTGTGTGCCTGCTGTGGGACCCCCGTGGTGCCAGCGCCCCTGCCCCTCCTTCAGGAAGCCCCCCACCCGCCCCTGCAGGGCTCTCCACCGCTGGCCATCTCCTGAGCCTCCTGGCTGGCTCGTTGGTCCCCAGGCTTTCAGTGACCGACGTCCATGTCTTTCCTGGCGTACCGGCTGCCCCCAGCAGGGCTCTGCATATGATCACGGTGGCAAGGGTTAGGAGTGGCTGTCCCCAAGTCGCTCTGTGCAGCCCTGTGCATTCCCTCAGGCTACCCCGGCCCCATTTCCAGGGCCCTGAGACCCAGGCAGCGCTGGGCAGGGCGGGCCTGGGGTCTCCCACGCAGGCTGGCGGAGTCCACAGCACATGGGCCAGGTTTCCAGGGGTGCCAAGCCAGTGGTCATGAGGCAGGGGGCTGGTGCCAACAACGGCCTGAGGTCGGGGTGCCAGGCTGGGTCTCTGTCACACCCAGTGCCCCAGGACCCAGCACTGGCGGTTCAGCTCTGGTGCCTCCTGTGCAGAGCTCCGGGGCCAGGAATCTCCCATGTGTGGCTGGTGTCCTGCCAAGAGACGAGCAGGTCAGCACTGACAGCGGCCATCCTCCACCCCCGCCCCCTCTGCCCACCACCCCACCGGCTCACCGTCCACCCGCCGCACACCCACTTCCCACCCCCGGTTGCCAGGCCTTCCACCCACCCTCTAACACTCCTGCCCACTCATCTACCAACCCACACCCCGCTATCTCCCCACCGCCCCCTCTTCAGCTCACCATCCACCCACCTGCTCTCCGCCCCATCCTCCACTCGTCACCCACCAGTCCCCCATCATCTCCCATCACACACCAGTCCCCCTATCATCCACCTGTCACCCACCAGTCCCCCTATCATCCACCTGTCACCCACCAGTCCCCTATCATGGACCCATCCATCACCCACCAGTCCACCAACACATCTGTAACCTAGTCATACATTTCCCAGTATCTGCTGTCATCCACCTGCCAACCCACCAATATACCTGCCACTCCACTCACACACTCTTCCCACCCACAACCCCCACAGCCCTTAAACCCACTCATGCACCTCCCACCAGTCCACACACCAGCACTCCCATCATTGCACCATCCATCCTCCTACCCTCCATTAACATACCCACCAGGCCAGTTCCCACATACACACCTACCTACAACCCAAAACGTCCACATATCTATCCAGCCATCCACCCTCCAACTCACCTGCCTACTGGTCTACTTCCCAGCCTGCTGACACATCCACTAACTCACCGTTTCCACCCCCATGCGCCCACCCAACCCTCCATCCTCCTGCCCCCTGCCCCCTAACTACCCATCCAACAATCCCCACCGTACCCACCGACACTGCACACCCACTGCCCACACGTTCACCCGCCCCACATCAGGCCATCCATCTGCCCCGTCAGGCCTCCCTGAGCTCCGCCGTGTGCTGCCACGGCTCAGGGAGCTGTGGGAGGGTTAGAAGAACAAGTGTGACAATTCCTGGCCCCAGGCTTTACTTGACCCCAGGGAAAAGTGAGCGAGCACGTGGGTGTGCCCCAAACTGTGAGTAGCTCTGTGGGCCAAGGCAGTGGGCAGAGACTCTGCGCCCTCCTCACTGCCCACCACTCTTAATGGCCTGGGCCAAGCGTAAGGGCTAGGAGGCTCGTCCTGATCCAACATGCTCACTCTTGTGTTTTCCCCGATTCTTGGAAGCTCACTCCCTGCCTTCGAGCAAGAGCCTCCTTAACATCTTTCTAACACACCAGAGCCGTCTCCATCTCCATCCCGTGGTCTGCCTAAAATCTTTGTACCTACTGTGCATCGAACCCTCCAGGCCCAGCTCAAGTCTCCCCTCCTGCAGGAAGCCCCCCACAGCCTCTCCCCAGCCCTCGGGGGTCTCGCTCATCTTGGAGCACCCACCCTGAGTGGCACTCCCCAGCTTTGCCCCCATTAGACCGTGAGCCCAGGAAAGCGATGGCTCAGCCCGTGGAGGATGCTCCGCAGTGGATGGATGGAGGTAGAACGCAGAGAGGAAAACAGGAAGGAGGGCCTGGCATGGTGGGTGGGCTGGTGGGCTGGAGGGTGAGGAAGAAAAGTAACGGTCTATACACCCTACTAGATTCTAGTCCCATAAGCCTGTGAGGTCGCTGCCTCCCACTTTACAGAGGAGGTAACCGAGACTCAGCAAGGATAAGCGGCCGCTCAGGATTCACAGCCACGATGGAGCTGGATTGAATCAATTTCTTCCTGATGCCACACTTCCGCATTAAAAGAAATTTGTTCCATGTTGCTTTGTTTTCCTACTTGGAGCTCTAACAGATGCTCAGACATTCTTTTCATCCTTTAGGGGCAGACAGGCCCCATGAGGTGGGAATTCATGCTGAAGCCAAGCTCCTGCTTGCACACCTCCAAGAACAGACAGCTCATTACTCTTCCTTCACCCCAAAGCGGCTCTGACTGTTAGAAGATTCTTCCTAATAACAAAGGCTGGAAGGCAACAGGCAAAGATGAAGAAGGTTGAGCCAACAGTGGGGGGCATGTATGCATATTTTTTTTTTGCTTTGGCTTTTTTTCTGTTTTAATATTCTTTTTTTTTTTTAATTTTATTTATTTGTTTTTTCCCCCAAAGGTCCAGTAGATAGTTGTATGTCATAGCTGAACATCCTTCTAGTTGCTGCATGTGGGACGCGGCCTCAGCATGGCCGGAGAAGCAGTGCGTTGGTTGGCGCCCGGCATACGAACCAGGGCCACCAGCAGCGGAGTGCGTTCACCTAACCACTAAGCCACGGGGCCGGCCTGTTATAATATTCTTAATGTTGGCGCTTTGCTAGTTTTACTATATTTTAAAAAGTAAAAAGTGGGAAACATTTGGCAAACATTCTGGAATCGTTTGGCCTCAGGAAAAACATTTGTTTTGGCCCCAGTCACTGAAACAGTGGCACTCTTTGCAAGTGCTTGCTGCCAAGACATAGGTGTTTGAATTTTTTTTAATCTAGAATAAATATTTGGTGTACAGAAAAGTTTGATTGTTTTTCTAAATGAGTGTTTAGAAGTGATTGTAGCTGCTCTCGCTGTTGCTAACAGGCAGAACCTTGGAGAGTTCATTGGAACAGAGAGACAATGATCGTGTATTTTTAAGGAAAAAGAAAGGCCATCATCCCTCCCCTTCCTTGAGTTAAAACCAGCACCTTGTCCCCTGGGTCTGGAGGTCAAGCCACCGAGGACCGGGCCCTCCTCCCCTCTCCAGCCCCCCGGGAGGGGCCCAAAGCCGTTTACAGTGAGGAGGGGGCCGCTCTGTCCTCCCCACACCTGAGAAGCACCCCGCAGCCCACCATGACTCCCCACTCACTTCCCTCCACCAAGTCTCTTTACTTTTGGGCTATCACCAGCAAGAAAAAAAAAAGCTGTCTGCTGTAGACTGGAGAATCCCACCTCAAAAAGCCTACTGCCCAAGCAAATGACATAAAGGGGTGAAGGGGCCAGAAGCAGCCATTCCTCAGCTCTGGCCAATTGTCACCATGGGGAACGTGAGCTCAGATCTTCCAAAAAGCTAACAGAAACTGAAAATCAGGATTTTGAAATAAAATCTCCTGGTTTTAAATGATGACAACTAAGGTTTTTAAAACATCATCCGTGGGCCAAGTAGCGTCTCTCAGGCTGGACTCAGCCCACAGGAGGCCATTTTTCTGACCTCTGACTGTTTCCAGGACTGCATCTCTGTTCCATGACTCTGTGCTGTGGCCTTGCACATTCTGGTCCCTCGGCCAGGTGCCCTTCCCTGCTGTTCTCTGGCTACTGAGTCCCCCACTCCTCTTTCAAGTGCTCCCTCCTCTGGGAAGCACTGCGTGACCTCACAGGCAGAAGCCTCGCTCCCTCCTCTGTGCCCCCACAACACGCTGCATATCCCTCTCTCCCTGCGCTGGTCGAGACAACAACTTTGTGTTGCCAAGGTCTCCCCAACTAACCTGGGGACTCAACGGGTCCCCAGGGACTGGGGTCCAAAGGGTCTGGATCTGCTTCATCCTGGAGCCCTCGGCCCCCAGCACCCGGCCGGGCACAGAGCAGGTCCCAAGCTGACTTTTTATAACCAATGAAGAAACCGTGCAGGAGGATGGAGTGATTCCTAGGCTTGAGAGATGAGCTCTGCCCTCCTGTCCTATTATGAGATTCTGTATATTACGAAAGGCTCTTTGCTCAGCGTCTCCTCCTTTGAATACAGGCTCAGGGGGCAAAAACTGTACTTGGAGTCCAACAGTCAAAGGTTCAAGTCCATGCTCTACCGCTGACAAGCTGTGTGAACTTTTTTTTTTAAAGCTGTGTGACTTTTGACAAGTAACTTCACCTCAGAGCCTGCAAAAGGATGTGAGTTACAAAGGAGTCAGCAGGCCCAGCAGGCCCCCTGCTGCAAGTCCTCCATTGTCCGACCTCAGACAGACGTGAAAATAACAAAATACCAGTACTGCAGGTGGGTCCAGCCACCTCTCTTCACAGATGGGCAAGCTGAGGCCCATCGGTGGAAGAGATTTGTCCAAGGTCCTACTCAGAGGGCTGGTAGCAAGTACTGTGTTTCAATTCCCCCAGAACATCCCAGGCTTAGCAGAGTATTCAGCCCATAGGAGGTTCTCAGAAGACGTGATTTTTCTTCCCTTTTTATTCCAAATGGCAAAACATGAACATATTTAACATCCAGTCCCTTCCAGTCCGCACTTCCCAATCCTCCTGTGGGAAATCACTGTCTTAAACTCTCTCCAGGGCACCAAGGTCCCGGGGGATCAGCTCTTAGCTCTGCTGAATTGAATGAAATCACACCCACGGATCCAAAATGGATTCACTGGGTTGGAAGGGCCCTTCAGGACGAAGAATGCCGATGCCACCACAAGTGTGCAGATGGGGGAACCAGAGCACTTACAGGGGAAGTGATGTGTCCAGATGCTCTGAAGCTGGCAGAGGAATAGTCAGGGTGGGCAGGCCCCAAGGGTGGGCAGGTGGGTGGTATTGGTGCCTCTGACCCCATAGCAGCCCAGTCGGGCATGGGAAGAGCCGGACTCCTTTATGAAGAGCACCTTCTGGCCACTCACCCTCCCACTGTCCGAGGTGCTGAAGGCCTCTCTCTAGGACTCCTGGGCCCATCCAGCGCCTCCTGTCCAGCTGCCTAATCTTGAACTCTCACCTCTAGAAAGAGATGGGATGTGGGGAGCCATGGAGAAATGAATCAAGGTTGGCACAGAGATGGCTTTGGAGACCCTTCAGCTAGTGACACCGTCATCCCTCTTCTGTTGTAACAACCTTGGTGAGGGCACCCTGGCTGCCTCTCCAAGTTGACCTTGCTCTGTAAGTCTGCACTGTCAGGGGCTTCAGAGGCTCCATCGCATCTGGTACCGTCCGTTTACTGGTTTCCTCCCAGTCTCCCCTACTAGGCTGTATGTGGACACAGAGTAGCTCTGCTTTTATTCATCACTGTGTCCCCAGTACCCAGCACAATTCCAGACACAGTATTGATAGTACAGATCTGTTGAATGAATAAACAATGGAAGATTCAGGAAGAAGAGCAGGTTTGTGTGGGATCCACATGGAGGGGAAGTTTGGGTTTCTGGTCTACCCTGGGGGCAGGTTGTCTTAGAGATCGAATGGGGGGCCCATCCTTCTCTTCACTGGAGTCCATCTTCTGGGACCTCATGTTTCTGGGCCATAACATTCTCTTCATCTCTTTTCCACACTCGGGACCAGGCTGAGTCCACTTAACTGGCCACCTCTTCCCAGAGCCATTGAGTCCTTCCTTCTCTTATGAAACATTTGTTGAGCACCTACTGTGTGTCAGCTTCCATACTGGGTGCTGGGTCTACAGACAAGAGTGAGATGCAGACAGGCCCTCTGGGTGCTCACAGTCTGGTGGGGGACACAGACACCCAGGAAAGGATGATAGGAGCGAGCACGCCGACAGCTCTTACTGTCTGCCAGGAGCCACTCACTGCATCTCGTGTTCATCGGCTCATTTAATCTTCAGAAATATGAGTTAGGTGCCACCACCACGCCCATTTTACAGATGAGGAAACTGAGGCCTAGATAGGTTAAGTCATTTGTCCAAGGTCTCACCACTTGAATTTGAACCCAGGCAGCCTCACTCCAAAGGCTGGGCTCGTAACCACCATAAAATTCTGCCTTAAGGATGCGAGCGCCAGGACAGGGAAATGCAGAGATGAACGTGACCACCTCCGCCAGAGGATGAGGAGGGGGCTGGTTGCCATTCCCAGACACTTGAGCCAGACTTTGACAGCACTGCGAAGCACACAATTCCACTGGTAGGGCTTGTTTTTTGCCCAATGGAGGAAGGAAGCGGGTCATTTCAGGCAGAAGGAACAGGGTGTGAAATAGGTTCTCGGCAGGAAAATGAGGTTTTCAGGAGGTGTGAAAAACCCAGCAATGTTCGTGGCTGGGGGAAAGCAAGAAAAGTCCGTGTGGCTGGAAAGCAGGAACACGGGGCTGGAGGGGCGAGGGGTAGGGAGTCGTGGTTGCAAAAGTTGCCAGGTGCCAGGTGTAAAAAGCCCAGCTGGACCCTCGGGGGGACAGGGTTCACCCCGTACCTGGGGCTTCTGCCCTGTCATCAGACTTACCTGATGCAGACTCAGGGCCCTGCCACAAACCAGGCAATTAGAATCTCCAGGGAAAACTGGATTTTAACAACTGCCCCTAAGTGTTTCTTAGGATCAGGCGTGACCGGAGGAGCACCGCTTTGGGCAAAAACGGGCGTGGAGAAGAAGAATGGCACAGCTTTAGCTTGCAGCCTCATAGACCTGTGACCCAGGACAAAGGATCTTGCTTCTTGGAACCCAAGCATCTTCACCTGTAAGATGGAAACACCCCTCCGAGCAACTACCGCGTGAGGACTCAGTGAGCTAAAGCATTCACTAGAAGTGTGCTGACGGCTGACTAGTGCTAGGCACTTGGGCTGCCACGTGAATGTGGCGACATGTCCCTGTCCCCATGACCTTTCCACTCTGGTGGGGAGACAGTTGGCAAAGAAAGATTCCGAGAGCGATGAGTGGCTGAAAGGACTCTGTGGGGGTGTCAGAGGGGCTGGTGCAGCGCCTGACCCCATCCGGGATGCTTCATGGGGGTTTCTGGAGCTGGGAGGGGGCAGGGGCGACGAGATCAAGCTTGTGTCTCAGGAGGATGGATCGGCGGGGAACTGGCCCCAGAAGCAGCAGTCTCCATCCAGAAGCTGCTGGACAGACAAAATGCAGAGCTGCTCCTGGCGGCAGCTTCAGAGGGACAGGGGCCCAGGGTCGAGTGCTGCTCAGAATCTGGTCTGTGGAGCCACAGAAGCAGCACCACAGGAACTTGTTAGAAATGCAGATTCCCAGGCCCCTCCCTGACCTCCCAGCCAGACACTCAGGGGTGGGGCCTGGCAATCCGCGTTTTAAGGAGCCCTCCAGGGGATTCTACGCTAATGTTGGCTTGGGTCTCTCACGCCCCAGAGCCAGGGTCTCGCACATCTCTAAGCCACGTGCCTGTCTGTGCACCCAGCGAGTTGGCATTGATATTTATTTCAGAAATATGGTCTGTTTCCATTTTAATAAAGGAAGCAGACTCGAGCAGTAGTAGATTGGATTTGACTTTTATCTAATAAAAATGCCAAGTTGCTCTGGGCCCAGAAAAGTCTTCCTTGAAATTCCCTCTGCTATTTCGAGGGCAGCAGCGGCAGAGACCCGTCTAGACGGAGCTCCCAGAAGCCACCTCTGTACCCGGCACGTGACAGGCTCTCACCCGGCCCAGGCTTACAGACATACCTGGCAAAATCAAAAGCCCATCTCAGGCATTGAACCTGACAGCTGCAATCAGCTGCAAACCCCAGCTGCCCCTGAAAGGAAGATGCAGACACCCGGACCGTACGGCGGCATCGCCTCCATCAGATGTCACACCTGATGTGCTCCTGAGCCAGCTGGTGGCACTGCAAAGCCCAGAAGGCAGGTTTCAAAAGCAAACTCTTTCCTCAGGAAAAAAAATTGTGGCAGAATCCATATCACAGTAGCCCAAGAAAAAATAGCAACTTTTGGAGCAGTTAGGATAGCCAAAAGTGCATGTAACCGCGTGTGTACAAGTGGCTGCTCAGGTGGGAAACGGGGAGAAACTTGGAGGTTTAGAGCCAGCCATCGAGCACTGACTATGTGCCACTGTGCCAGGCTCTCGGGATACAGAAGTGGACAAACGAGACAGGCGCCTGCTCTCATGGAACCCAGTGGAGAGAAGCAACAAAATGAAACCAAGGATATAAAAATAAAAGATAATTTCAGAGAGGGACAGAGGCTATGAAGAAAGAAAACACGGTGGTGTGAGGGTGACCAGGGAATTGGCCTTCCCCCTGAGACTTAAAGAGGAGACAAAGCCAGCCATGCAGAGATTCAGAGGGAGAGCATTCCAGACAGAGAGAACAGCAAGTGTAAGGACTCTGTGAAGGGAAAGGTTTTGCATGTTCAAGAAGGAGACAGGCCAGGGTGGCTGGAGCAGAACGAGGGAGGGGAGAGAGGGAGGCGACGAGGTCAAAGGTTAGGGGCCACAGCAGGACTGCCCTCATTCCCAGGGTAAGGGGACAGATCTACATGCGAAGCTGGGTTGTACCCGCCGGAGACTAGAGATCTCAGCAAAGTCAGTTTGCCTTTCAGCTCCTTAGTTTCTCCGTCTACACATAAGAATAATCATCCCCCTTCCCAGGGCTGGGCAGCCATCAGATGAGCTGGCCATGGAGTGCTTAGCAGAGACCTGCGCACAGTAAGCGTTTAATAATGCGGGCTCCCTGACTTTCCTCCTCCCGGTTCCTCCTGCTGCCGAGTCAGCCCACCACAAGATCTGAGCAGCTGCTCGGTGCAGAAATATTGCAAAACTCACCCAGGCATTTCCAAAATATTTTCTTGGCCAAAACCCCACTAGCAGCTAAGAGGCTGCGTTGGGAGATGGTGTCATTTCCCTAGACGGTCTGATCAGACTGCTTTCCTAAGCCCGTGGGCCCCGTGAGGACCGAGTCCCCGTGTGGCCCAGCCCTGCATCCTGGTGCCTGCCCAGGGTCTGACACATGGGATGTGCCCAGCCCTGGAGCCACAAACGGCAGCTCCCACTGGGGGCTCAGGGCTTGGAGCCAGACGGGATGGGTGTGAATGCCAGCTCTGCTACTTCCTGGCACAGCCATAACCTCCCTGGGCATCGCTTTCCCTGTCTGTAAAATGGGGCTGTATTTAGGATTAAATGAGTGATGGAAGTAAAATCCTCAGAACATAGGCGGGGGTGACGTATTATCATCAGACCTGGTGGGATGAGTTCTTCCCGTGGCTATTTTCATAACCCAGTCCAGGTGTCATCACTATAGCTATAGGATTCTACCAGTTGGTTCACCCCTGGCTAAGTCTCCCACCCCCTGAGCTGGGGGAGGCACCATGCCTCTGCTGTGACAGTGCCGCCCTGACCCCAGTATAGCTCCCCAGTCCAGGAACATGCCTTATTCATCTGCATGTCCCAGACCCAGGAGGGGGCCCAGCCCAGAGACGCATCGTTAGTAAAGATTTTTGAATAAATGAATGAATAAACGACTTTCATGTGGCCGCAGGAGAGCCTACTTCAGGTTAATTAAAGTGACTGAAGCTGTCATGCTGGCTTTCCAGCCCACAGGGGGCTGACTCCCCCCTGGCCTCTGACAGCAGAGGGGTCTTTTTCTTCTCCATTGTCTTAACTCTGAGTCTCTAGCGCCTCCGCTGCTCCCCCAAGGGAAAGACGGCCATCCCTGCCCACTGGGCCACCTATAAAAGGGCCACCCAGCAGAGGGGCTGTGGGGTCTGAGGTTCCTTTCTTGACCAGGAAGGCAGGATTTGGAAAACTCTGGAAGCAGTTAACAGCTCTCCACCACCCCTTCCCCCACTTCTCTGCGAGCCCAGGGTGTCAGGATCTCTCTCTCCCCACCCCACACATTCTCCCAAATGACCTCGGCGGTCCCCTGGCTTCAAGTATCTCCATTCCCAACCCTACACAACCCTCAAACTCAACGCAGACAGAGCATCATCGCGCCCTAACAACTTGTCCCCTCCATATCCATCGGTCGGTGATACCAGCCCTTGATTGCTGGAGCAAAACGTCTGTGCATATCCCAGGTTCCTCACTCGAATCAGACAAGCGGAGGCCATGGGCGCCCAGTGGTGGAGCAGCACACTGACCTCCGAGGGCGCCAGGCTTTCTCCACTCCTCCCCCCGCCCAGCAGCCCTCAGACAAGGACTGAGGAGAGTGACTGTCACATCTGGGAGATGACTCAGCCGCGTGTGCTCTGCAATGGCTGCCCCGGAGGGGCCCCCGGCGGTTATCACCCTGATAACAAGCTTTTCTTGCTTACTCCCCTCCCCTGCTCCCACCTGCGTTTTCTGGGACCACCCAAATAAGGGACTTGCTATTGAATCCTTATCTCAGGATCTGCTTCTGGGAGAACCCAGACTGAGACACTCGGACAATTCTTCCAGCAAAGAACTCTTGAATCCACCCCCTTTATCTCCACAGCTCAGGCCACATCGTCCCCCCACCCCCTCCCCGGGAATGACTGGCAACACATCTGAGCTGTCTGCTGGCCTCTCGTCTTCCTCCCCTGGACCCTTTCCCCACATTGCAGGTGGATGGATGGATATGGATATAGATAAACATATAGATATAGGTTTAGGTATAGATAAAGATACAGATAGTCTGGGTAGGTCTCTTCCCTGTGCAAAATGCCCCTGGGCTCCCCACTGCGTAGCCCACACCTCCCCACGGTCCTCCCTTCTGTGCCCCTCCAGCCCATCTCCATCCACTCTCCCCCTTGCTCTCCCGGCCCCAGCCACACTGGCCTCCCGTCCCAGCTGTTCCTGCTTCGGGGACTTGGACTCGCCAGCCTCTCTGCCCGGCAGGCTCTTTATTTGCTGACTCCATCTCATCCGTTAGGTCTCAGCTCCACGGCTCCGCAGAGAGCCCCCCGTGACTCTTTCCTCCATCCTCAGGCCCCAGGGAATTGGCCTGTCCTCCCCCAGCTCCCCAGCTGCCCCCAAGACAAGCCCCACAGCCTCCTTCCATCCGTGGTTTCCTGCCCACTCTGCAGGGAGCCCCCCACCCTAGCACAGACGTCTGGCATGAAACCCTGGCATGTGAGCCCACGGTGTGTGAGCCCAGTGTCCACATCAGGGCCACCCTGGTTCCTCAGGCAGGTCACTAGCATTTGGGCCATCTTCCTGGGCTGGTGCCTCCTGTGGGAGCTTCTTCCCTCCGAGTGAAGACATCACCCTCTCCTCTTCTCCACCCAGGCCTCCTCCCGGGCTCCTCACACACCTCCACCTTCTCCTTTCCCGCAGAGCCATCTCTCACTCAGTGACAGGATCGGAGTCAGAGACACCTGAGGTTATACCTCCTCTGCCTTAGTCCGGGGGTCCCCAGATGCAGACCCTCAGGTAGGAATCGGAGTGTAGGGAGGTCGTGGAGGTCCATGAAATGGGGCAGAGAGGGAAAGCAGCACCCAGAAGGGAAGGCAGCCAAGCCAGGGCCGCTGCGAACCCAACCCCACAGGGGGCTGTGCAAAACGCACGCCTCGGGACCCTCCCACTCCAGGGCCAGGGAGCTTCCCCTGCACTTCTCACATTCTGTGGGTGCAAGTCGGGGAAGCTCCCAGGCCCAGAGATGTGGATAGTGGCAGTTGGAAGGCACTGGAGCTTCCTGAGAGGTCTGAGAGATGGGGGCAGGGCACTGACAGTGTCTGCGCTAACTGCTCTGCCACTGCCCAGCTAAGCTGTGTGACCTTGGGCCAGTTACTCCACCTCTCTGAGCCTTAATTTCCTCAGCTGCAAAATGTGGATAGCAATCCCAGCTGTAGGGGTTTGGGGTCAGCAAGAATACGAGATCAGGCATGAAAAGCCCTTAGTATGGGGTGGCGTGGGGAGGGAGCACGTGGGGGCATTCAGCAGGCTCAGCTGAGATTTTGCCATTTTAACTTTAATCCCACATCAGTGCTTTCCTCTTCTGCCTGGAGCAAGGCCCCTTCTCTCTCTCCTTTTACCTCCCCTTTGCTTCCTGGTCCAGACATTTGTTTTCCTGATGGGTGCCCTCGGCTCTGTCTGTGGGGTCCCCCACAGCGGGGCATGTGAAGTCAGTGCAGTCTAAGCCTCCAGGAGCGTCCACGGCTCAAACAAACCTGTCCACTGTCACCTCCCTGGCCTGGCTACTTCAACCCTCATGCTGCTCTCCTTCAGCTCAATGGCTAACCCTGGCCTGGACTTGAGCTGCGGTCCGCCGGCCTGCCTGTAAGCACTCCGGTGTCCCTCTTGCTTTCTTAGCATCCAACCCCCTGTGGCCGCTGTGTGCAGAGGACTTGCTACGCTAAGACACCAGCCCCAGTTTCCCCATCTGTAGTGTGTGTCTGTGGGAGAACGCAGGGGTGCAGGGAGAGGTTGGCCGGGCTCATCTCCACAGTGCCTTCTCCTTGGGCGACCCACGAATATGTAGCACAGGCTCCAGCAGATGAGGCCACTTACGGGCGGGGTATCTCTCGTGGCGGCAAGCTAAGCGGAGGTCCTCCTCCTCGGTCCCATCCCTCTTCTCGATCCTGGAAAGAAAAGAAGCCAAAAGCCTGTGTAAGAAAGAGCAGGTTGAGCTGGCAGAGACCCAGGACCTGAAAAAGTGCAGCCCTTCTCCTCTGGAGAATGTTTTGCAAAGCAACTTGGCCCCACTGCCCCATGGGGTCCTTACCACAACCCTGTGAGGTGGGTGTCATTATCTCCACTTACTGATGGGGAAACTGACGCACTGGGAGGTGATGTGACCGATCAGGTGCCACACAGCTAATAAATAGAGGCAGAACAGGGATGCAAAGCCATGTGCTCTCACAAAAAGTTATCCAATTCTGTGCAAATGGTATATTACAAAAGAATGCGTACAGCTTGATTTGTTTAAAAAACTACACACTGATATGCACAAAAATTTATTTGGCTGAATATTACCACAAGGCTAATGGTGATTAATGCTAGATAATGAGACTATGGGGGATTAAATCTGGAGCCTTCTTTTGAATTTACTTCTACTTTCTGATTTGAGGGCAACAGACATTGATTCGCTGTATCACTTTTCTTAACTAAATTAAAACACTCGCTAAAGACATTTCTACCTATAAACAAATCCCTGGTCCTCTGACTTCCCGCACAGTGCTCTCTCCCTCCAGCAATGGCGAGAATTCCTCCTGTGTGGCTTCCTTCTCTGGCATCTCAAGGTCACCGAACTTCTGGTAGGGGGGCTGCCTCTCCTGGCGTGGGCGGGGATGACAAGCACGGAGCAGAGGCTGATGAGGGTCAGAGTGGAGGCAGCTGCAGATTCTCTGACACTGCTCCTCCCTCCCATCCCACCGATGACTGGGCCAGAGTGGGCGCAGCCGTAGTCCCACATCACACTCATCCATTTGTAACCCAGATAAATTCCAGCGCTCCACATGGTCCAATCCAGCCATGCATCAGCTTTAGAGACACACAATGAGTGCCCTGAAGTAGAAACAACTCACTCATTACTGAGTCTCCTCCAGAACACTGGAAGGACCCCCAGCTCCCTATCTGCGGCCCTAAATCGTGGCATCTCTCCTCCATTCCTCTCTTTGCCTTTTCCCTGCCTTGCAGCTCACCTCTCACCCCGTCTCACGTTCAGTGCTTCCCCCACACTCTTCCAGTGCCCTCAGCACAGCGTCTTCCCTTCTCTCCACCCTCCTGTTCTGTCGACCGCTGTCCTCTTCCCTCCCACGCAAGAAGTCCCAATCCTTTCCAAAGCACATGCCCAGCCGTTTCCTGATTCTTCCCAGTGTCTCTTATTCCCAATTGCACAGCTGCGTCCAGAAGCTCGGGGCTGGGGAAGGAGACACGGGCAAGGTGGTGAACGACGAGGAAGCAACGCCAGACATGGTCCCAGTGGAAGGGAGAGAAATGCTCATGCACTGATCATTTTGGTCCCCTAAGACTGTTCGCTCATTCATTCAACAGGAATTTCCTGAGGACCTGCTCCATATAGTTTGCACCAGATGCTGTGAGCAGGACAGAAAGGTCTACTTCATAACTCTGCCCTCAGAAAGCTTCCAGTCTAGGAGGAAGATGAGCTTGCACACAAGTTAGAAAGTGACAGACGTTGAATAATGCCACCCAGACATTGCCCACGCCATATGTGCCCAGGGGCTGGGCCTGTGCTTCCCAGGGGACAAACTCTGAACACGGTCCCTATTTACAGATATCTTCTGTGGCCTGGGGGCCCAGACAGCAGAACAGAGGCCTGAGTGTTGATGCCACAGGAAGGCAGAGATCCTACAGATAGTTGGTGCTGTGGGAAGTTCACTATAAAGGAAGATGACGTTTCTTTCTTTCTTTCTTTTTTGTCTTTTAGTGGAAATATTTTTGTTATTTTCCTGATAGCACAGGCTTGCTCTAAAAAAACAAAAAGTCTAACTCCATAGAGAGAGCAGAAGTCGCCTGTAATTACACCTCCATGTGGTGGGATCACCCCTGTTAGTAGTTTAGTGTTTATCTTTTCAGAATTAACTCTTTTTTTTTTTTAACATAAATAGTCTCAAATTAAACACACTTTTTTGTAACCTGATTTTTTTCACTTACCCATAAATTTCCAGCATCTTTTTATATCAGTACACATAAATCTCGCTCATCTTTTTTTCCTCATAGTTGTATGTGAAATAATGATTAATATTCGATACCCTATGGATAGACATTCAGGTGTTTTCCATTTTTTTCACTCTTTCAAGTAATGTTGGCTGTGTATCTAGCAAAGGGGGGGTGCTCCCCATCCCCAGGGGTGCTCGAGGCTGGAGTACTGCCAGTCATGAAGGTGCAACTGTATTCAAACACCGGATGGGAGGCTGGGCCAGGTAACCGAGCCCATCCTCATCCTGGAGCACCGCTTGGTCATGTCCAGCGCCTCTGGGTGCTGCCACGTGGGGGGCCTCCCACACCCTCCTGCATTCCAGAGCCTTAACCTTGAACCAAGTCCTGGACCCACTCCAGGCCCCCACTTCTCATGGCTTCTTATCCTGGGATCCTCTTCCTCCAGGCCTCACTCTGGGCACCTCCTTGGGCTCTGCTGGGAGCCTCAGCCCTAGGTAGAGGGGCCAGTGGGCACAGGAGCTGATGTTGAAGGCGAGAACCAGCCCCCCTGCCATGGCCCCTCCCCTCCTTGTCACCCAAACCCTGCTGCTGAGCAGCCCGAAGTTCAACAGTTAACATGTCAAAAAACACGGGCCAGTTAGTGAGCATCTACTGTGGGCCAGGACTTGTGTTGCTCGGGGGGCCAAAGGGACGACGCAGAGAAGCCCCTGCCCTTGAGAAGCTCACACCCGCTGTACACAGAAACAATCACAACTTAACGTGCTAAGTTTTGAGCTAGAAGGATGTTAAGAAGGTTAAGTGTGACTGACTGTCCAGTCTGGCAGTTGACAAACTTTTTCTGTAAAGATCTAGATGGTAAATATGTGAGGCTTTGGGGCCAATATCATCTCTGTCACAGCTACTCAACTGCCCCCATAGTCCGCAAGCAGCCGCAGACAATACCAACAAGTGGGCGGGGTTCAGTAGACATTTATGTACAGCACGTGCTGGGCCCACTTGGCTCGCGGGACAGAGTGCGTGAGCCTCTGGTCTAGCCAGTGGTTCTCAGCGTGGAGGACCCCTGAAGTCCCCAGGGAGCTTAAATTAGCCAAGGATTGGGATGTGCAGCCCGGGTGGAGAACCACTTGTGTGGGGTCCACACAAGGAGGAAGGGAGGCCCCAGGACCGCTGGCTTCTCAGAGAGGGAGCTGGGATCACGTCTGGAGGCCTTTCTGAGGGCTGTGCTGCCATTCGGGAAAGAGCTGGTTTCCTTGCACAGATGCAGCCCCCTCCACCAGATTCGCCAGTGAAAATGACAGATCTGCAGGAGCTTGGCAGCCCTCTGGTGAGTGGCTGCGGCTTGGCAGCGGTTAAGGCAAGGGTTGATGACCTTCCCGTGGCCCACGGGGCTTCCTGGCAGGAAACCCGTGAGGACGAGGGATGTTTGGGCGTGGCTGAGACCTCGAGCCCTGCAGAGAGGACGGATGGTGGCCGAGCGCAGCCCTGTGCAGCTCACCTGACCGCTCTGAAACCCTGTGATCCAGAGTTTTCTCTGGGGCAGTGGGCACGATAGTGGTGGCAGGAATGACAGGAAGAACCACCACCACGGCCCCACTGTTTGTTGCGAGGACTGACGCCCAGGACCGGCCCAGAGCCAGGGCTCAGAACAGGTTCCCCACTACTAGGTTTAAACTTGTTTAATCATTGTTCTTCTGGAACATTCTACACTCAGAGAGAAGAGGATGGAGTTGATCTTATTCCCCACTTGTGGCCTTGGGGTCTAGCACAGCGCTTGGCCCAGAGTGTCCTGAGGAATGAGGACTGTTAGGAAGGAAGGGAGGGAGGGAGGCGGAGGGGACGAGGACGTGATGACCAGCAGCCTGAGGCTAAGCTCGGCCCACTGGGGTCTTCCAGGGCGGCTGAGCTTCGTGCAGAAAGAGAAGGAAGCCCTGCAAATGTCACCAGGTGACAATTTCCTTTGATCTGAACTATAATTTCCTGCAGGAACTATTTTGTGCTGTCTGGAGACAAGCTTTTTTTTTTTTGATGGTGGTGTGAGAAATTACCTACAAATCTAAACAAGTGTCTTGAAGGGTTAATGGGGGATGTTTGGGGGGAAACACGGCTCAGAAGGGGCAGCGGGTGGACCCCGTGCTCTCGCTGTGTCGCTTCCCTCTCCAGGTCTCAGGCGGCTCCTCTGTGAGGGGTTTGAGTCTGGACGCGTCCTGTCATCTCCGAGTCTTGACTTCCTCATCTGATAAATGGGCACGATCAAGTGCCTCCCTCTTAGGGTGGTGGTGGGGACTAAATGGAAGAATGAATGTACAGCTCGTCTGTCTAGAGTTCTGGAGCACTGTCATTACGTTATCGCCATCGTCGCCATCCTCCTCCTCATGGCGGCCTTTATGGTCTGCCAGTCTGTGACTCTACCTCACGGTTCCCGACGTGGAAGGATGTTATTTTAACATATTAACCAACGCTCCTTCCCCCCAACACACACACGCACCCCTTCCTTCCACTCCATCGTTTAGACCTGAGCCCCTCATTGCCTCAGGAAAGGGGTGTTTTGGAAGAAGCAGAGAAAAGGCTTCAAAGTACCAAACATCTCTGGATTTAGGGCAGAGGGAAGCCACAGGGGTCGCAGCACAGCCCTCCTTCCAGAAGAGACGGCGTCTCCCCAAATTGGGGACAAGGACAGTCAGAGCAGAAGCTGGGAATGAGTTGATGCTGTGGTGCCTGGAAGCGAATGAGCCACAAGGAATGGCGACAACAACAGAGGAACCCGCTCAGACTTCTAAGTGAGAAACAAATACATTTGTAAATTGTTTAAATCCTCGTTATTCTGGGTCTCTCGACACCCATTTAAACCTGCGTGCCAACCACAGAGGCACCACTGTCATCATCATGGTGACTATCATCCCCATTTTACATGTGAAAATTAAAGCTAAGAGAGACTAGTAACTTGCCCAAAGTTTAGTGGTGTGCTGGTAATGTTAATGACTGGTTCTCCAGTGGAAAGAAAGAGCTTTGTAGTGTTTGTGGACCTTGTGGGGCAAATATGCCCAGCACGGCCGATCTGAAACTACCAATGTGACGTCACTGAGCGGGGAGCCACTGGGCAGACCTTCACACACTTCGCTCTTATGAGCCGACACAGATCTGCTCGACCCCTGCAGCTGGTTGCTGGCAGGTCCGGGATTTGAACTCCCATTTACGGGTCCCTGGAGCTCAAGCATATTTCCAGCATGTCCTGCAGATTCCCGGCTGGCAGGGGATTCTCAACAGACCCCCCCGCCCGGTACACTTGTGTTGTGAGGTCCTGGTGGAAGGGGGGGCTGGGAACCATCCCGCTCTGGCTGTCCCAGAACTGCCAGCAGATGTGCAAACAGCTGTGTGGGGTGTGACTGCACTGTCACATCATCATCGTCCCTGTGACCCACAGGGAATCTGGCTGAGGCTGGGTTTGCTCTTCTTGAGAGAAGAGAAGGATGAGGCAAGGGACGGAAGCAGGGAGGCTCTGAGGATCTGAGGGTTGGAAGGTGGACTAGAACCAATACCTCGTCTTCTCCTCAGGAGGACCCCTAGTCCCTGCCCACCTAATTCCAGGGCCAACGTGGCCATGGCAGGTAGGGGCACTGGCGCCCACTAGGTCTTAGCTCTGCTGTGACAGGAGCCCCAGGGCCTCCCAGCAGTGTTCCCACCCCAGCATGCTCTCCACCCACTGGCCCTGTCTGCGCCACCCTCAAAGCCAGCCCCTCTCTCGCGGACCCCAGGCCGGCTTCTGTTTCCCAACTCTCCAGCCACGTCCTGATACAAATTAACAGTCCACATGCTGTGCTTCTCAAACCAGCTGATACAGGACTAGGTATCTTACCCTTAATTTTCAATCTACCTTGGACCAGTTTTTTTAATAAAATACAACGAGTTGCTAGAAAATGAAATGGATAAAAACCACATACAAAAGGCAAGCTTGGGTATACCAGCAACATCACCCGCTGTGAAAGTTTCCAAATACACATCTCAATTTCTGTCCTTACGTCACTGTGCATGTTTGCACATGGGCACTGGTCCCGGGGTGACACTTTGAGCAGCACTGGTCTGTAGGACCCTTCTTTGTCCACTGGCCTCTGCCGGCCACGTCCACCTCCCGACCCCTGAGCAGGGCTGCACCTGCTCTGTCCTCCAGCCCGACGCTTCCCCAACTTAACGGTACCCACAAATCACCAGAGGAGCTTGTTAGAATGCAGTAGGTCTGGGGTTCCGCATTCCAACAGCTCCCAGGTGAGGTTGATGCTGATGGGCCCCGGACCACATCTGAGGAGCCAGGCACTGGACCCTTGGCTTTGGGCGTGTGGGGCTCTGCTCAGCTTCGGCACAGTCGTCCTCCACGTCCTAGGCTGTCATCCAGCAGACCCAGGCTTCCAGGGTCCTGCCCAGAGTCCTGGCTACAAATCAGCATCACCCAAGAACGAGCAGTAGTGATGGCGGGGCAGGAGGGCGCCCCGAGCGCTCCCCACTGGCTCCCTCCGCCTCTCGTTTCCCCTCCAGCTGGCTGATATTTAAGAGAAAAAGTGGGAGATCAGGGAGCCGCCATCCTCCCAGATGTCTGTCCCACTTCCCTCTGATGGTTTTCCACTTCAAGGACCATTCTGCACATTCGCTTCCCTTTCACGGGGGTTGGTGAGTGATCTCATCCTGGGAGCCGGGCGAGGGCCCTGCGATCTCCTCGGTGCCGTCTCTAATTTCTGGGAGGGGCTGCGACTGTACACGTCTACGGGGTTAAATCGCGAGGGAACGGTCACGGAGGACATAGGACACACTGATTTTTATATGATCCATTTGCAATCGAATAAAGGATGGAATTAAAAGGAACTTTGGCAAATAGACGACCACAAGTAGGAAATTAAGATTCCATAACGTCACATCAGAAGTGCCATTCTAAGATGGGGGAAACAAATGGGTTTTTAAAATGATTCCTTTTTTTTTTTTCTTTTCCTATTTTATGGGTCATATCATCATGATACAAAACCTTGGGAAGATACAGAGAAGATGAAGCTGTCCACGGTGCCAACGCCTCCCCGAATCTTTGTACACACAGAGATCTTTCACAGTTTCATCTCCCGTTTCTCCAATGCTGGGTTTTAGAGAGAAACCTCTAGTTATTACTATCTTGAGACTATTTTCAGAACCGCATGGATTAGATATCATTACTTCGAAAAGCGATCCCTGGCATTAGTGGAGCCCCCACAACTCCACAGCCTCTCAGGGAGCTCTGAGGGCCCACGATGAAGTGGAAACCTCTAGGCTGGGTTTACCTCGAAAGCCGCTTCCTCTGCCCAGCCATGGCTCTGAGGAAAGAGGACGGGGGGCAAAGTCGCCGAGGTGGGCGTGCCTGAGGTGACGTGCTGTCTGGCATGGCTGGGGAAACGGTGGGGAGAAGGCCATGCAAGCAAGACCACGGGCAGCTCCCAGAGGGCAAAGGTCACCTTGGCCTCCTAGACTGACCAGTGACACCCCACGAGGCCCTTTCCCGGAGGCCTTCCTCTCTGCTCTTTGTCCCTCTCTCCATCCATCTATTAGGAAATCAAGGTGAGTGGACGTGTGTCTCTGTCCCATGGAGCTGGCTCAAGTCACTGCCGGGTTAGGGCTGTGACGTGTGCCGTCGGGGAGGGTCCACGGGGACTTGTCCCAGGGGAGTCGATACTTGAGGTGCGGTCTGAAGGCCCAGCACCAACAAGGCAAAGAATGGGGGTGCACTGCAGGCAGGGAGGACAGCAGTCCAGAGGCGACACGGAGGCAGGCAAATGACCCGTCTGGGGAACTGTGGAGGTCCTGGGGCGCTCTGTGCGGGTGGAGGGAGTCCGGGGTCCATGGTGAGGCTAGGTGGTGGCCGCGCCCCATAAGTCATGGTGAGACGCTGGGTCTTTGTCCTGGAGCTGTGGGGTCACTGCAGTGTTTTAGGCAGAAAGATGGAGGTAGAGGGACCCTGATCATATGAGCACAGTAAAGAGGCACCTGTCTGCTGGAGGAGGACAGACGAGAGGGAGAAAGTCAGGTGTGGGATGTACATCTTCCCTCCACATCGGAGATGAGAGCGAACGAAGCCTTGGACTAGAAGGACGGGAGTGGACACGGAGAGACCTGAACTCACGGAAGGGGAAATGCACCGTCCTGGTGTGAACTGGACACGTGGGTGTGAGGACTTGCAGCTGTCGGTTCGCACAAGCAGGACCACGGGGGGGATGGATGTGGAAATAGGCCTGGGTTGGGGGAGACTATGATGAGTGAGTCCCGGCCATGCTCGTGTCTGGTGCCTTTGAGAATCCAAAGTGGAAACGCCAAAGAGGCAGCTGCCTGTGGAGTCAGGCGTTGGAGCAGACTAAGAATGTGGGAGTCCTGGCACGTGTGTGGCCACGGAGGCTAACATCAAATGAGGAGAGAAGAGGACCTAGAACTGACCCTGGGAGCATCGCCATTTAACAGAACGGAGGTGGGAGGGGGTTGGAGGGGGCACAAAGCCCAGGGGAATGGCTGGTGGGAGCACAGGGAAGAGGGTGTATGTGGAGTGTCAGGTCTGCTGGGAGCTGTTTCAGGGAGTAGGGGCTGGAGGGCAGATTGCAGGGGTCGAGTCGTGAGTGGGAGGTGAGGAAGTGGTGACAAACCCTTCTAAAAGTTTCCCTACAATGGACAGGAGAGAGAGCAGAGCTGGGGGGAGTGGGGTCCGTGCGCCCCTCTGCACCAGTCACGGAGATGTGTAAAGGGGGGATCGGCCCCTCCACTCTGTGGGGATGACCTATGTCCATGCCCATCTCCCGGGGTCAGGGTCTAGCTGCTCTGTATCTGCAGGAGCCCGGTGAGGGCTGGCGCCAGAGGGAGGCTTGGGGAGGGTTCCCGCTCCACCTTCGCGGGGGGAGAACGAGAGATAAGAGACCCAGGTCCAACCCCCACCCCACCCTGCTCTTGAATCACACCAAACTGCTTTGAGTTTCCTAAATACACTTGTTTGTTACCGTCCTGGCCTTTGCTCATGCTGTCGCCTGTGCCTGACGACGCCTTCTCATGCCCACTGCCCAGCTGGTATGAGTGCTGCGCGTGTCTCTACAAACTCAGCTCCAGGGTCTCGTCTGTGAAGGCTTTTTTACCCTCTACCAACCCCTGGGGCCTGAGCCCTCTGCCTCCAGGAGACCCCACGGGCACCAGCGCTCACTAGACAGAGCCAGGTGGGCGGGTCATGGAAGGACTGCACGGCGCTCCTCCCTCCAGCCCACTGTCACCGTGCAGGACCCCGGCCCAGAGTGGCCAGGCCCCTGGCTTTCCCAAGAGAAGCCGAAAAACTTGATAAAACCATGAAATCTCCCGATTTTTAAAACTCAGCCAAAATTTAAGAATTTTAAAACCACCACAGGGGCCCAACAAAGCACATCTTCAGGCGGGATTCTCCAAGGGCTACCACATTGCAGCGTGCACTGGGCCCCTCTCCCAGGCAGAGCGTGTGTCTTACTTGCCCTGCATAGAGGGAAGTTTCTGGCAGGGGTGGGGGTGGGGGAGAGGGAACCTCCCCAGCTTTGTGCCAGAGACTTAATTGCATCATCTCACGTAATCCTCAAAACAAAACTCTGAGGAAGGTGTGGGACCATTTTCCAGCCAGGAAAACTGAGGCTCAGAGAGGTGAAGTAACTTGCCTAGGGACTCACAGCTAGCAAACTGCAGAGTTAATTTCAACCCCTGTCTATTTCTTCCTGTCTTCCACAGGGCACACAGGCACCGCCCTCAAACAGCGCCTGCAGCAGGAAGCACTGTACAACTTTTGAATATGATTAACAGTATAATTATTATGGATAGTTAATAATGAACTTAGCGAGCCCCTACAGTTGTGGTGCTGAGACCGAGCGGAAACCAAGAAAGATGAGCTCCCCGCTCTCTTGCGTGGTGTGCACATGGGAAGGAAGGAGACACAACAAGAAAGTCAATGAATTAACAAGTAAGTTCAGAGTGTGACAGCCCGGCAGAGCAAGGGGAGGTGACCAAGTCGGGGGGAGGCCGTCGGAGGAGTAGGAGCTGCCCCCCCGGAAGCTCTGGGCCTTTTGCTCCCTGCTCCCCCCCTGTGGCTTTCCCGCAGGAGGGGGGATGTTTGTTCAGTCTGGCTGAATCCCCCTGGGGTCCAATCCGACAGGTCTCATTTTCCTCCACACGTTGTCAAGCCAGATCTGAACATTAAGCATTCAAGAAAGCCCCAATCTGCAAATATTTACCTTTCATTCAGCAGCCTCAGACCCTCCCCTCAGGAGACCCCATTAAGACCCCCTCCCAGGAACCACAGGCAGGGTGACGCTGGGAGAGTTTAATTCCAGACGTTTCTCTGAGCAGGTGAGGCTGCTCAGTCAGGGGGTGTAGGCTCCCCGCAACCAAACCCAACACGCGTGCGCACCCACACTTTCTTCCACACCCCACCACATCTCAAAACCCCTGAAACCTGTTCAAAATCTGTCTGACTGCAGCTCAGACCTGCACTGGGCTCCTGCAGAGAACAGTCCAACTGGACACGGTGGGCCAGGTGGGGCGGCAGCTCTGTCTCCTCCTGCTCCATCAGCCCCGACGGGGCACCGTCGTGTCCCCAGTCAGGAGGACAGCAGGAGGGGCCTGGACGAAGTGGGATCCACAAATGACTCTCAGGGGGCGGCTGGAGACCCTACACCCTCTCCCAGGGCATGTGTCCCCCACACTCTCCTGCACGCACGGCCTGTCTCACACCTCGCCCACCCTCAGATGGGCCTCTGCAGGCAGAGCCTACAGATCAGTCCTGAGAGGCCTCACAGCAGTGACTGACTGTGACCTGGTTCAAATCCCAGCTCTGGCACTCATCCGCTGTGTGACCTTGGACAAGTCACTTCACCTCTCTGTGCCTCGCTCTTGCATCTATAAAATGGGGATACAATACTATCTATTACCTCACAGAGGTATTCTGGAATTAACTGAGTCACCTCTAGAGTACTTAGAGGAGTACCTGGCACAGGGCAAGTACCATGCAAGTGTTAGCTGCGGTTATTACCATGACTACTAGATTCCTAATATCTAAACTCCATCTCCATTTCCATCCTAAGCTAATTATTACAAAGACTACACTTCGCATTAGTAGCAGAAGGGACAGGAACTCACACACAAACGCCCTCCATATGTCAGGCACTGTGCCAGCACGTCACTGGGTTATCAAATTTGAGCCTTCCCAGGACGCCGAGGGCTCTGGCGTCTTTCATCTCTCCCACTGTGGGTCAGACGAAACTGGCCCAGAGGGGCCCGGCGTCTTGCCCAAGTCACACAGCAGCGAAAGGACAGAACCAGAGACCTCACTCAGGGTGGGGGGCCTCCAGACTCCTGCTCTCTCCACAGCACCCGCTGTCCCCCAAGGAGTAGGAGACGGGGACAGGCGGGGCCTGGATCCCTGCCCTCAGGTCCCTGGCTGCGGTTTCAGGGATGCCGGCCACTGCAGGATTTCAGCCCTGCCGCTGGGCCACCTGCAAACCTGTGCAGAGATCTGCCCACGTGCTCTGAGCTCTTTGTAGGGAAGGCACCAAAAAAAAAAAAAAAAAAAAAAATTAGAACAGCCCAGCTAAGCTGAAATGCTCTCCTCAGAGAGGAAGGGAAATAAAATTTGATGAACCTCTGCATAATGTTCCAGTTATGAATGTGTACAGTGATATTCTGCACATATGCTGGGGAGCATTCTCGTCTCCCACATCGTCGGGGCCTGAGCCGTTAGGGCCCATCTGAACTGGGGCACCAGCCAGTGGCAGCTTCTTGCTGCTGAGACATGAAGCGGTCCTGTCTCCTGCCTCAGCAAAACAAGCTTGCCCATGGCTGCCCTGGGAGGTGGCTCTCTCGCAGCGGAGGGGACGACTGACACACTGTGAATGGGGTGGCTTTAGACATCAGGCTGTTTATACGGCAGCTATAAACATTTCCTGAGTGCCTACTATGGGCCCTGTGCTATGCCTTTCATCGCCACCTGCCTAGTGACCGTGCTCTGTCCACGGCCGTGGGCGAGGCAGGCCTGTGTGCCAGCCTGACCTCTCTGGCCACAGCTGACTGGCCCGGGACTGGACACTTGACCTGGGATTTGATGTGGGGGGCGCTGGGCTGCTGAATCTGCCCCAATGATGGTGGCGCTTGAGCTGAAAGGAGGCAGTCAGGACGGAAGTCTCCAAAGAGAAGAATTCAGGTGATCACCAAACAAACCCACAGAACATTTCGTGAGCATCTGCTAGGTGCCTGGCCCAGTTCTAGGTGCTCAGCATACAGTGGGGAACAAGACAGCTCCTTCTATCACGGCTCACAGTCTACACACTATCGAACAGACAAACAAATAGAATAATGTCAGATTGTGTCAGCTGCCATGAAAAAGTAGCAATGGGATAAACAGTGACTAGGACAGAGTGTATGGCATGTGCAAATTTAGACCAAGTGATTAAGAAAGGCCTCACTGAGCAGGTGACACCTGAGCTGAGACCTGAGAGAGCAACCAGGTGAGTATTCTACAGCATGTGCAAAGGCCTCAAGGTGGGGATGAACTTGCAGTATTCAGTGGACAGAAAGGAGGCCCATATGGCAGAGGAGAGATGATGGGGTCTGTAACAGTCAGAGGTCCTTGTGTGGCCCCCACCATGCACCTTCTCAGCTTGAAATCCTTCCACATGCCCCATGGAGAGTCCAACTCTTCTACACTGCCTGGCTCCGCAGCAAGTTCCCCCTTGTCCTCCTCAGACTCTGTCCTTGGTCCTGAGAACCTTTCGGTTCCTTGCCACTGAAAGGCATTACTGCACGTCCAATCAGCTCCCCCAGAAGCAGACTCCATGATAAGGATTTGGGTTCAGGTAGTTTATTTAGGAATTGATTCCAAGAAATATGCTATCCATCCATCCAACCATATATCCATCCATGCATCCATGCGTCCATCCAACCATCCATTCATCCATCCGCCCATCCACCCATCCACCCAACCATCCATCCATCCATCCACCCAACCATCCATCCATCCATCCATCCATCCATCCATCCATCCATCCACCCACCCACCCATCCACCCAACCCTCCATCCATCCATCCATCCATCTACCCATCCATCTATCCATCCACCCACCCACCCATCCATTCATCCATCCACCCACCCAACCATCCATCCATCCATCCACCCAACCATCCATCCACCCAACCATCCATCCATCCATCCATCCATCCATGCATCCATGCATCCATCCACCCAACCATCCATCCATCCATCCATCCATACGTACATACATACATACATACATACACACATACATAAGTACACCCACCAGTTATTATCACCTTCTCCATTCCCAGCTGGACTCTGAGGACCCAGCTGATCAGGTGTGGTCCCTGACTTTGAGGAGCCCTCCTCCTCTAGCAGCCATCACCAATCCCACTGCTGGGTCCTCTTTTCACTCAGTTCTGTGACAAAGGCCAAGAAGGAAACCTTGGTTCGGCCTCTGGAGGCGCCTACTTTGGTTCTAAGAAGCATGAGGCCAAATGCCAACACTCATACTCGGTTTCTCAAGCTCTGATTACATAAGCCCAGGGCAACCTCATGCCCCATGAAACATTAAAATACCCCAGAAATTCCAGAAGAATGGGGTCCAAACTCTGCCTCACCCAGCCTGCACTTTCTACCCCACCACCCCTCAGAACACTTTCGTCAGACCACTCACTCCAGTTTTTGAGTGGAGACCTGTGGCCACTGGGGCCAGCCCCTGGGCTTCAGATCCCCAGTGGTGGCAGAGGTGACCCACGTGCACTGACCTCTCCCGGAAGTACTTGATGGCCTCAGGGTCTATGAAGGTCGGCTCCTCGCGGTAGCCCTGCTCAAAGACCTTGCGCTTGTGCCGGAACTCAATGACCGTCTTGGTGTAGGAGTTGAGCGTGGTGACAGAGGCTGCCATGCAGCAGGTAAAGGAGCCCCACGCCAGGCTGCCAAGAGATCAGGAGAGAGGTGCACGGTGAGGGCGAGCAGGGGACAGGAAACCCCACCCACAGACATTCATTCCCCTGCACGGCTGCCTCCTCTGGGCCAGACCTAAGCAGGTGTTGCTGTAGAGAAGAACAAGACTCGGTCCCTGCCCCACTCACAGTCTGGTCTGGGAGACAGCATTATCTGCACATTGTGATGCAGACACGACAGAGCTCATTACTGGGAGGCAAGAAGACAGCAAGTTGTTCCATCCAAGGGGGCCCGCATCAGGGAAGGTTACCAGAAGACAACAAGCTCGCAGTGCATCTTGGAGGATGAGCGAGAGTTTGCCAGGGGAAAGAGTGTTCCAGGAGGGGAAGAGTGTGTGCAAAGGCACGGAGGCGGGAGGCAATAGGGAATGTTCTACAAACTGTAGAAGGTTTGGAATACTGGAGTGAGGGTGCGTGAGGAGGTTAGCGGGAGCTGGTGATGGAGTGGTAGATGGGGGCCAGATACCCTAAAAGCTGGTTTCCATGAGAGTTAAATGACCTTTGTTCATGGGCGACCTTGGGCGAGATGCTTCAGCTCTCTGCCTCATACCCCTCATGTCCATTTTAACGGACAGAACAACAGCACCACCTCACAGGGCTGTTGCAAGGTTGAAAGGAAATGATCCATTGAAAACATCTTGGAACAGTGCCTGGCACATAGTAGGCACTTAAGAAAGGTCTGCTCTCATTCCTATCATTAACATTCTTACTATACACTGCTGGCTGACATGGTTTCCAAGCTCTCCCTCTGAGAGCTTGTTATAATGACCTGCGTGGCTCTCTGCTCCACACTTCCCCATGCACAGCTGGGGGCTCCTGGCTGCGCTCACCTGATGTGTATGCTGAGCCAGCCCAGAGCTGGAGAATCTGTTCTGTCCACGTCTGGAAAGCAGGGAAGGATCGTTTGTGGCTAGGAGGCTCAGCTGGCCAGGATGCTGATCTTCCCTGACCCACTGCCCCTTCTAGAAATGGCCATGGGCCTGATTCCTCTGACCAAGACCATGCGGTAACACTTAGAACCAGGAGTGGGGTATCCGCCTTGCTCCAGTCACATCTGATCTGGTTTCCGGGTCCCTGTTCCCCAGTCTCTGCCTTGATGACTGGTTTCTTCCACATCAAGGGCTCAGTTTTGTTGTTCCCAACCTCGTATTGTCTCAGAGCCTCCGGCCTCCCCTTCCACCAGCTATGCGTCGGGTCTCAACACCACCATCCCTGCATTCCTCAGGGTCAGTGCAGCCCACCTCCCACACCCACTGCTCTTCTTTTTGTCAGCCTCAGAGCACCCAGACGGAAAGCAAGGGAAATCCGAGGATTCAGTCTTTCAGGGATCCCCAATCATCATCTACTCCTATTGCCAAACCCATGAATGGATTCCCATATTCTTTTGATAAGGAGCTAATTGGATCTCCCAGAAGCTCTGCATATCCATAATAGACAGCTGTGAGGTGCCAGTCTGGCCCCTCTAAGAACCGCCCTGTCCATCAAAGGGTCCAGTAGGTGACCCCACCCTCCTGTTCATAGATGATTGGATGAGGGCTGAACATCTGACCAAAGCTGGTCCAGTCAGACACTCTCTCCTCCGAGCAATGATCCGGGAGTCTGCTTGAACTAGAGGCATGGGAGTTGAGAGCGAGGATGGAGCATGAAGAAGCAGGCTTTTCCTGGGATTCCGTGAGTATACACACGTCAGCTTTGCCTGACCAGCATCCATCTGTTAAGGGATTGCCCCTTCCCTCCTCTCGGGCCATGTGGTTTGCGTGGGGCTGGCCTCACCCCCAACCCTTCGGAGTGAGCCCACGACCTAGGCCTGGCCGATGAGAGTGTCGCTTCCCTCTGGCCTCAGTCACCGGTTCAGGGATGGGCGTGTGATACCCAAGTCAGGCTAATGAGACTCAATCCCAGGACTTGCGCTGGAGCCATCGGGAAACAGGGCCCATCTTTCTTCTGGAGGCCAAGCTGGTGGGATTTGAGCCAGGACTGCTGGGGGCCATCTTGCCACCATGCAACCTGAGGGTGAAGCTGAAGTAAAAGAAAGGAGAGCCACGAACAGGAGCCACGTCCCTGAGCTGACGCCAGTACCCCTGGACTTCTCAAGTTACGGGAGCCCAAATTCCTTTTCCAGATGTGTTTTCCCTTAAGCCGGTTTGAATTGGGTTTCCGTCATTGGCAACCAAAGTTCTTACACAACTGCTTTCTATAAATTCCTTTCTTTTGCATAAGTTAGTTTTACAGTGAATGTCTAGTCTTTCCAACCAGGGGTCTTAACTCTGCCCAGGCCCGACTCCCAACTCTGGTGACTCAACCAGAGGAGGAGCGTCACTCTCCATCTCACACTCCTGTTTCATCTCACCACAGCCCTCGTCACACCCTGTAATCCTCCTGCAGACTTTTTTCCTATTATTTATTTTTCTTTGTTTTTAAATTAAACTCTTTATTTTGAGATAATTATAGATTCACATGCGGTTGTAAGAAAATACAGAGAGATCCATGTACCCTTGACTCAGTTTGCCCCAAGGGTAACATCTTGCAACTATAGCGCACAACCAGGATATTGACACTGATACAGTCAAGATGCAGAATGTTTCCATACGTCACCACAGTGATCCCTCTTGTTGCCATTTTATAGCCACACCCACTTCCTTCCCAACCTCTGGCAACCACTAATCAGTTCTTCATTTCTATAATTTCGTTATTTCAGGGATGTTATATAAATGGAATCACACAGTATGTATGTTTGGGATTGGCTTTTTTTCACTCAGCATAATTCTCTGGAGAGTCATCCACGTTGTTGGGTGTATCAACACTCTGTCTTTTATGTTGCCAAATAGGATTCCTACCAGCAATGTGTGAGTTTCTCCACATCCTCATCAGCACTTGGTGTTGTCACTGTTTTTTTTTTATTTTAGGTATTCTGATAGACATGTAGTAATATCTCCTTGTGGCTTTCATTTGCATTTCCCTAGTGGCTAAGGGTGCTGAACATTTTCTCATTTGCTTATTTGCCATCGGTGTGTCCTCTTCAGCAAAATGTCTGTTCATGTTTTTTGCCCACTTTCTAATTGGTTTGTTTTGCTGTTGCTGTTGTTTACTGTTGAGCTTTGAGTGTTTTTATCCTAGATACTAGTCCTTTGTCAGACACGAGGTTTACAAATATTTTCTCTCACTCCGTAGCTTGTCTTTCCAATGTCTCATCAAGATTTTTCACAGGGTGAAAATGTTTAATTTTGATGAAATCCAATTTATCAAGTTTTCCTTTTATGCTTTTGATGTCAAGTCTAAGAACTCTTTGCCTAGGTCTGGATCCCAAAGATTTTTCTCCTAAAAATTTAATAGTTTTACGTTTTATATTTAGGCTCATGATCCATTTGAGTTAATATGTATATAAGGTATAGAGTTTAGATCAAGACTGATTTTTCTGCTTATGAAAGCCCAGTAGCTCCATCACCATTGTTGAAAAGGCTATTCCCCCTCCCCCGAATGGATTTGCACCTTTGTCAAAAATCGGTTGGGCATTTTCGTGTGGCCTATTTCTGGGTTCTTTGTTCTGTTCCATGGATCTGTGTCTATCCCTCCAACAATACCACACAGTCTTGGTTACCGTAGCTGTATAATAAGTCTTGAAATTGGGTAGACTGATTCCTCCCACTTTATTCTTCTTTTTGAAAATTTTTTTTAGCTCTTCTAATTCCTTTGCCTTTCCTTATAAATTTTAGAATAATCCTGTCTATATATGTAAGAAATCTGGCTGAGCTTTTGATAGGAATTGCATTAAACCTGTATACCAACTTGAGGAGAACTGACCTCTTTACTATGAACGTGATCTATCTCTCCATTTATTTAGATCTTCTTTGATTTCATTCATTGGCTCTTTGTGGTTTTCAGCATAAAAGTCCTATAAATGTTTTGTTATATTTATGCCTAAGTATTTCACTTTTTTTAGTGTAGATGGTATTGTATTTTTAATTTTGTTGTCCAAGTGTTCATTGCTAGTTAATAGAAATATAATTAATTTTTGTATTTTTATCTTGTATCCTGAGACTATACTGAACTCATTTATTAGGTCTAGGCATTTTTTTTCATAGATTTCTTAGATTTTTCTACATAGATAATCATGTTATCTGCAAATAGGTGTAGCGTATTTCTTCCTTTCCAATCTGCATGCCTTTTATTTATTTTTCATGCTTTATTGCACTAGCAAGAACATCCAGCACCATGTTGAGTGAGACTGGTATTCCCAATCTTAGGGAGAAAGCATTCAATCTTTTACCATCAAGTATAATGTTAGCTGCAGGTATTTTGTAGATGCTCTTTATGAAGTTGAGGACGTTCACGTCTATTCTTAGTTTTCTGAGAGTTTCTTTTTTTAAAAAAAATTGTGAGGGGCCAGCCAGGTGGCACAAGTGGTTAAGTGCACACGCTCCGCTGCAGCGGCCTGGGGTTCACAGGTTCGGATCCCAGGCGCGCACTGACGCACTGCTTGTCAAGCCATGCTGTGGCGGCATCCCATATAAAGTGGAGGAAGATGGGCATGGATGTTAGCTCAGGGCCAGTCTTCCTCAGCAAAAGAAGAGGAGGATTGGCAACAGATGTTAGCTCAGGGCCGATCTTCCTCACACATACACAAAAAAAATCATGAATGGATACTGAATTTTGTCAAACATTTTTTCAGCATTGATTGATATCATCATGTGATTTTCCCTTTATATTCCTTTATCTTCCCCCATTAATAATATAACTGCCTTAAATATTTCCTCTGTGTACATTTAGAACTGCATCAGACCATGTTATAATTTTTGCTTCAACCATCAAGCATGGTTCAGAAAACTCATTTTTCTTTTTTCCTTCCTGATGTTTCAAGATTCCTTCTTCAAAAAAATTTTTTTTCTGCTTAGAGAATTTCCTTTAGCCATTCTCTTAGGGTAGGTTGACTGGCAACAAATGTTCTTAGTTTTTCTTCATCTGAAAATGTCTTGATATTCCCTTCCCTTTCCTGAAGGATATTTTTGCTAGAAACAGAATTCTGAATTGACAGCTCTTTTCTTTCAGCACCTGAAACACTCTGTGCCTCTTCCCTCTAGCCTCTGTGGTTTCTGATGCAAAATCCACTGTCATTTAAGTTGGTTTTCCCCATCATTAAGGTATTCTTTCTCTTTTTCTGCTTTCAATATTTTTTTCTTTGACTTCAGTTTTTAAAAGTTTGACTATGGTGTGTCATGGTGTGGATTTTTTTGGGTTTATCCTGTTTGGAGATTCATTCAGCTTCTTAACTCTGTAAGTTTATGTCTTTTACAAAATTTGGGGAGTTTTCAGCCATTATTTCTTTGAGTACTTTTTCAGCCCCACTCTCTCTCTCTTCTCCTTCTGGGACTCCAATGTTAGATCTTTTGTTATAGTCCCAGAGGTCTTTGAGGCTCTGTTCCTTTTTTTTTTTTAAAGTCTATTTTCTCTCTCTTGTTCAGATTGGGTAACTTCTATTGTTCCATCTTCCGGGTTACTGATTCTTTCCTCTGTCCCTTCCATTCTGCTATTAAGCCCCCCCACTGAGTTTTTTTTATTTTAGTTATTGTATTTTTCCAGTTCTAAATTTTCACTTGTTTCTTCTTTATATCTTCTATTTCCTTCCTGAGACTTTCTATTTTTTATTTGTTTCAAGGGTGTTCATAATTGCTTGTTGAAGCATTTTTATGATGATTGCTCTAGAATCTATCAGATAATTCTAACATCTCTGTCATCTCGACATTGGGATCTATTGATTGTCTTTTTTCACTGAAGTTGAGATCTTCCTCGTTCTTGGTATGGTGAGTGACTTTCAGTTGCAAACTTGACATTTTGGGTATTTTTGATTAGATTCTGGATCTTGTTTAAATCTTCTTCTTTTTTTTTTTTTAAAGATTTTATTTATTCAGTTTTTTCCCCCCAAAGCCCCAGTAGACAGTTGTATGTCATAGGTTCACATCCTTCTAGTTGCTGTACGTGGGACCCGGCCTCGTGTTGGAGGGAGAAGTGGTGCCTCGGGGCGCTCCCGGGATCCGAACCGGGGTCGCCAGCATCAGAGCGCGCGCACTTAACCGCCAAGCCACAGAGCCGGCCCTAAACCTTCTTCTTTAGCTGGTTTTCTTTGACACCATTCTGGCAAGGGAAGGGGGAGCATCCCATTGTTACTTCCAGGTAGGAGTAGAAGTCCAGGTTTCCCCATGGGTCACCACTGACATTTGAGGTGGAAAGATTCCTGGTTACCGTGGGGCAGGGGTGAGAGTTCTGGTTGCCTCAGGCCTCTGTGGACACCACCCTGACTGGGAGGGGCAGGAGTGCCTCATTGCTGCTCTCCAAGTCGCCTCCATCGACACTATGGAGAGGGAGATGGCCTCATCACCACCGGGTAGTGGTAAAGATCCTGACTCTCCCCTACTTGTCCTCTGACACCACCCAGCAGGGAGGGGGAGGGGCACCTTGTTACTGCCTGCAGGCGGTGGGGGTCCAGACTCCCATGGGGTCTCCCCTGACACTGAGGACCGGGTGGGGCCTGTTACTGTCCGGCAGGGTGAGCGAAAGTCCCAGCTCCCTACTCTGGCACCAGCCCAGCAGGCGGGGCTGGGTTGGGTGCCTCATTACAGCCTGGCGAGGTAAAATCTAAGCTTGGCAATGGGGTGGGGGTGCGGGGGACAAACCACAGGGGATTTTTTTCTGCAATGTAGGACTGTCTAGAGCAGTTTAGCTAAAAGTTTTCTGTCTTGGTAGGCTGTCCGTTTTCCTGGTCTTTTGGGTAGAGAAAGCAGACTTTTGGTGGCGCTTTTTTTTTCTTGTTGTCTGTGCCTTTGGCATTTCTGAGTTGCTGACTTCTTCATCTCCAAATCTGGGATATATGAGACAAAACGTACTCACCAATGTGTTGTCCCTCTGTCCCTAGCCAGCCCACGGTTTCCTCTCCACCTTTCAGCGTCTTCCTCTGCTTGTTTTATGCATAATGTCCAGGGGTTTTAGTTGTACTTAGCGGGAGGAAGAGGGGGACGTCTGTCACTCCGTCTCCCCAGAAGTGGTCGTCTTTATTTGTTTCTGGATTGCCTGCCCGCACACACCAGAATGTCAGCTCCATGAAGACAGGAGCTTTGTTTTGCTCACTGCTGCATCCTAGCACCTAGAACAGTGCCTGGCACACAGTAGGTGCTCAATAAATATTTGTAGCCTGAATAAATACAGATAAATAAGAACAGATTGAAAACTACAGATATAAAAACACTGTTCTGGCTTTAGCATGGGCGAGGGGCTCGGGGCTGCATCGTGAGTCTTCCTCCTTCCTGCTCCCCTCACATGCAGACCCCCCATCCAGGCCCCCACGAAGGGCACAGTTTGAAAACATTGGGGCTGGAACACCTGCTGGGGGTTGCCACTTGCACTTCTGAGCTGGTGCAGTGAGGGATGTGGGTGGCTGGCCTGGTTTTGGTGCCCAGAGCAGGGTGGACGCGGGTGAGGAAAAGGGAGGGTAACAGGGGTGGGGGAGTGGCTGTCCACTCCTCTCTGTCCTCTGGGAGCTGCAGGGCGGGGCAGGGGGACGCTGGGGGCACAGATTCAGAGATGCATGGATGCCACCTTGAAATCTACCCCGGGGCCCTGGGAAGACTGTAACTGATCACTGAAGGAGGCAGCCCTAGGCCACCTTTGGGCCAGACGGGCACAGAGTCACTGTGCGGGGCAGGATGCCAAGGCTTGGTCCAGGCCACTCTCAGTGCCTGAGTGCCGATGGGACCAGGAGCTGACGATGGCAGGCTCTGGGGGCCCAGCCAGGCCATCCATGGCCAGCAGGACACCCTTGGGCAGCCACGTCTCTCTTTCCCCTCCCTGGCCTTAGAAAAAAGGAGGCCAGAGCCACCTGTGCCAGGGGGAGATGAGAAAGAGCGAGAGCTTTCTGCTGACCACACGCCTCTCAGTGGCGGCACCAGCAAACACACCCTCTCTAGTGGCTCTTTGGGGCCAAGGCTCTTCTAAGGTCACAGCAGCAGAACTACCCCCCCCCAACACACACACACACACAAAAGATCAATGTGCTGATATGTCAGCTAAGCCCTGCAGAGAGGGCAGGGCGGCTGGGGTTCCCAGAGGGGGATGAGGCTAGCATGCTATTTCCACAAAGTTGTGAAGACTGGAAAGGGGGGGAGGGGAAGAGAGTAGGGTAGCAGTGAGGCTACCACACTCCACACAGATGGGGCCTCAGGAGCAAACAAAGAGGCACAATCCTCCTGGGACCTGGCCCAACTTACTACTCTTGCTGTGTGACCTGGGCCAAATTGCTTAGCCTCTCTGGGCTTCTAGCTCTCATAAGCTACAACTCCACAATATTCACTACCTCAGTCTGCAGAGTGAATGCTCAGGATTGGGGTTTCACGGTGTGTTGCAGTAGGAGGGTCCCTTTTTCCATCCCTCTCCATTTTGATCAAATGTAAAATAGGAGAACAAAGTGCCTAGCTTTCCACTCTCCCGCCATCACCAGGAAAACTGACATGTTGACATTCCAAGCAAGGCTCACAAACTCAAATTCCTGCAGGGTCAGATGGATGACTAAGCGAGGAAAGTGTGGGTAAGTGTAAGGCTGTAGGGGGTGGTGGGGACTGGGGTGAACTAGAGCATATGCCCCATCTAAAGGCGGCAGCTTTGCTCAGATTTAACTGCCCACTGCCACGTGGCAATGCAAGTTAGGCATGGACATATCTTCTAGCGCTCAAGAGAAGCGAGGAACCTGGATTTTTTATGTAACATTTTTACCTTTTAAGATGTTAAAAAAAATATACAAACTTTTAAATAACACTGTGGCAGGCCAAACAAAGCATCTACAGGATGGGTTTGGCCCTGGGCTGCATGCAGTTTGCAGCCTCTGAGGCTAATTATGTGATTCGGGCCTTTGTCCTTTCTGAGGTCTTGTCCTAGTCCCCGAATTGGGCACGGTAACTCCTCCGTGGGACGAGACAGCTCAGGGCTTGTAAAGTGCACAAAGTAGGTGGCGACCAACATTATTAGTCTTATCTCCCCCCTTCCCCCTTCCCCGGGGCCTGCCTTGGCATTGTCACAGGCAAACAAACCTGGAGAGAGCTGAGCCACAAGGCTGAAAAGAGGAGCAGCAGGAGGGCTGGGGGGCCTGGGGCTCAGGGTGAGGATAGGCTTCCGCAGCTTAGTCAGGGCCAAAGTGGGGAGTCAGGGAGTAGGGGGAGGGCACGGCCAGGGCTAAACTCTAAGAAATACTAACTTCCTGGGAAGTCCAGTGGGGGTGGAGACTGGGGAAAACAGAAAGCAAGGGGCTGCCTGTGTACCCACCGAACGACATCCTCTAGGACGTTTGGGGACGTGCCTCCCAACAAGTGAGAGCAGCATTACCAAAGGCTCATTGTCACCATTTATAATCACTGCCACTTAAGGAGCACTTATTGTATCCCAAGCACTTTAAGAGATTGGTCTCACCTAGTCCTTACAACCACTCTATTAATCAGGCATTACTATTGTCTGTACTCTGGACAGGAAGAAGCTGAGAGGTCGGGTTGCTCGCCTTCAGTTGCAGCATCCGTCGAGCACGTTCTCTGCGCTGAGTGCCGCCCGTGCGTGATCTCACGCGGTCCTCACAGCAGCGTGTCTCCAGCGATGGCCCCCCACGAGCCACACCTCCTGGGGTCCGTGCAGCCCCTTCCCCTTGAATCCAGCCCCGTCCCCTGCTCTTGGACGCCAGAAAGCAGCAGAAGTGACTGTGTGACTCTGAGGCAGGGTCATAACATAAACTTGCAGCTTCCGCTTGGATCTCTTGGAACGCCGGCTCCCCAGGGGGACCCAGCCCCCGGGCTCAAGAAGCCGCTCCTGCTGACAGTCTAGCTGAGCTCCAGCCACCAGCCAGCACCGACTGCCAGCGCTGCGCGGGGCCACCTTGGATGCCCAGCTGGCCGTGCCCCAGATGCCTCCAGCCCCAGCCGACATCCGACTGAAGCGTCGTGGAAGACCCTAAGCCAGGACCACCCGGCTGAGTGCAGTCAACCCGCTGAACCACAGATATAATCAGAAATTTTTATTTTAAGCCATTAAATTTGGGAGGGATGTGTTATCCATCAACAGAGCACTGGAATACCACTCACAAAACCCGTGAGGTAGAAACTCAGGCTGCCCCATTTGACAGCTGAGGAGACGGAGGCACAGGGAGGGTAGTGACTTGGCCGAGGTCCACAGCTGGTGAGGGACAGAGTGAGGACATGCTCCCGAGCTGTCTGACTCCAGGGGCCGCCCCTCAACCAGCCCTCCACACCGCGTACAGCCCCCCAGCAGTGCGCGTCAGGGTGAGGTTTGGACTGGGCTGGCGGACTCCTAACCTCAGAACCTTCCCCTTCCTGTGCAGGTGTCCCCCCTGGAAGCTGGTGCCTGGCATCAGTGGAGCCCCTCAGAAGCCCTGATCCCCTGAACTCCCCAGCCTGTCCTTCCCCGCTGGGCTGGGAGACAGAGCTGGCACTGTCTTGCCTCGGAGCTGGTCTCCTCCCCAGGGCCTTGGGTGGGGGCAGGGGAGGCTCTGGGGCCAGAACGTTGACAAATGGCCTCACACACATTAAACAAGAGAGATGACACTGCACAGCCCTGGCGAGGCCCCAGATGCGAGGGATGAGAAATGGGGCTGATCCATCTTGCAGGCCTCAGTGACAAGGAGAAATGGATCAGCCCTAATAGGGGCTGCACATGGGACCCTGGCCTTAAATAAGTCAAATGGGAATTTGATGCCCCGAGGGAGGCCAGCCCTGAGGGGGCAGGGGAGCCTGCAGCTGACACCAGCAGGCTCTAGATGCCGAGTGCCAGGGTGGAGAGCCAGCTGCTTCTGGAGAGAGAGGTCTGTGGGAGGAGGGCATTCGGAATCCTGAGCAAGTGATCTAAACTTTCCGAGCCTCATTTTCCACGAACGTAACACGGCGTTATTGTACGTGTTAAGTTTCATGTCACTAATGGTAACAGTAGCAAAGCTGGTGTTTACCGAGCACGTCCATGTGTCACAGTGTGCCGAGCACATGCGACCTGTCTTACCATTACCCCATCATCTCACAGAGGCGGAATACAGAGGTTGAGAGCATGGGCCTGGAGCCAGACTGCCTGGGTCCAAATCCCAACTCTGCCACTCACAGGCCGGATTACCCTGGACAGGCTACTAAAGTTCTCTGTGCCTCAGTTTCCCCTCCACGAAGTGCCCACCTCATAGCACTGTTGTGATGATGTCACACCAGTGCTCAATACATGAGAGATTATCACACACGTGATCAACACTCAAAAATGTTCGTTCCCTTCCTTTGTCTCCTTCTCTAGCTCAGGGTGACGACCTTGACGCTCTCAGGCAGGAACCGCTGGGCTGGGGGAAGCGTTGGGTCAAAAGGGGTCAGAGCCTCAGCTGGTTTCCCTGGGATGGTTCTACTTAAAAGGATCAGGGATGGTGTTGATGGGTCAAGGGCCCTTTAAGGCACATGCCTCTAAGGCAGCAGAGCCAAGCAGAGGTGGGAAGGGGCGGAAATGGTGTGAAATGGGGTCTTTCACAGTCAGAGCCCTTCCTGCTCCATTCTGACCACCTTTCCCCCGGATGTTCTCTCACTGCCAAGTCTTTGCACCTGCGGTTCCCCCGGCCCAGCAGACTAAACTATTCCCTCCTCCACCAGTTTGCCTGACCCAATTCTTTCCTGAGGACCGCCCCCAGGGAAGCTGGGTCGTGACCCCTCCTCTGTGCTCCCACAGCTGTCTGTGAGCTCTCCACTCCACATCACAGCACAGTTCAGAGCATCTCTTGTTCAGTTGTCTCAACCTCGTTACAACGCTGTCTTGGCCTCTGCTGTGCCCCCGGCACCTAGAGACTGGCTGTCCCCGAGTAAGTGGCTCAGTAAATATGTGTTAAATGATGGAGTGGATAAACGGTCCCCTGCCACCAGAACCAGACCTGCAAACCCTGCGTAACGGACAACCGTGGTCATTATCTTTCTGGCACACAGTCCTTCTTCTGGATAACAGCCCCCTCCACGCCCCCATCCCCAGTTTTCCACTGCGGGACCTCTCCTCCTCCTCTCTCTGTCCAAGGGTTTGGGTGGGGCCAACCCCACCTTCTGGACCATGTGACTCAGGCCAGACCAATTAGAGCAGTCCAGCCACCAGGGTCTAAATCACTGGTAGAGGGATGCTCACATGACTTAAGCTAATCCAATGAAAGTCATAACCAGGATTTTGGCTGGAAATATTAGAAAGAAGCCCCATCTCTGCTGGTATTGCTACATTTGTAAGATGTTAAGCCTAGAGCTGGGCATGGTGACCATTTTTGCTACCACTTGGGGAGAAGCTGCTTGTGAATGAAGCCAACACACAGGGAACAGAGACAGGAAAGAGGGAGAGAATGACTGAGGTCCTGATGAATCACCTGATCACCTGGATCCAGCTGTGCCTGAAGCAGACTAGCTCACCCAGCAGCCATTCCACCCACTGATCGTTTGAGAGTTTTTGGCTCATTCCTCGCCCCAAAGGTAGGCCTGGTCAAACTGAACCAATGAGCTCATGACATTCCCCCAGCCGTGATGATGATTCAGGAGAGAGAAAATGACCTAAGCTGGGCTCATCAGAGAGAGGCTTGGGACTTTAGTCAACGTTGGGAAAAGAGAAGCCCTTTCTCCTCCTGTATGTGATGGAAGAAGTGCCAGCCTCAGGAGGAGCTTTCTCACCATAGGAGGGAAGCCTGCCCAGGGACAGGGTTAACATGTGAAGGGGGCAATGCTCAGCTGACGACAGAGGAAGAGAACTCCGCCCTGTTGACATCAGTGACCCTGGATCAAGCGTATCCTGAAGGCCATGCCAGAGCTGCACTTTCCATTTACAGGAACAATGTATTTTCCTTATTGCTTGGACTGATGTGGGTGGATTTTTCTGCTATAACCCAAGGCACCTTAGTGATCGGCCTGGACTTCCCAGTTACCTGAACCAACACACAGCCCTTGTTTACTTAAGCTTGGGATTCTATTGCTCACAAGCAAAAGAATCCTGACTCATTCTGCCTTTCTTTTGCACACCACGCTCTGAGGTGCTGACTCCTGTTCCCTGTATCCAGGGCCCTTCCCTGGCATCCTCCTAACCCATCGGACCACCCAGAGCCCTCCATGGCTCGCCTGCCTTCAGGTCGCGCCAGCTTCCGTCTTCACCTGCCCTGCAGCCTCTAAGGCAGGGGTCGGCAAACCTTCTCCACACAGGGCCAGATGGTAAATATTTTAGGCTTTCTAGGCCATTCTGACTCTGTGGCAACCGCTCAGCTCTGCTGTTACAGCGTGACAGCAGCCGTAGACAATATGGAAACGATGAGCATGGCTGCGTCCCAACGAAACTTTATTTATGGACACTGGAATTTGAATTTCACACAATTTTCACATCACAAAATATTATTCTTCTTTTGATTTATTTTCAAGCATTTAAAAATGTAGAAACCATCCTTAGCCTGAGAACTGCATAAAAACAGGCGGCAGGCGAAATTTGGCCCATCGGCCGCAGTCTGCCAACCCCGGCGCTTGGGTCTCAAAGCCCCTTTGGACTCCGGGCTACCCCTGCCTTCCCCTGTCCCCCATCTGGGCTGAGCTGCTGAAGTCCCAGCATGCCTCTGGGCTCTGGGGTCCAAAAGTCAAAGGCCACTTACCAGAAGGACCACCCGTAGTCCCAGGAGTGAGGTCTCCAGTCTTCAGGGCCGAGGCTCACGGTGACCTGGAACACCTGCGTGTACATCATGTGGGCTACCATCCCCAGGAGGCCTGTGGGGGAGCAGAACAAGGCGTCAGGAAGCTAGGTGGGGCTCTGTCCACCCCCGTCCCAGGCCTCCCAACCATCCGCCCGCTGTTTGTGCATGGACCCCCGGGGAAGGGAGGTCAGTGGGATCAGAGCACGGGAGGCCAGAGGGTGGTGGCTTTCAACACCAGCCAAGGAGTTTGAGTTGGAGCCAGAGGGCAAAGGGCAGCCAAGGAGCCATAGACAATATGTGAATAGATGAGCATGGCCGAGTGCCAATAAAACTTTATTTACAGAAGCAGACGTTGGGTCGGATTTAGCCCTGCTGATATGTGTTAGAAGGTCATTTGGGAGAGGCAGCCTACAGAATGTTTTTTAAATTGCAGATAAGGAAATCAACTTCATTGCATTAAAAAAAACAACAAGAATAGAATAGAAATATCTGATACCATGAAATGTTTCAAGAGTAAATATTGTTCAGGGAAACTTTTCAGTTCTATACAGGTGTATGTGCGTGTAGTGATTGTAATATGAAATGTTTTTCTCTCGTTCATGGTCAAAAATCTTGGTGCCCATTGGCTGGGAGAACTTTGATTCCGAGGGATCTGAGTCGGAACCCTCTTCCACCACATTTTCACCTTGTGGCCCTGGGCAAGGCACTTCACTCTCTGAGCCTCACATCTTTCAAGCCTAGATGAGGATTATGACAGGTAAGGTGGAGAGTGAACGAAATGAGGCAAGGACGACTCACTGTCTGGTGCCCCGTGGACATGCAATCATTACAGCCACCAGGATTATTACAAACTGGGGGCACTTCTCTGTGTGGACTGTGGAGCCCTTGTGGGGCTAACTGGCACGGACCTAACTTTAAGATGGAGTGATGCAGGGCCGGCTCTGTGGCTTGGCGGTTAAGTGCGCGCGCTCTGATGCTGGCGGCCCGGGTTCGGATCCCGGGCGCGCCCCAAGGCACCACTTCTCCGTCCAGCGCGGGGCCGAGTCCCACGTACAGCAACTAGAAGGATGTGAACCTATGACATACAACTATCTGCTGGGGCTTTGGGGGGAAAAAAATGAATAAATAAAATCTTTAAAAAAAAAAAAAAAAAAAAGATGGAGTGATGCAGTATTGATGAGGAGGGAAGGGGTGGATGACAAGAAGAAAGGAAATCAATAATGCTTGTGCACCTACTGTGTGCCAAGCACTCTGTCAGACTCCTTCCCCTCCATTATTATCTCTTTCAATTGTCATAACAACCCTCTGAAGTAAGTACGATGCTCAGGGCCGTGTACTGTCGTTCAGGTTGCCCACTGCGCATCTCCATAGGCTCCATTCACATTATAGTCTGTGTGCATGCCACTCCCTGGAGCTGAGCAGAACCACACCTGCAAGGCTGAATATGGGAGGCTGACTATGATTATTCTCATTCCACAGGTGAGAAAATAGAAGTGTGGAGTGGGCAATTCCGTCCAAGGCCACACAGGGAGTAGACGGCTTAGTTGTGACTGGGAGGCAGATCCATATGTCCCTAAATCCAGGGCTGTTCCCATGCTGCCTAGAGTGCGCCTGTCCTCCCCTTGTTGCCCCAGTCACCCTTTCCCTTATTCTTGAAGAGGAGACAAGGGAAAAGACGGAGGTCAGGAGAGGAGGGGTGGAGATAAGAAAAGACCGCAGTAAAGGCGTGAGGCTCTGTGACCTGGAGCTCAGCCTTGTGGGGTGGGGGTGGGAAGGGGGACATCCTGTGTTCCCACTATGTGAAGGAGAATGTTCAACAACTGGTTCTCTGAGAAAAAAAGCCCTGATTTGTAGCGTCTGCCAATTTCCGTGGTGTAAAAATTCCCACCGTGGCCAGTTTAAAGCTGCCCACGCGGTGTCACTGAGCGCAGAGGAGAGGTGTGCACAAGGGCGCCTGTGAGCTGAGCCGGTGGGCTCCAGTGCCGCTCTTTGCCTCCTTCCAGTCACCTGACCCGCGGCACCGCAGAGACAGAGGGCTCAGAGGTGGCTGTCTGTGTGTCTAGGCCGGGGTCCGCCTCTTGTGGACACCGCTCACTGCTCTCTGACCCCAGATGGGGCTACTCTCCAGGGCTGGTGGGAGCACTTGAGTCAGGAAATCAGGGAGAGGGTGACCATGACAGGCGCTCTCAGCCTGCTCCAGGTTTCCCCCAGGCCTGAGTACAGCCTAGACCCCCCCAACTCAGTGGCGCCCTGGCAGGTGGTGCCAAATGCCTCTGGTCCTCTCTGCCTTGGCTCAGTCTGCCAGGAGGAGGAGAGGAGGGGTGAGCCACATGGACATCTTATTTCTCTTTACTTGACACAATTCTTGGTGAACTTGCCAAGAGGACATAGCAGGTAGCCCTTATTCTTTGGAACTGATGCATAGGTTTCCTTGATAATGATTTATCCAATCAACTGATGGTATTTAAGTTATTTCCAGATTTTTGCCCTATAAGAAATGCTGCAATAAACACCATTCTACGAGTCTCTTTGTGCACACAAGCAAGTATTTCTCCAGGATGAAGCACAAGAATCGCTGGGTCATAAAGTGTGTGCATTTTAAATTTGAGTCAATGTCGGTGAATGGTTCTCCTGAGCAGCAGTACCGTTTTGTACTTCTGCCAGCTGTCTGAGAGTTACCCACCCAAATCCTCACCAATACTGGACATTATAAAACATTATAAATTTTGCCCATTGCATGGTGAAAAATGACACCTCAACATTGTTTTAAATTTTATATTTCCCTTATTCCTAGTGAGCTTGGGCATTTTTCATGTATTTATTAACCATTTCTAATTCTCCTCTATGAATATGCCTGTCTGTGTCCTTTGTCAATTTTCTTTTTTTTTTTTTCCCATCACTTTCCTTATCAATTGGTAGGAATTCTTTATGTGTTCTGGATACTAGTCTTGCCTGTTTTACAGACTACAAACAGTTTACTATTTTTTTTTCCATGTAGAGAACATCTTTTTTTAATTAGTCTAATTAATAGACTTTATTTTTTAGAGCAGTTTTAGGTTTACAGAAAAATTGAGCAGAAATTACTGAGAGTTCCCATACGCCCCCTCTCTGCCCCCGTGGTTTCTCCTATGATTAACATCCTGCATTAGTGGGATACATTTGTTACAATTGATAAACCAATATTGATACATTATTATTAACTCAATCCATAGTTTACATTAGGGCTTACTCTTCCTGTTGTATATTCTTTGGATTTTGACAAATGTGTAGAGACACGTATCCACCATTACTGTGTCGACGGTTTCATGGCCCTAAAAATGTCCTGTGCTCCATCTATTCATCCCTCCCTCCCCACCCACGAAACCTCTGGCAACCACTGATCTTTTTACTGTCTCCATCGTTTTGCCTTTTCCAGAATGTCATATAGTTGGAATCATATAGTATGTAGCCTTTTTAGATTGGCTTCTCTCACTTAGCAATACGCATTTAAGGTTCCTCCATGTCTTTTCATGCTTGATAGCTCATTTCTTTTTATTGCTGAATAATATTCCATTGTCTGGATGTACCACAGGTCATTCACCTACGGTCCATTCAGCTACTGAAAGACATCTTGGTTGCTTCCAAGTTTTGGCAATTATGACTAAAGCTGCTTTTGTCATACATTTTGATATTTGATATAGTCAAATTTATCAGTCTTTTCCTTTTTGGTTTTTGCTTCCTGTGTCTACTTTAAGAAGATTAACACCATAAACACATTCTCCTATATTTTTCTAGCATACTTACAGATGTTCATGATAATTCATCTGGAATTTATCTTAGTGAATGGTGTGTGGTAAGGACTTAACAATTTTTTTTAATGAGTAGCTAATTGCTTTGAACTCTTATAGAATGGCCCGTCCTTTCCCCTGATTTTAAATTACACTTTTGTACATAGTCCAAGCCCCACATATACATGAGTCCATTTCCTAACGTCATCTGTTTCACTGATCTCTCTCTGTTCCTGTGTCAATGCCACGCTGTTTCAGTCACTGTAACTTACAGTAGAGTCTGTTAGCTGGACAGACTAGTCGCCCCTCCTACAGCCCAGCACTAATTCCCTCTGGAAATGCTGCCCCACCCAGGAGGCTTGCCCCTTCCTTGGCCCCCCTGCCGGTCCTTGCTCTCCAAACTCTCGGCTGTTGCACCTTCTTCAGTTTCTGTGTCAGTCCAGATGCTCTCTGAGCTATCTGATCTCTCGGGGCCTTGGTTTTCTCATCTATAAAATGGGGATACTAGTAGACACAGGCAATTCCAATGAACACCCACTAAAGAAGGAAAACATTCATGAGAACGACCACTCCTTATATTAGGACAGTGGGGACTTAGCATTTTAATACAAAAACTCCCAGCTAGACCCAGAAGCCAGACCCAGCCTGTTGGCAGAATAATTAGTTTTCTGAATTGTTAGTTTAGAAAAGCATTGATTTCTCAATTGAATTCCATTTATTCCCAAATATGAAAGGCCATCCTTTAAGAAAATTCAATAAGTTGAAATTACAATTCACTCAAAGATAGGGTGGTGAGAGTCTCTGATTGCATTTTAAAGATTCTGCTTCAAACATCTGACCCTCGAGGGCCCGTGTTTCCGGAAGCACGTTGTTCTAAAGCGGCCAGCAGCATCTGTCATACAAACCTGCAGCAGAAGGAGTTGTTTCCAACTCCTCTGAATTAAGAAGCGACTTTCGGCTGAGCTGCCCCACCTCCTAGATCAGCAGCGACTAAATGAACGAGGCTTTCCTGCCGCTGCTATGGGAGCCACACCAGGAAACTCACAGCTGTAAATCCCTCCTTGTGTGGTTTCCGGAATCTTCCAACTCCTGCCACCATAAATAGAACTCCCAATCCGTGTGGTGAGGCAGGCCGGGCTCCTCCTGCCCCCAGGGGACCTTGGGGAGCACTGGGGATAGGGGATGTTGGCCAAGGGCTCAGAGCCTCCTGGGTGTGGTGCCACCTGGAACCCAGAACAGGAAGGGCTGGTGACTCCCAGCCCCGCCCTCGGCTGCTCCCCCTGGGAAGCTAAATTCTATTGTCAGGTCCAGAGGAGCTGGCGTGGGGCAGAATTCAGAGACAACATCAGAAGGGGAGCCTGGAGTAAAGCAGGAGCGAAGCAAAGTGAGAGGGAGGGTCCAGCTCTGTCACTTACCAGCTGTGTGACCTTGGGGAGGTTACTTCACCTTTCTGTGCCTCAGTTTCCTCAACTATAATATGGGGTTAATAATAGTATCTACCTCATACATTACCCATGAGGGTTAAGCACCTTGTCCTTGCAAAGCACTTGGAACAGTGCTGGGCACACAGTAAGCCCTGTAGAGGGCCGGCCCCGTGGCTTAGCGGTTAAGTGCGTGCGCTTCGCTGCCGGCGGCCGGGGTTCGGATCCCGGGTGCGCACCGAGGCACCACTCCTCCAGCCATGCTGAGGCCGCGTCCCACATACAGCAACTAGAAGGATATGCAGCTATGACAGACAACTATGTACTGGGGCTTTGGGGGAAAAATAAATAAATAAAATCTTTAAAAAAAAAAAAGAATCTTTATTAAAAAAAAAAAAAAAAAGCCCTGTAGAAGTCTTTCTTCAATGAATGAATGAACGAATGAATGAATGCCTGAGACTCCCTGAACAGGCGTGCTGGACTTCACACTAGTCTGGGACCAGGTCTGTTTTGCTCTGCAGTGAATCCCCAGCACCCAGCCCAGGGCCTGGCCCACAGTAAATATTCCATACGTGTTTGCTGAATAAATCGATGGCCACTGATTGCAGGTGCTCAGGTGTTAGGCTGGCTGGTGTGAGGGTCTCGGGTCTGGGATACGGGAATGAGCTAGGACAGGGCCAGACTGGAAACCTTTGGAGAGCAAATTGTCTACATGAGCAAATGTCAGAGTCATCATTCATTCATTTATCATTCATTAATTCAATCAGTCAATGAATATTTATTGAATGCTTTTCATAGGCCAGACACTTTCCAGGGGTGGTGCGGGAGACCGGAACAGACGACAGACAGATGCCCTGCTCTCAAGGGTCTCATGTCCTAGTGGGGAGAACCAGACAATGAACACACAGGTTAAGAAGATGTCAGGGAGTACAAGGTGCCACCATGCTGAGAATAAAATCGGGCAGAGGGACAGAGAGTGCCTGGGGCCCTTCAGACTGGGAAGTCGGGAGGGCCTCTCTGAGGAGGTGACTTGTAAGCAGAGGCTTGAATGGGGAGCTGGAGGCTGCCACTCTGAGGTCTGGGGAAGGGCGTTCCAGACACAGGGCGTGGCCGGAGCAAGGGCTTGCCAGCAGGACGGAGCCTGACCTATTGGGGGAGGGGAGAGAAGGTTCCGGCAGAGTGAGAAAGGGGAGGGTGTTTGGAGACGGGTCTGGAACGCCGTCAGGGGCCAGGTCATCCGGGCCATGGAGGTCACAGGGAGGAGTTTGGCTTTGACTCTAAAAGCAGTGGGAAGCCAGGAGACGATTTAAACAGGGGCCTAATTTATGTTTTAAGCTCCTTCTGGTCACTGTGAAGACAGATGATGGGGGTGCAGTTGAGAGGCCGTTCCAGGCAGATCTGTGGTGGTCTGGACTGGAGTTGTTGGCAGCTCCGGGGCAGGTTTTGAAGGTGGAGTCAACAGACCTGCTGATGGGCTGGACTTGGGGGTCTTGGATGACCTCAAGGCTTTGGTTTGAGCAATCGGGCAGACGAGGGCGCCATTTAGTAAAGTGAAGAAGACAGAGGGAAGAAGATGTTTAGGTGGGTGGAACCCCATTTGAGCCACATTTATGTGAAATATCTATTTTATATCCAAGCAGGGACATCAAGCAAGCAGTTGTACAACAGCAAACCTTGTACGAGTTTAAGGGTCGGGAAATAGTCGGAGTTAGAGATTCAAATGCGTGTCTTTGGCATCCGGACGTGGGCCTAGAAGAGACCACCTGGGAGAGATGTAGGGCGAGCAGAGAAGGGCCCCAGGTGGAGCCAACGTCCAGGGCTGAGCAGAGTGGGAGGGGCCCGCAGAGGAGGCCGAGGAGGAGAGGGCGGGCAGCAGGAGGAAAACCAGAGCGTGGTATTGCCAAGGCCAGACAGCGACGCAGGTCAAGGAGGAGGGGGCAGCCGTTAGGTCAAAGATGAAGGCACGGAAGTGACCACTGGATTTGCCAACATGCGGGCCTTTGGGGACAGATGCTCTACTGGAAGAGGCTGAGAAGAGGAGGAGAGAAAACAGCCAAATAATTACACAGAAATCATCAAGACTTGTTGCTGCCTGGAGAAGCAGAAAAATGGGGTGATGGCTGGAGAGGGCCTGGGGTTCCGGGACAGATCTTAAAGTGGGGAGATGTAGAATGTTCCTGTGCTTACCCAGGTGATCAAGTGGACAGGGAGAGACTGATGGCGCAGAGGAGCCAGAGGGCAATTGTAGAAGCAAGAGAGAAGGCGAGAAGGGTGGGGAGGTTCTAGAAGACAAAGGGGCTGGCTTTGATGGGAGCTGGGACGCCAGGCCCAAGGGAACGGGGAAGGAGAGAATGTGAGTACAGATGCCAGTGCGGGCAGCATTGCTTCTTCCTCTCCACCCAGCGAGGCCGGGCCACCAGCTAAGAGTGAGACAGCCTTGTGCATGTGGGAGGGGAGCTTTGAGGAGGGAGGAGAAGGGGTGAAATAGTCTTTTCTAGGAGAGTGGGAAAGCACTGACAAACAGGGGCAGTGCCGTGTGCATGTGAGGTCTGTGCTCATGAACATCAAGTGAGACCAGACGACGTGGCAGTGGGGTCAGGTGGAGGATAGGAGAGAGAGTGCCACCTGAGTCTGGAGGCCACGCAGGAGTGTCAACCCACGCTGCCTCCCTGGGGGCAAGGGTGCTGGTTCCTGAGCGTGCTTCTGGGTGTGGTGGACCCCGGCCCAGGCGACCCCTCCGAGGAAACAGTCCCCGGCCTGGAGATGCCACCTGAGTAAGCACATGGAGCAATGACGCCCAGCTGAATTCCAGGACTCCTCAGGCTTCTGGCCGCCCCTCTGCATGGTTTGGACGTATTATGTTAATGGCATGCTCCATTTAATTGAGATATCAGGGAGGTAGCTGACTAATTAACTTATAATAGAGTTTATTATTAAAGACGCTGTCTAACTTATTACTCAGAACACTCGGGGAGCATGCATGTCTAAATAAATACTCTTGTGTCCAGGGGCACCGATCTGGACTTGCCAACATCCCACGCGTGTCAAGTCAGGGACAGAAGACAGAGGGGCCGGTGGGGCCCTGGAGGAAGCTGAGACCCGATGAGATAGGGCAGAGTGGTAGCAAAGGGAAACCCTGCTAGGGCGGCCTGGCCTTCAGTTAATTAGTCACAGAGCACATATTGAGCACCTGCTGTGCGCGAGGCTTTCTCCTAGCTGGGGGAATACACTGGGAGCAAGTGACCTGGCCTCCCACTGTTCTCTGGGACGGGAGAGACAGACAAACGGGGACGACCGCGCATGAGGGCAGCCAACAGGGGAAGGCCAGGGTCCCGTGGGAACCCTAGCGGGGCTCCAGGCCAGGCTTGGGTGGGAAGGCCAGGAAAGGCTCCTAGAGAAAGTGACATCCCAGCTGGGAGCTGAAGGGTCAGAGGCAGCAGGAGGGCGGCTGGGCAGGGCACCAGCTCCCACAGAGCCTGCAAGCAGAGAGGTCTGGTGGGGCTGTAATGGGCCGTGAGCAGGGCGCGTGGGTGGTGAGCGCCGTTGCTGGAGGGATAAACAAGCCACAGCCCGGAAAGTTCTGAAGCCATCTAGGCAGTCTGGGCTGTATCCCGAGGGCAATGGGCAGGAATTGCATAATATAATTGTAAGCAAGGGGGCGAAGTCAGAGCACTCTTTTGAAGCCCTCTCTGGTTGCTGCGTGGAGAAGAAGGTGGGAGGCCGGGAGTCGGGGAGGGGCATCTGCAGCCCTCCAGGGCAGAGAGGCCGGCCAGGCCACGGTCTGAGATTAGGAGGTGGGTGGGCAGGTCGCGGGGGAGCCACAGAGAGCCTGGCGCCGCTGAGATGGATGAGTTCCCAGCAAACCCACAGGCACAGGAGAGCCTGACTCAGGAATGGGGAGGGACTGGGGGGAACTGGTGGGACTGACCCAGTTAGCACCAGCCCTGGAATAGCCTCCCACAGAAAGAAAACTTGGAGATCCGAAAGGCTCGTGTTCCAGGACACCAATCAGCCAGGGGCAGGCAGAAACACAAATCCCTTATCTCTGCATATCTAAAACATCCCTGCGTTTGTCTCCAGAGACCAAAGGCTGACCCTCCAGCCTGCCTTTCGGCCTGGGGAGGACCCCATATGGCGGTCCGCCTGTATTTAACATCATCCCCAGAAGCCCAGCTGATGCTATGTTTAACACACGCCCAGATCTATTTTTAAAGAACAGGCTATTTTTAGACACTCTCCCGAGAACCCGCAGCCTCTCTTGGTAGCATATTTCAGGGTTTATAAAGTTCCTCCTTACACATAACCTAAATCTTTCCAGCTCCAATTTAAGCTAATTTCTTGCTCTGCCCTCTGAGGACGTGGGGGGTGAGCAGGTTGCCATCTTCCTGAGAGGAAGCTTTCTGGAGCTTGGCAATTACCGAGTCGCCCCTCAACCTTGTCTTCTGGGCACTAGATCATTCCAATTACTCCGCCCTTCTCCAAAGGTCTCCTTTCAGACCTCTGGACGCATTAGCCTCACTCTTATTTGGATTTTGCCTGTTTCTCTATTTGCCTTTTAAAGTGAAGTGGCCCAAATAGGAGGCGGCATTTAACAGGGGGCCTTCCCATTTCAGGCAATAGGTTAGTGAACCCCACCAGCCTTGTCCATCTAGCCCTGAGGCAATGAAGGGGCTCAGACCCTCCCCCCAGGTGGGGGTCTAGAATGAATCCGGAGGCCATGGCCCCAGTTCCTGGTGAGTCTTGGGGTAGCCCAGGGCAATTTGCTGGTGGGATGGTTTTTGATATTAATGGAGATGCACCCCCACCCCCCAGCATTCCCTGTTACCCTCCTGCATTTAGGTAAATAGTTGTAAGACCTCCATGGCCTCGGGGCAGAGCTGTTAGAAGACAGAAAACAGGAGTCAAAGTCCTGGCTTTGGGGATTTCAAAAGCCTACATGCAGGTGTTCCAGGAAAAGGTTTGGAAGAATATAGGATAAAGCAGAGGCAGTCTCTCTCCCCCTCCACCTGGAGACCAGGTAAAGTTGCCTGCCTGGGGGGAGGGGGAGGAAGGGGAGGAGGAGGAGGAGAGGACGGTGGGTCCCAGGAGAGAATGAATTCTACTCTGCAGACATGAATGGGGCAGCCCCGAATATCATTTATTGCCCAAACCAGGACACTTCTGAGATGAAGGGAGGTGCAATTAAGAATTATCCTGGGACAACAGGAGTACGGGCACTCGATGACGACGGCAGAATAAATGAATGAGGGAATGAGCCCCCACTCTCTCACGGGACCCCTTCCACCTGGGGATGGCCCCTAACATTTACCAAGGGCTTCCCCTCTGCCCGGTCTGTTTACACCCGCTGTCTCTTTGATGCGCACAGCCGTCCTATTAGTGTGTCCATTTCACAGGTGAGAAATGGAGACGAGCTCAAGTGCCTGAGGACAGTGGGGATCCAGGGGCAGAATCCATGTCTCTTTTGGGGCCAACCTTCATTCATTCGTTCCATTCATTCACACAACCTTCACTCATTCATTCTACACATAACTACTGAGCATCTGCAAGAGCCAGGCCCTGTGCTAAGAGCTGGAGAGAGAGAGGAATGGACAGATGTGGCCCCTGCTTGAAGCTCTAGGGGGAAATGGACACAAGCAGAAAACAGCTGCCAAGGTTCAGAGAGGAGACGGGAGGTGCAAGGGCTCCCGGAGCCAACGCCTGGAGTCCTCTGTTCTGGGGGACAGGGAAGGCCTCCCTGGGGAGGGGTGTTTGAGCTGAGCCTGAAGGATGAGGAGCAGCGAACCAGGTCAGAGCTGCCCAAGTATGGGGCACACCTCCCCGGGGTGCTCAAGCTTCCTTCAGACCAGTTCTAACCCTCAGCACTACTGACCTCGGGGGCCAGATAACCTTCGTTGTGGCGCGGGCTGTGCTGCACATTGCAGGATGTTTAGCAGCATCCCTGGCCTCCATCTCTTAGAAGCCAGGAACATTCACCTCTCCCCTCCCCAAGTGTGACGCCCAAAAATGTCTCCGGATATTACCAAATGTCCCTGGGGTGGGGGTGGGGGGCTGAGAGGGCAAAATCGTCCCGGGGTGAGACCACCGTTTTAGAGGCTACATAAACAGTTTTACAATGGTAGTGTTTTCATTTGTACAGTTTTACAGTTTCCTTCTATTTATTGGAAGTGATACTGGCTTTTCATTTCCGGTAGTGATCTGAAGCTTCCTTTCTGAATAAAGATAAGTCTCAAAAAAAGTGAGTGATTTAGAGAACAACGCTAAGTCAATAAGGGCACGTGGATGTGGCAAAGCCGCGGAGGGAGAAAGCACAAGACAGACGGTGAGCACTGCGAGTCAGGGAAGAGCGGGGAGTGAGGCGCCCAAAGGGGCTGCAGGCTGTGGCAGGTCCCATCAGCACATGCGGGCAGGCGCTAAAAGTGTGACATGCCCGGAAATCCCTCAGGGGGTGCCATCTTGGAGAGCTCGCCTTTCCCTCTGAAGTTCAAGGTCAGCCTTCCTCCAGCTGGGCAACGGATCGTGTCTCTTGGGTTGGGCACCAGAGAAAGGAATTGGTTTAACTTCGGGGCCCATGTGGCAGGAAAGCTTCCTTTAAACACTGGAAGCACGCTCTTTGAGGCAAGATGCTCGCATAATGAAAGGCACTGGGGGCTCTCAAACCAATGGGGGTGGGGGCCGCACACCGGGCAGTCCCACCTCATGTCCTTCTGGGGCCTGTGCTCATAGGGGCCCTGGGCAGACCCCTCCCTGTGGTTTTTTTCTCTTTCTACCTCTGGCTCTGTCTCGCTCTGTCTCTTTGTTTCCTTCTGTCTCTGCCTTTGACTCTCACTTGCCGCCTGTTTCTCTCTCTCTCTCTCTCTCCTCCTCCCAGGAATATCTAGTTACACGCATCCGAGTGGCAAGTAGAAATAGTCACTGTATTCAGGGCTCACACAGTGGGCCTCCCCGTCACCCCCATTTGGCCCACAAGGGCCCCTGGCCTGCACAGAGAAACCGTGATGGGTTTGGGGCTGAAGTCTCAGGCCCCCCTCCCGCCCCTGTCGGCTGGCTCCTTCTGCCTCGCAGAGCTGAGCCCTTCATAAGCAGCCTTGAGAACATTCCTCCCAGAGCCACCCTTCCAGCCCTCCTGTCACATTAGCTGAAATGCAGATCCTACTCTTCTGGCTGGTTAGGTTGTAAGTGCTCTGAGCTTCCCCACTCCCCTGCGGTGATGCTGTGATACTATCCAATTAGCTTCACTGCCAAGAAGCTGCTTCCACACGGGGACAATGAGATGAGCGGCCGCCTTGCCGCAAAAGCTCCAGACAGCCCTTCCCTGCCCTGGGCACTTTACAGTTTGCAAAGCACTCGGCTATCCCACATCTCACATAATCCCTGCCTTATCCCGGGAAGGCTAGGTTTGGTGACACACTACCTGACAAAGGAGAAAGTGAAGCTCAGAGAGGTAAATTAATCCACCCAAGGTAACACAGTATGTTTGAGTCCAGCTCCACCCAACTCCAAGTCCAGATGTTTTACCACTCCATCACAGCCTCCTCCATTCATTCATTCATTCAAGTATTATTAAGCACTTACTGTACGCCAGGCTCTCTTTGTGGTTCAGGAAATAAAGGAGTATATAAGACAAACAGGGTCCCTGCCTCATGGTGCTGATACTCTTATGAAGGAAGATAGAAGCTAAACACACCAAGTTAAAATTCAGAGTTTAATAAATGCTATGAAGGAAAAGAGGGCGATGAGGAAGAGTGTCTGGGTAGCTAGTGTGGCCAAGGAAGGCGGGGCAGGACTTTCTGTGAAGGTGATAAATTCAAGCAGAGGCCTGAAATTGTGAAGATCTGGGGGAAGAGAGGCCCAGGCAGAGAGACGGGCGAGCACGGAGGCCATGAGGTGGGAAGGAAGCCGCCTGTTCTTGGTTTCGGGGCGGGAAGAGGCAGGAGGCTGAGGGACGCAGGGCCTCCTCACGGGGCCCCTCACATGCGGGGTGGTGGGAAGGTGGGCCGTGAGGAGCCTCTGCAGGGTCTTGGGGCGGGGTGCAGGGGGCTGTCAGCCTTGTGTCCGTCAGAGGCACATCGGGCTCTGCCAGGCTGTCCGCAGGCCCTGCCCTTTTCCTGACCTCTGGCCCAGGGTGCTCACAGAGGAGCCCAGATGCCAACGGACTGCAGGCCCCCCCGGCCCACCTCTGTCCTGGGACAGGGGCCAAGATGGAAGCCTTCAGAATGGGGACCCAGGCCACACATGGGCTGGCAGACGGGAGGACAACGCTGGAGTGAGGCGGGCAGCGAAGTCTGGAGTTGGTGTTGAGGCGCTGTCCCCTGTCACGCCCTGGCGGGCGCTGAGAGCTCGCTCAGGGTCAGCAGCTGGAGTGCCTGGGCCTGAGCAGGACGCGGGCAAGGGGGCGCTCGTGCAGGACGGCGAGGTAGGGCCCCCGGGAGCCCGGGCTGTCTCCCGTGCATCACTGCCCGGCCTGGACGTGGCTGCCTTTGCTCCTGTGGGCCCTGGCGTCCCTGCCTGAGACCCTCAGCTCTCCTCGTCTATACCCTCCTGGGCGGGAGTGGGTTTCCCTGCCCTCTCCTGAGGAGGGCCTGTGCTCAGACCACGAGGAATCAAGGCGCAGCTGGGTTTGCGAGCTGCTGAGGAGCAGAGGCAAGTGAGGGGGGCTCTGGGCAGGCCCTGGGGGCAGCCTGAGGCTGGGGCTCCCCCAGTCGGCCCCTGCCTGCCCCAGCAAGGCTCAGCCGTGCAGCCACAGAGACTCCTGCTCAGGCTCAGCTGCCCTGCTCCTGGCCCTGGCCTCCCAGAGATGGGGTCTGCGTGAGTCCCACTTCCCTAGGCCTAGTCTGATAGTGGCCCTAAGATGACACCCACCCCACCCGCCCCTAAGATGACAGAGGCCATCCCCAACCAAACTGCCAAGTTCCCCTCCTGACTGCTGGCTGTCCTCTAGGGCCCCAGGAAAGACCCCTCCCCACTGCCCCTGACCGCCCCCCCCCCCCGCATCCCAGATTAGCCATCTCCCCCATCCCCATTTGCCAGCTGGGCCTCTTCCCTCAGCCAGCAGACCACTCAGACACTGTCATGGGAGGTGGGACAGCTGTGGATTCCGGAGTCAGACTGCCTGGGTCCAAATCCTGCCTCCAACACTTACCGGCCGTGCGACCTGGGCACTTTTGTTAAATGCTCCGTGTTTCAGTTTTCCCATCTAGTTATGGGAATGAGCCACAAGTGTGTAGAACAGTGCCCGGGGCATAGTCACTGCCCTACAAGTGTTGGTGCTATGCTGGTCGTGGTCCACGCTCCCTCCCTCCCTGCCTGACTCCCAGGCTCCTGTTGCAGTGCTCCTCCTGCCAGCCCGGACCTCCTTGGATGCTGACACATCCTGGGCAGTCTGAGTTCTTCCCATCCCACTGGACCACGCTATCCCACTCCTGCTAGTTCCCCCAACACCCTCCGACCCCACCCCACCACTCTCAGCTTCCTCCTCTCCTCCATCAGACCAAAGAGCAGAGGCCCCTCTGTGTCCAAGGTCAACTTACAATACACTTACTGATGTCTCTGCTTGGCCACGACTTGTCCCAGCAAAGGGGATTCTGGAATGATGTGTGTGTCCTCATGGAGAGGGATGGAGTGATTTGGAAGTGTGGTGGGCAACTTGAGAGATGATGCAGAGGGAGCTCTGAGAGAATATAGAGTGGGGCACCCAAGGAGGACGGCCACGCAGGGTGGCGCCTGGGCTACACGGTGACTAATGTGAAGCTGCTGTTATGGAGGACTCGACTGTGTGCACCAGGCAGGAATTCTGCACGCACCCTCTCATTGATTCTGCATGGGGACTTTATGAGGGAAGAGCTACTGTTATCTCTCTTTAATAAGGAGATGAGGAGACCGAGGCTCAGAAAGGTTGAGGATGCATGTGGAGGGCCAGGTAGGCTAGCTCCAAAGTGGGCCCTTGATCGATTCTCTGCTGCCCCTTGAAGGGCTGGATTCTCCAGGTAAATGATGCCATCGATGCCGTCCCACACAACCTGAACCTCAGGAGAAGAGGTAGGACTAAGCAAGATGACAAGAAAAATGGAAATCTGGCTGGGGGAGGGGGAGGGACTGAGAGCCATCAGAGGCCCCTCAGGCTGCAGGGGACGGAAGCCCAGGAGACCTGAGATCAGGAGGCTCAGGGCAAATGTGGGGCACAGGGGTGGCACTGGGTGGTTTCCCAGACCTGGCCTGTCTCGTCACTGGTTGACTGTTACATGGTCTCCACCTCAGTGGGTCTCAGAGCCCCCAAGCCTCCTCCTCTATCCAGAGGGAGGAGAACGAGGAGGCAGCAGCTCCTCACTCCAGCCTGCTCTCTGGATCCCCAGACCCACTGGCCTTCAAGTTTCAAACACTGGCCTGACACCTGCCCGTCATCTCTGGACAGCCAGCAAATGTCTGTCCGGCCATCCAGCAGGGAAGAGACTGCTGAGTTGGAGTCAGACACATCTGGGTTTGAATCTCAATTCTGCAACTTCCCAGCTGTGTGTCCATGGACAAGCCACTTAACATCTCTGAGGCCCCATTTCCTCATCTAGAAAGTGGGGATAATGCCTAGTCACATCCACTCATACAACCAATATTCCTTGAGCACCTCTTGTGTGCCAGATATTTTAGAAAGTCATGGGGGCACAGTGGAGAGCAAGACAGAGTCCCTGTCCTCATGAAGCTGACATTCAAGTGGGGGAGATAGACAATAAACACGTGATTTCAAGGATGAAACAGCGAGGATACAGAGTGCCTGGGGAAGCTACTTCAGAATGGATCGTAGGGAGGGCCTCTGAGAAGGGGCTTCAAGCCGGAATCTGAAGAGAAAGGAGGAGCTGGTCATGCAAAAGCCAGGGAAGAGTCCCAGGCACAGGGAACAGCGATTGCCAAGACCCTGGATGCTGAGGAGGGGTCAGTGTGGCTGGGGCCTGGGGAGCGAGGGGGCGAGGGGACACAGGGAGGTGGGGGAGGACCAGCTCAGGAGGGGGTTGGGATTTTATTCAGAACAAGCAGGAAGCCAGTGGAGGGTTTTAAGCAGGGGGTGTCACTTCCCCCTTTTATAGTCATATTATACATAAAAGCACAGAGCACACGGTAAATGCTTGATAAATGTGTGGTCCCCATCCCAGTGGGTCTCCGAGCCCCCAGGCCTCACCAGGCCGTGTGCTGTCATGTGGGCAGTGTGTGGCTTGGCTTTCTCCAGGGGGGAGCACGGGGTGTGGGGGACAGCAGCCTCTCCTCTAGGCCAGGTGTTCTCTGTGTTCTGCCCTCTGGCAGACCCTGCCAGCCGGCCACCTTCCCAGAGACAAATGGTGGGCAAGCGTAAACTCAACTCATTGTCTCAAAACAGCCATTGGGGAGTTTCCAACTCCTGGGAAAAGCAACAGAAGATAACGTTTGTGAGAACAGTTTTCCAACCGTGGAGAATTTCCATCCGGGGAAGCATCCTCTGAGGGCCCTTAGACTCCCCATCCATCTGCAGCAGCAGAACAGCGTCTAGAGGAAGGGGCTGGATCGAGGAAAGACGGGAGACCGGGGAGACAGCGCTGCCCTTTAGTGTGAAACAGCCAGGACGGAATGCCAGGCCCAGGCAGGGACCAGGGAAGCCAAGGGCATGGAGGACCCTCAGAGGGGGCTGGTGGGAGGGTCAGCCCTTTGGAGGGGACTTTGGCAGCGACTATCACAACTGAAAATGCACCTTCCTTTTGAGCCAGCAGTCCTACCTCTAGGAATTTACCCTCAGACATATCTGCACATGTGGGCAAAGATATATGGACAAGGATATTCCCTGCAGCAGAGGACTGAAAACACCCTAACGTCCACCCACAGGTGGCTAATGGATTAAGTGACAGCAACAGAAATCTATGGCTCCATTCCTGATCTTATCTCCTGTCCCTCTTCCCCTCTCTCACTCCTCTCCAGCCACTCTCAACTCCTTATTGTCCCTTCAATATGCCAGGCGTGTTCCTGCCTCAGGGACTTTGCACTTGCTGTCCCGCTACCTGAGCCATCCTTTTTTCTATCTCTGCATGTCTTGTTACTTCACTTCTGTGGTAAGCAGCTTCCAAGATGGCCCTGAATGATCCCTGCCTCTCGGTATTCACACCCTTGTGGAATCCCCTCCCCTTGAGTTTACTGGACCGACTGACTAACAGAATATAGCAGATGTGATGGAACATCACTTCCGACCTTAGGTCTGTAAATGACTGGGGCTTCCATCTTGGGCTCTCGCTCTTCTCTCAGCATGCGTTCTGTCTCTTTCTCTTTCTTGGGTCACTTGTGCTGGAAGAAGCAAGCCACCAGGTCACTAGCAGCCCTTGGGAGAGGCCCACACGGCATGGCCAGGAGCTGAGGCTCTCAGCCCAACGGCCCCTGAGGAGCTGAAGCTGCTACAGCCGTGAGAGTGAGCTTGGAGGTGGCTCCTGCAGCCCTGGTCAAGTGTTGAACAGCAGCCTCATGAGAAACCTGGAGCCAGAGTTTCAAATGAAGCTGTGCCAGGATCCCTGACCCACAGAAACTGGGAGACAATATGTGTTTGTTGTTTTAAGCTGCTAAGTTTTGGGGTAATTTGTTACGCAGCATTAACTAGCTAATTCAACTTCCTTCAGGTTTCTGCTCTAATGTCCCTTTACCACAGTGGCCTTCCCTTACCACAGGACAGGAGACTCCCCTCCCCCATCTTTAGAGCCCTCATCACCACCAGATATGCCGTTTCTTTATTTATCTCTGAAATATCCCCCCTACAGGCACTTCAGCTCCCTGGAGCAGAAATGGTGTCTGTTTTGCTCATTGCTGTGTCTCCGGTGCCTAGAACAGTGCTGGGCACAGAGGAGGTGCTCAGGAAATATTGACTAAGCTAATAATCAGCAAGTGAAAAAGAATTAGGTAGATTAAAATATGCTGACCAAAAATGACCTCCAAGAAAGAGTGAGGGAGAAAAGCAAGGCATAGAAGAGTGAGTGCACCACGCTACCAGATATCTTAAAGATATTTAGAACAATTCTGGAAGGATAGACAAGAAGCTGGTAACAGCGGTTGAGGAAGGTTTCACAAAGGAGATGTTACCCGACCTGGGCCTTGAGGGAAAGGTGGGAAAAGAAGAGGAACAGTAATTTAGGCAGGAGGAACAGCATGGGTCTCCTCTGGAGACCAAGACGGCACCAGCCTCAGACGCTCTTCTGTGGGTCAGCTCAGCCCACCCCACATGCTGGGCTCCTGGCCATACTCAGCCCCAGGCCAGCAACCTCCTGGGACCCCCTGCCTCCTCCTTACCTCAGTCTCGCTGTGTGTGCTCCAGGTTTACCCGGCACCTGACCCTCTGTCTTCCCACTCCTGGCCTGGGCCTCGGAGCATGTTTTCCTGAACTGGAATCATCAAGACAGAATCATCCAGGGGCCCCTTTGGCTTTGTATCCTCCTGGTCACCCTGGGAAGCATCCCCCACCCCGGCACCACCTGGGATCTAATCCCTGGCTGTTCTGCTTGACGGGGAGCCCCGCAGGCCTTCTCAGCCTCTGGGGGATTCAGACAATTGCCCATGTGGGGAGTGGAGGTGGAAGGGGCTGCAGTGGATGAACACGAGCAGCAGGGCTCGGATGCCCCTCGCTCTCCCTCTCTCTCCCTCTCTCTGTTTGTGCTCTAACCACAGGCAGTACATGCACTTTCATAGTCTCTCTTTCTCTCTCTCTACATCTGCCTTCCTGTGTCTCTCTCTATTCCTGTCCCCTGTTTTTCTCTCTGCCTTTCTCTCCGTCTCTAGGTATCTCCATGAGTCTCTGTCTCTAGGTATCTCCATGAGTCTCTCTCTCTAGGTATCTCATACACATCCTTCCCTCTCCTGCTCTGGCCTGGTCTGTGCCCCACCCCTTACCTGAACCACCTACATTGCCACTGTAAGACCAAATCACTGCCACCATGAATCCCTGAGCTGCCCCAATATTACCAATTCTGTCAGAGTCATCACCCTGAGAGTCACTCAAGCACCAGGCACAGGGCCAAGCACTCCATACATGCTCACCCTTAAATCTTCACCACCCCCAGATAGTAGGTGTGACTATTATCCTATCTGGGGAGAGGGTAACCAGGGCTCGGGAAGATGGAGAACTTGACCAAAGGCACAGAGCTGGCAGCGAGACCAGGATCCACCCCGAGGCAATCTACCCTTCATTCCCGCCCAGCACAGCTTCTCACCTTCATTTTTCCAGACCTACAATGGAGCACTTGTGTGGGAGTCTCCAGCCTCCACCCCAAGAATGAGCTCAGGTTAACGAATGCAGCTCACGCCCAACCCCACTCCATTCCCTATCAGTGGCCCACCCTCGCCAGGTGCAAGGAGACAGCTGCCAATTTGAGGGGGCAGGAAGACTCCGATGTCTCCCCCTTGCACCTCCCACCACACACAGACGCCTCTTTGGGTTACTGTATGGCAGGTTTCTGTTTACACTCATCTCGTCAGCAAACATTTATGGAGGCCAACTTGCAGCCAGGTACTAGGGATACAGCAATGACAAGACAGACCCAATCCTGCCCTAAAGCAGGAGAGTGTCTGGCACACTGGTGACAAGGTGGGAAGCCCTGGGGGCAGAGGATGTGCCTAGATCAGTGCAGACGAGCGGGCCCCAGCCCTTGAGCCGTCCCAGGAGTCCCTCCCAGTCTCCTTCCCTTTGGTTAGTGGAGAACTCCAGTCTCCACTAAACCTTTACCAACCGTGTGTAAGACGCTGCAGAGCACAGCCTTTCCCCTACAACAGGGCTTTGGCCTCAGTTTCCCCGTCTAGTTCCCTACCCAACCCACTCCCCCAGGGCTGGATCCTATGTCTGTACAGCCCCAACTGGCTGCAGTCCCAGCCACCAGGAAGAGAGTAGGGCAGCAAGCTCCACCTTAGGACCTCCAGCTGCCATGCCCACCAACTTAGTTCCCGTTGAAGGCCACGCCCCCAGGCCCTACCCCTTCCTGACCACGCCCCCAGGCCCTACCCCTTCCTGACCACACCCCCAGGCCCTACCCCTCCCTGGCCACGCCCCCAGGCCCTACCCCTCCCTGGCCATGCCCCCAGGCCCTACCCCTCCCTGGCCACGCCCCTCAATCCAGTCTTCCTTTGCGCCAGTGCCGGGGCTTCCTCACATTTCTCCAGAGACCAGGCTCCCAAACGCCCTGGCATCCTTGCCGCTCCCACTGCACTGAGTGGGTTAAAACCGCTAGAAACAAGCAGTTCCAGGACCGCGGGTTTTACTTCCAATTTTTATTACACTTATTAAAATTCTTGCCTCCTCCTATCCCCCCAAAGCCCAATTTCTGCCTGGCCCTGTGCCTGGGGCCGGGCTCATTTGTATGAAGGGCCCAGTGGCCTGCATATTCCCCCAATCCTTGCTTCCAAGAGCATGCAAAGGATGTGGCAGAATTTCAATCACCATGCCCAGCCTCAGCGAGGCCAAGGACATGATGTAGCCTGCCCCTCGGCCCCACCTGCTGAAGACACACTGGCTGGCCCCCGGCTGACAGATCCTGGGTCCCTTCTAGAATCTTCAGACTCCTCTGCAGGCCCTGACTTACTTCTAACACTCCAACTCATTCACTCAACAAATATTTATTAAGCATCCTCTATATGCAAAGCATTGGGCCAGCCACTGGGGCTACAGCTGTGAATATGCCATGGCCATTCCCCCAAGGCTAATGAGGAGGATGACATAAATAGTGAAGTAAAATCAATTACTGCAAACATGAAAATAGAAACACATGCAGCCGAGATCCAAAACTGGCAGCCCGTGAGCTGAATCCGACCTGCAGATGTTGGCTAGAGCTGTAAAAAATGATGAATTTTTTGGCCAACATATAAAAATCTGGAGGATTTCCACTAAAATATGGGAGTTTGGGCTTCTCTTGTAAAAATCAGAAACTCTGGCAACACCAGGTCCACATTTCCCCCGGTTGGAGCTGTGTCTAGTAGTCAGGGCCTGTATTCACCAAGCCTCACAGGCCCCACCATGCCCATCGTCTCCCTGTCTGCTGCCCTTTGTCACTCCCGCAGTGTTCCGCTCACTCTCTCACTCACATTTCCTTCCAGCCACTGAAGGCATTTACCTTTCCGACCCCTGAAAGGGACCCGAGGGAGAGAAGAGGCCAGCTTTACCTAGGCCTGGGGAAAGGCTGGGAAGGAGAGGTGAGCTTCAAGCCGGGCCTGGAAAGATCAGCGTGTGTCCACCGAGAGGGGCGGGGGAGGTGGGGACGAAGGAGGGAGGCAGCCCAGACAGCGCCAGCAGCCCAAGCAAACGGAGGGAGGAGCGAAGCGGCCGGCAGCGGGGAGCTGGGTGCCGGGCCTCCCAGTCCCGCTGAATTTGGCATCACCTGCTCTGACGGGGCTGCGGTCTCAAGACTGTCCTAGTTCTGCTTCTGATCTCCTGGGACCTGCTTGGACAGGTGAGAATGAGGGGACAGGTGGGTGCGGGCCATGAGGCGTAGGGGACTAAAATGAGAGGTTTCCAACTAGATCATCTCTAAGGCACCTCTGACTCTGACAGCTGGAATTTTTAAAACAACTTATTCTGAAATAATCAGAGTCACAGGAAGTTGCAAAGAAAGTCCCATGCACTCTTCCCCCACTGTTAACACTTACACAACTCGTGGGGTCCTGGGGTACAATATTAAAGGCAAGAAATTGACCTTGGCACAATTCAGATTTCCCCAGTTATGCATGCACCCTTGAGTGTGTGTGTGTGAGACAGTGTATGTAACTCTGTGCAATTTTGTCACATGTGTAGCCTTGCATAACCACCCTCACCATCAAGATATTCAACTGCACCATCCCAAGACCCCCTCATGTTGCCCCTTTATAGCCACACCCATCTGCCCGCCATCCCTAACCCTGGCAACCACTAATCTGTTCTCCATCTCTATAATTATGTTATGGCGCGAATGTTACATAAACGGAATCATGCAATATGTATCCTTTCAAGATTGGCTTTTTTTCACTCAGCAGCATTTCCTTGAGGTCCATCCAAGTTATTGCGTGGATCAATAGCTGGTCCTTTCTCGCTGAGGAGTATTCCACGGTACGGACGTACTGCAGTCTGTTTATTCACTCACCCGTCGAAGGACATTTGGTTAGTTTCCAGTTTGGGGCTATTACAAATACAGCTGCTGTGAACATGCACATACAAGCTCCTGTGTGAAAATGTCTTCCTTTATCTGAGATAAATGCCCAAGAATGCAATTGCTGGGTCTTATGGTAATTCTTTGGTAAATCCATTTTTACTTTTGAAAATAAGTGCTGAACTATTTTCTGAGTGGCTGTACCATTTTGCCTTCCCACCAGCAATGTATGGGGAGCAACTTTCTCGATAACTGGAATTGTATTTAAAAACAAAAAACTGGAGCTTTCGTTGGGGCCCAACCTTTCTGCGGTCTCAACCTTTCTGAGCAACCCCAGGATTTTGACACCCTCATCCTCATCATTGTCACCTCTCTCTCTGCCTCACCACCCCCAGGCCATAAGGTCATAGAAAGCAGGGGCCAGGCCCTGCTCAGATGTGCGGGCCTGGGTCCGGCACAGGCATGGTGCATAGAGGTGCTCTGTGAGGACAAATTAAACCACACAGAATGGGTAAGCAAGTCAGCAAAGACCCACAGCCAGTAAGTCAGTCAGAGAGGAGGGCAGACGCCAGCCTCCAGGTTCTCAGGGCATGGCCCCACTCACCCAGAGGCAGGCTGTACATGAAAATGCTCATCCTGAAAGGCCGCCGTGCCGCTAGCCTGCGCGCGCGCGCACACACACAAACACACACACACACAATCTAACTCTTTTTATGTTGAAAGCACAGACGTATATAGAGTACATAAACAGGTACATATACAGTATATCTGTGGAGTTAAAATTTCGTGGAGGGATGGGCAATCAGGAAAAAATGTCTAAAAAGGCTCCTTAGGGGAGCAGTAATGAAAAAAAGGTTGAGAAACACTGTCCTGGCAGCGTCCTGGTCCCTCCACCTGTGAGTCAGAGGGAGGAGGCTGCCCCGACCGCAGAGGAGCAGAGTGCGACCCTCTGAAAATGCACTCTGACCATCTCGCTCCCCTGATGTAGAACTGTCACTGGCTCCCACTGCCTCCAGAGGGAGGTCTGAACTGCCCAGGGTGGCCGCCTCTGCCCACAGCCCCCCACCCTTACAGCCCCCATGCCCACAGCTCATATCGCAGCTGCAGGAAACTACAGACTCACCTGTGCCCTCCAGGCCCTGCCGTGCCTCCTTGCCTTTGTACCTGCCGTTCCTTCTGCCTGAAATGCCTTTCCCCCATTCTTTACCTGATCTTTGTTCAAAGAACAGTTGCCTTGTCACCTCTGTGAGGGATCCTCCACCTTTCCGGGTGCTCCAGGTACCTGCAATGTTGTGTTCCTGCTGCTGTGGCAGCCTTCAACACATCAGATTGTCACTAAGCTGCATCCTAGACGGTTTCTCCAACTAGACTCTGAGTTCCCTGGAGACAGGGGCTGCGCTTAGTCAGCTGCAACCTCTAACTGGCATCTCAAGTCCGCATGCCCCAGATCTGAACTCCTGACCCTCCCACCGCTCCGCCCACCCCATCGGCCCCACCCGAGTGAAGGAGACTCCATCCTGCACGGCTCAGGCCACAAATCCCGGAACCAGCTGTGGCTCCTCCATCTCTCAGTCTCGCTCTCTCCACCTCCATCTCTCCTGCCTCTGGTCCATCAGTGCATCCTGTTGGTTCTACCTTTGAAACATATCCGGAAGCCAACCACCTCCCACACCTCCACCGTCGCCACCCTGTCTAAGGCACCCGAATCTCTCACCTGGACCACCGTAGTAGCTTCCTCACCGGTCTCCCTGCGCTTGCCCGTCTCAACATGGCAGCCACTGTGATCCCTTTCAGAATAGGTCAGATCACGCTTCTCTGATCAGAACCCTCCAATGGCTCTCCATCTCCTGGGGTCAAAGCCAAAGTCCTCACCACAGCCAACAAGGCCTCCACAGTCTAACTCTCTCCTCCTCCTGGTCTCCCCTGACCTTCCGCCTCTCTCCACCTTGCTCATCCCACCCCAGGCACATGGCTTCCATTCCTAAAGACACACCAGACACACTCCTGCCCCAGGGCCTTTGCACTTACTGTTCCTCATCTCTGGAATGCTCTTTCCCAGATATTCCCACGCTTTCTTCAAGTCTCTACTGAAATGTCACCTTTGCCAAGAGGCCTTCCCTGACCACCCTGTCTAAAATAGCCCCTCCTTCCACCATTCTCTAGCCCCTTACTTTATTTTTTGTCAAGGCATTTATCACCACCTGACATTATTTCATCATATTACCTTTGCTTGTCTAATTATTTGTCCCACTCCCCCTCACTAGATTGCACACTCCACAGTGCAGGGATGTTGTGGGTTTTGATCATGCTGTGTCTCCCAGATCTAGAATAGGCATTGGCAAACTATGGCCCACGAGCCAAATGTGGCTGGGAGCCTGTTTTGGTAAACAAAGTTGTTTTTTTTTCCAGTTTTATTCAGATATAATTGACATACAACATTGTATTGGTTTTAGGTGATTGATGGCTTGATATTTGTATATATTGTGAAATGATCACCACAATAAGTTTAGTTGACATCCATCACCTCACAGTTCAATTTTTTTTCTTGTGATGAGAACTTTTAAGATTACTCTCTTAGCAACTGTCAAATATACAATACAGTATGGTTAACTATAGTCACCATGCTGTACATCACACCCCCAGGGCTTATTTATCTTATAACTGGGAGTTTGTACCTTTTGACCCCTTCACCCATCTTGCCCGCCCCCAACCCCCACCTCTGGCAACTACCAATCTGTTCTCTGCGTCTATGAGTTTGGTTCTTTTAGATTCCACATATAAGTGAGATCATACGGTACTTGTCTTTCTCTGTCTGACTTATTTCACTTAGCATAAAGCCCTCAAGGTCCATCCATGTTGTCACAAATGGTAGACTTTCCTTCCTTTTTATGTCTGAATAGTATTCCATTGTATATATGTACCACATTTTCTTCATCCATTCACCTGTCGATGGACACTTAATTAGGTTGCTTCCATGTCGTGGCTGTTGTACATGATGCTGCAGAGAACACGGGGGTGCAGACAGCCCTTCAAAATAGCGATTTCATTTCCTTCAGATAATACCCAGAAGCGGAATCGCAGGATCATATGGTAGTTCTATTTTTAATCTTTTGAGGAACCCCCATAGTTAAAGTTTCATTGGAACATGCCCATGCCCATCATTTACATATGGTCTATGGCTGCTTTCAACAGCAGAATTGGGTAACTGTGACAGAGACCTTATGGTCTGCAAAGCCTAAAATATTTTACTATCTGACCCTTTTAGAGGAAAAGTTTGCTGACCCCTGTTCTAGAACAACGTCTTGTGCATAGGAGCTCAATAAATCTTGGTTAAATGAATGAATGAACCAATGATAGCTATGGCTATTCTCAGAATCCTACCGCTGTAATTCGTTAAGACACACACACACATAAACACCCACAGCCATTTTCCAGACTTTATTCAACAGTGGAGGGTCCCCAAGGGCCTAGGAGTTGGAGAGGGAGGTAATCACAGGATTAACTTTGATAACGGGTCTGGTACACAGTAGAGGCTCACTAAATGTTGGTGTCTACCACTGTTTTCTCTGTGTCTCCTCCCCCCCGCGCCCCCGTCTCTGTCTCTGTCTCTTTCTCCCCATGCGTGTGTCTCCCTCCATCCTAGTGGGTCTGTTCATCTTTCTCTGCCTCCCCATCTCTTTCCTTGTCAGAGAACTTCCACTCTCCTAGCCCTGGGCAGACTGAGATATGACAGGAAATATTTCCCACTGGAGGTCCTGTCTCAAACCTCACACCCCCAGAATGTAGCCCCCTGTCCTCCTGACCTCAGGGACGACTCCCCTGTTTCCCCATCACAGTCACAACCTGGGCACCTCAACAACTCTCACCCTTGTACTCCAGTTTACGGATCATCAGGTCCTGCCAATTCTGCTTCTCGCAAACCCACCCACAGTCCTCTGTCCCCACTGTGGCCAGACACCCACATAGCCTCACAGCTGGGCTCCCGGTATCTGTGGTGGCCCCTTCCTCTACCCAAGAACCATCTTTCTAGAACTCACCCTGACCTTGTCCCTTCTTTGCTTAAAACCCTCAGTGGTTCCCCATTACACCCCATCCTGGGCGAAGCTCACGTTTCCTAGCCTGGCATCCACCGCTGGCCACAATCCCACCCAAGTGTCCACTTCCCCACCCCCAGCCAGCGCAGTCCAGTCCCCCACTCTAGCTGAGTCACTTTCCTGCTGAAAACGCTTGATGCCTGGCTGCCTCCCTGTCGTCCATGGAGAAAACTCAAGCCCTGTCCCGCCTGCCTCTGCATCTCATGTCTGTCCTCCCCGTGCTCCCCAGGCTCCTCCACGGCTGCCCCTCACAGATCCTCCACCAACACTGACCCGGGCCTTCGCACTCGCCGCCCCCCTGTGTGGAGCACTCTCTCTCACCCCCTCCACCCCCACTGCCTCCTCACCGGCTAAGTCCGCCCGTCCTTCAGGGCCCTGGGCCCCAGGTGGGCAGGTCCCCCTGGGCTGTTTCACAGCCTTGAGACTCTCGCTTCCCATCACAGCCCCAACCACTCATTAATTCACTGCCTCCCCACTAGACACAAGGCCCCGGGGGCAGAGAGCTTGCTTGATTGTTTCCCGGCACCTGGTACCGAGCGAAATGCTCAAGGACTATTTGTGGAAGGAAGGAGGGAAGGGAGGGAGGAGAAAGGAGTGAAGAATGGATGCACTGTGTCCCCGGAGCCTCTCTGCATTGTCCCCCTGCTCCCTCCTCAGCAAGGGCTTTCCCACCTTTCCACCATCCTTTAAGGTTTCATTGATGCTGAGTGGTTCTGGAAGTTTCTGTCAGCCTCGGGGTGGAGTTAACACCTAGACCCCGGTGAGAGGCTGGCTGTCAGAGCTCCCCTCCCCCAGCTCCAAGCAGTCCCAGCCCGCCGGCCTCCGCTCCCTGCTGCCCACCCGGTGACAGTCACAAGGAAAACGAAGCCCGGATGAAAGTTGGCAACACAGAGTCAAAAAAATATTAAAAAAAAAAGACCCTTGTTTCTGGCAAGTGGAGAGAAGCTGAGGGGAAATGAAGCGAGCACTGGACTAGGAGAAGAGGAACAATTCGAAGCAGCGACAGCCAGAAAGGCTGGCGTCGGGTGGGCGATTTCTACCTTAGGACAGAGGAGGGGAGGATGTGGACTCTTCTAAGAAGAAACTAAGGATGCGTTCACAGAATAATACACGTGCGAAGTGCCCCATATACAGGGTGAGCAGACAGCTTACCATCCGAACCAGGACGCTTCTGAGTGAGAAGACCACTGTTAGTAACGATGCTGGGACCGTCCTGGGCCAACCAGGACCACGGTCACCCACCCTGAAGTGTACAGCCCTGCACCCGGCCCCCGCATCCGCGTTACTGTTCTCGCCCAAGAGCCCAACGCTGTTTGACAAGCAGGTCCTGAGGACACGCTGCACGTCCATGCGCTCCACTGGCTCTTCCCGTGGGTGATTCCATGTCACTGCTCAACTCCATCCTGTGCTGCTTTTTCGGGGGGGACACAGGGACTCAGAGAATACAAGTACTTTTCCTGGCCACACAGTTTAATTTTATTTATTTATTTATTTTTTCCCCCAAAGCCCCAGTAGACAGTTGTATGTCATAGTTGCACATCCTTCCAGTTGCTGTATGTGGGACGCGGCCTCAGCATGGCCGGAGAAGCAGTGCGTCGGTGCGCGCCCGGGATCCGAACCCGGGCCGCCAGCAGCGGAGCGCGAGCACTTAACCGCTAAGCCACGGACCCCACACAGTTTAAATGTGGCTCGGCTGGCGTTTGATCCTGTCTGTCCGGGTCCAAAGTCCACGCCTGTCCTACTAGGGCAAGTTGCAAACCGGAAAGCTCAAACCAGCAACCCCACCCAGGGGTCTAGCCCCGGGCGTCCCTCCGCAAGGCACTCATGGGTTCAGCGAGTCTTTGCCGAGGGCCAGGCCCCTTGCCAGGCCTCGGGGATGCAGCAGGGAAGAAGAAAGACCAGGCCCCTGCTCTCAAGGAGCCCACTGTCCAGGGCAGTGGTTCTCACCCAGGCGTGGCTTTGCCTCCCCAGGGACACTGGGCAATGTCTGGAGACATTTTTGGTGGTCTGGACTTGGGAGGGGTGCTGCTGGCAGCTGGGCGGTAGAGGCCAAGGATGCTGCTGAACATCCTATGATGCCCAGGACAGCCCCTCTCCCCCTGCAACAAAGAACGATCCAGCACAGAATGTTGTGCAAGGCTGAGAAAACCTGGTCTGCAGGGAAGAGGTGGGGAGGCAGACAAGCAAACAAATTGGTATTGGTATATAAATTCTTCTATCCACTCTACAAATATTTAGTGAGTGGCTACCACGTTTTAGGCACTATTGGAACAGCAGTAAGTGCCACTAAAGAAAACACAGCAGGAGGGGATGGAAAGTGGCAGGGAAGGGCAGACCTCCTAGGGAGCTGAGGTTTGCGTGGAGACCTGAAGGGGGGTGGGAAGTGCCCAAGACAGCGTGCAGACGTCAGGCCCAGAGGAGCCCAGGGCCTGGGCGGGAACAAGCTCAGAGTGGGTGAGGAGCAGCGAGTGGGTGAGCTGTGGCAGATGGAGCTGGACAGGAGGGCAAAGGCCACATTTCGTAGTCACGGAAAGGAGTTTGGATTTTATTCTACAAATGTACCATTTGATAAACACCAAATAAAAATGACAAAAACAGACTTCATACAAAATCCTTAAAATGGTCAAACTAGGCTAAATGAGAAAAGACTTCTATCTATTTCTAAATCTGCAAAGGGGCTGGAACTTTCTCACATGGAGAGCTGTACATCTGGTGAATATCAACTTAAGGTCAACAGTGAGTATGCAAATTAACCAATAGGGAAACAGGTGTGGCTGGATAATATTTGAAGATGTTAATTCCTGTTTTGTCCCCCTCTCCCTTCCCTTCATTGTGGGTAAGAGGCTCTGGACTTCCTCCTCCCAGAGGTTTTGCAGGAAGGGAGGAAGTAACACCCATCTGCAGACCCTTCCCTTCTGGCTCTGACTTCAGAAGCCAGACTTTACTGAGGACATAGGTCAGAGGCCTCTGAGGGGCAGAGAAAGAATGAGCTGTCTTCTGGCTCTCAGGACAAAAAACGGGTTGGATTTTCCTTGGCTGGGGCGGGAGAGGGGATCTACAGTGATGTTTTGTTGGCTGGCATGATTTTGAATTCAGAACTTAAACACAGGGTTACCATGTGACCCAACAATTCCTCTCCTAGGAAAACATGTCTACACAAATACTTGTACATGGATGTCCACAGCAGCATTACTCATCTGAGCCGAAAAGTGGAAACAACACACCTGCCCATCAACTGATACATAGAGAAACAAAATGTGATTTATCTGTGCTGTGGAATATTACTTGACAATGAAAAGGAATAGAGTGCGGATACATGCCATGACGTGGATGAACCTTGAAAACATCCTGCTAAATGAAAGAAGCCATCCACAAAAGACCATATGTTGTATGATTCCATTTAAACAAAATGTCTAGAATAGGTGAATCTATGAAGATAGAAAGTAGATTAGTGGTTGCCTAGGGCTGGGAATGTTGGTGGAAAATAGTGACTGCTAGTGGATAGAGGATTTCTTTCGGGGGTGAAAAAAATGTTTTAAAACTAGACCACGGTGATTGATAAAACCATAGATTGCCATTTTTTTATTGAGGCAACACTGGTTTATAACATTATATAAGTTTCAGGTGTACATCGTTATATTTTGGATTGTACACTTTAAATGGGTGAACTTTACGATATGTAAATTATGTCCCAATAAAGCTGTTTAAAAAAACATTTTGAATTAAAACTCAGGAGATTTTGCCATAAAAACCCAGATTTTGGCCTTCCTTGAATGCCATGCGTGTTTTTCCATGGCAACAATGGGCTGCTGCTGGGCGTGCTCTCCCAGGTTTGCCAGTGTCCTCACGTTCCCTCTGGCATTACATCTGGCAGCTTTACTCATGTATGTCACCCGCAGGGTCCCTGAGCATTGCACTTGAGACCTCTGAGCTGGAGTGACGAGACCCCAGGTCCTGAAGTTACCAGCCTCGTTCTCCCATCTCATGTCTGACCCTGGCCGCCAAGAGCCCTGGGGACCAGAGGCTCAGCAGCAACCCCCATGGACCCACGTAGTAGTAAAGCTCATGGGTTTTGAAGCCAGAATGGCCGATCACCAGCCCTGTGCCTCTGTTTTCTCGACTATAAAATGGGGATAATAACAGCAGCTGCCATCACAGTGCTCAACAGAGGTGATGAGTTTAGGACGGTGCCTAGCACGTAGTAGATGCTCAGTACATGGGAGCTATTGAGCCCATGATTTCCTGTCTGCAATTTCAAATCCCCAGGAGTTCTGAAATCCGAAAGCTTTTTCATAACTCATTGGCCACGACACCTGACTTGGCCAGAACTCATTTAGCAGCAAAGCCTGACCTGAATGGATGTGAAGCTACTGACTGTTTTTATTTATCCCCCGGCATGAATATTCATGTGTTTTACTACAGAAATATGAATGTGTTTGCTTATAGGGTGCTGCCCCGGCCCCTGCTGGGGGTGAGGTAGTGAGTGGCCTGTGTTTTATGTTGGCTCCCCAAATCTGAAAGGTTCTGAGTTCTGGAACACTTCTAGCCCCAAGGGCTTCAGATCAGGGGCTGTGACCTGTGATGAAGATGATGACAATCCCCTGCCCTCTTTGTCCGACACTGCATAAGACCACACAATTGTAAGCACTGCCCCAGGCAACGGCAGCAGGGACAAAGCCCCGAAAAATTCTGAAGGTAAATCTTCTACCAGCCCAGGAGGATGGGAGGGTAGAATTAAATTAAGTTCCTCTCCTTGACACCTGGGTTCAGGGGCTGAGAAGCACGCCAGCCAGGTTAGCCTTAGAGGACCGGGTCTGGGGAGCCCCAGCTTGGCCTGCTACCTCATGGGCACAGGAGGGGCTGGAACAGGGAGCTGGGGAGGGGCAGAGCCACCAAGGACTACTCACCAGGCCGAGCGAGCCCAGCCCTCTCGCAAATGTGTAAGGCACTTGTCCCAAATCAGAGAAGGCTGTCCAGGCCCCTCCCTCCCTCAGATGTTATCCATGGCTCCCGTCTGCCCAAACAAAACACAGCTGCAACAGGTGACAGCTCAGCTGCAGGTACAGCACTGCCTGCCTTTTACATAATAAAGAATTTGACTGGCCTTTTCCCCTGGTTCCTGGGAGGGAGACTCTAAACCCTTGGAATTTCCTGAGTAATAGGAGCGTCTTTGTTAGTCATGAGCCCTCAGATCACACCTGAGTTTATGCTAATGAATGGATGACTCAGGATGGGGGCGGTCACCAGGAAGACCAACCTTGGGATTAGAGGGTTAAGGCTGTGAGCCAGCCTCCTCCGGGAGGGGGTGGGGCTGGAGATTGGGTTCCAGTCCATGGCTGATGGTTCCATCAATTATGCCTACGCAAGGAGACTCCAGTAAAAACTCGGGACACCAGGCTCAGTGAGCTTCCTGGTTAAGGAACCCATTGCTGTGCCGGGAGGGTGATGCTCCTGATTCCATGGAATCAGGCGCGTACAGAAGCTCTGCATTTGAGACCCTCTCAGATCTTACTCTCTGTGTCTCCTCCTTTGGCTGGTCCTGATCCGTATCCTTTATGAGAATACTGTAATCCTAACTAGAGCACTGTCCTGAGTTCTGTGAGCAGTTCTAGTGATTTTTGAACCTGAGGGGGTTGTGGGAACCATGACTTTGGAGCCAGCTGGTCAGAAGTGAGGGTGGCCTGGGGACCCCCTGACCTTGCGGCTGGTACCTGCAGTGGGGCAGTCTTGCTGGGACCCGTGGCATCTGATGCCAGCTCTGGGCGGATAGTGTGGAATTGTATGCAGGGCACCAGCTGGTGTCAGAACACCCGTCTTAGCCCTGATCTGACTTCCTGTGGCAGATGCCCATATGACCCATCTCAGTCCCCCACCGGTATCCCCTTGGCCTACGCCAGAGGTCACCTGCAGCTCTGGTTAGGCAGTTCTTGAGCATGTTGGTGGCTTCCCTCCTCAAACACTTGCTTTCTTAGGTGGAGAAGGCTAGAAATTCTAGGGGGGTTACTGCCCCAGGAGTGACCCTAAACCAGCGACAGATGGGAGCTGGTGAAGGGATCCTGCAGCTTTCCCAGGGGTCTTTACCCAATCTCTCAGAGGGTCCCCAGCAGGATGGAACCCCAGTTGCCCACAGTGGTCACCTGGTCATCCCTTTAGTGGCTCTCCTCCCGTCCTGTCTTCTCCACTCTCCCACCATACTTCCTGGGCTCACCTCCCAAATCAACTACTTGCCCCCACCTTCATCTTAAGGGCTGCTTTGGAGGAACCCAAATGCAGACCTCTGCCATTCCTGGGGCTCTGAGTTCTTCAGCTCCACTGCCGACCTGATAATCTCCCAGCTTGACAAGCCTTTGGGACTTGCAGTCAGCCAGTTCCTTTGGGCAACCACTTGTCCACCATTGCATAATAATCCTGCTTGGTCCATGGCTAAACCCACACCACCGGTGTGCATAAGAACCCAGGCCTGGCTAATCAGAGTATTTCATCCTCTGGCAAGGTAACTGGTTCAGGAATGAGTCTATGAACCTAGTTGGTCCAATCATAGGCCTCCTTGGAGTTTTGTAGGAGCTGGAAAGGAGTTCTCTCTACCTCTGGAACCTTCTGTAAGCCTGGAGCAGCTTGTGACCATCGCTCTCCAAGTGGACAGGGCCTGACCGAGACTGATGCCAACACAGAAGAAGGCAGAGTGTGGAGATACAGACCGATTCCTGAAGACATGATCACCTGGATGCAGCAATACCTGAAGCCTAAACACCCTGTACTTTTCAATTACATGAGCGAATAGATTTCCACCACCACTCCCTTCCGTCCTTCAGCTGATTTGATTGGGTTCTCATCACTTGCAATCAAAAGAATCTTTACTAATATGGAAACACTCATTTCTCTGACTTAGATCCTCTGCATTTCTAGACACAGAAGTACTTGCTCTCTAAGCTATAGGCAAGACACCCAGTCTGGCCAGGGCAAGGGGACTGAACAGAGGGAACTATGGGCGTGGGATTCTTTCAGCACAGGCTGGAGGTGGCAGGGTGGCTGGTGGAATTAGGGTCTCAAGGAAACTCATCCTATAAGTAAATTACAGTAAGTTGCAAATCACCACTCTAAGAGTGAGCTCCAGAAAAAAGGTAAGGAATGAAGTGAAGGGAGGACTGGGGCAGAATTCACGACCCCGGGAAACCTCGCTTTGGGGAGGCTGCCAAGACCGAACGCAAAACTCGCATGCGAGCTTCCTGGTGGCCAATGAAAAGGCAAAAGGCATGGGTTCCCCAGCCCACCTTCACTCAGACCACGTGTGACACTAATGGCTCTGCCAGGTGCCTCCTGGGACCCCGGCTTCCTGGCCCTGCGGCTGCACATGGGCCTGGGGAGCACGCTTTGCAGGCCTCGCAACCTGGGTCCTGAGGATTCTGGGGGCCCCACTGGTGTCTGCAGAGCAGAGGGATTTGCATGCTTTGTCCCTCGGGCACCAGGCCTCCAGGTCCGCAAGCTCTCTCCAAAACACTGTGGGGTCCCCCTCGCTGGCCATACAGCTGCTGGCTCTTGAACTCATAACTCACACTGAAAACAGCTCCCGAAACCCGGGTTCCAAAGACCTACCTCGTCCTTGGTTGCTTTTTGTTTTATCGCAAAATTTCCTTTTCTTGTTACTTAATAAAACACTCTTGCTGACTTCTCTGATTATTTCCCAGAAACGGTCACGTTTCTCCTCATGCCAGCGCAGTTTTTACTAAAAGCCCACAGTTCACTGGACCGTGTAGGAATTCTGCAGATGACTTTCTTTTTTCCTAAGTAGATCCGCCTCATTTTTCGGAGGAACTGGGGAAGAACAGACATCTTCCAGCCCGCTCTCACATCCCTTCTGGAATACAGGACTCTGGTCCCTGGGGGAAGAGACCGCGGCCCAGGGAGCTCTGTCTTCTCCAGCACTTCTCGGCTGGAGTCACAGGACCAGGCTGGGGGCGGAGATGGGACGGATGACATGGCAGCTGGGGCCGCCGCTGGTCTGGAATTGGTCTTGCTTGGTCCTGAGACACGGAGAAAAGCCGTGGCCCAGTGCTGGGCCACATTATGACTTTCATGGGCCCATTCCTCCATAAAATATATATTAAAAATTACATTTATGGCTGCAATGGTATAAAGACAAATATAACCCAGCCTAGAGTCATTCATATATCTTTATTATTATTGTACTCATTTTTTTCTTCTGATTTTAAAAGCAGTCAAAATGGAAGCATTTCGTGGGCCCCTAGAAGCACTGTGAGCTCCCGGCCCTGGGCCAGTGGGCCACCAATCACAGCCCAGCTCCCCGCCCTCGGGCCCCCGCTCTGTCCGACCACCCTCCTGCCAGGAACACGGGATTGGGAAGACAGCTCTGCTGTCCTGGCCCTGCACCCCTTCTCCTCCGCTGAAGAGTCTGAACCCCTCGGCCACAGCCTCCCTGTGACAGGGCTGGTGCCGGGGGCCATGATCTGCCCCTCTGTTTATTAAGGACAGCTAAGAATAACAGTAACAACAACGACATCCTGAATCTCAGGTGCCAGGCAGGTCAGCGCTTGGCTCTCTCCTGGTGGTGTGTTTCTCCCGGGTCTGTCCTCTCCCGGGCATGAATACAAACTCCTTTCTCCCCACCACTTGCTACTTGGTCTTATTACATCACCTGGCTGCTACATACGTCTCGGTTACTGTTTTCTGAGGACTTAAAAGTCTTCTCCTTCCATCCCTCACTCCTGCAGCTCATGCTGTGAAAGGAGCACAGGCCCTTGAAGCCAGCAGGAGCCAGGTTTAATCCCAGCTCCTCAACGAACCAGCTGTGTGACCTTGTGCAAGTCAATTAACCTCCCTGAGCCCTGCATTATTTATCTGCCTGAAATTACGGAGACAATCATTTTCTTTAGCAGTGGGACTCCCTGCTAGAAGGAAACTGGAGGTTTTTTTGAGGGTGAAAACCTTGGTAAGCCGTTTGAGGTAGGGGGAAGAGCCCCTCACCCCTACCCCGCGGGAGGCCTGCTTGAAGAACTGGAGATGGGGGCCTTGGGCTGACCCCCAGCTTCTGTTTTGTGACCGGAGTAATCAGGTTGAGGGGGAGGGCTGGATGCTTGGTGGAAGGAAAGAAAAGGGGAGAGGAAGGTGCTGACGAGGAAGAGGAGCCTGGATGCCCCGCAGCACATCACACCCCTCCTGTTCATCATCTCCTCTATCTGCTCTTTTCCCACCTTCCCCGTCTCGGGGCTACCACCACTCATCCCGTCCCTGGCCAAATGCCAGCCAGGGGACCCCCAGATCAGGGACTCTGGCCATCTGGACCTAAGAGCACCCTTCTCAGAATAATGTTTTCAGCTGCATAAAGTAAACACACAGGATTACAGAGGAAGCCAGTTATACTGAAATACAGTTAGCAAAATAGTCAAACACATTTGTTGTACAGGAATATGTGCTTCTTCATTAACATATTAGATAACAAGATGCGGCAGGAGCTTAACAAGCATCGCACTGTTGAGGGAGTGCATTTCAAGGTATCTGCCACAGCTGTAGGGTGGCATGAAAAACATGGATTACTGCTGGTGACTACATCGCAAGTGCCTCCTCTACCGTGAATGTTGCCTCCGTTCATACTTGAAGGACATGCTACATGTCAGTTACAAATTAGAGAAATAAAGATGTAAACTTTCCCCCAGGCTCATGGATCCCCTGAATTCCATGGACTCCCAACTAGGAACCCCCGACCTAGATTCTCTGTTTTCCATACCCACCCCCCGCCACCCACCTCTCCTAATCAGTCTGCAAGCCCTGCAGACTTCACCTCCTGGCTGGAGGGCGTGTGTCTGCTTCCCCCATTCCCACTGCCACTGCACCCGGTCGGGGCCTCATCCTTTCTCACCTCCTGGCTGGCCTCCTCACCTCCATTCTTGCTCCACTCCATCCGTGCCGCACCCTGAACACTCATCCCCAAATGCAAACCTGACCATATCGCCCTTTGCTCTGAATTTTAACGGCCCCCATTGCCTACATCGTAAAATATCTAAAGACCACTGCGAAGCACCAAGACCCTCACCCAGCTCGCCAGCCTCACTTCTCAACACTCCTACTCCCCATTGTCTGCCTTCCCGCCATTCTGAATTACTTGAAGTTTCCAGAATAGGCCACCCCACCAGGCCTTTGCCCATGCTGTTCCCTCCACCCGGAATGCCCTCCCCAAGTTGTCCATCAAGCAAACGTTTACATTTTTTCCAAGTCTCGGCGCAAATGGTGCCTTCCCCATGCCCCACCCCCACATCCCCGCCCCTGGGCAAACGCAGGTGCCCTCCTGCACGACCCTCCCCATGCCCGGTACATAGAGATGAACTCGCCATGTTATAATGGTGTCATGAGTCTGTGTCTCACAGGATTATAAACTTCAGAAGGGCAAAGACTGAGTCATCTTTCCTTTAACCCCCCAAACCTAGTACAGTGTCTGGTCCCAATAGGCCTTCAATGAATGTTGGTTGAGTAAACGAATAAAAGATGAAGAAAAGAATAAACAGCCACTCAGTCCAGAATAGCCGGGAATGGGGTGAGCAGGAGCCAAAAGTGACACTGCTATGCTAAGAGGACCACGATGTTTTTCTTTTCTTTTCTTTACTATTATGGTGGGATTTCCCACCTCCTGGGGATGACGTCTCGCATGTTCTGACACATGGAGCGTGTTATAATTTCTTGAATTCAGCTCTCTATTCTTTGAGGGATCCCTCTGTCATTTATATATACACCTTAATTAGGGGGTGATTACTTCCCTTACCAAAAGGCTCATCGTTTCGGTTTCATTAAATAGAGAGTTCTTCCAATGCGTGAAGAATAGGATTAGATTTATAGAAATTCAATTTACATTTGGCTTTTTAGGAACAGCTGTCTTCCGCAGCCAAGCCTGCTCTGTCAGGCCGCCTGGAGTGATAGCTTACAGGCTGCTCTCGCTCCCTCTGGCATGCTCCCTGCTTAACCCCTGACCACCTGCATCTACCGAAACTGCTCTGCGCGCCTGGCCACCCGATCCAGTGGCCTTTCCTTAGAGGCCTCCGTCTCCACCTGCCTGAGTCACAGGACGCTGCTGACCATCCCATTCTTCCTAAAACCCTCAAAATCCCTGGCTCTGTGCCCTTTGCTCGCAATCTCTGTCCCCCTCACCCCTGGGATTCCAGGTGCGTCTGTCCATCCGGCTTCCCGCTGGGCATGTTCACGCGGATGTCTCAAAGGCAAACAAGCTACAGCAGATGCGTGCCCTCCACCCCAACAGGCGCCCCTCTCGCACCCCCGCGAAAGACACCCCGCCCACCCATTCTCACCACCACCTCCCTCTCCCTCGTGCCACAAATTCAATCCATCACCCAGCCACACGGCGCTCCTCTCCTGCATACATCTCCAGCTAACCCACCTCTCTCTCCCACACATGCCAGCGTCCACCAGCGCTGGAGCTGTCTGTTGCTGCTCATTACTGAACCCCAGTCCTCAGCACAGCGCCTGGCACTGACAGACACTCAATACACACGTTCTGAATGAGTGAAGAAGGGAGGGGACAAACCCATTTTACAAACTGTAAAACTGAGGCTCAGAGGAGAGAAGTGACTGGCCAAGGTCACCCAGTTGGAACAACCCAGCCCAAGGGCAGCTCCGGTGCCCGCTTTCCCCTCTGCTCTAAGCACAGGCTGGTTCCGGAGTGGTCCGGCCCAGGCCTGCCCCGCCTTACCTGAGAGCACCGTGAAGACGGCTGCGAAGGCGTTGAGTTTGAGCCCGTCAATGACATTGCTGGAGTGGAACAGCTCCAGACACATGAGGCTGAAGCCCACCACCAGCAGGAGGATGTAGAGCACCTCGGAGACCACCGACAGCCACAGGACCCCTGCAGGACAGAGGCAGAGGCCGTGAGAGGGGGGACACACAGGGTGGGGGTGGGGGGAGCTCTCCCTGCGGGCATTCCACCCTGCCCTTTGGCCGGGGGTCAGGCCTTCCTGATGGGGAAGGCGATCGTGGCTACCCATCCTCCTCAGCAGGATCGGCTCAGGACGCTGAGCCTCAGTCAGCGGGAGCCTGGCACCCTTGGGGGACGGTTACTGGTCCAGGGTGGCCTGCAACCGCCAAGTGGACCCATTTGGACTGGAGGGAAGCACTTGTATCCTGTGGCTGGACCAGAGGCTCTCTTTCCCCTCTCATCTGTCGGATGACTGCTGCTGGGAGGCATCTCTGGCCAGGAGGGCACCTGCCCTAGGATGAAGCTGACGCTGTTGCTGAGCAGAGGATGGAAGGGTGACGTCACTGGGCCCAGTCACCAGCCACGAGGGCTTCCCTGTGGTTCACCTGGTCATTGTGACATTCTTTGTCACTTGTAGCATCACTGACTCACATACCTCACACTTGCCCTCAAGCAACGCCTTTTATCTGCCCTGTACCCTACTCCACTTTTTCTAGAAACCACCACTGCTATGCCCACAGCTTCAACCTTGTGGTTCTCCCAGGAGCTGCCATGTTCTGGTGTCATCCTGCCCTCCTGGGCACAGCTGATTGGTCCAGTATGATCATGTGACCTAGAATTGGCTGACCAAAACCCTCCTCTAGGAATCTGAGCTTGGAACCACTGAAGTAGACCAGAAGAGAGGCTCAGATGAGATTCCGAGCATTTGAACAGTGTAAGCACCTGGTTCCAGCTGTTCCTGGAGGCCAGCTGCACCCCTCTCCTTCCAGTGGTTTGGCTGTTCAAAGCTTGTTTGTAGTCCCTAAAATATCACAGCTCCCTTTTCTCCAAAATTGGTCCAAATTGAGTTACCATCATTTGCCACCTGGTTTAGGGAGCATCTTCTGTTTCTCCCATCCCACATTATTCCCCCTACTCCCTACATGCTTTTTCTTTGGAGAGCCCCTTCTTTCTCTCAGTCTACACAGGTCAACTGCAGCCAACCCACATCCTGGCTCCATGTTTGGGCACATGACTCATATCGGCCAATCAGAGCTCCATGCCCCCCTGACTCTAGTCATTGGTTCAGGACTCAACCTCTCTGTCCCTCAGTTTCTTCACCTATAAAATGGGGATAATAATAGCACCTATCTCATAGTATTGTCTTGCTGCAAGGATTCAATTACACAACAGTGTAAAGAGTTTGTGCTTAGCATACAGTGAGAGCTCAATTCATGTGTGTTATTACAGTTGTATGGGAGGAACATCGTGGGGACTGGAAATGGAGCCCAGGGGCTCTGGAGTGAGCTCAAGGCTAGAAGGAGAAATGAAATTGTGGGACCAGATACGATTTCTGAGAAAAAGGGTGGAGGATGGAACACAGCCACGTGACTTACCTTCCAAGCCACACTACCATATGGTTTGAGCAAGGCCCACACTTTAGAGAAGGGACTATGGACCAGGCTTGGCCAGCCAGAGATGGACATGACCCAAGTCAGTTCAACCGAGAGTCAGCCACAAGACTTTTGCTGGAGCTACTGGGAAAGAAAATTCCTTCCTTTCCACTGGGTTTGAGGCTGGGAAGATGTAAAGATGGAACTGACTGAGTCACCAAATGGGAAGGGCCTTCTTGAGAGCAGAGCCAATGCCAAGGAAGGCAGAGCCAAGAGATGGAAGAAGATTGTATCCTATGACATTGTTTGAGCCTCTAGATACAGCCATGCCTGAAGCTGCCTTCATCTGTTCTTTCAAACACATGATTAATTAATTCCTTGTCTTTGCCTAAGCCAGTCTGAGGTAGAATTTCTATCATTTACTACCCAGAGTCCTGATCTTCAGCTTTTCTGTCCTCTGAAACTGTCAAACGTGTCCTTCCTACCTCTCCACCTTTGCAGAAGTTGTCCCTTCCACCTGGAATGTCATAGGGGCATCCAATATATACTGTTTAGTATTGAAGCAAATAAACAACAATTTCTGAGTCCCTATCTGCTCCCTGACGAAGAATCCAGATTTTCAAACACCCACTATCATTCCTAGCACGACAGGGCTTTAGAGCTTTGGAGAACTTTTCTTTTTTTTCTTTTTCCTCTTTTCTTTTTTTTTTTTACGCTACAAAAATATCGCATCTCCTGGGCAATCCCTTGGATTTCTGAGAGAGAATCATGTGCTCTTGGCAGCCTGAATGTTGTTAAAACACCCCTAGCACCACGCACTCGCAGCCTCCTAGGCCCTCCACTGGCCCTGGGCCCACCAGGCAGCAGGCAGGAAGGCAGGAGATGTAGGGTGAGCCGGGCCGTGCCAGGAAGGCGGCCGTCCCCGGGGAGGCCTGGTCTCCCTCCAAGCAGCCTTCACCTCCAGCTGCTCTTGCCCTGCTGGTGGGCGGAGGCCGCCCCTCACCATGATGCGGCTCACTGACTCAGCCGCCTCCCGCACCACCCCCACTCCCCCTGGGGTGCTCTCCTCCTACCCTCGTGGGCCCCGGCGTGGCCTCCACCCCCTCCCACCTCCCCTCACAGCAGGGCCCAGCTCTGCTCTTTCAGATGAGATGGGAGACTGGATGGGCGCGGAGGGTTGGGATGCTCCGAGGGAAGTTAACCACGGAGAAACAGGCACTGGGATCTCAGACGCCTGGCTGGGTTTTTTATCCTTCTTATTCCCGCCAGATTTATTTCCCTATCTTCCCGCTGGGGCTCAGAGCATCTATCTGAAAGTTTCAGCCTGCCCAAGCCAAGGAAGTTAATAACAGTAAGAAGGATTGTTGTTGTTGTTATGCTAATAGTAGCAACAGTAGTCACAACAAGGGCCAACGGTCCTTAAGCATTTATCATATGCCAAGTTAGCTGGATACCGTTGATGCTCCACCCAATCTCCATGCGCCCCTTTTTTAGCATTTCTGTCTTTGAAGGATTGTTCCTGGGCCACTGGAGTCCGTTTTGCCCATCTGCATTCAGAAAGTGCCTAGAAACTCACATTTCCCTCTACACTGCCGTCATCAGGTAGCTGTCCACTGGCCCCGCCCTATGGCTCCAGCTGAGACGACCCTGGGATGTGACCCATGCTGCAAAGCCCCCGCAGGGTCCACACTGAAGCCGCCCTCCCTGGGCCTGGCCTGACATCATCCCCTAGTTGCCTTCTTCCCTTCCCTGTCCTGTGTCCGCAATTCCGTAACCACTCTCCCTGGGGCATTTCCTGTAGAAAAGACTTGCACAGGATCCTCATCTCAGGGTCTGCTTCTAGGGAATCGGACCTCAGACGCTAGTATCCACGTGCATTATCTCCCCCAATCATCCTAACAACTTTGCAAGGTAGCGATGTAGCACCCATTCTACAGATGAGCAAAGTTAGGTTCAGAAGGATTAAGCAACTGGTCTACACAGCTAGATAATATAATCTGGGTTCAAACTCAAGCCTCTCTGACTCCAGGAACCACTGTGGGTAGGGAGGTTGTAAGCTGGCAGGCTGGAGTGGCCACTTTGAGGTACATCATTCTCCACTCTTAGGCTGGTCACAGGGGACCGTCTGCATATGGGGCGTAGGGTCCCCTGGCCACAGCTCTCATCTACGTGCTTTCCAGCCTCCCAAACCATTCCTGAACCGGGATTCCTGCACGAGGATGGCCACGGAGTAGGATGAGGGGCATTCAGTTCTCAGCGATCCTGAGCCCAGCTGGCCACCAGGTGTGGTGGGGGAGGAGGCCACAGGGAAGGGCAGACGGGTCTTAGGACACTGGAAGCCAGGCTGGGGAGGTGGGTTTGACCCCTGCTGCAGGGACAGGTGCGGTCCTGAAGGTCTTAGCAAGGGAAAGACATGCCAGGAGGCCCGCTCTGGAAGGAAGCGTGGGTGAGGAGACCGTGGGAGGCTTCTGCTGCACTCCATGGGAGAGATGATGGTGGTCTGAGCCATGGCGATGGTGGGGGTGAAAACAAGTGGGGAACTTGATAACTCCCGAGGGGCGGGCTCAGTGGACTGCTGGCCCACGAATGTGGTGGCAAAGGAGACGGAGGAGTCCAGAGCTCGGCCATGTTTCCAGCTTGGGCAACGGAGCAGACGGTGATGTTCTTCACCGAGAATGGATGAGGCTAAGGCGGGGAGACAATGAGGCCACTCCTGCGCGTGCGGAGTCTACACTAGCTGCGGGACCTCCAGCAGGGCTGTCCAGGAGGCAGCTGGAGCTCAGACAGAGATGGGGGCATTGGCAAGCTGGAGGCACTCACTAAATATTTGCTGTGGTTGTCAGAGATGGTAGCTGAGGCATGGGAGCCGATGAGATGCCTGCAAAAAGCATGCAGAGCAAAAGAGCAAAGGGTGGGAGGTGGAATCCACAGGGAGGGGCGGGGTGGAGACTGTGAAGGTATAGAGCCCATGGGCCCTGCCCACCCCTGCCCTCAGCACCACGGTGCACTCTGACACCTGCCAGCTCCTGCACCTCTCTGCCCGAGGGCTTGCCCCATCTCCAGAGCCCACTCCGCCTTTACCCCCTTAGGGGCAGCTGGACGGCTGGGGACTGACACCACCCTGCCCTCCACCCCAGTAGCAGCCCTCAACCAACACCTGATGTGAGCTGGTGAGTAACACTGTGGGCACCATCAACACATCCTTGCTTCCCACCAGGGGAGAGCTGCTGTTAAGTGTGTCAAACCACAGCACTAAATTGTCTGAGTCAAAGAGTGAAAAGCTATTCACTTGTCCATCATTTTTAAAATTCTTATCACCTCAATCCAAAGAGTCTGTTTGGCGCTGATGTATCCTTAACACCTTTCTAACACTTGTTAATTGTTTAAAACAATGAGAGGGCTCAGAATCTTTGGCAGTTCCTAGGCCAACTGGAAGAATATTCTGACAGTTACCTTCTATGCTGGCGATTCTCTGTGGCTCCCATCCCGCCCCCTTGCCCCAGCCGGCTGCTCTCACCCTTCTCGCCCTGCCCTGTGCCCCAGGGGACTGGCTCCTTAGAACTGCATCACCAGGCTCCCTGGCCTTCTGGGTCAGCAGTGGGGGCACCAGCTGGAAACTGGGGTGGGAGGAGAGAGGCAGCGTGTTTCTGCCCTGCTCTCGCTCCGTCTTGAGCCACTTCTCAGGCAGTGCTTCACCCTCTTGCCCATGGCTACAGCCCCCGAGCTCTCACAGGCTCCAGAACACTGTTCCACCCTGTTCTCCTTCCCGCCCAAGGTTGGAAACAGCTCCCCTCTGCTGCCAGCCTTTGGGGGCCTCAGATTCTCTTAGCCTCTCCCACACCTCTGTAAGGAGTTCTTTCGTTGAAGCGCCTCGTTTGAATCATGGGGGATTCTGTGTCCTTTGGGGATCCTCCCTGACACATCATTTTTATGGCACGTGTTCCAAGTAGAGGCGCGATCTAAGCCAGTGGTCTCACGGTCGCCCCCCGACCAGCAGCAGCAGCAGCCGCACTTGAGAACTTGTGATGCAAATTCTTGGGCGTCACGCCTGACTTACTGAACCAGGAACTCTGAGAGTGGGACCCTGTCTTTTAACGGGCCCTCCAGGTGAGGCTCATGCACGCTCCACACGAGCACCACTGGTCTCAAGTTCCCTTCTAAACATACATATAAAAAGTGAGTTGACTTCAAGAAAAATGGAGTCAATGCTAGATGGTAGGAGTTGGTGTCTGGCAAACAGAGAGAAGGTGGAATGGGAGGGCCTGGCCGACAATGAACGCTTGCTATATTATGAGCGTTATGGAAAGCACGCACGTGTTAATAAGGGAAGTCGGAGAAGAGAGAGGGCTGGCAGCCCCGGGCGGGGCGGCGGGGCCTTGCCTTGGGGACACTGGGAAAGGCTCAGGAATCACAGAGATGATTGTTTCAAGTCTCTGAAACTTGCCACTAATGGCTTGATTTGCAGCTGAGGACTGGTGACCTCCCAGGGCCAAAGAAATGAAATGATTTCTCACCAGGTGCGGGGCCTGTGGGGTGACAGCTAATCCTGTTAGCTGCACTTTTTGCCTTTTTAAAAAACAGCTTCGTGAGGCAACTCTGACCTTCCATTGACAGAACTGACGAGTTTGCAAGAACGAGCTCCCTTTTGCCCCATCTCCCCCTTGCCCAGCTGGTTTCCAGGGCCAGCTCCTTGGCTGAGTGGAAAATCATGGGTGGGAACCACGTCCTGGACATGTGACCTTGGCTGGGGGCCTTACTCCTCTGTCCCTCGGTTTCCTCATTTGAAAAATGGGCATAATAGACTTGTTGTGAGCATCAAATGAGACAAGATCTTAAGTCATACAAGCCTGACACTTGGAAAGTATTCAAGAAAGCTATTACTTCCTAATAAGTCTAATTGTTAGGAATTATTATAATTATAAGAGGCAGTGAGGTGTAGGGGCAAAGAGCAGTGACCTGGGCCAGGCTACAGAGGTGGACACTCAGCTCTGCCAGTACTAGCTGGGAGATCGCGCAAGTGATATGCTCCCATTGGACCTGTTTTCTCACTTGTAAACTGGGGATAGATATAGGACCCACTTCATGGATTATTTTGAGGATAAATGGAGTGAATTGATGAGTAAAGTGCTTAGGGCAGCGTCTGGCATATAGCAAGTGTTACATAAGCATTAGCTGTTACTATTATTGTTGTCATTGTTATTCCCATGGGATGTGGCCAAGGAGTAGGCAGCTTGGAACAAGTGCATCTCAGCCACCAGACAAATAAAACCTTAGGGGGAACAGAGGAGAATTGTTGCAAAATCATATGAAGTCCCAAGACACGACAGCATTTCAAGAGAAAATATTTTGTCCCCCAAATCCATCAGTTTAATATGTCAAATCAATAAGTCACGGCGCAGTGGCCGCTGGCTGTGGGCCTGGTGACACGGCCCCTGAAACCCAGCAGGTTAAATCATGTCAATGACACGGGCTAGGACCTCTGAGGCTGGAAAGGGCTCCGTAACAGCTGCTGTTTTCGAAATGTCAACACTGGAAGCTCAGACGCAGGGATGCGTGGGAGGGAGGGACCTTGGGGGTCACTGAGCCCCTAGCCCTCCATCTGCAGAGGAGAAGTGAGCCCAGAGAGGAGTTAGGACGTGCTCCCGTCACAAAGCTGGTTGGGGGCAGATTAGGGGAGGGGCAGGTCCTCCATCACCCAGGCTGCTGGATGTTGCATGACTGGGGAGTGGAGGGACTCCACCAGAGGCGCAGGGATTGAGGTTTGGGGGGAAAGGGGCTCCTCGGACAGGGAGCTGCAGTGAGACCAACGAATGGTGGCTGCACCACACATCAGCAGCCCTGAGTTTGAGCCTGATGCTGTGGGACCTCCGGAAGGCCCCTGTGCCTCTGTGGGCCTCAGTTTCCCTTCTGGTCAAACAAGTGAATTCTCAAACAAGCTGCCAAGAGGCCAAATCCAGCCCGCAAAAATGTCTTGTTTGGCCCACACAGCATTTTAAAAATATCTGAATTCATTATCAACATTCAAAAATAGGAGATCACATAAAAATCCAGATTTCTAGATTTGTTTGCAAAATGGGTAGATACAGCAATCAGGGACCCACAGCCCTGCATGACGATGACCGTGGGGCTGAGCTGAGACTGCCCGCCTCAGACGGAGTGGTACTTCCGGGTCAGTAGAGACCTCACCTGGCCCTTCACCTTCATGGACCCCGCCTGGCTCTCATGAACATCTGAGTTGACAGCCCCCCATACGATGAGGTCTAAAGTCATTTCTACCCCTGACGCTCTGCAGCAATGCAACATTGTAAGACCTGGTGTGGTCGCCCCTGATATTTACACGTAGGGGTGAAATACCCAGCAAACTCTCAGTGATCCAGCTTGCTCGGGAATAGGGGTTCTAGCAAAAACCACGCCACCCCACACAGAGGGACGCCAGTTTTCAAAGAATTAGATGAAAAGGAAAGGCATTCACCTCTAAAAATGTGCCCAGATGGATTTAATGAGCCAAGAGCATGGATCTAAGAGCCACTCCCAAGGGTTGTCTTGTCCGCTGCAGCCCCACATCCTTCCCATGAAGGCCTGAGAGGGCGGTGAGCTGCCCAAGGTCACAGCCCTGGGAGTCTTCCTTTAATGAGTCAGACAGAACCTTTAGGCTTTGACCGGAGGTCATGGTGGAGGCCCTCAGGGGCCGCTCCTGTGGGATGGGTAACAGAGCGCCTGGGAATGGGATGCCCTTCAGATGCCAATCAGCGTGCTGCTCAGGGAACACGGGCCCAGGTGGGGCTGTTTTCTGCGTCACCATCTTTTCTAGAGCCATCCTTTTCTAGAGCCTCACTGCTCAAAGCAGGTCCACAAACCAGCAGCAGCAGGCCCTGGGAGCCTGTGGGAAACACAGAATCTCAGCCCCAGCCCAGACCTCCTGAATCAAGATCTGCATTTTAACCAGATCCCCAGTTGATCCGGATACAGTTCGAGTGTGAGGAGCACTGCTCTGAGGGCGAAGTTCAAATGCCTTAGTGTGGCACTCGGTGCCCGTGACAAGCAGCCCTACCCACCTCCACCCTCAGCACCGCTGCTTCCTGAACATTCCATGCCCTCCACGTCCAGCCCTTGGAGTACTGTGCTCTTCTGGGGTCAGCTGAAAAATGATCCCCAAAGACATCCACATCCTAATCTCCAGACCCTGTGACTATGTTACCTTCCATGGCAGAAGGAACCTCGCAGACATGATTATGATCTTGAGATGGGGACATTATCCTGGATTATTCAGACGGGCCCGATGTAATCACCAGGGTCCTTATACGAGGAGGCAAGGGGGTCAGAGTCACGAACAGGAGACGTGACAGGAGAAGCGGAGGTTGCAGTGATATGGGGCCACGAGCCAAGGAGCGCAGGCGGCCTCTAGAAGCTGGAAAAGGCAAGGAAACAGATTCCCCCTGGAGCCTCCAGAAGGGACACACTCCTGCTGACACTTTGAGTTTAGCCCCACTTGGCTCATTTTGGAATTCTGATCCCCAGAACTGTGAGATAATAAATCCATGTTGTTTTAAGCCATGTTTGTGCTAATTTGTTACAGCAACAATAAGAAACTAATACACATTTCTTGGTTCACGATCACCTCCTCCAAGAAGCCTCTCATGACCACCCCAGCCCCCACTGTGGTCCCCAGAGAGACCTCAGCAAAGAAGGAAGTTTCTCCACCACTTCTGGGTATGTGCCTCACTGCGGTGGAGAGAGCCTGGACTTGGAGTCAAGCAGGTTTGGATTTGACCTTGGACCCTCAGAGAGGTTAGATCTGAGCCTCAGTCTCCTGGGCTATAAAATGTAGTCAGCACTAACAATCTCACACTTTTTCTGGGCAAGTTGAATGAGATCATGGCTGCAACCCCCCAGTCTAGCTCCTGGCACAGTAAATGTTAGGTAGGGTATCAAGCTGACAAGCTGGGCCCAGAGGAACCAGTCCTTCTCCTCTGAGCTCACAACTGGACAAACTAGTTTATCACTGGAACAGACTGTGAAAATGCCTCATTGCCCCCAGAGTTCCACAGGGCTCTAGTCCCTGTCAATTTAGAAATGATTCTGGCAGACATGCCCTTTAGAAACGGCTCTGTTGGAATCCGGGGACAGTCACTGAGCATTTGAGATATGTCGTGGTGACCTTGGCCATCATCATCAGACTATAGTGATCTTTCTTTCTCTTGAGGATCCAGAAACTGGCCTTGAAAATAAGCTCCGGCCCACACAGCCGGTCGGGGGAGTGTGGTGGGAAGAACCTGGAAGTCCAAGGTTGAGTTCCGGCCCCCAGCCCCACCCCGACCCCCTCATCGTGGGCAAGTCCTCCCGCCTCTCTGGGCCGACCCCTTCTGCCATCTCTAACATGGGGTCGCCGTGCAGGCAAAGGAGACAGGACAGGGTAGCTCAGAGCTGTGAACTGGCCTGAAGACAAGTTTTTGAGATTTTTGGTTCTGTTTTCTGTTTTTTTAGTTCCCTCTCTTTCTCTGTCTCTCTGAGCCTCTCTGTCTCTGCCTGTGTAGTTCTCTCTCTCTGTGTTTCTGTCTTTCTTTCTCTCTCGGTATAGGTGGTATTTTTTAAATTTTGAATTAGATGCCAATATTTAAAATTGGGAAAATCACATGAAAATCTGGATTCTTCTTCTTTTTTGTGTGTGTGAGGAAGATTAGCCCTGAGCTAACATCTGTGCCCATTTTCCTCTACTTGACATGGGACGCTGCCACAGCACGGCTTGATAAGCAGTGTGTATGTCCGTGCCTGGGATCCAAACCTGTGAATCCTGGGCCTCCAAAGCGGAGCGCGTGAACTTCACTACGCCCCCGGGCCAGCCCCTGGATTCTTCAGAGACTCCGGCAGACCAGGGCCACGCTCCCACATGAAGACACCGGCTGGAGCTGAGTGGCGGCCCTGCCTGCAGGCGGGCAGGTGCCCTCCATTTGCCACGGTGCCCACCTGTCCCTGTAGCTTCCCGCCGAGGAGGCCAAGGGCTATGGCCCAGGACATCACCCAGGGTGCGGGCAGGGTCTCTACAATGGGAGCTGGAAGAAAGCAGGGAGAGGGGAGAAGGCAGGCGGTGTGCAGCCGCGGGGCAGAGCCGGGCAGGGCTCGGGGAGGACGCCAGGAAAGGCACTGCACCCGAAGGGCCTCCTTCCTACTCCAGCTGCTCCCTGCTCACAGGCGGGAAGAGTGGTACCCCTGAAAACATGCCTGTGAACACAGAGTGGGGCTGGCCGCTGTGGAGGGGAGAAAACAGGAGAACTCTGACCTGCTGTGAGGTGGGAGTGTGCCCAGAGGGTAAGGGCATGGCCTGGGGAGCCAGACCCCTGCAGGCAAACCCGGCTCTGTTACTGACTTGCTGTGTGGCCTTGAGCAAGTTCCTTCACCTCTCTGAGCCTCAGTTTCCTCACCCACCTCAGAGGGTGGTTGTGAGAATTAAATGAGACATGTAAAGAGGCATAACCCAGGCTTAGCTCATGGAAGGCCTCAATACATGCTAGCTGTCCCCACTTAACAGATGAGAATATTGAGGCTTGGAAAGAAGAAAATGAAAAATCTCATCTGTCTCATGCCTGACAAGCAAGGCTGAGAGGGTGGTGGGAGATACTGCCTACCTGGTGATTAGGACTCAACACCTGCCCAGGGTCCCGAGACCAGGCATGCTCCAGCCCTCTGCTCTTTGCCTCCCTGTGGCCCCCTGGCTGAATCCAGGGTCCCCAGTGGCCCTGATGGCATTCTGACCTGCCGTCCCGATCCAGACCTCTAAAGCAAGTGTTTCTCCTCCCTTAAACCTGAAAAACAGCAGTCATTGCACCAAACAAATGTCCCCAACCCAGACTCTGTGGCAGGCACTATGGAGGATGCAGAGGGGAACAGGACATGGATCTAGCCCTCTGGGAAACCCAGATTTAACCCGAGAGTGAGACACACCCAGTCATACGACCAGGTTTCGCATCACCCAGGGAGCGCCAAGTACCACGCAAGGTCCTTGCAAACAGACACTCATTGTGTCTCCACAACAAGCCCATGACTTGGGTGCTATTGTTATCTCCGAGTTATAGACGAGGGGAAACTGAGGGCCAGAGAGGTGAAGTTCCCAGCCCAGGATCTCAGCTAGTAAGTGGCAGAGCTGAGATTCAAAGCCCGGCCAACCCAGCTCCCCCATGCGAGCCTCAAGGCCCTGTGTGCCAGAGGAAGAAAGGGCACCTCCTGACGCCCCCTGGGGGGCCTGGCCAGTTCCTTCCAACAAGCATCCAAGAGAGATGCTACAGGCTCCAGCTCACAGGAGAGGACACTGAGGGACAGAGGAGGGCACTGATCTGCCCAAGGTCCCCCAGCACGGGCAAGGGGAGTCTGAGCGGTGCCCAGCTCTGTCTGAGCCCCTTCCAGCCCTCTGCAGGGCTTCTGAAGCTTTTCTGGGCCATGGACCCCTGTGGCATCTGATGAAGCCTAAGGCTTCTTTCTCTGAATAATGTTTTTAAATGCACTTAACAAACATGCACAGAACTGCAAAGGAAACCAATTATATTGAAATGGCGTTATCAAGACATTTTAAAAAAATCAGCTGTATAACATTAACCTACATGCTTCTTTATTAATGCATGAAATAACAAGATCCAGTGCAAGTCTAAAGCTCTCATAAGTTCCAAGTAGCAAGGAACGAAGTGACATTTCAAGATCTCGACAAACCCTGTAACGTGATATGAGAACTCTGTCATTCTGATTGGTGACAAAGTCCCAGGTGGGGTAAGGACTCCACACATCATGGAGGGAAATGCTAACTGCCAATTAGAGGCTAGTGAGAGTCAAGATGTAATATTTTGCTGCTCAATTTCTTGGATTCCTTGACTTGTGTCCACTGACCTCTTGGGAATTTCCAGGTTAAGAATCTCTGCCTAAAGCTATGGTTCTCAAATTTGTAAGTGCTTGTTAAAACACACATTCCCAGGCTGGTCCCCAGGGAATCTGATGCTACAGATGCAGAAGGAGGCTAGAATCGGCGTTTTGAACAAGTGCCCCAGGTCGTTCTGAAGCATATTTTGAGAAACAGGTCTTTTAAATATATAAATACATCAAGTCTCTCCCTTGTTGCAACCTTCTGGAGACTTTCCATTGCACTTGGAATAAACCCTACCTCCCCACCTGGCTTGCAGGTTGTCCAGCCACCGCCTACCCTTTGACGTCCACTCGCCCACCACACTCCAGCCACCTCAGGGCCTTTGCACTTGCTGTGCCCTCTGTCCAGAACGCTCTTCCCCCAGCATGGCTTGGTTGACTGCTTCCCAGCTCAGATGTCATTGACCACTCCATCTAAAGTAGCCATCCCCCTAAGACACACAGTCACTTTCTATTCTTCACCCTGTTTTATATTTCATTATTTGAAATGATGTTATCTCTTGGTCTACTGATGCGCGGTCTGCTCCCCTCCTTAACGAGAGTCCCGTGGGGACAGGGACTTAGTCTGGCTTGTTCAGCCTGTCTCCTGAACACTGTGGGGCACTGGCACAGGAGGCACTCAGTAAATGCCTGTTAAATGAATGAAGGAAGAAATGACACAAGCCAAGAGGAAAAGGAGGGACGGCCAGACTCCCTCAGCAGCAAAGAAGCCACGGGAAGAAACTGCTTCAAGGAGGAGGCGTCGCCGTGTGAATGCCACCCAAAGGTCGAGGAGAACGGGGACCGAGAGATGGGAAAAGGCCGGGGCTCGGCAGATTCCAGGGACATCTGCGGGAGGGGGGCAGATTCTTCAGGGAGGCAGACGCCAAGGGGACTGTGACCTCAGGGCTGGTGGGGGAGGGGTGGGTGGTGAGGCTGAGAGGCCGCGCAGGGACGGATGAGGAGAGGTCTGCTCAACCTTCAGCACAGAGGGAGGGAGAGCAGATGGCAGTCGGTTTGGGGGTGTGGTCATGTGGATTCGCTTGGTGACTCATTAATTCAATTTCAGTGGAGAGGGACAAGGGGAGACAACAGCAGGGCTGTGGAGCCAGACAGAGGGGGTTCAAATCCCAGCTCCTCCACCTACAGCTGTGTGGTTTGGGGCAAGTTATTGACAACTTGCTGGGCCTCAGTTTCCCCATCTGTAAAATGGAATGCCAACAGTGCCCACCTGAAGGGTTGTAGTGAGGATTCAGTGACCTGTGTGGAAACAGGGCCTGCTACACAGCCAGCGCCCGGCGAGTGTAACCCTGTATTTCCCGATCGCTGCTCCGTGCCGGAGCTGTGCTGGACCAGGGATGCTGTCTGAAAGGCCGCTCTCGGCGTGCACCGGGACACAAGGAGATAGGGGCAGCAATGGCCCATCCAGGAGCCTGATAAGAGGGGCCGTGAGGACCCAGGAGGGACCAGCCAGGCTGGGGAGTTTCTGGAGGAGGCGCTGCCTCCAAAGGGCCAGGAAAGGCAAACCAGACCAGGGCAGGAGAAGTTAGGAGCTGGCGTCGCTGGACCACAGAGGCCAAAGGGCAGAGGGCCAGCAGCCGGGCGGAGGAGGCCGTGGGGAGCCGTGGGGTCCTCTTGTCAGGGGAGTGGTCAGGTCTGGGTGTCCGCAAGTTCCTGCTGGCTGCCATGCAGGGAGAGCGAGTCCAGAGTCAATGCTGACCTGTGGGGATCCCTGAGGGCACCGGCGGACACCGTGGCCGAGGCAGCGGCAGAGGGCTCACCTCCTGAGGACTCGGGGTCACGTCAGTTTGACACGTGTCCCACGAGGACAAGTGCCTAACGTGGCCCCAAACTCCCACCCAGCTCCGTCAACCCTATTCCCACCACTCCATCATGCTGGTGGCCACAGACAGAGCCTGTTATGGTGCACAGGGGCTTCAGCCACTGAGAAACACCCTCAGGGCTGTGGAGGGAGCACAGCCTCAAAGCTGGAGCGAGCCACCAGGGGACCAACTCTTGCAGAGCAGGCCCGAAGCCTCGGGCTCAGAGGACAGACTGCAGCATCCACCCTCCTCCCCGTGCTTCCATGTTTGGAAGTCCCGGCCCCAGGAGGGCCCCAGCTAAGACAGAGACCCCCTGAGGTCCTCCATGAAGCCACTTTGAGTGTGCATTCCAGCTGGCTCAGCATTCGCTCCCCTGGCAGACTAAGCAGCCAGCTGTATAATGGGCTTTACCTCCCCACACCTCCTGACCTCATCGCCCACCCTCCTCCCCCTCGCCCACTTCCTTCTAGTCACACGGGCCTCCTTGCTGTTCCTTAAATGCATCAGGCACACACCTGCCTCAGGGCCTTTGCACTTGCCATTTCCTCTGCCTGAAATGCTCTTACCCTGCATCTCCCTTCTCTCCTCTAAATTTTGCCCGAATGTCATTTCTTTGTGATGTCTCTCCTGATCCCACTATTTAAAATTGCCAACACCCCTCCCCGGTACTCCCTAGTCCCCTTCCCTTTTTATTTTTCTCCCTAGCATTTATCACCATTCAGCAGCCAAAGAGCTCTCTCTAGAATGCAAATCGAATCTCCCTCCTCTAAGCCCTCCAATGCTCCAGTGTTTCCCATCACACTCAGAATAAAACCCAAGTTCCTCTCAGGACCCTAAGTGATCTGGCCCCGCCCCCCGTCCAGCCTTACCTCCCTTCCTCCCTGAGCCTGTTTTCCATCCACAAACATACAAAACTCATTCCTACCCCGGGCCTTTGCACGTGCTTTCCCCACCTTTGTAAGAAACCTGGGCATGAGAAATCTCTTACTTTCCTCAAGTAAAGGCACAAGCACAATAACAAATGGGAACTGACACTTGGCTTTCATGCCAGGAAGACAACAGGACACAGTGGCAACCTTGGTCACCTGGAGGCCCATATCCAGGTAAGGGGAGAGGCTGCAGTTCGGCTCCAGCCGACTGGTGAGAGCAGGCACCCAGGGTTGCCAGATCTTCCAACTTTTCAAAAGAAGCCAGAAATCCTGATTTTTACGTGAAATCTCCTCATTTGGGAACATCAGCAATGAATTCCAATGTTTTCAAACACCACGTGAGTCAACTGAACACAGCCCAGCCTTGGCGGGGCCCTCGGACACCGGTGTATGATCCTTCACAGAACTCAGAAACCCAATCAAACGGAGTCCCCTCCACTGCATTCTTCAGATGGTAAAAACTCCCCCTGAGAGGGAACAAGAATTAACAAGGTCACACAGCTTCTAGGGGCAGACTGGTCTCCAGCCCTGGACTTGTGATTCTTAACAACAGACGTTTCTTTAACCCTACTACGCACTAGGCTAGATCCTACAAATCGGAAAACGCTATTCAAGGTCATGTCAGCATCTTAAGGCATGGACAGAGTAAGGAACAAATGTTCGTGGGTAGAAATCTTTTATCTGCAAAGGGGCATGGAGGGCTATTCTAGCACAAAGGATGGACTTCTTCTATCTGAGTAGGACGTTCGTCTTGGTGGGGGGAGTAATGCATAATTTTGCCTGAGTTTCCCTCTCTCTCGGAATCTATTTATTACCCGGCAACGAGAAGCATCTTTTCTCTTGCTACCCCTCTCCCCCCACCACCTTGGCCAAAAGGATCCTGATTTTATCACTCTAACAGAAGATTCTAAAAATATCTAGACTCACCAACGTCGGGGGTTTATTCTCTCATCTAGGAGGCACCCACAAAGCTTTTGCTAATATAAATGGCATTTCCTTTGGTATTTTTAAAGATCAGAGAATCCAAGAGACTATGCAAGCTGGGCAGGGCCTTTGAGATCACAGCATCCAAATGCCTCATGTTTCAGGTTTAAAAAAAAAAAGGTTCTTTAAGGAGGCCCAAAAGGTTAGGTGTCCAGATAATTCACAAAAGAAGAAACGAATGTAGTTAAAATGATAAATAGGAAAAATAGATTCAACCTCACTAGTAATAAACTTTAAATTAAAACATCCATGAGATAGCACTTCTAGCCAGCACACTGAGCAAAGATTTTTCAAATAAGAGTTTCTGGTAGGAAAAGATGAAGGGAAAGTGGGTTTCCCTCACAGGAACATTTACCTCTCACTCAATAGTCATGTGATCCCCCGTGTTCCCCAGGCCCCCTGGCAGATAGGAAGGCGGAGTGACTAGTCCTGGCCACCACGCTCTGAGCAGAAATGTGTGTTACTTTTGAGAAAATGCATAGAAACCCGGTGTGTGACCTCTCCAGCTCTCACCCCCGCTTATGGGGAGTCTGGGAAACCACACACTGAGATGTGGGTTGTTGGATGTCCATCAGCCTGGGTCCCTGAGAGACCAAGTTTGCTTCAGCCTCCGGCCCTCTGCACCTAGCTGTTCCTTCTGGAATGTTCTTTCCTCTTATCCTCACATGGCTGTCTCCTTTTCCCCATTAGGGTCTCAGCTCAAACGTCAACTCCTCAGAGAAGATCCAAAGGTCCCAATGTATCCACCAAACCAACCTTCCTCTCCCCAGACCCCCCCTCACTCTGACATCCCGTTTAACTGTCTTCCTAGCAGCTTTCCCATTTCGAAATGCTCATACCCTGGCTCGGTCTCCTCATCTGTGAAATGGGCAGTCGGAATCAACAGTTCCTAAGGGCCCTTCCTCTCTGACACGACTCCTGGGCCCCCATCTCTGCCACCACTCCGGCTCCTGTGCCCTGGGCCAGCCCAGCACCCCTTTTGGGACTAGAACCTGCTTCTCCCTCCAGGGACCATCGCTCCCCGCTTCTCAGCCCTGGTGTGTGGGGCAGACCGCCCCTCCCAGTTCCAGGGGAGCTCTGACCCAGGCCGCAGTGATTGGTTCAGGGGCGGGCACGTGACTCAAGCTGGGCCACTCAGAGCGAGCCCGGGACTTGGCTGAAGCGTCTGGGAAAGCAGCGTCCCCTTTCCATTGGGGGTTGCTGAACTGGGGAGGATGGGAACCTGGAGCTGCCGGGGCATCTCTGCCGCTCCACAGCCCGCCTGAGAACGCAGCCGGCCCGGGCACGCCGAGCCGAGAGAGCAGCAGCCTCCCCAGGGCGCTGCGGGAGCTGAGCGTGGCCGAGATCCCCCGGGAACTGTGGCTTACCTGAGCCAGCAGGCTCCCCCTGTGGCTCCAGCCTGCTGGAATGGGTTTTCTCTCTTGCCGCCCAACCGCCTTAGCCTTCACTGTCCCTGTAAGGCTGGCTGTCACAGCCCCCGGATATTTGCTTATTGGTTAGTGTCCCTCTCCAGCTATGAGCTCCCCAAGGCCCCGGGCAGAGCCTCCGGCCTCTCTGGCCCTCCACTGCCCTCCGCAGCCTTGGCTGAGTGACCCGAGGGGAAAGGATGCTCCGCAGCTCCGGGTCCGTAATTGGGAAGCTGTTCTGTCAGTTCTAGAAGCCTCAGACTGTGTGATCTGAGCAATTAACCTTTCTGCAGAGGCCAACGCCAGTTATACCCCAGGGGCCATCTGTGACATCTGTGAAACAGACCGAGTGCCTCAGCCTGACTGCCTTGGTTTTGTAGGACGAATGTGGCATCCTCAATCTCTTCATCCTCACTGCTGTTGCCCTGGTCCAGGCCTGTGTCCTTCCCTGTGGTGGCAGCAGCCTCCTAGCTCCTCCCCACTTCCCCTTGGCCCCTCCAGTCCATTCTTCCCAAACTCGTGCCCAGTGACCTCTGCTACCTCATCTGCGGCTTGCCCACACCCCAGCCCTTCAGCCCCCCAAACTCCCTGTGGTACACTGCAGACACGGCCCCGGTTCTCTACCCCTCCTTGTGTCTGTGCCCTCTGCGCTACCCCCTGCTCCAATTTTGGGCTCAGCCATGGGACTTGCCGTGGCCAGTGCGATGATAGTGGATGAGACACAAGGACACTGCACAACTGGGTGTGCCCTCTCCCTTGCCCCTCTGTTACGGCCACAAGGTCCTGCCTGGCTAGCCTGCTACAGGAGGGGGGACCCACAGAGCAGGGCCGAGTCCTGATCACCCCAGCTGAGGCCAGCCTAGGTCAGCGACACTCAGCTATGCCGAGACACATGACCAACCGGCCGAGACCAGCAGAACACCTAGCCAGCCTCCCGGGAACTTGAGCAGTCCAAGCTTGTGTCCGTGTACCTCGGAGGGCTGTGGTTCGTACCCAGCATTACTGTGGCAAGAGGTAACTGACATGTCTTCCAGTTCCCCTAAACACCCCGAGCATTTGCAAGTGCTCTTGCATCTGCCTGGCGGGCCCTCCCTGGCCCCACTCTGGTCTGCCTGGCCAACTCCTACACATCCTTCAATACTCAGCTCAAGTGTCTCATCTGCCCGCCCCACCCCGGTGGTTGACAGCTCACTTCTTGGCGCCCTTGCAACCCGACTCTGTGAAGGCAGGCTGGGGGTAGAGAGGGTGGGGCGAGTCCTGGCGCCAGTGCTCACCACCTGGGGGCTTTGGGCCCATCATTTCACCTCTTTGAACCTCAGTTTCCTCACCTGGAAACTGGGATGATGATAGCACCTGCCTGACAGACAATCCTCGGGAGGGGCCGAGCAGTGTATGGCACACGATAAACACTCCACACATCTAGCTGTTACTCTTGTTGCCATGGTGCTTATCACACGATAATGCGATTATCTGCCTCCCCCAGGAGACTTTGGGCCTAGAAGTCATTCTTCTAGGAGCCACACCCTGATCACCACCATCTGCCTGTGGCCCAGTGCAGAGGGCAATTCCAATGGAATGATGGAGAAAGTACTATATTACTGGTGCTGTTCTAATCAACTGACCTATTTCAACTGATTTAATCTTTATAAAAACTTCTTTGAGGCATGTGCTATGATTATCCCCATTTTACAGTCAAGGAAACTGAGGGACAGAGGGTTCATTGACTTGGTCAAGGTCACACAGCTAGTAAAATCAGAGCCGGGATTTGAACAGAGCCGTGGAGGCTGAAGGGCTCTCTCGGAGGATGGGATCCAAGGGGTTGAGACGGCTTGGTGCCATGGTGCCACCCTGGCACCACTTGGGCCTGCAGCTAGTGCCCTGTTCTCAGCCTGGCTGCCCCCACACCTCCTCCAGGCTCACTCCACCCCTGCCTGAGCCCCACCAGCCTGTGAGTTCCAGCATTGGTCTTGTTGCCCCAGACCATAAACTACGTACTTCCCATCAGAGACGCCCGAACACACATACACGTGCACACACCTTGTAGCCTGCTGTACACAGTGGGAGCCTGCCTCTGTCTCCCCAGACACTCCCGTTCCCTGCCGGGAGCCCAGGCAAGAGCTGGGGCCCTGACTCTCTCTTCAGATACTGTCCATTACCTGCATAGCAGCTGCCAGACCCTGCCACCCCCACTGGCCTGATCCAACTCGCTCAGTTTCCTGGCAGCCAGAATTAACCTGCCGTTTCTGTAGGCCAGCACAATCTGGCCGCCTTTCCTCTCTAGCCTCATCTCCTCTTACTCTCCCCTGTTGTCTCTTTATTGCAGGCACGCTGGTCTCTTTGGCTATTCTTTGAACATACTGGGCATTCTCCTGCCTCAGGGCCTTTGCACCTGCTGTTCCTGCTGCTTAGAACATTCTTCCCCCAGATATCCTCATGGCTTGTTCCTCCACCTGTTTCAGATCTTTGCTCAAATGTCACCTTCTCAGTGAGGTCTGCTCTGGCCACTCCGTCTGAAATGCAAACACCAATGCACTCTGCCTTCCCCGTGCTTTACGTTTTCTCCACACTTACCAGCATCTAATAACACCTAGTGATTGAGGACTTATTTTTTTGAATGTTTGTTTCTCTCTCCAAGAGTGTAAGCTCCCCGGAGGCAGGGATTTTTGTCTCTTTTATACACCACTGTACCCTAGCATCTTGACCGTGCCTAGCACCTAGAGGGCATTCAGTATTTGTCAAATAAACAAATGGTTAGCTTGTCAGCTTTGAATTCAAGCTATAAGACCACTGACTACCTACTGGAGGGGTGGAGTGTCAGGCTAGGGCTTGGTCAGTTCCCACAAACCCTACGAGGGTCTGACTGCCACCACTGTCCCACCATCCGTGCACCCCAGCTCCCAGCAGGGCCGGGGGCCAGGCCCACCCAAGGTAAGGCAATTGGCGTTAAGCCTAAAGGTTTGGTTGTCACGTCTTCAGACTTCCCAAAGCTTTGGCAGGTAAGGTAATATAATCAATGACAATATTAAGATTAAAAATTCTTAGGGAATGAAGATAGCAGGTGTTGGTGAGAATGTGGAGCCATGAGGACTCTCATCCCATGGTGGAGGAAGCATGGGTTGATGAACCACTTTGGAGAACAATTTGGCTTCACCTAGTGTAGTTGAAGATGTTCATACCCTATGACCCAGCAATCCCAATCTTATTTGGGCACATTAAGAAATTCTTGCACCATAATACAGGTTCAAGAATGCTCATCACAGCACAGTTTCAAATGGAAAAAAAACTGGAAACAACCAAATGGCCATCAACAGTAGAATGGACGAATAAACTGTGGTGTATTCACACTGTGGAATACTATGCAGCTGTGAAAAGGAACATATTATGGCTACACACATGGATATAGATGAATCTTAAGAACAAAATGTAAACAAGTTATAGAATAATACATATGCTGTGATCCAAATGATCTAAAGTTCAAAAATAAGGAAAACTACGTAATGTATTTAGAGATACAAACTTGTGGTAAAACTATGCATAAATGCAAGGGAATGTTAAATACAGAAGTCAGGAAAGAGGTTCCCTTTGAAGGAAGGGGCTGGGATCTGGGGTTGGCGGACCCAGGGTGTCAAAGTTGTAGCACTGTCGCTTAAATCAGCGATCAGTACATGGATGTTCACTGCATTTTTATTATTGGTATTTTGAACTTATTTTCATAAATATTTTTTGTATCTATTCCAATATTTAAGAAAGTAAAATTTTTTTAAAGGAAAACAATCATTTGGGAAGGCTAGAGCAGGGGTTGGCAAACTATAGCCCATGGGCCAAGTCTGGCCCGCCTCTTGTTTTTGTAAATAAAGTTTTATTGGAACACAGCCGCGTCCATTTGTTTGTGAATTGCCCATGGCTGCTTTCACACTACAATGGCAGAGTCACGTTACTGCAGAGACCATATGGCTGACAAAGCCAATATTTACTACCCAGATATTTGCTATCTGGCCCTTTTTTAAAAAGTTTGCTCGACCCTTGACTAGAGCAATGAGTCAAACTCACAGACTAAACTTAATTATTTCAAACATTTTGTACTTATTTTTTTATTTAAAAGTAATACATGCTCACTGTGAAGAATTTGAAAAATATAGAAACATGAAAAAATAACAATTTTCCAGATAAACAGTCACCACCTAGCAATAACAATTGGTAACATTTGGGGCTATTTCCTTCTATTTTTTTTTGTACACATCTGTAAGCTTTCCCCCTCTGTAACCAGGAGCACACTGATTACGCAGTTGTGTACCCTGCTGCTTTCACTTAATGTCATCGCAGGAGCATTTTTCTGTGTGGCTTAATTACATTCACTTTTTGCTATTATAAGTCATGATGCGATTAGTATCCTTGTACACACATTTTTGTTGACACTATGAAATATTATATCGTCACCCAAAATGAATTCTTCAAGGAATATTTAATGATATAGAGACTGTCACAGCTGCATTATTTATACCAGCAAAAAGACTGGAAACAATATGAGTGCCCTGGCAGTCAGAGAATCATTATGTGAACTTGGGACACCATTGGGTGGAATATTCTGTAGCTCTGAAGGGTGATGATCACAAAGAATGGAAAAATGGCTCTCTTTCAGAGCCTCAGTTTCCTCATCTGCAAAGTGGGGATAACGCCTGGCAGTTGTCTTAGGAAGATTTAAGGAGATGATGCTTTTAAAGCATCTAGCACAGATGAGCCTGGCTGTCGGTTGCATCCTCTATCCTAAAGCTATTATTATTAAAAAATAGTAATGTATAAATGGGAAAAAGAGGATACAGTCAGGCTGATAGGTCAGTCTTGCGTCCTACAGCTGCTAAATATTCTGACGCTCACCCCTGGCTACACCCACACCTGAGTAAAAATAACAGGTGTCTGGAAGGGGCCCCAGCAAAGTGGCAGGCGGCACGCTTTCGGCTCAACTGTGCAGCCCTGTGATTACTGTGCCCATGTCATTTGTGTGCTAATCAAAGGGCCGTGATCTCCAATGGGCTTTGATGAGAACCTACCTGCAACCAAGAAAGGAGGGAATGGCTCCTGACTGCAGACTTAACGAAGCCGCTGGCACGCAGGTATGGGTCAGAGCTGAGGCAAGCCCACGCTGAGTGATGGGGCAGCTACTGGTGGGGACGGAGGAGCATCTCTCCCCCGGAGGATGTGTGTGTGCCTGCAAACACACACGCGCGCGCGCACACACACACACACACACACAAAGTTGGTTTCAAAAACAGGAAGGGGGGTGGCAGGGCGGAGTCTGAACATGTGGCACGCTGCCAAGGCAGCCTGGTGATTTAGGGGGAGTTTGCCAGACTTCCATTTCAGTCATGAAAGAAATATTTGAACGCAAAGAAATCCATGAACAGCAGAAGGCCTTGTGGGGCCGTAAATAAAGATCGGGCACACAGGGCAGGGGAGTGAGTAAACCAGCCACAGCGGGGAGGAGGCCTGGCTTCCCGGGCTCGTGGGCCGACCACTCCTCTTCCCTCCACAACATTTACTGAGGACCTACTGTGCGCAGGGCACTGCTCCAGGTGCTGGGGGCACAGCTGTGAAGGAAACAAGGAGTCTGCTCTCAGGGAGACTGGAAATAAAGAAGCTTTAAGAAGTAAATGAGATCCTCTCAGATAGCGATGGCCAGAGCAGAGTGGTTGAAGGCACAGACTCGGGGCCAGACAGCCTGGGGTCAAATCCCCGCCGCGTTAGTGGTATCTCAGGCAAGTCATTTAACTTCTTGGGAGTGAGTGTTACTGTGCCTGCCGGGATCCCCTTTGCAGTGGGTACAACAGCCCTGTCTTCACTAAAGGCTTACACTGGTCCCTTTTGCAGAAAACCGCCCTTGGCCCAATTGGAGCCACCTCACCCGGAAGGTTCTGTTCATTCCCTCTGACTCTTGAGGCAGCCAGTGAGGAGAAAAGGCCCGCCCCCTTTGGTGGAAGGTGGGACCAGCTCTGTGGTGCTTCACACTCCAGAGCTCCCTCGGAGGCTGAAGCCAGTTTCTGGCAGACCCCGCATCCTGGCCTCGGCCTTCGCTGCCTCTTGCTCCCTGCACTCGCCCTCTCCTGAAAGCACCCCCCATAAATCATGGCACCAGAGCCCCGTCCAGGCCCTGCTTCTGGGGAGCTAAGCGTAAGACACTCAATCTTCATCGGGAAAATGGAGGCAATAGTAGCACCTCTCTCCTGGGACTGTTGAAGATTAAATAAGGTAATATATTTCTTTCCCTCCCCCCACAGCTTTATTGAGATACAATTGACATATAACATTGTGTTAGTTTAAGGTGTGCAATGGGACGATTTGATGTATGTATATATTGTAAAATGTTTATCACAACAAGGTTAATATATTTCTGTATATGCTTAGAACAGCACATTACAAGTGCTATTTAAGCATTCATAATTATTTATGAAAAAATAAAATTGTTTAATGCAAAAAAAAGTGTCTAAGGGGCTACGTTAGTTAAGAGTGTCCAGGGAAGGTGTCTATGAGGAGGTGACATTTGAGCTAAATTCTGAGTGATAGGAAGGAGTCAGCTAAGTGAGGTGCTAGATGAAGAGAAATCCATGCACAGCAAGTGCAAAGGCCCTGAGGTAGGAACAATCTTGCTGTGTGCTTTGTTCCTGTAACAGAAAGGCCAGTATGACTGGAACCTCAGAGGATTTTAAGTAAGGGTATAAATTAATCTGATTTACGTTGGCAGATCACTCTGGCCGATGGGTTGAGAATGGATTTGTTGGCTTAACAAGTATTTGCTAGTGGCCTGTTTTGTGCAAAGAGGTATAACAAGTATTTTGAAGGATTTGAAGATGGACCTGACCTTAAGGGGCTCAAACTCAGACGAGGCAGGGGGCCTGGGCATCAGCACTCTGCAAACTAGAAAGTGCTGTGTGCTGACAGAGAGGGGCAGGAGAAAGCTGGGGGAGCTTGGAGGGGGGGCTGCTAGACCTCCAACAATGACAAGAGGTAGTGTGGAGAGAGAGGGTGTACCAGGTGGAAGGAACAGAATGGGCAAAGGCACAGAGGTGGGGAAGAAGGAGACTATCGAGGGCAATTTAAAAGTCCAATTCACCTAGAGCCAGGATGCCTCAATCTGAGGCCAGAGGGAGAAGGTAGAGCCAGGCTGCGGGAAATCTTGGGTGCTGGGAAAGAATTTGAACACTCCTCCCAAGGCAGTGGAGAACTATTCTCAAAGTTTTCAAGAGATGAGTATTAAACCATCTGTTTGTTGCATATTGAATATAAAATTTATATAAGTCATCTTTTAGTTGTAAGAGACAGAAAATACAACCCAAACAGGTTTAAACAGAAGAATAATTTTATCAGCAGATCTAGCTTCAGGCACAGCTGGATCCAGGACCTGGTCTTCTATCTTTTGGCTCCACCTTCCACTTTGCAGTTGGGGTCTCAGGCTTCATGCAGTGGCAAGAAAGCTGCTGGCAGCCCCCAGGCCAGTGGAATGCTGGCAAGCTAGCTCTGAGGGGAAAAAAGTCCTTGATTTGTGGAAAATACTTCTACTGTGGCTGATTTTGAGCTACCAATGTGACACCGCTTAATGTCAAGTTGAGAAGACATGCAAAATCTGTTCTCGAGGCCATAGGAAACAGCCCCAGCACACTTAGACCTACATCCCACCACCTTCAAATCCACGGGCACAATCCCCTTCCTGGGGGTGCAGCAAACATTTCATCATGTCTCATAACCTCGGTGTGGTCATGGATCCATTTCTCAACCCATCGCCATGACCTGGGGAATATGATGGTGTAGGCCTGGGTCTCATGCTCCATCCTCAGCCCCAAAGCACATGGCCTGAGCACAGGAAGGGATTGGTGCCCAAGAAAAGAACTGGAATATGGTCACCAGAAGAAGGGGTGCTGGGTGGGAGACAAACACAACAGATTGTTAGGGTCGAATGAGAAAATGGCCATGAACACTCTTTGTAAAGTGGGAAGCTCTGTATAAGTACCCTAACTTGCTGGACATTTTTATTCTTGGTCTGGTGCTCCAAGCTGCTGATACCTCTGAGTTAAAGTCCCATAAAATGCTACAGGAGATCCCTTGGAGAGCATGTGGTCTTGAGATGAATGGCTCACCGCTCCCTTTTCTTTACCCAGGGCAGACATTGCTAATGGATCATGGCACTCTCCCACAAAGCCTTGGTGATGCTCGCAATGCCTCTCCACACAGCTGTCCAGGTAGGCACTACCAAGTGAATGGAGAAGGGGTGAAAGATGAAATATTTCTGTTATTCTTGCACTAGTCCAATTCCATCATGAGCCAGAGTGGAAAGAGGCCCAGAGAAGGGTGCAACGGGCCCGTTTCTCTGAGCAAGTTATTGGCAGAGCTTGAGGATGCCCCGAGTCTTCCAACTCTTAATTAAACCTGATAATATCCAAGATGAATCATATGGAGGGATGAGTCAGGGGCAAAGGAGGTCCAAGGGTGTGGGATGGCCAAAGTGCTGATGGCTTCCCACTGCTGTTAGAACAAACTCCAGATTTCCCACTATGCCTTCAAGGCTTCCCATAATCCAGCCCCTGCCCTCCTCTCTGACTTCATCTCCTACCACTCTCCCCCACCCTCCACGCCCCGGCCATTCTGTCTTTCTGTTCCTCAAAACATGCTGAGCTCGGTCCCACTTCAGGGCCTTTGCAGGATCTCCCTAAGAGGCAACAAAGACATTCACCAGCAGCTCCAGGCTAACACCCCTCCAGCTTAGCCCACAAGCCCAGCAGGAGAGCCCCACTTTCTCGGTAAGTGAAGCAAAACCCCCAGGCCCGAGTCTCACGAGCCTACTAGAATCCAGTACCCATCATGGCAGCCAAGAAGATGGAAAACTCTAACTGTCCAGGCCTGGATCCCGTGCCCATCCCTGGAGAGTAGAGTCAGCCTCATGCTGACCATGCAGACTGAGAGTGATGGAGAGGTGGTTGCATGGAGAAATTGCAGTACATTGGCAAAGGAAGGGAGAACAGGCCCCATATTCCCCCTTGTTGATAATGTAGAGTCAGTATTATTTCGTTTTTACCTGGGAGGAGGAACACGAGAGACAGGAGGTTTAGATGCTTAGTTTCCCAGGACCAAGGACAAAAGGTACAGAGGTGAGTGGATTTATCCCATCACTCCCCATGCCAATGGCATGCTCAGCGGGGGCTGAATTGGGGAAATATTGGAGAATCCTGATGCGGGGGAAGAGACCTCTTAGACGGGGTCAGAATGTCCTCCTTTGAGGCATATTTGAGGCCCTACATTGTTGTTGTACTTCAAGAGGACAAAAAAAAAGATCTCTCATTGTCTTATTTAAGCCACTCCCAAGCCCTGAACAGGCAACACGAACGTCCAGGTTCCTGTAACATTCAGGCGTAGTGGTGCCATGATCAATTAGCAATGTCTGCCGTGGGCGGAGGAGTGGGGAACAGTGGTGTGCCTGCTGTGGATTTGCTGACCCTAGTCTACGGACTTTCTTGGACTCTAGCCTGGCTGCCCGAGGCCAAAAAGATCCCCACCTGGACCTGAGCTGTCAGCACATTAGGTTGACTTAATTAAAGTGAGCAGAATTACTAAGTCATTATTTAACGGATGTAAAGAGTTTCCAGGAGTCGTGGGAATCAGGCACCACCTCCAGGGAAACTGTTGTGCTTTCTGTCCTCCCCCCTGGCTGCCCAGCCCTCTCTCTTTTGTCATCTCTCCTGCTGCAAGTGTTTTCCCTGTACGCTATCTGATCTTGCAAAATAGGAATGAGACAGGTTTTGCTTAGGAAAACGCAGAGCAGCCCAAGGAGCGTGGGCCGGCCACTGGGTACAGCCGCCATGCCGGGAAGCCGCTGTTCATCACCACATGCTCCTGTCACCCTCCCAGCGGCAGCCTGCAGGGCCCCTGTGATGGGCTGAAAGGCCCTCGGGGAACCTGTAATTAAATCCCAGAAGATTGCCAATTCTCCTGCTGCTGAGGGAGGAAAAGAGCAAGGCACAGCAGGTGTGTCCAGACAGGGCTGAGCAGAGACAACCAGCCAGGGACAGAGGCAGCCGTGGCCAAGAGCAGACAAGGTGGGGGGAGCTGGGGACATGTTTAGTCACAGGGAATGAGGGGCCAGATGGCAGCAGGCGATTTCCGGCCAGGCCCATGCTCAGAAGGACTGGAAACTTTTATGTTCTGTCAGATGGAAAGAAATCAGCCCAGGTCCCTACCCATTCTAAAACTCTATTACCCATCAATCCACCTGGTGAACAAACATTTGCTGAGACCAGAGCCACTTTTTAAAGCATAAATCCAATTGTATCACTCCTCTGCCCCCAACTCAGGCCTGATGGTCAACTGATATGCACCAGTACGGCCATTCTGATGGTTCAAATATTGAAGTATTTTCATATCCACGCATATCGGTAAATAGTTGCTATCTTGAGCACCACCTCCCCCTAGCCAGGCGTCCCCTCACATACACTGCTTGTTCCCACATCTCTCCAAGACCCTTAGGTTTCCCTTCCAAGACTTGCTCCAGCACCATGGCCAGTGCCTGTGTGTTGGTGCCTGTGGGTTGTTAAAGATTTTGAAGATCATTCTTCCCACTATTTAAAATCCATAGCCTTTCATCTGGCATATCCTTTTTAACTCTTGCCTTTATTAAATTTTCCAGCCTCATCTCCCACAACACAACCACCATGAAGCCCAGCTACATGAATTCCTCACTTTCCCTAAACAAGATATGCAAGGCACGTTCTCCCCACCTGGATTTCCCTCTCCCTCATCTTTCCACCAAAACTCCTACTCATCCTTCAAAAACCTTCGCAGTCATGCCCCACTTCATACAAGTGGGCTTCCTGCCCAGTTGAAAAACTGGCTTGATAGCTTGGATATGGCCCTGCGTATAACCAAATCTTTATCTTTCTCTTTTCCAAGTTCCTGTTTTTGTAATATGTCTTAGACTGTAGCCCCCTCCTAGGATGAAGACTGCCTTAATTGTACCTGTCACCCATCCTTTTTGACAGCAGCAAGAGACAGGGAGGGAAACCAAGGCATCATGATGTCACAATGTCTAATAACTCAAGCCAACCCCCTAATAACTCAAGCCACCAAGACAGTATCTCCTGCCTTCCTCAGCCTGCTATGTCCTCTAATCAGCTGTGCTGATGAGCAGAACATAATAAACAAATTCATCAATGTTTCTTTTATTTACTCTCGTTGTGACCGTGCCCGTGTGCATCTCCCGTATCCGTTACCCATCCCTACCCCCCGAAAATGACTTATCTCTCTCTCCTCTGCGCTACTTCAGTTCCTCCATCTCACTTGTGGCCACGAGAATGTCAAAACTGCAGTTTCCCCCTCTTTATCAAGCCTGTGTCTCCAAGTGTCTTGCTGCACCAAGATATTTATCTAATTCCATTGATCCAGTATATTCTATTTCTCCCAACAAAACATAACTACAAAATATTTCCCAACATGCACAGCTATATAATTGTATTTTTTTCTTCACATACCTATAACCAGTACATCTTATATACTTATTACTTAACCTAATACATTTCCCTACTCGATTACAATAGATTGGCTCCCAGTCGACTTCACCAGTCACCTCTAGGGGAAGATGGGACATTCTGATGCAGATGATGGCCTGGATTCCAGTCCCTGTGACTCCCTCCCCGGCTCCTTTCCCGTTGTTCCCCCTGCATTCTGCTTTCTCTCCTAACCCAAGCCTTCAGCACTGCCTGCTGGACAGCTCCCTAGCACCATTGGCTCCAGGGTTCCAGTTCAAAGGTGGATGGCACTCAATCCTACACACTAGCCATCTCCCCAAACACACACAGATGGGGCATCCCATGCTGATGCTCACGAACCTTCTCATCCCCCCTCATCCTCCACAACTGCTTCAACATATCATCATTTAAACATACTACTTGCATATACAGACTTGACAAATTGAGCCAATATTTACTGGCTGGGTAAAGCCTGGTACTGGGGGATGGGCTGGACATGATCATCAAGCTTTGTTCTGCTGCCCCTGGCCAGGGTCCAGCCTCTCCGTGGCACTCAGCACAGCACAGCCATCTGGGCAACAGTTGCTGAGCTGCTGCCTCTTTCCCTGTGCTCCCAAGAGGCTCCATCCTGGGGAGGGGGGATGAGGACTTCCCCAGGATGAGGACCACCTCCCACTCCCACATCCCTAACACACTCTGTGAATGTTCTGCTTTATGGAAAAGGGGGAGACTTCACCAGAAATCCATGGTACATGCATGCTACACAAAGGGCCAAAACACCCACTACAAATAGTATCATGGGAGCCATTTTTTCAGGGACGTTCAGAGGGAGTGTACCATGATGATTAAGAGCACAAACTCTGGAGCCCAGCTGCCTGTGTTCAGATCTTGGCTCTCTCATGTACTAGCTCTGTGACCTTGTGCAAGTTACCTAACCTCTCTGAGCTTCAGTCTCCTCAAAGTAAAATGGGAATAATAATAGTACCTTCCTCAGAGGGTTTGTCGGGATCAATTCAGCTTAAATGTATAAAGTGCTTAATATTTAAAATTTATAAATGTAGTATTTATATATTTAAAGTTCTTAAATCAGTAAGAGCAAAATTACATGTACACAAATATACATAAATGTATTTACAAATGTACATAATGAATATATACTAATATATAAATATATATCATTATATGTAGTATTATATATTTAGTGTATATTATATATACTTACTGAACTATGTAGTAAATATTATATACCATTATAGTATATTATACTTTATAGAGTATATTTGGCATAATGTATATGTATACACGTGTATGTACACACAGGATTAAAGTTTGCAAGAAGCGGGGGAGAGAAACAAACAAATTTAGTACCCTAACATAGCTATCATCATTTTAAAAATTATTTTCTTCTGGTTATTTTTCATTTGCATACATTTTTACATCATGCTGAGCCAACAGTTTTGTCTTGATTTTTTTGCATAAATAATGTCATAAATGTGTGTCATGTGACTACACCTTAGCGATCCTTTCTTAGTGGCTGTATAATATCCCAGTGAGCAGATAGACCTGAATCGACTTGGCTATTGTCCTTGTAATCTATCTGCTAAGGTGCTTTAGGCTGCAAGTAACAAGAAACCCTGATTCAGCTACCTTAAACAACGAGGAACTGTCTTCTTACCTAAAGGAAACCTTGAGGAGAAAGCATCTCTGGGGTTGATTAATTTAGCAGCTCAACAATATCATCACAAAGTCCTTTCCCTATTTGTGCTCTGCCATCCTGCGTGTGATGGATGATGGATTGCCCTAATTTTGACCCTTAGGGTCATAATATGCCTACAGGAATCCAGGCTGAAGTAGAAGAAGAGACTGATTCCTATATCTCTTCTTAAGAGTAAGAAAAGCTTTCCACAGTCTCCCAGCAGAACTGGGTCACACACCTGCTTCTAAGCCAATCAGTGCCAAGGGGACAGGATAACCTTGTTGATTTAGACCAATCAGGATTCATCCTAGGCTGGGGACATAGGGTACCTCCCCCAAGAGTGGATACGTGTAGATAGCTGAATAAAACAAATTTCTTTTGGAAGGAGAGTAGGGCGGACAGATATTAAGGGGACAGCTAACAGTATCTGTCTTGTTCCTTGTCTGGACATTTCACTTACATCCAATTTAGAGGAGAAATTAAGTCTGAGTAAAGGGATTAAAATTCTTAAAGGAGGTGGCATTTGATCTGGGCTTTGAAGGATGTGTAACTGTCAACAGGAGAGGAGACAGTAGTACTTCGGCCTGAAGTTCCAGCATGAGGACAGTCCGAGGGGCAGTCACCTGGGGGGCATTTTCCAGGAAGAATGAGCGTCCCTGGGAAGTTGAGATGTTGGGTGGTGGAAGTGAGGAGCAGTGGAAGGTGAGGCTAGATTGGGGGCAAATTAGGGAAAGTGTTTAAATGCTGATTGAAGGAGGCTGGACTCAGAATTTTGGAGCTATGGGAAGCCACTGAAGAATTCAGAGAAGAAATGAGACACACAAAAGCTAAGCTTTGGGGAAAAACCCCTGGGTGTGGATACAGGATGCACAGCAGGGGAGAGGTGGGCGAAGGGGGACCAGTTAGAACAGGCCACGATTTTCCAAGGTGGTGCCACAGGCTTGCCCCATGGCAGTGCTCACGGGAAGGAGGTGAGAGAGTCCACCCAGCCAGGGAGGTGGGACCTACAGGACCAGCGGTGCTTTCACGTGAGGACAGGGACCAAGGGGCAGGGGTGCCGGGATGAGTGATGGCGTCATTAACCAAGCCAGCAAAGAAGCAAAGACAAAGGATCTACCAAGAATATGGCCCCACCTGCAGCCAGCACCTTGAACGGTGACAGCAGAGAGCAGCCCAGGAGGTCCAAACAAAAATGTATTGATGTCAACCTCAGTGAGGAAGGGGAAATTAGCTGAATGAAATGGTGTTCGCTGTTAAAGTTTGGGAGGCGTGCTCTGTGGAAGGTTTTGTACATGAACTGAAGTGGGGCTTCTAACTGCATTTCAATAAAACAGGCTTCACAAGTACGAGACCGAAAAAAGCAGTGACAAAGCCTTATCTACCGTCATTGTCCCATCTTCTCCAAGGAAAGGCCTGGGACATCAGATTGTAAGCGTGGGACGCCACCGCTGAAGTGTTCCACAGCCTCCTGACCAGTAGTCAGTCTGGACCCAGCCCCGGCTCTAAAATGCGGGCAGAGTTATCCATGTATTTATTCCCACACGTATTCCTTCATTCATCCACATTTATTAAGTACCTGCCATGTGCTAGGCACTGGGCTAGAGACAGACCACGATCAAAGCAGTTCTGGTCCTGCCCTCTCAGAGCTCATGGTCAGCCCATGGGGATGCAGACAAGAGCAATGTGGTTGATGAAAGGCTTTGACAAGGAATCTCAGCGGAGAAGCAACTAGCTGGAAGGCGTGACATCTGGGGTGAGGATCAGAGAGGAAGAAGGCGTTGACTAAATGGAAGTAGCACAGAAGGTTGACGTCAATGAAGTGCCTCCTGGGAGGTGAGCAGTTAATTATCTCCCACTTAATTATCACACAAGCCTGTGAGGTGGCTATTGCTACTATCCTCACTTTTCAGATGGGGAAACTGAGGCCCAAAAGGGTTAAGGAACATGTTCAGGGACTGATGCCAAGCCCAAGTCCTGACCCCTACACTGAGCCACTCCCTGTCCAACCTTCCGTCTTTGCTCACCCAGACAACTGTGGTAACCTCTTAATGGGTCCTCCATCACACTGGGACCCTCCTTCAATCTACCCTCCACACAGAAGCCAAGGGGGATCTTTTGAAAATTCAAATATGACCTTGTCACTGCCCACCAGAATCCTTCAATGGCTTCCCTCATTGCTCAGATGGAGGAAAGACTCCTCACTGTGGACCCTATATGGTCTGGCCCTTCCCATGTCTCCACACTCACCCTCTCTGTGCTTCTGCCACACTGGCCTTTTCTCAAACCCTCTCCCTAATGCCATCTTCCTTCATACCACAGGGCCTTTGCACATGCTATTCCCTCCCTGGAGCACTCTTCCCTACCTTTGCCCCCAAAATCTCCTACCTTAGTTGGCTCACACTCATCCCTCAGTTTTCAGCACAACTGTTACCTCCTCCAGAACACCCTCCCTGACGTCCCAGCCTAGGCAAATTTCCTTTGTGGCACATGGTTTATCAATCATCCTTTCATTAGACCAGCGATTCTTAATTCTGGTCGCACGCTGAAATCACCTAGGGAAAGTTTAAACAACACTGATGCTCAGACCCCAGCCTAAGTCCAGTGGAGCAGAGTCTCCAAGTGGGAGGGTGGGGGAGTGGGAAGGAGGGGTCACCTGGGCATCCATATTTCTTAAAATCTCCCCAGGTGCAGCCACAGTGGAGAATCAGTGCTTGCTCATAATTTTCTCAAAGCATAAGTCATAATTTCATTCCCGTTTGTCTCCTCCACTAGACGGTAGGCTCCATGAGGGCAGAGTCCCCAGCACTTCTCACATTCCTGAGAAAGGAGGCGCTCACTAAACACTCACTCAGCAGAGGAGGCTGACCGCAACAGCCGGCATGTGCCAGGCCCGTGGACTTCACATGCGCCATCCTGCTCCATTCTCACAAAAACCCTATCAGGTGGGGATGCCTATTAGCCCCATTGACAGGTGGGGAAACTGAGGCTCAGGAGGTCAGGATCAAGATCTCAAAGAGAAGCGAGTCCCAGAGGATAGATTCCAGCCCCGGTCCATCTGACTCCAGAACTTGCTTTCTGTCCAATTCTGTCCATCTCCTCAAGACAGGGTAAAAAATAACATCTGTGGAGTGGCCGCCCCCAGGGAGACTCTCATTAAGCGTTTGACTTGGTCCTTCCCAGTCTCTCGGCCCCAGAGCCCAGTTCTAAGGAAAACAAAATCCTGGTGAGTGGAGAGAAGACAAAACAAAGACCAGGGCTCGGTGTGTCGGGTCCTCCTCGCACCAGGGAGAGGCCTCCAATTGGATCCCGTCCAGCTGACCTCCAGCTTCCTGCTGGCATCTGCCTGGTGGCAGAGGGCACGGCGGAGGGCTGGGTCAGAGGGTCCACCAAGTGGCCCACGGCCGGGCAGCAGGAGTTTAACCTCAGCGGCTTTGATTTCCCTCAGAAGTTGCACTCCGCCGAGGGCCGTCCTGACCTCCGTCCCAGGAGACCCCGAGACGAGCCCGGAGCTCCGCTTCATAAAAGCCAGAGACCAGCTAAGGGGCTTAGAGTCTGGTTATAGATTTCTGTCCCTCCTTGCCTTCCTCCTTATGGACCAGGAGACTGAAAAACCTTTCCTAATCACAGAGTGAACGAAACGGGGAGACCCTGGAGAGCCGTGGTTCTCAGCTCTGGCTGCCAGAGGAACATTTAAAAAATAATGGTGCTGGGGCCCCACCTCAGACCTATTGCATCTGCATCTGTCAAGGTGAGACCCAGGCACCTATATTTCTTTAAATCTCCCCAGGTGGTTCTTACGTGCAGCCAGACTCGAGAACCACTGCAACGGAGGATAAATGGCTCCTTGGAGGGGACTGAGGGTGACATCGGGTGTGGGGTGGAATCACCCAGTCCATCCTCCCTTCTTCTGGTAACAGCTGCCTAGTTTTCCTTAGGGAACCATCCCTCCCCGCCCTCATCCTGTGGTTTGGGATGGTCTCACTCCTAGCCCAGGGATAGTCACGTGACTCAGGCCTGGCCAATCAGAGTTTTGCATCTCCCTAATGACAGCAATTGATTCGGGAAGGGCATGGAACCCATCATCCCTGGGGCTTATGTGGCTGCTGCTGAGGGAAAAAAGCTCTCTTCCCTCTGGGACTGCTTTGTATGGTCCCTCTAGCAGTCACTTTGCCACCTCCTGGAAAGAGTCAGCCTGAGAATGATGCCATAACAGAGGAACTGTAAAGCTAGCAGCTGAAAAGAGATAGATTCCAGTGATGTAATTTGAGTCCTAGATCCAGCCATACCTGAAGGTTGTTTTCAGTTACCTGGGACCGAAAATTCCCATTTTCCTTTCAGCCTGTCTGATTCGTTTTTCTGTTATGTGTGGTTTTAAAAAGCCTTGACTGCTACAGTTGTTATTGGTATGTCTGCTCCCTGGTGAGCTCGGTGGGGTGAGGCTATGGGCCAGATTCCATTCCTCGTGCCCCAGGGCACCCAGCACAGAGTGAGAGAACAAGGAATGGGTGGGCAGAGCCCAGCTCTCTGCCCTCCTCCACTGCACCCTCTTCTTTCCTGCTCTTATGGGTCTCCCACAGCCCAGATTACACCCCAGACAAGAGCTGTGCAAGGAAGCAGTAGCCACGCCACTGCATAGCTGGCCATCGTCATGTATGTGGCACCTCCTGGGTGCCTCACTCTGTGTGTCAGAGTCAGGGACTCGAGTTGGAGCCCCAGCTCTGCCTCTTAGCCAGGGCCAGGACTTGCGTGCCTCTGAGAGTGAGGGTCTCCTTAACTCTTAGTCCCAGACTGCTCCTGTGGCTCTGGGCAGGTCACAGGACCCCTCTGAGCCTCCACTTCCTCGTGTCTAAACTATAATAGTTTTACAGAGTGCCTACTGGGTGTCAGGAGCTGCTCAGATTGCTTTTCTGTGATGGCCCGCTGACCCCACATGGCCCCCTCCCCTCCTGTGGTCTTTACTCAAATGACTTTCCAGGGGGGCCTTCCTCCAGTGCCCTCCCCTGCCGTTAGCTCGTCACACCATCTAAGGACTCTGCCGGGTTACATGTCCACTTGCCTGAGTCCCCCCATTGGAACATGAGCTCCAGGAAGGGAGGATTGCTTTTCTTGTGTCCACTGCCGTTTCCCAGGGCTTAGCACGTGCCCGGCACACAGTAGGTGCTCAATCAGTGTCTGCTGACTGAATGAATGCCTTCAGTCCTCACAAGCACCCAGTGACATAGGTCCTATTCTCAGCCCTGAGGTGACATCATTATCCTTGAAGATCCGATGTGGAGGAGGCCTCTGGTACATAGTAGGTCCTCAGTTGATGTGGTTCAGAAATGTTCTTTTCTTGATTTCCAGAACAAACTGAGAAAGAAGAGCTTGGGCGTGCCATGTCAGCCGTCTCCCAGGGCACTCATAATACAGCAAATAATTTGACATCTGCTTCTTCATTTGGGTTCTTTGTGGGGCCAGTCAAGGGACAACAAGTTTCCCATCTCGGAGCTGCTAAGGAAGGTTAAATAATTAACGCCAGGACCAAGCAGAGGAGGCTGACTCCTTCCTGGCTGCAGTCTCCTGCCTGTGCCCACTGAGGACTCAGCCACATGGACACCCTGCCCTACCTCAGCCCCATGTGCCAGACGGACAGCCTCCACTCCGCTGCCTCCTTCCCCCCCGCCTCTCTCCGGGTGAGAAGCACACAGCACGAAGGGTATCAAGAGGCAGTTTCCAGAAGCGGAAACCCAAACCTGAGGAGCATGTGAAGAGACACTCAGACGCACCACTAATCAGAGAAATGCAAATTAAGGCAACGAGACAAGACTTTATGCTTTCTACTGATTAGACAGGCGAACATCAGCGAGCTGGATAATGCCCAGTGCAGTCCGGATGTGGGGTGTGGGACCCTCACGTGGTGCTTGTGTTAATTTGGCAAATTAAGTACATGCTACCTTATGACCCCACAATTCTGCTCCTGGGTGTATACCCCAAGGATATTCTCACACGGGTCCTTAGGAGGATGAGCGCGGATGTTCTTTGCAGCATCGTTTGTGGTGACAGGGAGAGGGGAACAGCCCTGGTGTCCATCTCTAGGAGAATAAGTAGCACGTGGAGCAGACACTCAGCACGGAGCATCGGCAGGTGGTGGATGAAGTGGGCACACGGCCACGTGGATGGATCTTAAACGTGTGGTGCTTAATGGAAATTTAAGAACAGAGTGAGATCTGTAACATATACTGCGATCACCTGGGTTACTGCTCAGCAGACATTCGCAGCCCTCTCTCTTGGGGCAAATATGCTTCCCCACCCTACTCACTTTGGGCCTGTCTGTAACTTGCTTTGTCCACTGGAATGTGGGCCAAAGTGGCCATGTACAATTCCCCAGGAAGGCTTAAGGCATCACAGATTTCTCTCACCCCTCTTGCATTTCTGCCATTGCCACGAGAATGTGCTCTGGGTAGATGCTGGCCCCAGAACAGGACACACACAGGGCAGACCTGAACCCAACTCACAGCCTAGAACCTAGCGCAGCCGGCCCACAGCCCACAGCCATCACCCCACCCAACCTGCACACTCACAAGCAAGAAAAATAATACTTTAGCAACATATTTTCAAGTACCGTGTCTGACCAGGCAAGGGAAACAATAGAAAAAATAAACAAATGGGACTACCTCAAACTAAAAACCTTCTGCACAGCAAAGGTAACCATCAACAAAATGAAAAGACAACCTAACAATTGGGAGAAGATATTTGCAAACCATACATCTGATAAGGGGTTAATATCCAAAATATATAAAGAAATCAAACGGCTCAGCAACAAAAAAACTAACAACCCAATAAAAAAAAGGGCAAAAGACCTGAGCAGACATTTCTCCAAAGAAGATATACAGATGGCCAACAGACACATGAAAAGATGTTCAACATCACTAAGTATCAGGGAAATGCAAATCAAAACTACAATGAGATATCACCTCACTCTCATCAGAATGGCTATAATTAACAAGACAGGAAACAACATGTGTTGGAGAGGATGTGGAGAGAAGGGAACTCTCATACACTGCTGGTGGGAGTGCAAACTGGTGCAGCCACTATGGAAAACAGTATGGAGATTCCTCAAAAAATCAAGGATAGAACTACCATACGATCCAGCTATTCCACTGCTGGGTATTTATCCAAAGAACATGTAAACATGCATGCGTAAAGATACATGCACCCCTGTGTTCATTGCAGCGTTATTCACAATAGCCAAGACTTGAAAGCAACATAAGTGCCCATTAAGGGACGAATGGATAAAGAAGCTGTGGTATATCTACACAATGGAATACTACTCAGCCATAAGAAACGATGACATCCAGCCATTTGTGACAACATGGATGGACATCGAGGGTATTATACTAAGTGAAATAAGTCAGAGGAAGAAGGTCAAATACCATATGATCTCACTCATAAGTAGAAGATAAAAACAACAAAAAACAAACACATAGAGACAGAGATTGGATTGGCAGTTACCAGAGGGCAAGGGGGGAGGAGGAAGGCAAAAGGGATGATTAGGCACATGTGTGTGGTGATGGATTGTAATTAGTATTTGGGTGGTGAACATGATGTAATCCATGCAGAAATCGAAGTATAATGATGTACGCTTGAAATTTATATAATATTATAAACCAACATTACTGCAATAAAAAAAGAAAAGAAAAATAATGCTTGTTTTTGTAAGCCAGTGAGTTTGGGGGTGGTTTGTCATACAGTCTTACTGCAGAAACAGCTGACTAATACATATGTTTATATAAATTTATTTATTTATTTTTTGTGTGAGAGGAAGATCAGCCCTGAGCTAACATCTGATGCCAATCTTCCTCTTTTTTTTTCTTTTTTTGCTGAGGAAGATTGGCCCTGAGCTAACATCCATGCCCATCTTCCTCTGCTTTATATGGGACGCTGCCACAGCATGGCCTGACAAGTGGTACGTCAGTGCACGCCCAGGATCCGAACCTGCCAACCCTGGGCCACCGAAGCGGAGCGCGTGCACTTAACCACTTGCGCCACTAGGCAACCCCCTATATAAATTCAAAGTATGCAAAAAGTGACACATCTGTAAGAACGTATATAAACATAAATACTTGAAACAGAACTGAGGGTTGCCAGTACGGGAGAGGGGCCAATGGGAGGAGAGAAGGGGGGATAAAGAGAAATCAAGTAATAGATCAGTTGGAGACCTGCATGGACAACTGATGGTCACTTGATCTGAGCAGTCAATCAGCTCACTCTCTTCCCCTGAGTTTCTGCCTCACCAAAAACAAGTCCACAAGGGCAGAGACCTAGAGTAGTCCTGGGGGTCCGCAGTTGGTGCTCAGTAATTACTAGTTGAACCAATAACTAAGATCAAAAATCAGAAGCCCTCTTTGACTCTGGGAACCCCAGAACCTCCCTTCCAGAAGGAAGTTTCACACTATTTTGTCAAAAGGCAAAACTCAAGTTCCTGGAGGGGGTCTCTGTCACCCTGAACTCAAGGTCTCAGGAGGTTCAGAAACAGGTCCCAGGTGCCCTCAGCGACAGTCTCTGCTCGGCCCCACATCAGCTGGAGGTGAAGCCCTCTTTTGAACCCAGCCCACGGTGCTCCCTCCGCTGGCGTGAGCGCAGGGAGGATGAAGGGCAGGGAGCTGAACTGAATTAAATCTTCCTCACCATCTCAGCCTGTTTGTCAACTTCAGTCCTGAAGGGACTTGGAGGAGAACTCCATGGGAAATAACGAGCCGGCAGAGGGGAAGGTGCTCCGCAGCCCAGGAGGCAGGACAACCTTCCAGATCACTGTGCCGCTTTCGAGGGCCACTCCATCTCTCGCCACCCTGCAGCTCATTTAGCTCTAAATAAACCTCCCAGAGAGGAAAGCCATTGAGGGGCAAAAGGGAAGGAAGGCTTAAAAAATGAGCCATGTAGCAGTTAAGTGCGCGCGCTCCGCTGCTGGCGGCCCGGGTTCGGATCCCGGGCATGCACCGACGCACCGCTTCTCCGGCCATGCTGAGGCCACGTCCCACATACAGCAACTAGCAGGATGTGCAACCTTGACATACAACTATCTACTGGGGCTTTGGGGGGAAAAATAAATAAATAAAGTTAAAAAAAAAAATGAGCCATGAATTTCATTTCCAGGGAAACTAGGATGTGGAAGAGAGGCAGAAGTGGGGAAAATCCAGAACAATGGGCTCCAGCACCAGCAGAGAGCCCTGGTCTGGAGTCCAGCTGGCCCTGGTTGAAGCCCAAGGCCATCACTTTGTAGCTGTGTGAGTTGAGTAATGTGCTTGGCCTCTCTGAGCCTCAGTTTTCCCATGTGTATAATGGGGACAGAAAGGGCCCCTGTCTGCTGTGGCTGTTGGGAGAATTCAGTGAGACAGTCTACCCACAGCGCCTGGCTCAGAGCAGAGGCTCCGTAACGGAGCCCAGATGGCTGCTGAGCACCTGCCGGGCGCCAACGTTGTGCCAAGATTTGGCACCAAACGAGGCAGGCAAGGCAGTGCCTGTGTGGGGCTCAGGGTCTTATGAAAACAACCATTAAACAAGTAAATGCATCCAACAAGATCACTTCAGGGTTTGTGGCAGTGGTACAGCAGGGTGATTAGAGAGGGGAGTCTGTTCTAGACAGGATGGTGGGGAGGGCTTCTCCCAGAAGATGACATTGAGGTGAGATCTGAAGCTGAGAAGACGCCCATGAAGGGAAATGGTGCAAATAGGGGGCAGGAAGAGACCCGACTCCCATCAGCAAACAACACCCGCTGCCCTGGGAGGGGCAGCCAGAGCCAGATTGCTGCTGAGAATGGCCCCACCCACAGGTCCCCAGGCCTCTGAAAGCAGCCTGGTCCCACCTCCCCAGCTCATCACACCCCGATGGGGGAGATGATGGCTTCAGAGTCAGCAGCGGGGGCTCTACTTGGGTTTTATTTCCAATGCCAACTGGAGTGTATGACACAGGCTCTGGCTCCAGGCTCTTCCCCCCTGAGTTTGTGGGACACAGAGTCAAAATCTCAACTGAGCACTAACTCAGTGCCATGCTCTCAGCCACACCCAGGAGACAGATATGAAGAAGTCCTGCCTCTCGGGCCCTCCGCGGGCTCCCCCAGAGTTCTGGTGTCTGCTGCTTCCAACCACTGCCACCCTCTGCCTGGAGGTAGCAGTGAATCAGTTTTCAGAGTTCAGATCAGACCATGCCACCACTGGCTCATCCTCCAGTGGCCTCCAGGATACAGACCAAGGTTCAACGTTACATTTGAGGCTTGTTGCTACCTCACCGCGCTGACTCCTCCAGCCCGGCTCCTCTCAGCTCAGCTAGAGCTGTCAGCTGCTGCGGACAGAACAGGCCACAAGTATCTATTCTCGAATTCCCTACCTTGACCACTCAGCCTGCAAGATGCATTGAGATGATACCGCTCATGACCACTACGTGATAATCTGATCCCTATCCCAAGCACGGTCAGGTCTGGCTCTGGGACCCACACAGAAATGCGCCATAATCTAAGACCCCTCGATTCCAGGACCCAGGGAATCAACCCCGCTCCCTCAGGACCCTGCCTGACCTTCACCCAGCCTGCCCAAGAACTAAGGATTTCACATGCGCAGTCCAACCACAACCCAAGGCAAGGGAAGAGGCGGTACTCATATTCATGGTACCCTTCCTGGGGGATGATCCTGCCCATTTTACAAATAAGGGACCTGAGGCTCACAGCAGGTAAGGTCACCTGGCTCGCAAATCAGAGCCAGGATTTAAACCCAGATTACAGGTTCCCCTGGCTCAAAGCCCTCCTCTTTCTCTCAAGCCAAATAATGGTTCACGACCCATCCCCCAGCCACAGTAGCTCTGCCAATCATTGCCTCCCTGACCACACCCCCTTCTTAATGAGACTGACCACAGCCCCGGGCTGTACTGTGTGACCCCGCCCCCTGCCTCAGCTCATTGGACTTGAGTTCGTCCCAGCTCCACACTGGACCAATCAGATTCTTTCTCCTCTGGTTTTTGAGAATGGGACCTAGAGATTTAGCGGGAGGGTCGGCCGACTACTACAGGGCTACGGTCGCTCGCGGGTAGGGTCGCCACAAGAAAAGAAAGGAGCAGAGGTGCGGAGGAATAGCGGTGAGACCCCTGGTCAGTCCCCTTCTGTTCTGAGTTCTGGTCTTCCGATACTTCTCGCCTGGCCCTGGGGGGCCGTCCCCTCGCCACCCCCTTTGTTGTTAAGCTGGTCTGAGCGGGCTTCTGGCTCTTGTAGCCAGTTTTCTCCTTCTCTAAAATCCCCCAGCAGCCCCCAGTCCATCAGGGGTGCCAAGGACTTAGGAGGCGCTCTCTGAGTCACTGCCTGGCCTGTCTCACTAGGAGAATGATCTAGAAGTGAACGATTGCCCTTTTGCAGACTCCTTGTCAACAAGGAAGATGGTCTCACGAGAGGGCAGAGGGTCACACGCGATGACCATTGACTTCCCAAGAGTCCAAAATTCTGAGCTCCCCAAAGGCTTCCATGGAGGCAAGCGGGCCTCGACCCACCGCTGGGGTCTCTGCAGGGACGGGCGCTGACGTCCGCAGGGAGGAGACCTCCACGGCTGCAGGCGGACGTCAGGCCAGGGTCAGAGGGGGCAAAGGCGGCAGGATCCTGCCGGGACGGGCGAGCCCCGGGTCCCCAGGTCTGTTCAAACAAGGATAACGAGGCCGGACGAGCGGGCTGCTCGAGCCAGCGGTGCCATGGCGAAAGTGTGCCAGGAAACAAGCAGAACTCCCCAGATTCCACTTTCTTTCCGACTTCTGTGGCAAGAAAGAGGATTGTTTCAAGTGAAAAGGGCAGTGTGAGCGCCGCGAGGCAGAACCCGCGTCCAAACGGAGGCGAGGCCCTGCGTGTCTGAACTCGCTCCTCCTCCCGCGGAACGACCACAGCGCGCGCTGGAGCCTCCACAAGAGACTGGTGGGCCCTTCGCTGGTGTGCAGTGGGGGCCCTGGGGACCAGTGAGGAGCCGAGCCCCTGAAAGCCGATAACTGCGCTCCGATTTCCAAAGGAGCAACAGAGCAGACTGTGCACTAAAGGGCGGCAGACACGGGCTGACTCTGGAGCTACGTGGAGGGGTTAGTATTGTGAGAGGTTAGCTGAGCTCTCCCACAGCCTCCCGAACCCCTGTCCTTCCCCCCTGCATTCATTGCTGCAGGGGAGAGGGGGTGCAGTGGAAAGAGGGGCCACTCTCCGGCCACAAGAACAAGGCTTTGAGTTTTAAAAGTCTGCACTTTCAAGTTCAAAGCCACAGTTTTTACTGTAAATAATCTATTTAGAAGAGAGGACCCTCTGGGCCACCTCCCCTCTCCTGCCTTCTCTCCCCACATCTCATGCTTCATAAAGCTCCCCTGGCCTGGGGGACAGAGGAGGGGAAGTCAGAGGGTATGACAGAGACTTGCAGGTGTCACCAAGGCCCATTTCTTTTTCCTTGTGGGCACGCAGTTAAACTACATTTCTCTCCTAGTTGAGCGCAGCCATGTGACAGAGTTCCTGCCAAAGAAGTGTGGGTGGAAATGAAGTGGGCCACTTCCAAGCCCGGCCCATAGGGACCTCCCACATCATCTTCTACTCGCTCTCTTCCCCACTCCTGGCTGCATGGAGACAACTCCAAAGCCTGGCGAGGGAAGGAGCTGGATCTCTGGATAGACATGTGGAGGGGGCCTGCCGCAGGAGCACTCACACTGGGCTCCATGTGGCAGAAAACCAAGTTTCATCGTGGAAAGCGACTAAGATTTGGAGGGTTCTTTGTTACAGCAGCTAGTGTTGCTAACATACAGGGGAGTAAAGAAAGCACAGACGCCAAGTAGATGACTGAGGGGGGCCCTGCACCCTACCACACACACACACACACACACACACACACACACACACGCTGTCCTGCAATGGAGAGAATGACAGACTTTCAGAAATCGTAAAGCAGAGACAATCACCCATCTCCCAAGGAGAGACAAGGAGAGTAAGGAGACTCCAGGGTTATCCTCCCCCCAGCACAGTGCAGGAGCAAATGAATGTTTGCAAGGGGTTTCCTGAGAAATGGGCCTGGAACAGCCTTGGAGTGTTTTTCATGAGGCCAAAAGTGGTGTGGTTGCAGCTGGAGAATTACCAAAACTAATGAGGCTTTGAGGTCAGATCAAGAAGGACCCAGCAGCACCTGCACAGATCAACACATATATCCCCAGTGTCTGACACATAACAGGAGCGCAACAAGTGTTTACTGGATGGTTGGATGGATGGATGGATGGATGGATGGACAGGTGGATGGATGGTCGAACGGATGGATGGATGGATGGATGGATGGATGGATGGATGGATGGATGGATGGACAGGTGGATGGATGGATGGATGGATGGATGGATGGATGGACAGGTGGATGGATGGTTGGACGGAGGGATGGATGGATGAATGGATGGATGGATGGATGGACAGGTGAATAAGTTCTGGGTGTGCTCATGCTCTTAGAAGAAAGCGTAAGGGGAAACTTCACAACATTGGATTTGGCAATAATCTCTTAGATATGACACCAAAAGCACAGACAATAAAAGAAAAGACAAATAAATTGGACTTCATCAAAATTAAAAGCTTTTGTGCATCAAAGGACAATATCAACAGAGAGAAAAGTCAAACACGAAATGGGAGAAAATATTTGCATATCATACATCTGATAAAGTACGACATCCAGAATATATAAAGAACTCCTACAACTCAACAATAAAAAACAAACAACCCAATTCAAAAATGGGCAAAGGATTTGAATAGATATTTCTCCAAAGAAGATATGCAAATGGCCTAAAAGCACATGAAGATGCTCAACATCACTGGTCATTAGAGAAATGCAAATCAAACCACAGTGAGATACCACCTCACAACCATGGGATGGCTATTAATGGCTATTATCAAAACAGAAAATAACAAGTGTTGGTGAGGATCTAGAGAAATTGGAACCCTTGTGCACTGTGAATGTAAAATGGTACAGCTGCTATGGAAAACAGTATGGTGATTCCCCAAAAAATTAAACATAGAATTACCACATGATCCAGAAATTCCACTTCTGGGTATAAACCCAGAAGAAATGAAAGCAGGGACTTGAATGGATATTGATTACCAATGTTCATAGCAGTTTTATCCACAATAGCCAAAAAGTAGAAACAACCCAAATGTCCATCGACAGACGGATAAACAAAATGTGGTAACTATGCCAGACCAGACCAAAACATTTTGTTTCTGACACATGCTACAATGTGGATGAACCTTGAAGACATGATGCTAAGTGAAATAAGGCAGACATATAAGGACAAATACTGCATGATCTCACTTAAATGAGGCACCTAGAGTAGTCAAGTTCATAGAGACAGAAAGAACGGTGGTTGCCAGGAGCCAGGGGAGGGGGAATGGGGAATTAGTGTTTAACGGGTACAGAGTTTCAGTTTGGGAAGATGGGAAAGTTATGGAGATGGATGGTGGTGATGGTTGCACAACAATGTGACTGTACTTAATGCCGCTCACCTGTACACTTAAAAATGGTTAAAATGGTAAATATTATATTACGTATATTTTACCACAATTTAAAAAGTGAAGAACGTCTGTTCATCAGAAGACATCTGTGAAAAGGTAAGCCACAGAGTTAGAAAAGGTATTTGCAATACCTATAAGCAACAAAGGATTATAATATGTAAAAAAAAAAAAAAAAAAAAAACTCATAAATCCATAAGAAAAAGACCTACAATATAATAACACAGGCAGAGGATGTGGACAGGCGCTGCACGCAAGAGAAAATCCAAACAGCCATAAACGTGAGAAGATGCTCAACCCCATTAGTAAACCAGGGAAATGCAAATTGAAAACCACAGTGAGGTACCATATCTCATCCATCAGTTTGGCAAAATTTTTAAATCTGATAAAGGTAAGTATTGTCAAGGATGGAACAACGGGAATTCTCATACCCCGTTAGTGGAGTGTAAATTGGCACGCCCGTTTTGGAAAACGAGATGGCTTCACTTGGTAAAACTGAAGACACACAAAGTTGACCCAGCCATTGCACGTCTAAGTCAACACTGGAGCAGTGATCCTCAAACTGGAGTGTGCGTGAGAATCACCCAGAGGGCTGGTTAAACAGACTGCGGGGCCCAGACCTGGAGCTTCCTGTTCAGGAGGTCTGGGGCGCAACCTGAGAATTCACATTTCTGACAAGCTCCCAGGTGATGCTAATGCTGCTGGTCTGGGGACCAACTTGAAGAACCAGCCGAATTATTCACAATAAAAACTGAAAATGATCCAGATATCCATTAAGAGTAGAATGAACAAATAGAAGGTATAGTCACATGAGGGAATATTATACAGCAATGAAAATAAACAAACTACAGCTATATGATTGTTATAGACTGAATGTTTGTGTCCCCCCAAAATTCACATGTTGAAATTCTAACTCCCCACGTGATGGTTAGGAGGTGGGGCATTTGGGACGTGATTAGGTCATGAGGGTGGAGCCCTCAGGAACGGGATTAGTGCCCTTATAAAAGAGACCCCAGAGAGCTCCCTCATGGCCTTCTGCCCTGTGAGGACACAGCAAGAAGACGGCAGTCTATGAACCAGGAAGCTGGCTCTCCCCAGACACCAAATCTGCCAGCACCTTGACCTCAGACTTCCAGCTTCTGGAACTGTGAGAAATACATTTCTGCTGTTTATAAGCCACCCAGTCTGTGGTATTCTGTCATAGCAGCCCGAACAGACTAAGACAGTGAGCAACATAATGTTGAACAAAAGAAGACAGACACAAAAAAGTACACCATATGATCACATTTATGGAGAAGCTTCAAAAAGAAGCAAATCTATCATGCTTAGGTTTGCACACTAGGTAAACTATGAAGCAGGACCAGCTAACCTTTTCTGTAAAGAGCCAGGGAGGAAATATCTTACGTTTTGTGGGCCATACGGTCTCTGGCACAACCACTCAACTCTGCCATTGGAGCATGAAAGCAGCCATCAACGTACATCAGGGAATGGGCATGGCCGTGTTCCAATAAAACTTTATTTACAATAACAAGCAGAGTGCCATGCTTTGCCAGCCCCTGCTGTCTACTTAAGCAAGGCAGTGATTACTCTCCTCTGGGGACGGGAGTTGTCAGCGCTCAGGGAGGGGCACGGGGGGCGGGCGGCAATGATCTCTTTCTTGACCTCAATGGTAATAAAGTTTGTGCTTTACAATAATTTGTTAAGCTATATATTTAATGTGCTTTTCTGAACTGTACTATATTTCCCAATTATAAAAGGTTTCATAGATAATTCATAAGTAGGTAAACACAATGTGGTATACCCATACAATGAAATATTATTTGGCAATAAAAAAAATGAAGTACTGACAAACACTACAATGTGGATGAACCTTGAAAACAAGTGAAAGAAGCCAGTCACAAAAGTCCTCATATCATGATTCCGTTTATATGTGTCCAGAATTGGCAAATCCACAGAGACAGAAAGGAGATCGGTGGTTGTCTCGGTCTGGGGGGGATGGATGATTGAGGGGTGATGGCTAAAGGAAATAGGATTTCTCTTCGGGGTGAGGAACATGTTCTATAATTGATAGTGGCGATGGCTGCACAACTGTGAGTATACCAACACCAACAGTTAGTGCGCTTGAACTGTGCACTTCAAGTGGGCAAACTGTATGGTAATTATATCTCAATAAAACTGTTACCAAAAAAAATCAAAACATTTTAAAACTAATAAATAACATCAGCGGCCTCTGCCCTCGCCACCAGAGGTGGGCCGGGGAAGGGGCGTGCAGGTGAGACCACCCACACTGACAGCAGCTTTGGAGACCCCGCCTGTCCCTCCTCCCGCCTCCACCACCACTCTCCGCAGCCGGCCTGTCTCTGCCTTTAGCAAAACACGTGCTGAAAACCAGAAGCCCGAGAGGCCCGGGATTCTGCGGACAAGCAGGGGCCAGGGCATCCCTGCCAAGAAACGCAGGACTCGAAACGCAAAAGGAAATTGCAGGCAGAAGCCTAAGCGAGGCGAGGCCTGGGGGAGCCCGCGCCGGGCCCGCGGGAGGCGACATGGGGGCAGCAAATCGGGACGGGGGTTCAGCCCTCCGAGCATGCCTTTCGAAAGGCACGGGTGGGGTCTCAGGGGCTTGAACCCCCCCGCTCCTCACACAGGCTAAAGGCGGCGTTTGTGTGGGGGGGTTCTGTGGGATGTTTTACATCCCAGACTCCGCAGAGCCTCCCGGGAGCCCGGCAGATGGCTGCAAATGATGCGGCTGCAGGCGCCAGCAGATGGGATGCGTGAGGAGCAGAGGGTTCCGGGAGCAGGAGCAGCTGAGGGTCCCCTCGGCCGCCGCCTCCCTCCTCTCTAGGAAGCCCTGACAGCTGTGAGCCAATGGGGCCACCCGGCTGGGTCAGAGCGCACAGCAAAGCCGACTGCAGAACTTCCCGGGTTGGAGAAGCCTAACAGGGGCCAGGAGGCACCAGGCAGGGCAGAAGGACCTGTGAGGTGTGGCAGAAGTGGCATGGGATTGATGGCATACATCATTTTGCTGTGTGACCCCAGGCAAGTAGCTCAGCTTCTCTGAGTCTGTTTCCTTGAGTGTAAACCAGAGATAATAGCACCTACTCCAAAGAGCTGTCAAAAGAATTAAACGAAAAAGGGGTGTAGAAGTATCCAGCAGTGAATGGGATTCTGCATTAGTCCATAAAAGTTAGTTGAAAGTAGTTGAGTAGAAATAACTGCAAATTGAGTCACTCTCCAAGTTAGTTCTCTAGCTGGCTGGGCCACACTGAGGGGATGGGGGATACAACAGAATATTCAAGCTGGCCGTGATTGGGCCAGACCCTGTGCCAACCCCTCGCGTGGGTTATTTCACTGGATTCAGAAGAATCCCACAAAGTGGGTGCTCTTGTACCCATTTCACAGATGAGGACAGTGAGCCACGAAGAGGAGGAGCACTGTGCCTGAGGTCCCACAGCCAGTGAGGCAGGGTCGGGATGGGAACCCACAGCCCAGGCTCTGCATTAATGCTGCACTCAAAGCTCGGTGTGTAACCCCAGCTCTGCCCCTACCTGGACCTGCCTGAGACTCAGCTCCCTGACCTGGAAAAGGGGATGATAATCATACCTACATGTGGGCTGTTGAGAGGATTAAATGGGATAACACGCCTGAAAGGGACTGTATACAGCAGGTGCTCAATGAGTGCTCGCTGTATTGCCGGGACTGGGCTGGGGGAGGCTGCCCAGGGCGGGGACCCATGTCTTAGGCACTGGTATGCATCGGGCACACTTACTATACTCAGTCTGTGGTGGCCATAAAGAGATCTTTGTTGGGGCCTCAGTTTTCTCATCTGCAAAATGGCGCAAGTGAGCCCAGCTCTCTGAGCCCTTCCAGCCTGACAGTCTGTGCGTGAGGGCTGGACTCCGATCTTGGAAGTGGACGTGGAACAAGAGGGAAGCAGAGGAAGGTGTGTGAGGCTCAAGGGCCATGCAGAATCACAAGTGTCATCCCACGTGGATGATGGCCCCCTCTTCCTCCCAGCCCCGCCTGGCCAACACCCCCTCGTCCTTTCCCTTCACTGCATTTCAGCCCTTCCCCAGCCGTGGCCCGCTGTGGGATTCTTTCCTATTTCGATAGCTCACTTCGAGGCAGCAGGTGGAATGGTGAGGCACAAGGACTCTGCAGCCACCTGCCCAGGTTCCAACCCAGCTCTGCCACTCACCACCCGCATGATCTTGGGCTAGATGACTTAACCTCTCGGGGCCTCAGTTTCCCCAGCTATACCATGGTGTAACAACAGCACAAACCTCCTCAGGTTGTTGGGGGAATCAGCTGGGTCTGGCACGTTGCCAGAATAGAAATAAGGTTTGGGTCTTATTATTATTACTTATTTTAAAGCATCTTGGAAAAAATAACCGGGCAGACTAAAACCATGAGTTGACAGATATCATTGCCCAAGATGAGGCTAACATAACTAGACTTTCCAAATGAATCGACGTAAAGAGACATAGTAAGTGAATAACGATAGGGGGAGGGGTCCAGAACACAGCCCCAATTGGGAAGGCAGTGCAAAATGAAAATGCAGGGCTCCTTAAAAAAAGCATTAAGAATTTCAAGACAGTGACAGCAGAGCGTTAAACCAAATGTAGGGCCCTTCTCTGCACGGACCCTATGTGACTGTACAGGGCACAGGCCCAGAAGCTGGCCCCGGTTCCATCTCTCTTACATGGATGTACGCATTTCTTGAAACTCATTGAACTGTACATTTAAAACTTGTGCATTTCACTGTTTGTAAATTATACCAATGAAATCATAGCAATTAAAACAAGGAAACATGTGGGGCCGGCCCAGTGGCACAGGGGTTAAGTGTGCGTGCTCTGCTGCAGCGGCCCGGGGTTCGCAGTTTCGGATCCCGGGCGCACACCAATGCACCGCTTGTCAAGCCATGCTGTGGCAGCGTCCCATAAAAAGTAGAGGAAGATGGGCATGGATGTTAGCCCAGGGCCAATCTTCCTCAGCAAAAAGAGGAGGATTGGCATCGGATGTTAGCTCAGGGCTGATCTTCCTCACAAAAAAAAAAGAAGAAGAAGAAGAAGAAAACATGACAAACAGGATTACAAGTTCCCAGCTCATTGCAGGCAGTGTGGTTCAGCAATGAGGTGCAGGTATAGACTTGAACGGTGAATGTTGTCTTCTTTTAACGCTAAGTATCCCTGGCCCCTACATACAGTTGTACAGGATGTGCACTGGCCAACCCTATGCCATTCACATAGATCGCCATATGAATCACGGCCCCCAGAGTTGCACAGTGAGTAACTTGCACAACTGACATGCTGACCCTGATTTGTAGCTGTATGTCTAACTCCATTTGAAGGACTCATCGTGTGTCTAAAGGGAAGGCTCTTTGTGAATGCAGGGTCTGTGCCAAATGTAAGGGCCTTCAGGGCAAATTCCATTCTGGGGAGAGATCCAGGAGGAACCAGCCCATGGAAAGACTTTCTTGGGATGTGGAAAGGAGCCATCCTTCAAATTCCTCAGACCCCGTGCCGCTCAGCAAGCCCTATTCCCCCAAAGCTGCTGAAACCTCCGCTCAGAGGGGCAAAGGGCTGGATTTAAGCATCCGAGGTAATTTTCACACCAAAGTGTGATAAGAGCACAGAGTCATTTAGAAATTTAAATTACCACTGTTTACACTTAACAGAGTCTTCTCACCATGGAGAAACTGTGTCCAATTATGAAACATAAAAGCTGGTCACCATTCGGGGTTAACATGACGCTCTCCAAGAGAGTGAGCAGGCGCGGCCACCCAGACACCTAATTACCTGGAAAGACAATCTTGAATAATTGGAATTAGAGCAACTGAAGCAATTATTAGATGTTGTGATCTCCAGGAGCAGTCCTCCACCAGGCAGAGGGATTTAATCACCTTTAATAAGAGCACGTGATTAGAGGAATCCAGAATTTCAGATCAGAAAGCCGCAGAACCAGCACTTCAGAATGAGGGCGGTGGGAGGATCGTGTGTGATGCTGGAGAAAATGAGCCTGGAGGGACGGGTGGGAAGGAAGGGTGGGCTGAGAAAGGATGGGTGGGGTTGGCAGGGGGGTGGGGTGCTGCTTAAAAGGTTTCAGGAGCCTGGAGAGTGAGTCTGACTCTAACCTAAACGTGCTGTGTGGCTTTGAGCAAGGCACGTCACCTCTCTGGGCTCTACCTTCCTTCCACTCTTCAGTCATCCAGCAGATGTCTACTGCACATCTGCCACGTGCCCGCCCGGCGCTGAGGACACTGGTCTCCCTCTTTTGTACATGCCATTCATTCTACTGAGAAAGACCTCCCCTGGTGCCCCTTAGGCACTAGAAGGAATGCCATTCATCCTAGGGACCCTCCCGACGTGGTCCCCCTCCACACAGCCTCCCCAGGCTGTCATCATTCCCCCCGCAGCCCTCTGTCCCCGTCTGGGCCCCTGATTCACAGATTGACTCTCTTCCTCCTGGTCAGTCCCCCACTAGAAGGCTCCTCAAGAACAGGAGCTGTGGGTCATTCTCCTCACTGCCCCAGCCCCTGGCACACAGCCTGGCCCCCAGGGATGCAGACCACTGGCCTGAGACAGGGTGGACAAAGGTCCCTGCAGCCCGTTCCTGAAAGCGAGGCTGCTGTCTGCCCTGCCCCCAAGAATTCAGTGGCGCCAGGTGAGGCAGCCTGTGTTGTGAGTTTATCCAGAATGGCCAGGAAATGATCTCCTTCTGCAGGAGGAATCCAGAGCTCTGAGCCTCCACAGATGGACCAGGGCCATTCAGACGATGGATGATCCCCACCCCCGGCCAGAGGGCTGCAAGAATTACCCCGATATTGTCTGGGAACGGCAGGTGAGGGGAATAACAGACGTGTGAGCCACTGTGGCCAGTCTCCTGCCTCTCTGTGTCCTGAAGTGACTGTCTCATTGGGATGAAAGAATCAGAGCTCCACTTTGTCAGGCCCAGACCACAGGTACGCACTCAGTGACCTGGGAGCATGGAGCAGGAGTAACTGACAGTCTGGGGGTGAGGCAGGACTTCACAGAGGCAGGACCTTGGGGTTGGCTCGTGGAGGTTGACAGAGAGTTCCCTAGGCAGTCTGGGGTGAAAAGATCGCCAGGATTAACATGCAGGCACAAGGATGCGCCGGCCACCTGGCATGTTCGGGCTGCAGCCAGCAGGCTGACCCGTTTGTAGCTCCAATGCCAGAGTTTGGGCAGCTGTGGAAGCTGGTTCCCCTCTCTCTTCCCCGCTCAGCCCGTTCTGATCTATACATGTTTCAGTTCTATGACTTAAATCAATAAAATGCACTAAATAAATTAAGTGAGCAGCACAATTGTACATCGATTTCAGACGGAGAACAGAGAGGTTGACGGAACCAACAAGAGACTATTATAGGAATTCAAGTGAGAAATGACTCATGGAGACTCAGCATTGTGGCCCCGGAGCCACCACATCGTTACACATCCCTGAAATATTAAACAAATGAAACCTATGAGCTTTGGAGATTGTTTCACAAAAATTGCCCCTGGTGGCTGCCAGAAATCCCAGCTCGCTGGGAAACAGGGGTGGGGAGCAGGAACGACTTAAAACACAGCTCAGCCCAGGTGGGTCAGAGGAGACTACGGCTTCCGGAGTCAGGATCCAGGTTTCCAAACCCAAATGGGCCACCCAGTGTCTATAACATGGTCCCTGTTCCTTCCTTCCTTCACTCATTCAACAAAACTTTACTAAATTCTTGCTCTGTCCCAACCCCATCCGGGGCACGGGAGCCACAGCAAGGATAAGATCCAGTGCCTGTCCTCAGGGACTGTCCCGTCTGGTGGAGGAGGTGACCTTGATGCAGTGTGATGGGTGCTAATAGGACCAGTCACTGTGGGTACCTCTGGGGTTCAGGGGAGGCTTTTCAGAAGAGGTCATGTCTAAGCTGGGTTTTGAAGGATAAATAGAAATTTTCAAGGCAAACAAGAGGTGGTAAGGGCAGGTCAAGCAGAGGGAACAGCATACACAAATGCACAGAGGCATGAGAGAGGAAGGTGAGTTTGGGGGCAATGTATGCAAGTCTGGAGGCAGGGCTGGAGCACAGGGCCACGTCAGGGATTGTAGGAGGGGGAGTGAAAAAGACTGACAGGCACTAGGTCATGAAGGGCCGTGAACGCCATGTTAAAATGTCCTGTGTATGTCTGGGAGCCAGGAAAGGGTTTTAAGCAGGAGCCTGATATAGGTGGATTTTCATTTTGGAAGGATAATTTAGAATTCCACGTGGGAAATTTTTGTTTTACTTTTTATTGAAGTATCACATACATACAGAAAGCGCATAGATCACAAGTGTGCAGCCTGATGACCTTTCATAAACTGAACACATCCGTGTAACAGCCCCAGATTAAGAGACGGAGCGTCACCAGCCACCAGAGCCCTCCGCACCATCCCTCTCGGTCACACCTGCCCTTCAAGGGCAGCCCCTGTCCTGACTTCTAACAGGACCGATTCGTTCTGCCTGTTTCCAGTTTTACATAAGTGGAATCCTATCATATGTGTTCTTTTGAATCTGGCTTCTTTGGAGTGGAGACTGACCGTTCTCGTTGCTGTATAGTATTCCACTGTGTGTGGATAGGCACTGAGGAAGAGCAATTAGGAGGTTACTGGTGCAGCCTTGATGGCAAATACGAATCATGAGAGGCTCAACTCATTCATTCATTCATTCATTCATTCATCGTTCATTCACAGTGAGAGCCCATGCACCTGGGAGGGTTGGCTCCAAGCTGAGATGTAAGACCTTTCCCCACATCGCACTTTGACAGATGACTTGGGACAAATCTTTACTGGGGAGTGCTGTTAATATAATGAAGGGAGGAAAACCCACACATCCTCGTGGCTCTCCACAGGGATCTGAGGTGGCAGCCATCACATCCCAGGGAGGGTGGATGCTTTATTCCTCGGCTGGAGTCCTTCCACAATGTCTGATAACCATTTACCGAGCTCCCTCCTGTGGGCAGGGACTTTCGCCTCATTCATCTCTCTCCCCCAAGGCCTATCCAGAGCGTGACACGTAGTCAGTGCTCAGGAACTGTGTTGAATTGACAGGCCAGGGTGGAAAGGGCCAGTACACAGTGGCTGCTCAGTCAGGGTGTGGCGAGGGAATGAATGTTTGTTACCTCACCCGGATATTGTGGCCACTTTTGGAGGAATAAACAGGTCACTCTTGGATGACAATAACCAGGGGAAACCCTGACAAGCGAATGAGTGAGTGTCACACACACATACACTCAGAAATCCAGCGAGGACAGTTCCAGCACCACTAGCTACCAACCATACTCGAGGCCTGTGATCAGGCCCAGGAGTGCCAGATTAGATTATTGCTCAGTAAATATTCATTCCCATTACACCCTGGCCTCCATGTGGGCAGTGGATTTCTTGCCCCTTTCCTGTTGGACTTGGCCATCTGACTTGCTTTGGCCAATGGAATGTTAGTGGATATGATGCAAGCAAAGGTTTAAGATGTGCTTGTGCAGTTGGCCAGCTTGCGCTTCTGTGCCCTCGACCTGACCCCCAGAACGAACACATGTGGAGCAGACTTGAGCCCAATCTACATCCTGGAACCAGGCCAGCCCATATCAGCAAAACCCAAGTCAACCCACAGACGTGTGAGCAAAATATAAATGCTGAACACCACTGAGTTTTGGGATGGCTTGTTACGCAGCATTTTGTGGCTACTGCTGACCAATACACTAGGCTTGAAGATTCTCCAGTTGGTCACGGTTATTTGGTAGGAGAATCTCGCCCCAGTGAATAACAGACTGTGATTCTGAGAGACAAGGGAAGCCTTGAGGAGGAAGACAAGGAACATGAGAAGCTTCTCCTCTGCATTTCCAATGTCAAGTTCACAACACAGAGACACTGCTGTGTCTCCATTTGCATATTTCATCTCCATAAATTGCTCAGGCATCTTTCATTCATTCCCCCTCCTCTGCCCCCATGGCCTGCTGTGCAGACCTTTGTTATGCTGCTCTGCCAGTGGTGCCCCAGTGCTGGGCTGGGCCCTGGAGGCCCAGAGGTAAATAAGAACCATTTCTACCCTCAGAGAGCCCCAGTCCTGTGAGGGAGAAAGATATGTGTATAGTGACTATTATTCATTGTGATACAGGATGCTCAGGGTGCAGTGGGGCGTAATGTGAATGTCCAGCTACAGGGCTTGGTTAAATAAATTGTCTCTATATGATAGAATTTCACACAGTTGTTCCAAAGATGAGGGTGAGTTCTATGTACTGATATGAAAAATAATCCATGATTATATATATAAGTATATATGTATATGTGTGTATCTATCTATCTATCTGTCTATCTGTCTATCTATCTATTTATCTCTCTCTCTTAAAAGGCTGCTAAACCAAACCATTACTAGTGACTATCTAAGGGTGGGCTTATAAGAGACTCTCATTTCTAATTTACACATTTGGGGGTCATTACAATTTTCAGAACAAGCGTGTACACTATTTAAAATCAACGCGTACTCTTCATTCATTCATTCAACATGTATTGTGGAGCACGTGTCAGTGCCAGGTGTTGTCTGGGCATGGGGCACACAGTGAGTACAAACAAGACAAGGCCCCGCCCTCGCGGAGCCGACGGTCTGTTGGGGGAGTCCAGCGTGCGTCACATAAGCACTGACTGCACATCAGGTAGCAATAAGTGATGTGAAGACAGGGGAACAGTGAAGCGAGTGGAGAGGGGCTTGGTAGGAGGAAGGGGTTGCACTAAAGAGGATGTTCAGGGAAGGCCTCCCTGAAGATGCGACACTCGAACCGAAACCTGACAGAGAAGGGACCAGCTGTGCAGACAGCTGAAAGAACAGTGTCCCAGGAGCAGGGAACAGCAAGTGCAAAGGCCCCGAGGCCCACACTAGCCTGGCTGACTCAAGGAACAGTAAGGAATTTGGAGAGCTGGAGCGTGGCGAGGGAGGGGAGGCTGCAGGAGATGAGACCCCAGAGGAGCAGGGCCAGACCCCACAGACTTTATAGACCACGATGAGGGCACTGACTTTTACTCTGCGTGAGATGGAAGACAAGGGAGGGTTTTAAACAGGGAGTCACATGAGATGATTTATGCTTTAAAAAGATCATTCTGGCTACAAGTGAATCGGGGGCAAAAATGGAAGGAGGTGACCAGTCAAGAGACTGCGGCAGGAATCCTGATGAAAATGGATGTGGCTTAAGGCAGTGTAAAATGAAAAGGTATTTCCCATGTGAAACACGAAACTAGAACGGTCAGGCAAACGGAGAAAAATGTGTGCCATGGTAACAACACTGGTGACAGACAAATATTTTGCCAGGAAGAAGGTCGGGGAGCAGGGGTAGGAGGGTATCGGAAAAAAGGTCAAATGGGGGTGCCATTGAGAAGGACCTTGAAAGCGTGACTGTGGTCTGCCGGGCGGAAGGAGGTTAAGAAAGGAAGGGGAGCAGCAGCCTGAGGAAGCCCGAAGGAGGAAGGGGGGCTCTCACCCAGCACACGAGCATGCTCACACACGCACACACATAGCCGTGCACGCTCACACTCGGACACATACCTATGCACCGGCACATACACTCTCACATGTGCACATGTGTACACGCCCCGTGCTCACACAGGCTCACCCAGCAGCATGTAAGCATGAGACACACGTGCATATACTCACACAGCAGCACATGCTCATGTGTACACACACTGACCCTCAGCCACACACACACACACACACACACAGGGTCTCAGAGACCTAGCTTTTCAGCAGAAGAACCAGGCATTTAAAAGCCAGACCGCTCAGGTTCCGATCCCAGCATCCTGACTGTGTGACCTTGGGCAAATGAATTAACTCTCTGTGCCTCCATTTCCTCATCTGTAAAGTGGGGATTAAATGAGCCAATGTGTGCAAAGTTCTCAGAACAGCACCTGGCACGTGGTAAGCACTGCAAGAAATCTAGTTAGTGTTAGTGTCATGATCACTACCATACTGTGCAGACCAGGAGGGAAGTCACGGAGGGAGCCGGGGCAGGGGCAAGAACCAGGGAGAAGTGTGTCCTTTGGGGGAGAGCACAGCTCAGCTCAAACAGCGGTCCCAGACTCCCCGCATGGCCCTAAACAAGTCCCTCGTCTCTGCAGCTTCGGTTCCTCATCTGTGAAACAGACAGTCCATGTGTGAGGACCCGGTGAGCAAGTGGATGGATCCGTGAGCGCCACAGCCCTGCAGGCGCCTCCAGGAGGGCCAGGCCTGGCAGTCCGGGGAGAGGCCACAGGGGCGGCCACGACCAAGCCCACCGCCCCAGGGAGCGCTCAAGTGCTTGAGAGGCAGCGAGCACACGAAAATCCTTCTGCAACTTGGTGGCAGAGCCAGCCCCTCAGCGTCCTTGTAACACATTTTTATATATGCGGCCAGAAGGTCCTCGGTGTGGCTGCCAAGCCCTGAAAGTAAGAGCACGAGGCCAACAAAACACAAAGACACAACCTCTCTGGGGCCCTCGGCCCTCGTAAAAGAAGCAAGAATAAAGGTCTGATGCCCCCTGGGAGGAGGGACGAGCAACCCGCCTGCCACTGTACACGGACACATGTGTACACACACCCACACACTCACACTGCACACACACGTCCATGCATGCTCACACTTGGACACACACTCTCACTTGTGCATATGTGTACACACCTCCACGCTCACACGTGCTCACCCACCAGCATGCACGTGTGCACACACGAGACACATGTGCACACTCTCTCACAGGAGTGCCTGCTCATACATGCACACACTCACCCTCAACCAGACACACACACATGTATGTGTGTGCACCCACGGGCCCTGCTTCCTGGAAGCCAGATTTGGAGCAGAGTTGACCCAGGAACTCCAGGGCCCTGGGGATTATGGGTGAGCATCCTAGACGGCTGCTCCGCGTGTTGGCTTCTAAGGTGCAGTACGACAGAGGGGTACGGAGGAGCATGGCTCTGCCCCTTATGAGATGTGAGACTTAAGTGGCTGAATCTCTCTAAGCCTCAGTTTCCTCCTCTGTCGAGTGGGGTGAGAACGGCAGCCCCTCCCTCACGAGGTTGCGGGGAGGTTTCTCAGTTAATACACATACAGTGCTTGGCACGGGCCCGGCACACACTAACTGCTCAACACAGGTCAGCCGATCATCAGCAGCGGTATTTGTAGCGGTTCCTCAAGGCCTCAGCTTGGAAGCCGTGGCCCAAGCTGCTCTGCCCAAGACTCCAGGGATGGCCACATGGAGAACTAAACAGGACTCAGCCACAGGGATGCCGAGGAAACAGAGGAGGCAGCCCCCACTGCCGAAAGCTTGCCCAGTGGGGCCCTGGCCTCTTCCTGGGCCCGCAGGCCCTGTGGGTAGCTTGTCTTGTGCCCCTCAGTCTCACCAACTGCCGCCCGGCTGGAGCTCTCCAAGGAGACGCTGTCTGCGAGATGGGAACGTCAGCAGCCTCCATGACACACAGTCCACCTCCCCGCTCCTCCCACCAACAGCGGGGAGGGGTCAGAGATGTGGCCCTCCAGGTCCCTGAATCTCCTGACGCTGCACAGCTTGGCCCCACCAGCAGGGGGCGTGGGTGGCCACACATCCTGGACTCAAGAATTCCCTGTGAGCCACACACGCCAAGGGCCCTCCCGCGCTGGGACAGTTTATACCAGTGGACTTCTGCCTCAGTTTCCCCACCCCAACTCCCAGGACCACAGCCCTCCCCTCATCTCCAGGCTGTTTGAAGAGCCCTGCCCACCTGCTCTCTCTTGTCAGCCGTCCTTGGTGGCAGCGGGGAGGCGGCCACGCATCCTCCAGTATCCATTCTCCTGCTCTTCCATAATAATAAGACCCCTGACTTTCAGTTAAGCACAGAGTTGCCAGGATAAAGACACCTTTCCCAGCCTCCTTTGCAGCTGAGCGTGGCCCTGTGACCAAGTTCTGGCCAAGTGGATACCAGCAGGTGTTACGGGGCAACTTCTGGGAACCTTAGAGTCGACATGCAAGCTTTGCCCTTTCTTCTTGGCCCCTCCTCTCTCCTACTGCCTAGAAGGCAGATGTGACTGCTGGAGCCCCAGCCACCATCTTACACCACGAGGACAAAGGCCACAAGGATGATGGAGAGGGGCAGCAGGGGCCTGGATCCTGAGGACCGCATGGAGCACAGCCCCCCTGGATTGCCTGATTTCCAACCTTTATAGGAGAGATAAGTAAATTTCTCCATGGAAGCCAGTGATTTGGGGTCACTATTACTTGCAGCTAAACCTAACTCTGACTGCCATGCTCCCTACATAAGCTGCAGCCTGCTGCTAACCATCCCACTCCTGCCCTGCATGGCTCTGAGCATCACTGCGGGCGCAGAATCTCTGTCATTGGGCCCTGCAGACCAATGAAAATCTCTTGCTCAGCAGGGTCCAGTCAGGCTGGGCCTCCTCACACCTGTGCGACAACAGAGACGGCACACCTGGCTTCCCTCCGCCAAGGTCAAATCCGACAGCTGGAGGCAATGCCCCCGACACTGGTCTTGCCTGGCCCCAACTCCCGTACACCCATCCTCCCTCCCGCAAAGTTCCAGTGTTCCCTGGAAGTCACAGAAGTGCGATGACTCTGGGGACCAACCCACTGGGCGGGGAGACAAGATGCTCTTCTCCACCTGCCTCTCCCACGTCAAGGACTGCTCAGCCATCGCCCAGGATGCTGAAGGAGAGGCTCTCACGGGGCTGCAGGAAGCCACCTGCGCGGGGAGGTGTCCCCGGAGAGGGTGGGGCTTGTACACTCGAGCGGGGGCCACACTTACCTTTCTCCGATGCTGGGGCCAGGTCAATGAAGCTGCGACATTTCTCACCTTTGAAAAGAAAAGAAGGGTTTTCAGAATGTGAGAGGAAATGAGAGCTTGAGGCTTTCGCCTCTCCCCTCCCGTGTGGCCGAGCGGGGCGTGGGGCCGGGCGTCTGTAACCCCAGTGGCATCTCTCTCCACCCCTTATTCCTGGAAAGCCAACGTCCCTGGGAACGTGGATGGCGAACCTGCAAACTCAGCTGAACAGCAACTCTGATGCCAGCTCATCTCACCTCCCAGTCCAATCCCTCCAGGCCTGTGGCTCCTCAAAGCCTCCTCGTCGGCCCCTTTCCACGGCCTCCACCCCATCCAGGCCCACCAGGACCAGGGCAACAGCCCCCACTGGGCTCCCCAGGCCCCCACTCCGGCCTCTGTCCAATCCATCCTCCACACTGCAGCCGGAGGGATGTTGTCTAAACACAGCTCTGATCGCATCAAACACACATACACAAGTACGCACACTCCTGCTCAAAACCCTCTGATGCCTGCCTAAAGGATGGAGTCCAAATTCCTTCACGTAGACGCAGGACTGGCTTCCACTGGCCTCTCCACCCGCAGCCCCTCCCTCTGCCTCCCCCACCCCCAGCTCCTGTGCTCCTTCCCACCACCAGGGCTTCTCACGTGCTGTTCCCCTGCCAGGAACACACTTCCCCGTAGTATAAGCACTCACAGCCCCTTGGCCTTCTCCTATGCAGTGCCCAGTCATCTTATAACTCTGCCTCTGTGTGTGATTCTGGGATGGATGGCCCCCAAGCTGTAAGCCCCATGATGTCAGGGGCACATCCTCAACGCATCCCCAGCTCAGTAGATGGCAACTCCATCCTCCCCAGTGCTCCGGCCAAGTCAAACTTGATTTCTCTGTCGCTCTCAAACCTCCACATCTGGTCTGCGGCTCCAGCTTCGCAGTCTACCTAGAATCTGATCACTTCTCACCACCTCCACTGGTCCCAGCCACCACTGCCTCCCACCCAGATTGTTGCAGTAGCCTCAGCATGGGTCTCCCTGTTTCTGCCCTTGTCTACACAGTAGCCAGAGGATCTTGTTATAACCTAAGATAGATTATGTCCCTTCTCTGCCCAGAACCCTCCCATGGTTCCCAATTCATCACTCAGGGTCAGAACCTAAGTCCTCACTGTGGCCTACAAGGCCCTGTGTGATCTGTCCCCACATCACCTCCCTGACTACTAGCTTCTCCCTTGCTCACTCCACTCCAGCCACACTGGCCTCCTTGCTGATCCTTAAATGTGCCGGACACACTCCTGCCTCAGGGCCTTTGCACATGCTACTTCTTCCGCCTGGAGCATTCTTCCCTCAGATAGCTGAATGGCTTATTCTTCCTCTCCTTGATCACTTTCCTCAAATGTCACCTTCTCAGGGAGGACTTTCCTAACTAATCTATTTAATATTTCAAACACACTCCCCAACACTCCCCATCTCTCTTCCCACTGGACCCCTAGAACCTAGAACAGTGCCTGGTACATAGCGAGTGCTCAATAAATATTTGTTGAAGGAGTATATGGACAAATGAATGAATGAATGAACGAATGCCTTCCACCCAAACCTTATGCCTATAAGAAACTTCAACTCCTCAGTCTTTCCTCCAGGGTCTCCTTGATGCCAGGACTTGTGCCGGCCACCGAGGATGCAGTGATGATCAAGACGTGGCCCAGCCTCCAGGCCGTTTGTAATGAAGGGAACACACACTGGACCCCCGCTCACAAGCACATTTTGTTTTGCCCACACAGGATCCTAAAAATAGGAAAAATGTTGCTACACATACAGACTTCCAGTTTTCTCCTAAAGAATCAGAAGATCTGGCCATGCTGGGCCCACAGCCTCACACGGCAAAACTCAAATGGGACCACGCAGATGCTGCTGCCTTCGGATGGGGCATTGCTCCCTAGTTTGCCACAGTCTCCACCACTCCCTGCTGCTTTACCCCTAGCCTCACTTAAACCACCCAGCTGGGCCCTGAGACACTAGATCGGATGAACGTTAGGGTGAGCTTACAACCTCTGGCTTAAAGATTTTACTGCTGATCCCAGAAAGGAGATAGATTTTGGGTCAAAATGGAACCAATGTGGGTTGGGGAGTGAAAAAGATCTGGAAGCTTCCAGCATTGTCAACCCCTGTGTCTTCGTGGAGCTTCCTAAGTTCTTCTCTAAGAAGGTCCCTTGAAGTCTCTTTGGGCTCCTGAACTCCCTTCCAGCCCCATATAACTGCAAAGGCAGATAGGGGGGCATGGTGGGAGATGAGGCTGAGAAGGAAGGTGGAGGCCAGATCCCGAAGGGTCTTGAGTGCTAAGCTAAGGAGTGGACTCCTCTCTTATTCACGTCACCCCTTCCAAAGAATCACGAGGCCACAGGTGAGTGGATGCCACTCCTGTGGTTCCATCATGCTTGCTTCCTCCCCAGGCTCTCTACTGAGATGCAGGACGCTCTCCTCCCTTTACAGATGAAGAAAACAAGGCTCAGCCTGTTGAGTGACCAGCCAGGACCTCACAGCACCTTAGTGGTACCGAGATTATAACCCGCTGAAAGAGACGTTTATTGACAGCCAAGAACTAAAAGGGAGAATTTTAGAAAAGAATAAAAATAGGTGGTGTGCCAAAATGGATGGCTTTTGAATGAATTATTTTAAACTTTCTTTAATGTTATATTGTTTTCTCAAAGCTGGAGAGGGAAGATGTTAATGGCCAAATTCAGACCAGCACCCACGGCCACATCAAGACTTTGGTGGGCCTTAGGGACTTTTGCCTTTGGCTCCCTTCCTAAATAAAAAACTTAAATTAAAAGTTGTATTTTACAACTGCCTTGGTTAAAGATGAATATATTAACGTTATATATTAAAATTTTTCTTCACCTAAAAGTTTATTTTTTGTTGTTCTGGTTTTAAAAGAAATTAAATCATTTTTGTGGGTCTGTGAAAGCATTGTGGGCCCTCGGCTCTGTGCCCCCCGGGCCTGAGGGAGAGTCAGCTCGGAGCTCCAGGTCTCCTGGCTCTCACATGAGCCTCCTCCCACCACCAAGTGGGCTCCCGGATAATATTTAAGATTGATGTGCTAGGCATTTGCCTTCTCTTTTCCTTTAACTGTTTTTTTGAGATATAATTCATGCCATACAATTCATCTATTTAAAGTGTACAATTCAAAGGTTTTTAGTGTATTATTAGGATATTTTCAAGGTTGTGTGACCATCACCACAATCAATTTAGAACGTTTTCCTCACAAAAAGAAATCCCATACCTATTAGCAACCCATCCCCATTTCCCCCAATCCTCCTAGCACTGGGCAACCACTAATCCATTTCCCTTCTCTATAGATTCGCCTATTCTGGACATTTTGTATACATGGAATCATACAATATGTGGCCTCTTGTGAGCAGAGTCTTTCACTTAGCATAATGTTTTCAAGGTTCATCCATGTTGTAGTTTAATCAGTACTTCATTCCTTTTTTTTCTTTTTTTTTGTGAGGAGATCAGCCCTGAGCTAATACCTGCCAATCCTCCTCTTTTTGCTGAGGAAGACTGGCCCTGGGCTAACATCCGTGCCCATCTTCCTCCACTTTATATGGGATGCCGCCACAGCATGGCTTGACAAGCAGTGCATCGGTGCGCGCCCGGGATCCGAACCGCAGAACCCCAGGCCGCCGCAGCGGAGCACGAGCACTTAACCACTTGCACCACCGGGTCGACCCCAGTACTTCATTCCTTTTTATTGCAGAAGAATATTCCACTGTATGGATACACCACATTTTATTTATCCTATCCGTTCATCAGGTAATGGACATTTGGGTTTGTTTCCACTCTTTGAATATTTATGAACATTTATGTACAAGTTTTTGTGTGAACAAGTTTTCATTTCTCTTGGGTATATATCTAGGAGTGGAAATGCTGGGTCATATGATAACGCTATGTTTAATCTTTTGGGAACTGCTAGACTGTTTTCCGAAGGAGTTGCACCATTTTACATTCCCACCAGCAAAGGATGAGGGTCCAATTTCTCCACACCTTTGTCAACACTTGTTATTGTCTGTCTGTTTTTTATTATAGGCATTCTCGCAGGTGGGAAGTGGTATCTCATTGTGGTTTTGATTTGCATTTCCCTAACGACTAATGATGTTGAGCATCTTTTTGCGTGGTTATTGGCCATTTTCCTATCATCTTTGGAGAAATGTCTATTCAGATCCCTTGCCCATTTTCAACTGGATTATTTGTCTTTTTATTGTTGAGTTGTAAGCGTTCTTTATATATTCTACACACAAGTACCTTATCAGATATCTGATTGGCAAACATTTTCTCCCACTCTGTGGATAGTCCTTCCACTTTCTTGGGGGTGTCTTTCGAAGTGCAAGACTTTTAAATTTTAATGGTGTCCAAATTATCTAATTTCTCTTGTGTCGTTTGTGCTTTTGTGTCTACGAAGGCTTTGCCTAACCCCAGATCGTGAAGATTTACTCTTATCCTTTCTTCTAAGAGTTTTATCATTTTAACTCTTCCCTTAGGTCTATTATCCAGTTAGAGTTGATTTCTGTGCACGGTGTATAAGAGGGGTCTGACTTTATCCTTTTGCATGTGGATACCCAGTTGTCTCAACTCCACTTGTTGAAAGACTATTCCTCTTCCATTGAATTGTCTTGGCACCTTGTTCAAAAATTAATAGACTGTAAATGCGAAGGTCTATTTCTGGACTCTCCATTCTATTCCATTGATCTATATCCCTATCCTTATACCAGTGCCACACTGTTTTGATTACTGTAGCTTTGTAGTAAGTTTTGAAATTGGGAAGTGTGAGTCCTCCAACTTTGCTCTTCATTTCTAAGATGGTTTTGGCTACTCTGGGTCCCTTGCATTCCCATGCAAATTTTAAGATCAACTTGTCAATTTCTGCAGAAAATCCACTTGGAATTTTGATAGGGTTGGCATTGACTCTGTAGATCAATTTGGGGAGTATTGCCATCTTAACACTATTAAGCCTTCCAATCCATAAACATGGGATGTCTTTCCATTTATTTAGATCTTCTTCAATAATGTTTTGTAGTTTGTAGAATATAAGTTTGTACTTCTTTTGTTAGATTTATTCCTATTTTATTCTTTCTGATGCTATTGTAAATGGAATTGTTTTCTTAATTTCATTTTCAGATTGTTCATTGCTAGTGTATAGAAATATGATTAATTTTTGTATATTGACTTTGTACCCTGCAGTCTTGCTGAATTCACTTATCAGTTCTAATAGTTTTTAGTGGATTCTTAGGATTTACTATATACAGGATCATGTCATCTACAAATAGAGATAGTTTTACTCCTTCCTTTCCAATCTCAATGTCTTTTATTTCTTTTTCTTGCCTAATTGCTCTGGCTAAAACCTCCAGTACAATCCTGAATAGAAGTAGCAAGAATAGACATCCTTGTCTTGTTCCCCATCTTATAGGAAAAGCATTCATCTTGTACTTCTAAGTATGATGTTAACTGTAGGCTTTTCATGGATGCTCTTTATTAGGCTGAGGAAGTTCCCTTCTATTCCTAGTTTGTTGAGTGGTTTTATTGTAAAAGTGTGTTTGCTCCCTTTAATCCCATAATAACCTACAATGTAGCTCTGAGAATCCCCATTTTAGAGACTCTCAAACTGAGGCTCTGAGCTTTCAGCGACTCGCCCAAGACCACACAGTCAGTAAGTGATGGAGCAGGACTCAACCCGGGTCTGTAAACTCCAAACTCCATGCCCTAAAGGCTTTCCAGCTATCTATTCCCATTTGCCACGTTGGAATTTCCTACCACAGCCAGCCATTCCCACTGTGTAGACCTGCTGGGTCCTGAAAGGAATCTCCTGAGAACCTACCTCAATGCAGACAGGGAATATCCACCAGGGGCCAAATAAAATGGTTCTCACGCTTCTATTTCCACTACATGAACAAGACTGAACAGAAGATGTTGGAGCAGAGATGGTCAAATTTGGCCCACACGGCCTATGCAGGGCAAAGCTGGGGCTTAAGGAAAAATCATAGTGATGACATAAGGAAGACTGGATACTTCACTGGTCAACCAGTCTAATAACTGAAATCCAAAGACAGAAGCGATTCTTGTCTCCAAATCTTTACTCTCCGTGATAAAGATTGGCTAACCATTTGTGCAAAAGATATCAAACTGTACCATATTGGCTCACTGCTTTTAGACGTAGCCCTTAAAACATCAACATCTTTGTCAATTATTATCAAGTTTATATGTTTAAGTAACGGATTTAGATTGGGTATAAAACCGAAGGTAAGTGCACTTATCTCTTCACACTGAGGCTTGTCAATTAGACCACAGAGCTGTGGCATGTCACCGCCACCTGATGGCAGCATACCTCCCGCGAACCATGGAACTTGAAAGCTGGGAAGGATCCTAAAGGTCATCTGATTTAAGTGGTTCTCAGCCCTTGGAAGCCCAGGCCCCACCCACAGAGACCCCAATTTAATTGGTCAGTGTGGTGCCTAAATCTCAGAGGGGTTTTAAAAGCTCCCCAGGTGATTCCAATGTGCAGCTAGGGTGAGATTCACACAGTCTTGTAAAAACATCTATTTTCAACTTTAGAAAAATAATAGTAAGTCATTGTCGCGATGGCTCATGCTATCGCACTGGACACTCCTTCAGTCAACAGCATTGGTAGGGCAGGACAGCAGAGCGGCCAAGGGCCTGAGCTCTGGAATCTGGCTTCAGATCTGGCTCTGTCACTTCCTGCCATGTGAGTCCCCAGTCTTTCTGTGCCTTGATTTCCTTGACTGTAAAATGGGCACAGCACCTGTGGGAGTGCTGTAAAGACTCAACGCAGGCTTAGACACGATGCCTGGAACAGAGTGGGCGCTTAGGACACGGTGACCCCATCATCACCATCATCGTCTCCCACATGTGGGTCAAGGAAACACGGGACACGGTCCTCTGCAGTCTAATGGAGGGGAGACAATCCTGACGCACAGACCACCATCATGGGGGCGGGGGGGTCCTGCGGGGTTCAGAGCAGGGGCTCCAGAGCCAGACCTGGCTCCGTCACTTACTAGATGTGTGACATCAACATTAACCTTTTGGTGCCTCAGTTTCCCAACCTATAAAAAGTGAAAATCACCAACGCTAGCATTTCTAGAGTGCTGATTACAGGGCGGATCAGGAGGGGGTGGTGTCAACCACCAGGTGGCATAGCCTGGACAGCTCAGTGGGCAGGAGTCCAGACGGCCAAGTGGCAGCTGCAGGGATGTATGAGTTCCCCATTGGCCCCTGCCTGGGGCATGGCCCTGCATCTTCCATTGTCTCCCCCAAACCCATGGGCATTGCCTGGTAACTGCCTCGTTTTTGCCCCTGGAAGATGCCCTTTCTCCCATCACTCTCTCCTGCTCTCATTCCCTTTGACCCACGGTGAGCCTCTAAGATCAAGACGGTGAATGAAGGTTAGCGTCTCCTCCCCAGGAAGGAGAGTTCCCTAAGACCCACTGTGTTCCCAGAGGTCCAGTGGAGGGTAATGCTGCCCCACTTCAGGGAGGGGACAGAGGAGAGAATTTGTGCAGAAGGGAGGAGCCAGTAGGCCCCAGGGGAGAAGAGTTTTGGGGATCCATGAGCTGCAGGACCTCCACAGCCCCTAAGGAGATGTTAGGACCTTCCAGGAAAATGGCCTGGGAAAGCTGGACTTTGGGGTCAGAGGTCATAGGCTTAGCAAAAATCCTGCACCCCAGGGGGACACCATCAGCAGTGGGCAGAAGAGGGGCAGGAGAAGACCAGAGGCTCTCCCAAAAAGTTCTGAAAACCTCACACGACCCAGGGGCTGGGAGGGAACCTCAATTCCGTGAGGTCTGGATTTCTTACTACCCTGGAAGCCCAGGTCCATTAGACTAGAGAACAACATAATGGGACATTCCTTGCAATGAGACATTCCTTGCCTGGCAGAAGTGAGAGCGCATATTCATCCCCACCACAACCTCGGAGGGAAGCATCTGTCCAGGGTCCTCATCACCACACCTCGCCCTGAGGCTGGCGGCCAACAGACGGGAGTTGGTACCCAGCCCCAGTGCAAGGGTAGCCAACTCATGAGAGCTCAATGGCCGGCGATGAGGCCTGTCTAAAGGAATATGAGTTGACATCCTGGCCATCTGGACCAGTCAGGGTCCTGGCAGGAAACAGATGGCACCCCGGAAGGGGCTCACTGAAGACTGCTTAGTGAAGGGACCCTTTATAGAGGTGAGGACGGCGTGAAGGGCCAGCAACAGGGGGTGGTGTCCTCACCACCCCAGCCCAAGGGGGAAGGGGAGGGAAAGGAGCCTGCTAGAGGTGAAGCCACAGAGGAGGAGCTGCCGCTCAAAGCTTAGCCACACTGAAGCAAGCACCACAACCAGAAATTCTGGGGTGGGGCCCGAGAATCTGCTTTTCTAACAAGTTCCCAGGGGCTGCTGATGATGCTGGTCTGGGGACCACACTTTGAGAACCACTCCTTAGAGGAATGCAGCCGCCGTCAAAACCTCAACAGGGAGAGAACAAGGCAGGGGAGGGGGAAATACCCCGACCTTTCTCTCCTTCCGCCCTCCGATTTCCCGCTGGTGCCTCCCACTGGCCAGAACCAACGAGAAACCAGAGGGCGCAGGAGTCCGAGCCATTCCATCCGTGCAGGGCAGTCTCCCACGGCACAGAGATGAGCAGAGAACAGATGTGGAGGGGTGAACGGGGAACAACCAGCACACCGCCCTACTCAAGGTGGGCCCCACCCCATTCTGATTGCAGAATGAATAAACGAAGAGCATTTCATAAAATGCCTTTATCAAGAATTACACCAAAGGGAAGCTATCCTGCAGAATCCCAAAGGTGTGGCCACCACACCTGTGGGCAAAGGTGAGTCTGGAAGTCGAGCTTAGAGTGTCTCAGGGCCCGTCCAAGAGGAAGAGGCAAACAGAAAGGGGGTGTCTTCACAACCCAGGGAAGAGGAAGCGACCCCAAGGGCAGCCGTTGGGCAGCCACACCCAGCCTCACGCCTGCCACGATGCAGAGGCCTTGGAGACCTGGAGATCACCCTGGACAGGATGTCCTTGAACGCCGCCCTCCCCCCAGCCCTCTTTTTCTGCTGCTTTGCACCCGCTGGTTCAGATTTACATCCTACCTTTTCCCATCCTCAATCTCAACATCTTCTCTCCCTCCCCAGCCTTCAAGATCCAGTTCAAATGCCCACCCCGCCCCCCACCCCCAACGAAGACGCCTTGCTCACCAGCCACCTGCCCCAGCCCAAAGAGATGTCTCCCCACTCTGAATTTCCAGATGTGTCTCTATATTGTTACATTCCCTTGGGTGCGGCTTGGCCCCTCTGGCTTGGCCCCCTTGGGGCTGTACATGGCAGATCTCCCCACCAGCAGTGGAAGCTAGAACTTGTCATGGTGCCTAAGATCCAGGATCCGATGACCCAACGAGCGTCCAGGGCAAGCACCATGCTAAGAGCTTGGACATGTCACAACTGTGGGAGGTCAGTATCCATCCCCATTACACAGATGGGGAAACTGAGGCTCACACAGGCAAAGCGACCTACCCAAGGTTGCATAGCCAGAAGGTGGCAGAATCAGGATCAGGACCCAGAGCTGCGTCTTTGCAAAGCCCTTGCTAACACGCAAGGGACTGACTTGTCCAGAATCGGGGCAGAGACCCAGGATGTTTCACAGCCAGAGCAGCTTGTTTAGACTCAGGCAGTCTAGAAAAGACACACGGAAGGTCGTTTCTTCCTAGACCCGGTGGTGTCACCTTATGGGCCGCTGGCTTTTTGCAGCGTGGGAATAAAACACACAACCCAAGAGGCCTGAGCTGCCCTCGCCGCTGACCCTGTCTGACCACTGCCTGAGGGGCCAGCTGAGTTAAGGGGTGGGAGATGGGTAACCTCAGAAACTGCCCTCAAGGCAGCAGCTTGTCAGGGGGTGCATCAATCCCGCCACCAGGGGGCGCACCCGGCACAGGCCCTGGGCGGGAACAAGGCTTCTGGAAGTCTTATCCTGAGGGCCCTCCACCAGGTCCCGTCTCCTTGAGAAGGAAGCAAGGGTCAGCGGAGGCCAGGCAGGGTGTGCTCCCTGGCAGAAAGCCAGGGTTCTGGCTTCGCACAGACCTGAGTTCAAATCCCAGCTCTGCCATCTGCCAGCCGTGGGACTGTGGGGGAACAATGGTTTTATTTGGTTGGTTGGTTTTATCGGCCAGTAAAGGGTGATCATTCCAGCCTCGTGGGGTTGCTTGAGGGCTAAATGAGGTAATGGGTATAAAACAAGATGTCTTCAGTCAGGATTTAAATCAGGCAACATCTGCAAGGGATCAGCTTGATGTGCTGACACCCCCACCCCCGCTGTCATTCCTCACGGCTCTCGGGCTCCCTCCTGGAAACGGGGGAGCTCAAGGCAAATGGAGGTGTCTGGGCTCAGAGGCCAGAAGACGTGAGTTCAAATTCCTCCTCTGCCTCCTCCTAGCCACGTGACCTCAGAGAGTGGCTTCACCTCTCTGAGCCTTTTCCTCACCTGCCAAATGGAAGTCATCGAGTACCTGCCTTCCAGGCTTGCAAAAAGCATGAAACAGACCAGAGTACGTGAAAATGCCTGCCCCCTGCTTGGCTCCCTAAAGAAGAGCTATTTTTGATTCCTTCCCTGAGTCCTAGGTTAGAGACACATTGCACTCCTCCCAAGGAGAAGCTAAAGTCTTCCCAAGCCAGAAGCAGGCTGTAACTGCACAACCTCAGCCAGAGCAGGTGGAGGGAACCCGGCAGGGCCACAGGCAGAATCCAGGGAGGCAGTCAGAGGCAGATTCCCAAGGCTGGCAGAAGGCGTGTGGATGTTGAGGGTCGGCCAAGCTGCCCTTGGCATGAACACGCAGGGTCCCAGGTCTGGCTGGCAGCAGGAAGATGAGCAGCAAGGCGGAGGGGTGCTGGGGAGCCCAGCATCCTTGGCTGGGCCCCCAGGTCCTGGGTCTGAGGATCGTGACTTAGTTCCATACCCCACCAGCTGGTGTGGTTGAAGTTTCTGTGGAGCGCGCAGTGGAGACAGGGCATCAGGGGACCCATGGTGAGGAGCTGGGGAAAGTTGGGGCAACAGAGAGAGGCAGCAACACTGGGCTCACAAAGCCGGCCAGCAAATAACATTTGCTAACACGTACTCGGTGCCGGGCCCAAAGGGCTTTACAAACCACCATCCCCATTTTACAGATGAAGAAACTGAGGCACGGGGAGACTGAGTAACTTGTCTAAGGTCACACACCAGGGGTGGAGCCAGGATTCAAACTGGGACAGCCTGGTACAGAACCTTGGCATTTAGCCACCACTCTGTGCCGTCTCTTAGCAGAGTACATAGGTTCTAGAACATCCATTCTTTCTAAGGGAAGTCCTAGATGCCCTCCACAGAGATTCCACATGTGGCTGGAGAAATCAGCAGCCATCGGGATGTGGCTGCATTTCGAGATGCCCAGCCAAGGGGACCCAGCTACAGCTGGTTCTGAGTCTGACTCCGGTTCTGAGATGCAGACTCCACAGAGCCCAACCTCGTGGCAGGCGCATGACTAGTTTTCTCTATAGCAGGTGCTTTCACTGTGCTGGGGGCACACACAGGAACGGGTCCTGGCCCCCAACAACGGTGGCTGATGAGAGATGATTTTCACTGCTTGGCAAGGGCAGAAGTGCACACACCTCCGCTGGCTGGATGCAAGGAATCCAGCACCGGGAGCAGGGAGTAAAGAAAATGCCGGCAGATCTTGCGTGAAGCTTCTCCTCTCGCTACTCAGGCTGGCGGCGGAACCTTGGCAGGCGCTTCCTTGGAATTCTCCGGAGGCCTCTGCCAGTTCAACTGACAGGGCAGCAGATGGCACACACTTATCTGCTGATGATATTTTGATTTATTTATCTCTTACAGATGGTACCATGCCTTGATTCTGGCAGGAGTCCAAAATGTGGGTCAACTTTCTGGGGATAATCGTTTCTCCAAGTGGATGAAATACTGAAGGCTAAAATCCCGCCTGCCACCGTGACTGCGTCACCGCGGCCCCTAGAGGTACCTGGCTCAGGCATTTCGGGCATTGTGGGTAAACCAGAGGGAAAAATTTGTTCCAAAGAATTTTACAGCTGGAAGAACCTAAATGCTTATTTTAAATTAACGCCATAGTGTTTAAATGTAAGAGCTTTAAACTCACAGAGTCTTGAGTTCAAGGTCCAGCTCCACCACTTATAAGCTCTGTGACCAGGACCAGACTCTCTGGGTCTTAGTTTCCTCATCTATAAAATGGGTATGATTGTCACCTCTACCACATAAGGTGTGACAGAAACAGCAAGCTATCCAACAAAAAAGGTGCCACTCCTTCTGTAGTATAGAGTTATTGCTAAGAAGTGGCTGCCCAGCCAGGCACAAAATTTCCCAGCACTGCCTGCATCCCGGTGGGGACATGTGACTGGTTCTTGCCTATAAAACATGAGTGTGAGTGATGCATGGCACTGGCTGGCAAGGGCCTTTATGAAGTGGGCATGCCTTCCCTTTCCACTTCCGCCTGGATGCAGAGGGCTCCAAGGCCCTGGGAAGTGGTGGCACCATGTGCAAGCCGCCTGGTCCCCGAGTCACCGTGTGGAGGAGAGCTGCCACCCACCAGGATCACCTGTACCACAGCGTCACACGAGCAGGTGATAAACTGCCGCTGTGTTAATCCACTGATATCTGGGGTTTATTTGTTATAGCAGCTGGCGTTGCCTTATACGTAGGCTAGTTGGGGATCAAACGAGACCATACAGGTGAGACGGCTGGTGCATAACAAGGACGCAGCATAAGTGTTCACAATTATCACTGTCGTCATCTCTCAAAGGAGCTTGATAAATAAAGGATATTGTGACTTTTTTTAATGTCATCCCCATATGCTGGGTTTGGTTAAAGCAAGGCAAATCTCTGTTTCCAATACCTCAGTCTTATTTCTGGCCTTTTTTTTAATATTATCAGGAATCCTTCATGAGTTGTCTTATCTCACTCCCCCAAATCATGTGTTGAAAGAGAAACTAAAAGGATAGAGGGAGGGGGCCGGCCTGGTGGTGCAGCAGTTGGGTTCACGCACTCTGCTTTGGCAGCCTGGGGTTTGCAGGTTCACATCCCAGGCACAGACCTACACACTGCTCATCAAGCCACGCTGTGGCAGTGTCCCATATGCAAAGTAGAGGAAGACGGGCACAGATGTTGGCTTCGGGACAATCTTCCTCAAGCGAAAAAAAAAGAGGAAGATTGGCAACAGATGTTAGCTCAGGGCCGATCTTCTTCACCAAAAAAAAAAAAAAAAGGACAGAGGGAGTATGGGTGGTTTTCTGTGGCTGAAACAGGGAGATTATAGCCCCCAATCATCTGTGTCCTGGCACCATCTCTACCTCTAATCACAGAATTATCCACGTTGGCTAACAACGGCAGGAAGGACTGAGGTACCACAGAGCCCACCACCCTCAGTGTCCAGATGTGGGAACCAAGGCCCAGGGAGGGCTCACGAGTTGTTTGAGTTCTCGTCATCACTCAGATACTGAGCTGAAGCCAGAACCCGTGTCCTCTGCCCTCCAGTTGAGAAGAATGTACAGAAGGACAAGGGCCCCACAGTCCCCGGCTATAGAAAACAGCAATAGCTAACACTTACTGAGTACTTACTGTGTGCAGGCACTGTTCTAAATCTCCATATGCACTAACTTGTCTAGTTCTCATAACAACCACATGAAGGAGGTACTATTATTGTTCCCATTTATCAGACTCAAACTGAGGCCCAGTGAGGTTAAGTACCTTACCCAAAGGCACAGAGATAGTAACTAGTGGATCCAAAATTTCACCCAAGAGGCTTTAAATCCAGAGGAGGGATGGAACTTATAGGAAGGATTTGATTTTTTCTGCTTGACCCCTGGGAGCAGAACTAAACCGAATGGGTCCAAGGAGCAGGACCCTGTCCCGTAGAAGAGTCCAGTCACAGAAAAGGCCCCTCCAGGTTGGCATGAAACTTCCAGTGGTGAAAGAATATAAGAAAAGCTGGGACCACCACGTGGGGATGTTGCCAAGAGATTTCAGCTGCCTGGAGTGAGTGGAGTATCAGAGGGGCCAGTGGCTCCTCACGTGTCCCTGGGGGTTCGTAAGGGAGAATGTGGTGTAAAGTACGCTGAATCACGCCAATTCCCTTCCAATCCTTCAGATACTTTCAGGAGAATTTTTTCGGTTTTGCGCTAGCTTGTCCTTAACACTGTTCTAAGACTTGCTAATCTTCTATTTTAAAAATAGAGGAAAAGCAAGAGTCTCCAGCTAGAGTTTCATAGCATTGTTTTGTTTTATGTACACACAAACACATATATATATTTCTTCTATTTTTGGCAAGTTGTGCTGGTTTCCTATTTCCAGTTGCCATATAAAGCTTCCCTTTTCAATTCATTTATGTAAGGAAAATATGAGCCAGTATAGCGCAAAAAAAATCATAGCAGAACAGGGGTATGTGGCTAAGAACAAATTCATAAAGGTGACATGAGGATGAATAAAGTCCACCTACCACTGGGATAAAGAACCCTGCAGTTCTGGGCCCACTCCAGGCCAAGAGCCGGCAGGGCCGCCACCCCGCACAACACTGGGACCCCCGTTCACATCGTGGTTTATCCGAATGACATTCCCTGGAGTTGTGCAGTGCACAGCCTGCGTGGCTGTACACAGCAGCCATGGATATTTTTAGAGTAACAAATATCCCAAACATAGGAGGGAAGAGGGATAATCTTCTGTTCAGCTGCCCTGCAATTGGCAGCCAAAGTTCCTCATCCAAATTATGGCACTCTCTGATCTCACACAGCGTCCCCACGCTCAGGGGGCCACCCAGCTGCCCAAGCGGAGCTGGCAACCAACCCATCCTCAGGAGGAAGAATGGAAGAAACACAGCATAGCGGCCTTCTCAGGGGAGGCTGCAGGAAAATAAATGGCAAGGGAGCTGTGCATTCAGCTGTAAAGGCAGCAGGCGGACGTTCTTAGACATGAAAGCACTTGGAGAAGATAGTATCCATGGGCCCTTCCTGAAAAAACTGGCTGACACTGAAATCCAGCTCACCTGGGGAAGAACCAAAATAAACTTAAGAATGGAGAATTCATAGTAAAAACCCCAAGGTGAGTAAGGAATCTATGTAAACACACAAGCAACACAAAACAATTAGAGATATTGTGGTTGCAACACTCTGACATTGCAAAACTCACATAAACATCGCAAATCAGGAGGTCAGAGGTGGTGTGAATTCTAGTGCTCTGATCCTCCCCAGAAGGGGTCGAATACTGGAAACACCTTGTGTGAAGGCTGCAGTGACACATTTCTCTTCCCCTCCCCTCCAGTCACAAAGGTCATTTTCTACCCAGGGTCAAAATGACCAGCAGAAAAGAAGGGAGATTAGGATTCAGGCCCGACATGCGAACACAGGGGCCTCACTTGTCCTCAGAGACCAGCCCCTACATGGCTCTCTCTGACCCAGGGCCATTGAGAAAGAGCCTCTCATGTCCTAGGGATTTCCCAAGCTGATATCAACTTGCATTCACCCAGGCCAGGCCAGGCCTAAACACATCTCTCTCTCTCTCTATCCTTTGTGCACACACACACACACACACACACACACTCTGTCTCTCTCTCTCTCTCTCCCCTCTCTCTCAAGATCCATTGCCTCAGCCTCTCCCCTGGTCTCCCTGCCTCTGTGTTATCAGCCACAGGGAAGTTTGTAGAGTCCAGATTTTAATTCTGTTCAGGAACCTCCACTTAATTTCAGTTCTCACCAGATTCATTATGCCCTCAGACATTTATTAAAAATGTAGACTCCTAGGGGCCGGCTCAGTGGCATAGCGGTCAAGTGAGTGCGCTCTGCTTTGGTGGCCTGGGGTTCGCAGGTTCGCATCCCAGGCACTGACCAACGTACTGCTCATCAAGCCATGCTGTGGCGGCGTCCCATATATAGAGTAGAGGAAGATGAGCACAGATATTAGCTCAGGGCCAATCTTCCTCAGCAAAAAGAGGAGGATTGGCAACAGATGTTAGCTCAGGGCTAATCTTCCTCACACACAAAAAAAAATGTAGCCTCCTAAAGATGCATATTCTCTGTGACCCAGCAGTTTCATTTTTTGGAATTCATCTTACAGACACACTCACACATGTGCAAAACAACACAGGTCAAGATGATTCACTGCAGCATTCCTTTAATAGCAAAGGACTAGAAATAATCTAAATTTCCATTAATTAAATAAGAAATACATTTTCAATATATGGAAAACTCATACCCATTAAAACAAACAAGGTGGCTCTCTCTATCAGAATATTAACACAGAATATTCATATTAATTAATGTTAATACCAAATACAGAATATCGATATTATAAGAAGTAGGTAGCCCACTGGAGTCTGAGACCCACTGCTCACACAGAATAAATCCACACACCTCCACCGGCCCCTCCCTCTGTCCAGTGTCGTCTCCTGACATTCTCCACCAGACACTGTGTTAGGTTTCTATTGCTGCTATAACACATTACCACAAACTCAATGGCTTACACAATACAAAATTTACGCCTTATAACAATAGGTCAGAATTCCAACACGGGTCTCACTGGGCTAAAGTTGAGGTGTTGGCAAGGCTGTAGTCCTTTGTGGAGGCTCTAGAACAGATTCCGTTTCCTTGCCTTTTCTAGCTCCTCGTGGTCATCACATTGCGTGTCCCTTCCTCCATCTTCAAAATCAGCCATGCTGAATCTCCCTTCCTTCATAGACAGTCTCTCTCTCTGACCACAACTGGGAAAGGATCTCCACTTTTAAGGACTCATGTGATTAGGTTGGGTCCAGCTGGAAAATCCAAGATAATCTCTCCAATTCAAAATCCTTAAACACATCTGGAAAAGTCCTTTTCACCGTCTAAGGCAGTATATTCACAGGTTACAGGGGTTCTGACATGGACACCTTGGGGAGGACACCCTGGACGCCAGGCACCAGAGCACTCATCACGTCTCACCAAACACGAGACCTCGTGACGATGTACCCGTCCCTCTGTCTGAAATGCTCCTTCTTGCAGGCCCAATTCCTACACAAACCTTCAAGGCTGAACTCAACAGTCCCCTCCTCCGTGAAGCCCTCCTGATTCCCCCAAACAGAATTAGGGACACTGCTAGCACATTGAAAAGACCCCCCGTGTGACACTTGTCACTTGGCATTTGAATTATTCACCTACATGTGCATCTCTCAGCAGCCTGCAAGCAACTTAAGAGTGAAACTGATTTATTCAACCACACATCCCCGCCATTCAGCGTGATGTCTGGCACATAGTAGGGTTAGCAAACAGTGAAGGAAGGAATGATTGAATCCTTTCTATTTTACTGTGGAGTGCACTATATAATTTGTAATCCAAAATATGATTCCCTGTATCTGTTGCTGTTACTATTATTCCACACACCTGGCACATGACAGGAACTCAATAAATATTTGCTGAGCAAATAAATTAATATGCATACCTAATATTTATGGAACATTTTCCATATGCCAGGCCCTTTGCTAAGCTCTAAGCTCTGCCTCCCTCAGTTAATTTTTCACAATAGCTCTCAAAGGAGGACCACTCGTTTGGGTAGTTAATACTAGCTACTGTTACAAACACCTCAAAGTCTCAAAGGCTTATTTCTCAGCTGCCTCTCCTGTGTGACTCCCGTCCACACGGTGACTCAGGGCCACAGGCTCCTTCCATGATGTAGCCGCACCTCGGACGAGGGAGAGGAATTACGGAGAGGACACGCCTGATACTTACGCACTTCGGTCCAGAAGGGACACACATCACTTCCACTCATACCCCATTGGCTATACTAGTCACATGACCAACCCAACTGCAAAGGAGGCTGGGAGACGCAGAGGAGCTCAGGGATATCGACAAGCACGGCGGTCACAGCCACCGTTATTATCTTCCTCATCTTACAGTGGAAGAAAGGGAGGTTCAGAGGAATGGAGACATTGCCCAAGATCTTGCAGCTAATGTGTGTAGGAAACAAGTTCAACTGTCTGCCTGCACAGACCACACTCTTAACCATTGCTTGCTCACATTTGCACACCCAGGGGAAGGCCTTGGACCTTGCTGAGTGGCAGGAAGGACCCCACCCTGGGATGGGACATTTCCTCCGGACAACCCCACAGCGGATAATCCATACGGAGATAATGGGGAGCTGGCTGGGTCGCATCCCACCATCTATTTCCTACCCTGCCACTGTCAGTTTATTCATAAGCATCTAAACGATGACACGAGGCAGATGTTATGTGCTTGATTTTCCCCTCCAGACTGTTGCAAGAGGGGAAACAAAATCTATTTTTTTAAGCGAGCATCAGATGAAGCTTGAACAAAACCAATAATTCTTTCAGGACAAGCCGCTCTCTGAGCTTCCACAGACGCTCTCGGAGTGTCATTTCTGGGGTCTATTTGGCAGTTGTTTACTGTCTGGAAAGAAATATTGCTCCTTCCTGTATATGTTTCTCCTCTCCCCCTCCCTGCAACCTTCCCCCCACAGGGTTCGCCCTTTGCCCTTGTAGTTTAAAATCATAATAAAAAAATTTCCCCTAACCCCTGAGTTGCTTTGCCCGGCATCAATCCAGCTCCTGCGCCCTCTCTCCAGACCCCATCATTCTTGTCTGCCTCTCCTCGTCTTCCAGCGTCAGCATCTCCAGGCTGAGACATCTGCAATTACCAGTCAATTCTCAATTATTCAGGGCTGATTCTTCAGGGAGTGGATTATTCAGGCTTCTTGTTCCTCACCCCCACGTGCCTGGCACCACTCATTAGCACCTCCACCAGCAGGCAAGAAAGGAAAAGAAAGTTTGCTAAACTCCCGCCAGTCAAGACCAGCCGCTGGTCAGGCATTTCTGTTTGGTGGGGAGGTGACTGGGACTCCGGACTCCTCTGCTCTTGCTGCCTCTTCCCCATTTGCATAGATAACGCAGAGTTTACAATCATTTTTCCAGAAAGGAGAGGGGAGCTACGGCCGGCACCAGCCTGGATCTCCCATCCTCAGGGCTGCTCCCACCAGCCCAAGACGTCTGCACGCTTGACAGCAGTGTGCGCACTTGTGGGAGCGGTGAGTGTGTGTGCGGGAGACGGCGATGTTGTCAGCTACCGCGTGCAGCCTGACGGCAGAGGCTGTCTCCATACAGCAGGAAACGTGTCAAGCCATCACTGTGTAATGGCATGTCTGATAAATACAATGAATTTTAAAAAACAAAGCAGAGAGAGACAGACAGAAAGCAACTCACACTCACATGAAATGGTCTCCTTTGCCAGCTGATAGGAAAAGGGGCTTGTTTTCAGACACGAGGCCCTTGCCCAGGCCAGAGGCCCTGGGGGGAATCTGAACCATGGCCCCTTACTGAAGGACCCCCCTGGGGAGAACATCCCCAGGGAACCACAAGAGAAAGAACAGACACTAGCCCAGTGGATAGAGTGCACGTCGGCCCAGAAGGGACCCCGAGGTGGGCCCAGGAGGAACTAAGCCCCCAACTGCACTAACCACCTCCATGCAGCCCGGAGCCTGGTCTCCAGAGGCCGCCTGGGAACCTCTAGAACCGTCCCCTACTGGGTCAGAGCAGCTGATGGGCAAGAGGAGGGTCCTGTGTGGGGAGGATGATGTGGGTCCTTTAACTCTCTCCCAGCAAAGCCAGCCAAGCTCCAGGGGATCTAGCTCTCGGTCCTTTCACCACTTTTTGTAGTCAATCAACAAATCTTCCTTAAACACCTACTACGTGTCAGGCACTGTTTGAAGCACTGAAAATTCACTGGTGAACCAAACAAGAAGTTCCGGCAGAGCAGACAGACTGTAAACAAGTAAACAAATAAGTAAACAACAGATGGTGTCATGCACTCTGAATAAAACAAAACAGGGTGCTGCGATGGAGTGACTGGGGTGGGCGAGGCTTCTTGGACAGGGTGCCCAGCGCCTTCTCTCTGATGAGAGAACATTCCAGCTGCAGCCTATTGACCACAAGCCAGCCATGCAAGGATCCAGAGGGAGAGCATCCCAGCGAGAAGCACATCAAGTGCAAAGGCCCTGGGGCAGGAACACAGAGCACTGAAGGAGCAGCCAAGAGGCTGGAGGGCCTGGGGCTGAGTGGGTCCTGGGTGAACGGCAGGAAGGGAGGCTGGAGGAGTGGGCAGGGCTGGGTCATGCAGGCCTCAGCCCGCGGAAGGCACGAGGAGCAATGCTGGGACTCTGGGTAGTCACCGGAGGGAGCCAAGCAGAAGAGTGTTGTGAGGTGATTTGCATTTTTAAAAGCTCTATCTGGAGGCTGTGTGGTTGCAAAAGACACACCCACTCGCTAGCTTGAGCACGGAAGCTTGTTAACGTGAAGAATACAAGAGTCTCGCTGAACCCAGATGCAGGGACCGCAGCCAGGGCAGCCTCTCTCTGCTGTCTCTGCTCCCACATCTCTTCTCAGCCCCTCTCTGCTCCTCTGAGCACAGGCCCAACTCAAGTACTTGGGCCCTTGCCCTGTATCCAGCCCTACAAAGCCTGACTGACTGTCTTTCAGAGTCCCCCAAATGCCCGAGAGAAGCTGATTGGCCCAGCTCAGGTCAGGTGTCAGCCCTAGTGACCAATCAGCAAGGCCAGGGAAGGGCAGGGCCGCCCAGAAAAAGATGGCTGCTGGTGGTGACCCTGACCACAGGTCGGGAAGCTCCCAGAGAAGGAGGACTGCACTGGTCGGACACCTCCAAGTGCCCACTGCTCATGTTCCCCAGAATTCCCTCTCGGCAGGCCTGCCCTGGTGCTCTAGTGGTTAAGATTCAGCGCTCTCATCGCCACGGCCCCGGGTGCATTTCTGGTCAGGGAACCACACCAGCCCTCTGTTGGTTGTCATACTGTGGTGGCTGCACGTTGCTGTGATGCTGAAAGCTATGTCACCGGTATTTCAAGTACCAGCAAGGTCACCATGGTGGACAGGTTTCGGTGGAGCTTCCAGACTAAGACAGACTAGGAAGAAGGACCTGGCCACCCACTTCCGGAAAAATTGGCCATGAAAACCCTGTGAACAGCAGCGGAGCACTGTCTGATAGAGCAGGGGAAGGGGAGAGGATGACGCAGAAAGGGTGGGCAGGGTTCCGCTCTGCTGCACACAGGGTCGCTAGGCGTTGAAATCAACTCAACGGCATTAAGAACAACCAGGCTGCAGGACTTCCTCCATTCTTGTCTCCATCTCAGTCCCCATTCCCAACTCTACAAGAGACGGTGGGCTGGCCAGACCACCAGAGTTCCCTGGAGCACCTTCCCACTCAGAGCAATAGGGGACTGTAAAAGCAGGAGCAACAGAGGGACAGGTCAAATCCTAAAGATTGAGGCTGGGGTCTGGCGGGCAGGAAGACTGCTCTAGAGACCCTGAAACCAGGAACCAGGGGCAGACGACAAGCGTCAATGTGGCAGAGTCAGGGGGTCAGGGTGATGGCTGGAACAGCTGCTGGTGCCCACAGCCGGGCTGACAGCCACTCAGCCAGAGGCTCCTGGGTGCACAGCAGGGCAAGGAGGAAGGAGAGAGCCCACAGGGTGCAGTGAGGATGGGGCGGGGGCTCAGCTTGGCTCCTCTTGCAGATCGGGGGCCTCCTCCCCGGAGAGGGAAGCCTCTGCACCCTGCCTGTCTCCTTGGCGGTCTTCAAGTTCACATAGCGTTCTCCCCAAGTGTGTGTGCATCTCCAAACTTCCCCATTTTACAAGGACAGAGTCTTATTGGGTTAGTGCCCACCCTAATGACCTCATGTTACCATGATGCCCTCTGTAAAGGCCCTATCCCCAAATAAGGTCACATTCTGAGGTACCAGGGGTTAGGACTCCAACATAGGAATTCTGAGGGGACACAATCAGCCCATAACATTACTTATCCTCTCTGTGCCTCAGTTTCCTCATCTAAAAAATGGGCATCATAATAGTACCTACCTCAGAGGATCCTTCTGAGGATCCGGTGACCTACTAACATGAAGCCTGGCACGTAGTAAATGCCTAATAAGAGTGAGTTACGTTAACAATCTTTATTATCATGAGTTGGTGTGGGAGGCAGAACAAAGGCCCCCCAAGACGTCCACACCTTAATCCCTGGAACCTGTAAATATGTTCCTTTCCATGACAAAAGGGACTTCACAGAGGGGATTCAGGTTGCAGATCTTGAGATGGGGAGATTATCAAGGATTTCCAAGTGGTCCAATCTAATCACATGAGTCCTTAAAAGCAGAGAACCTTTCCCGGCTGTGTTCAGAGAGCGAGATGCAACGACAGAAGGAGGGTCAGAGAGATGACATGAAAAGGTCTCAACTCATCACTGCTGGCTTTGAAGATGGAGGGAGGAGGTCATGAGCGGGAACACGGCAACCTCTAGAAGCTCAGAACAGCCATCAGTTTACAGCCAGCAAGAAAACAGGGACCTTGGTCCTTCAGTCCCAAGGAACTGAATTCTGCCAACAATCAGAATACGCAGAAACACATTCTTCCCTGGAGCCTCCAGAAAGGAACACAGCCCGCCAACCCCTTGATTTTAGGTGGGTGAGATCGTACGGGACTTCTGACCTCCAGAACCGTAAGATAGTAAATCTGTGTTGTTAAGCCACTAAATTTGTGGTAATTAATTACAGCAGCAGTAAGAAACTGAAATACATTCTGAAAACACCAGTCAAATGGGAGTGGGTGATCTGGTGGACCCAGCCCTCCAGTTGGAGGCCAGGATGATATCAATGTCCCCTGGGACAGCGAGCAACTCTGGCATCCACAGAGGACCCCTCTGCCCACCTGGAGGACCCCTTGGGGACAGGGGTGGGACCAACACACCAGCCTTTGGAGCCGGCACAGCATCTGAAGGCAGAGAGCAAAAGCCAAGGGGTATCCATGCCCAGGCAGAGAGACACCTGAGGGCTCCCAGGAGATAAGAGTCCCCAGGCCCCATTCCATAGACCCTCCATCTCTCCAGAGAGGACCCTGACTATGGTCAGCTGAATAATGGACCCCCAAAGATGTCCATGTCCTAATCCCCAGACTCTGGGAATATCTTACCCTACATGGCAAAAGGGACTTTGCAGATGTGATTAAGGACCTTGCATTGGGAAGATTATCCTGGATTATCTGGGGGGGGTCCAGTAATCACAAGGGTCTTTATAAGAGGGAGACGGGAGGGTCAGAGTCAGGAAAAAAAGATGTGATGATGAAACCAGAGGTTGAGGTGATGTGCTTTGAAGATGGAGGAAGGGCCAGAAGCCAAGGAGTGCAGGCAGCCCCTAGAAGCTGGAAAAGGCAAGGAAACAGATCCCCCCCGCCGGAAAACTCCAGAAGGAACGCAGCCCTGCAGACACCTTGATTTCAGACTTCTGACCTCCAGAACTCAAGAGAGTACATTTGTGTTGTTTTAAGCCACTAAATTTGTGGTCATTTGAGGACCCTGGCCAAGACTCATGTTCATTACCAGCCATCGCTGCCCTCGCCTGGACCACTGCTTCAGCCTCCTCATGGCCTCCCTGCCTCCTCTCTCACTGCCTTCCTTCTGTTCCAACCCAGCCACTAGGAAGATCTTCTAGAAAGATCTAGAGGATCTAGAAAGATGGTATCCTTCCCTACCTGCCCTCCAAGGACTTCTCGTCACACTTAGAGTAAAACCCAAGTCCTCATGGTGGCCTGCAAGGTGCTAGACTGTAGTTCTCAACCTTTGCTGTACATTTGAGTCGCCTGGATGCCCAGGAGATGGGCCCAGGTGTCAGTACTTTTAACTCCCCAGGTGGTTCCAATGTGCAGCCAGGACAGAGCAGAGGGGCCCTAGATGAGGTGTCCCCTCCCACTCCCTGCCCCTGCCCCACCCTCCCCCCACTCGCTGTATCCAGACCCTGTGGCTCCCGTGCCCCCCCAAGCATGTCCAGGCTCAGACCTTTGCAGCTGCCTGCCCTCTTCCCCTAGATATCCGCAGGGCTCATGCCCTCAAAGAGGCCTTCCTGATCTGCATTATAAGATAGTACCTGCCCCTGCGCCCCTGCCCCTTGACCCCGCCATCTGTGCCTCCACAGGACTCCCGACTGTGAGAACAGACGCATTTGTGTACATGCTCCTCGTCTGCGTCCACTAGACTCTCAGTCCCTGAGGGTGGGTCCCCCTCTGCCTAACTCACCGCTGATGCCCCAGCACAGTGCCCGGCACAGAGCACAGGCTCATTATGTTTGCTGAATGAGTAAACGAATGCTCTGCCGTCAGCCCTGGCCTCTGGTCATACCAGGAAGGTGCACGATGGAAACAAACTCAGCACCACGCTGCCACAAAGAGGTTTCGGAAAGGCAGAGGTCCCGCAGAAAGGGCACTGGGTTTGGCGTCAGCAGGCCAAGAATTGAGTCCCAGGGCAGCTCATCCAGCTGGGTGACCCCGAGGGAGTCACTGCACCTCTCTGAGCCTCACTGTCCTCACCTGTCAAGTGGGGATGATGACCTACTTCAGCCCACCTCACAGCTGTGAGCAGCGTGACCAGGTAAAGAAACTGTCTTATCATAGCTGCCAGCACCAGAGTTCCTCTGGGGGACAGAAGGGACTCTGCTGAGAAACATGTTTTGACAAGTACTTGAGTAGAAGGTGAGCGCCCCATCACACGTGTGCATGTGAGACTGTATGTCAGCTCCAACAGGGAAGGCCTCAGGGGAGAGGGAGGGCTCTCACAACCAGGGAGAGGCAGCAGGCACTCCTCGGGAACCCAGGCGGAAGGAGGGACTGCCAAATGCCAGAAGCTCCACGCTGTGCAATGTAGGGTCCCACGGATCTTCAGTAAAGCCAGCGAAATCCCTTTGTCACCATGGAAACCAAAGACGGGACAGCACCTCATCTTGGAGCTAACCCCATTCAGGAGGGGAGTTAGCTGTGAGAGACCCCGACCCTGAATGTGCAGGGGCCTCTGGGGAACTTGGAAACAGTAGGGACCCCAGAGACCACCTGCTCTGTGGGAAACTGTGCCAAATGCACCTGCTTCTCAAGGGGCACAGAGGCCCCGCCGCTAGCTGGCGCTCAGGAAGAACAAGTTAGACCAGACTCCTACCAGAGAACGTTTTGCACACAGTCACGTGCTACTTGACCTTGAGATGCCGCCATCCCAACGCCGTCTGCTGCCCACAGGGGCCTTCAGTCTCCAGGAGCCCCGCCCCACTGCCCTCCAGGTCTAGCATATTCACCCACATTTGCCCCTGAAGGGACGGCCATCCATCCCCCGCCGCCTGTCTGACAGAGTCTCAGTCACAGAGGCCTGGTGTCAGGAATGATGGATGAGGATGGCGGCAAATGTCCCCCCCCCAGCAAATCATTCCTTGGCAACTGGTCCCCAGCAGGAGTAGGAAGAATGTGATCTAGAGCTTCCATGGGGCCTTGACTGCAAAATCCATATGCAGCCTAACGACCGACAGTTGCCTTTGACAGGAAGTCTGAACAGCATCCCGGTTTGAATGGCTCCCGCTGGGCCAGGCTCAGCCCTTTCTGGGAGGGCAAAGCCGGTCCGGGACCCTCTGCGGCCGGCCGCGCTCGCCCCCGGTGGGCACTCCCGGTGCGAGGGGCTCCCAGGACGATGGATGGCAGCCCTGCGCAAAGGCCAAAGGGGCCGTGTGGAAAAGCACCCCGCCCTGCTCGCCAACGAGGTTTCCCGGTGAGTCGAAGGATTCTGAGGGCAGAGGACTAGCTGGACCACGTCCACCAGGACAGAGCGAGGAAGGGTAGTTTTTCAGCACAAAGCTTCACGTGAGTCTGTCCAAAGCCAGTGCTGTCTCCTGCCAGCCGCCCCGCCTGCACTGGGACCCCTGGCTCAGTGGCCAGCAGGACATCCTCGCCCAAGGTGGGGCTGTGACCTCATAGGCATCAGGGGCCAGGAGGGTGATGCAGGTGAGTCAAGAGGCTGGTGTAAGACGTCTGATGCCAAGCAGCTTGGGGATAAAAAGGGAGTGATGGGGACCACGGAGAAGTGGCCTATCCAAAAGGGGTGGACGCTAGTCACCTCGAGTCTGTTGTGGCCATGTGTGACCCAGTACTGCCAGATTCTTCCTATTGTCCAGGGAACGGAACCTGACTCTTATGTGTAAACCTCCTCATCTCTCCAGTTTGAAGTGAGAGAGGCTGCTCTTTGGCCAGTATCCACGCCTTCTCCTTTGGCGGCTGGAATATGGCAGTGGCTGTGGTCCATTCTGGACCATGTGGACAAGGGTAGTGCCTTGGAGATGGCAGAGCAACTATCTAGAAGAATCCTGGCTCCCCGACGTGGAGCTGAGATGCCTGACTAGTTCAGACTTCTATGGGAGAGAGTAAAAGCTGCTATATTGTTTAAGCTGCTGTTATTTGAGGGTGTTTGGCTCAGCGGTCAGACTTAAAATCCTAACTAATGCATTGGCCGCAAATTCCACTGTAGGAAACTAGGCGAGCCAGCCAGCTCTGTAGCCAGCAACCGCCAGTTTGCCGCCCTGACCTAAGGTGATGCTCTAAACAGAAACTCCTGGATCATGTCGCACTCCCGCTTACAAACCTCAGAGAGTTCCCGTCAGCTCAGCCAAGTCCAAACCCCCCGACAGCCCAAAGCGGGGCCTTCATGACAGCCCAGCATTTGTCCCATCTCTCATGCTCCCACACAGTCGCTATAGCTACTCCAAACCACCCACGGTTTCTAAGTCTTCAAGGTCAACGCCTCCTCCAGGCAGCCATCCGCTCCCCCAGGCTGAGTCAGTCGCGCCCTCCTCTGCCCTCCCACCACCCCTTAAACATACCCTATTAATACCCTATTATAGCACACATCATGTGGTGTTCTAATTGCATGAAGCTGTGAAAGCAAGGGCTCTGGAGGCAGACAATCTCAGCGAATCCCAAACTCACTAGCTGTGTGACCTTAGGCCAGTTACTCAACCTCTCTGAGCCTCAATTTCCTCCTCTGTGAAGTGGTGATAATACTGACAACAAGTACAGACAGAATGCCTAGTGTGCCAGGTGTTCTGCTAGGTGCTGAGCATACAAAAATGCCCTGGAGCTTACAAACCTGTGGTAAGGAATGGCTTGAAATAAAACCTTATACAAAAAAGTTACTTTGATGCAATTGTGATAAAATTTACAAAGGAGAAGTATAATGTGTGGATAACAGAGGGATCCAATCTAGTCTGGAGAGGGGATCAGAACAAGTTTCCTTGAGGAGGTGACATTTACGAAGAGACATAAAGTAGGGGCAGGGAGGGGGATTTCAGGAAGAAGGAATGGCATATACAAAGGCCCTGAGGCAGGAAGAGAATCGCCTTTTCCAGGAACCCAAAAGGATAACAATAATGATGTTTGAGGGCAGAGCAACCACATCTTTGGGTCTCCAGGGCCCAGATCAGTGCTTGGCACGTCGTAAAGGTTAACAGACATCTGCCGAATGAGAGTGCAACTCTGCAGAGTCCACTACCCTCTAATTGAAGGACTAACGACATTACCACACGCCACCGGGCATTCGCCAAGCACCAACCATATACGCCAGATGCTACGTGGGATGGAAGGAAGATGCCAAGATGGACGAGCCCCGGATCCTGCCCTCTCAGCCCTTCCACTCCCAAAGCCAGGAACACCCAACATGTGGGTGCCAAACACGAGTTCAAGGCGTCAAGGATTGTGGTAAAAACTAGCCATTGTCCACCACAGCCTGTTTCCCTTCGTCCATGATACCGAAGCCCCCCGGGCCCCCTGGGCAGTAGGAGGCCATGCCAAGCTCTTGCCAATGGCCTGTGGATGGACACGCAGGTCAGGGCTGAAAATATCCGGGAGGCCTCCTCCACACCCTCTCCCAGCTTCCTGGGTGGCCCAGTTTCAACCATGCAGACAACGGGGTGCCCGAGTTGCATGGCAGAGCAACAACGTGGAAGGAACCGAGGTCCTGAAATGACTGGCAGGGGCAGAGCTGCCCCACCAAGCAGGCCCATTACCTAAGAGAGCTTCCCTAAACAGCTTCCCTTCTTTGAGCCTCTGTATCGTGGGGTCTCTTTGCCACCGCAGCACAGCCTTACCCTGATTAATACAGCACCTGAGAAACAGACAGGGATCTAGGAGTTTGGAGCAGGAAGGGACCATCTTGAGCTCCGGGAATCAAGGAAGATTTCCTGGAGGAAGACGGCATTTGCACTAGGCTGAAAGAAGTCTACATTCTGAACAGATAAAGGCATACCCACTGGGGGAGTACTAAACAGCTATTAAAGAGTATGAGGCAGATCCGCACTGCAGACACGGGAAAATGCCTGAGGTCTATGGTCGTGGGAAAAGTGCAAAGTGCAGAATCAGACGCCCATGCTTCCGTGCTTTCCATAAGAATGTGGGGGCACACAGGGAGCAAACAATGGGAAAAGGACCAACTAGACGGAGGAGTAGGGCCAAAGCACAAGGGAAGAGGAGGGACATGCTAGCCACTGAAGGCCCGGGCCACATCCTGTCCGACGTGGGAGGGGTCCCTTGTCTCCCGGGGGCACCAGGGATGGCTGGTGACTCAGACAGGGAAGCTCACCCGCACCAAAGGTGGCCAGACGAATCACAGCTGCATCAGAGTGACTGCTCAGATTTGATCTGTCCTCAGTCACAAAGGAGAAACTGAGTCAGCTCTCCTGGCAATGGCTAACTTGTACCCACTTGTACCGTAGAGCCTCTTTGTCACAGCCGAGGAGCTTCATCGGGACTGAGATTGGGCTCTGGGAAACGGACGGGGCTCTGGGAGCGCAGAGCAGGAGGAGGCCATGAACACAGGAAACTGATAAATTTCATAATTCTAGAAGAGGGGTCAGAAAACCTTTTCTGTCAAGATCCAGATAGTAAATATTTTTGTGGGCCATACTGTTCCCGTCACAATTACCCGACTCTAACGTGGCACCAAAAAGGCAGCCATAGATAATCCGTAAACAAATGGGCATGGCTGTGTTCCAATAAAACTTTACTTACAAAAACAGGCAGCGGGCACAACAATGTTAAATACGTAAACTACTGAGCCGTACACTTAAAAAATGGTTGAGGTGGTCAATTTATGTTATGTGCTTTTTTTACAATTAAAAATTTAAATTTAAATTAAAAACAGGCAATGGGCTGGATTTGGCCCCCAGGCGGTAGTTTGCGAACCCTGGCTCTGGAACACCAGAGCTGAAGAGACCCTCAGAGGGCGCAGTCTGCCCTGCTACAAGGCAGGCTCCTGTGACACAGGTTGCCTCGTCCGTGATCGGTAAACAGGGGAAGGATGTTATAAAATAACAGGGAAATTGTGTCCATATCTGATTTTCCCCAGCACATTAATATTTTTAAATAGTCAGGAACAAGCACAATTAAAAAAATATCCTTAGCGGGAGGTGAAGAACTTAAGAAGAAAGCTGGAAGTCTGTAGAAGCATCTTCCCCTGTTACAAGTAGTAGCTGGACTCGTGGCTTCAAGGACCTCTGTGCTGTCACGTGAGAAAGGAACCTGGGGACGCGGCAAATTGAGATGAAGAAGCTATAGTCTTTCCCACCTCTCCTCAAACAAGGGATTAACGACGGAGGCTCCACTGCCAAGCGTATTTTTGATGTTGATGGAAACGGTCCAGATTAGAAGCCAGTGCCCTCCAGGCCCTCCATGTCCGGGGTAGCCGGAGCCTCGGGCTGAATGGCCCTGGGAGTCTGCGCGTGCTCAAGTGTCTGTTAGGGTTGTCACTGATTCTGTTGGTGCTCTGACTGCAGCTTCCCTGGATGTTGAGCCATCTTCCCCAACTCTGTTTTTCTCACGTGCCATGTTCTTGTTAGTGCCCCATTGTGCAGATCACAGGGTTTTATAGGGGTGCCTATGCGGCGAGACAGCGATGTGCCTGGAACCCCACCCACCACTCTATGGCGGCCGATGGTGGCCGCCAACACTTATAGAGCGCTTACTGCATGCTGGTGTTGCGCTACATGACTCATCCACCCCTCTGCCCACAGTCCCCCTATACTATCATCCCCATTCTTATAGAAGGGGACACTGAGGCTCAGAGAGGTCAGGGGACCTGTCCAAGTCAGTGACTACAGCCAGGAGAGGGCCCTCTCCCCTCCTTTCAAATCTTCCTGCCGGCCCGTGTCACCCGCAACGTCCTCATCTCCCTGCAGCGGGCACACCTGAGACTCCTGGAATTCGCCTCCACCGTCTGAGCTGATTATTCAAAATACACAGAGGGAACCAAAGGAGAGAAATTGGATGCTGACCTTCAGGAAAAGTTCCCACTGATGTGCAGGCAAATCGAATCAGTTTTGACGACCGAGAATTTCAAATTGGGTTTTTTCTCTATCTTTTAGACTATTTTCATTTAATACAATTATGGATATGTTAACACTTGTCTGCCATTTTATTGTTTTCCGTTTGTTTTGTCTTTCCTTCTCTGTGTGCTTTTTTCTGCTTCGGAGAGGCTATTTAAAATGTTTTAGAACGCCATTTTTCTTTATCATGGTATTTTTGAGTATAGACTTTTTTTTTTTGGTGAGGAAGATTAGCCCTGAGCTAACATCTGTTGCCAATCCTCCTCTTTTTGCTGAGGAAGATTGGCCCTGGGCTAACATCCGTGCCCATCTTCCTCTACATTATATATGGGATGCCACCACAGCACAGCCTGATAAGCGGTACGTAGGTCCAAGCCCAGGATTCGAACCTGCGAACCCCGGGCCGCTGAAGCAGAGCATGTGAACTTAACTTCTATGCCACTGGGCTGGCCCTGCGTATATACTTTCATATAGATTATTTCAGCGGTTGCTCTTGGGATCAGATTATCCATATGATAGTACAGATGTGTGACGTATGTATTATACATGACATCTCAGTCCACCGTTGTTGTCACTTCACTATTTTGAGTAAAGTACACAAACGTGACCCTCCCTTTACATCTTTTTACCCTCCCCAATTTATGACTTAATTTTCTTTAATAATTTCTCGACATGCATTTAGAAGCACATCAGGTAATACTATAATGTTGCTTCAACCACCAAATACGGTTCAGAAAACTCAAGAGTAGAAAGAAAGCATATTGTATTTACCCACATTTTTGCTCACTCTGTTTTTTCTTCTTTCTTGATGTTCCAAGGTTACCTCTTTTATCATTTCCTTTCTGTTGAGAGACCTTCCTGCAGCATTCTTTTAGGACAGGGCTGCTGGCAACAAATTCTCTTAGTTTTCATCCACCTGAGAATGTATTGCCCCTTAATTTCTGAAGGATACTTTCTCTGGGTATATGACCGTAGGCTGACAGTTCTTTACACTCTAAACTTGAAAAATATTTTGCCATCTTCCTCTGGTCTCCAAAGGTTTCTGACGAGAACTCCACTGTCATTCAATTTGTTTTTCACCTGGAGGGAAGGTGTTTTTTCCTCATCTGGCTGCTTTTGAGATTTTCTCTCAATTTTTTTTTTCTGAGGAAGATTAGCCCTGAGCTAACATCTGTTGCCAATCTTCCTCATTTTTCCCTTGAGGAAGATTAGCCCTGAACTAACTAATCTGTGCCCATCTTCCTCTACTTTATATGTGGGTCGCCGCCACAGAGTGGCTGAGGAGCAGTGGTGTAGGTCAGCGCCGGGACCCCAACCCACAAACCCAGGCCGCCAGAGCAGAGCGCATCGAACTTAACCCCTACAAAGATTTTTTCCTTGTCTTTAATTTTTGGCATTTTAAATATGATGAGTCTTACTCTGGACTTTTTGAGTTTCTCCTGTTTGGGGTTCTCTCAATTTCCTGTATCTGAGGGTTTAGGTCTTTTGCCAAATCTGGGAAGTTTTCAGCCATTATTGCTTGGAGTGTTCGCTCAGCCCCACCCTCCTTCTCCTCTCTTTCTGAATTCCGATGACAGGAATGTTAGATACTCTATTCAAATCCGTTTTCCCCCTAGTGGGAACTCCAAAATCAGTAGAGGGCAGCGATAAGGCATGGGTGGGGCAATGGCCTTATTTTAGGACCCCAGAATCACTTTGGGGTGATCATTTAAAGAAGTACGGATGCTAATATTTAATGGCAGATGGGGCAGGGCATCGTCAAAGGTCAGAGGTCAACTTTGCTTGGCCTCAAGGCCATTCAGAACAGAACATGCCAGGACCAAACGTCAGCGAGGACACGAGCATTCAGCCACTGCTGGGGGGCATATAAAGTGGTACAACCACCTTAGAAAACAGTTTGGCATTACCTAATGGAGGTAACACATGCTCCTACAACCCAGCAACTCCACTCAAACCCTGAGACGTGGGCAAGAGTGTCCACAGTGGCCTTGTTGGCAATGGCCAAAAAAACAGCGACCATCCCAAATGCCTGCCAACCAAAGAATAAATACATAACCTGCAAGCTAATCTTACAGTGAAAAACTATCCAGCAGTGAAAACAATGGAACCACTAACGCACGCATCGACACACACGAAACTCAGCAACACAATGTACAGCTTGTAAGACAAAAGAAGCAAGTTACAAAAGAATGTGTATAGCATGCTTCCATTCATATACAGTTCAAGGACAGGCCAAATTAAACATCATATTGTCTGGGGATACATGAGTGGTATAACTATAAAGAACAGCAGAAAATGATTGACACAACATGAAGGATAGTAATTAGCTTGTGGGGGCGTGCAATGGAGAGGGGCACACAGGGATGTCTGAGGTTTGGTAATGTTCCAATCCTTAATTTAGGTGGTGAGTACATGGGTATTTTACTATTATTCTTTAGACTACACACATATGTTTTAAACACTCTTTTTTTGCATAGGTTATATATTTCACAATTTAATTTTTTAAATTTAGAGATTGAAAAAATATAGAAAATGGCCTAGGGGCAGGATAAAGCAAATTCAAGCCTCTGTGAGTGTTTAAGGGGCACCCAGTTCTCCATACCCTCAGATAACATGCTTAAACACTCCCTATAACATTAGGAATGAAGCTTTAGGCTGCAATAAAAAACTCAGTTAGCAGTGGCTTAAATAATAAAGGCATTCAATGATCTCTCCTAACAAGAAGGCTGAAAGTAGGTGATTAAGGGTTGATCCAGTGGCTCAGTGATGCAAATCTCTAAAATTCTCCTAGAGGCACAAGATGGCTGCTGCAGCTCCAGACATCCCATCTTCAACCAACCACTTCTAAATGTAGAAAGTAGGGAAGCCTTCAGGATGATGAGAAAGATTTCACTCATATGCCCACATCCTTTCATCAAGGGGAAAATATTTCCTAAAAAGTCCCCAGCAGAGTCCCACTTACATCTCACGGGCCAGAACTGGGTCATTTAACCACTGTTAGCCACAAGGAAGTCAGGGAAAGTATCTGTCCTTCTCAGCCTACTTGTCAGATGGACAAGGAGGGATGAAAAGGAAGGAGAGGGAACGCCCACTGGGCAGGAAACCACGATGCCTGTCCTAAACCACTGCCACTTCTAGGCAAGTTAAGTACATCTGTCCCACTATTGATGCCCTCACATCTGTCAGATAACCTAGGTCCCAGCTCACGTGGAAACTGGAGTCCACACCTCACAGCCCCAAAATGAACTGCTGAGATGTGTCTGTTTCTTCCATGAGATGCTCGAGGGGTGCTCTGAACTGCCCTTGATCTACAGCCCCCAGCTCTTGACATGGCACAGAGTGGTAACTCTCACTTTGTCAGTCAATGGGCACTGTCCAATGAAGGAAGTCAGCAGATTCTCCCTGCTGCCGTGATTGGGCCAGGAGAACTCTGGCGCACGACGGGACCCCAATGCTAGCAGCCCACAGAAAAGGGAGAAGCTGATTGGGGGAGGCCACTAGCCACCTTACACACTGCTTGCAAATCAACTGGAAAACTGGAGTATTGAGGGCCCAAAGGTCCGCTGTGGTGGCGGGCTGTGGCAGCAAAGCGCCAGGAGGAGGAGGCAGACATTCAGGCAGTGCTGGCCATAGTCCTGCAGACAATGACTGCCCGGCACTTCAAAGACAGTGGTCCTGGAGACAGGGCACGTGCTGTCCTGTTTGCCACAGTCCCCACCACTCCCTATTGTTTCCCCAACGCTGAGGCCAAGGGGCGACTGCTGTTGATCATCATACTCTCATGGTTCTTCTTACCCTTGGCCACTTCCCAAATCTGGGTTCCCCGACTGGCCCTGTAGGCACTTGAGCTTTGGATCCTTGAACTAGAGCACTGAAGACGGTCAAGTTTCCTGTTCTCTGCTGAAAGTAACAAGTCTACTCTCACATCAGAGCCTCCATCTGCTCTGGGCCTTGATGTGCGGAGCAATTGAAGTCAAAGACTCAATGCCTGTTCCCAAAGAGATTAAAATCAGCCCCGCCGGCTCGCTGGGCACCGGCGACTCAGTCCACACAGTGCAGCCGACATGCAGAATGCTATGCGGGGTGCCATCTTTGTGCAGCGGCTCAAACGCCACTCTGGCGGTTACTTTAAAGCGTGGATATTCATGATTGTTACATGGTGTGTCATTCCAGGAAACCTGAGAGCCGACTGACAATGACAAATTAGAAAGTAAAATAAAATGCAGAAGAATGCATGAAGGTGACTCATTTGGTAGCATTTCTGAAATAATAATAACTGGTGCTTGTACGAAGCTTCCTGTGCACCAGCCTTCCTTCTAAGGAATTTATGCAGATGCGTTCACTTAATCCTCACAAAAGCCCTAGGAGGTGAGTACCCCTATTTCAGAGGGGACATGGTGGCCGGCCCCCATCTGGCTCCCAGGGAGCTTCACCTCCTGCTCTTCATACCCTGTGCAGTCCCCCCCACATTGAATCAGGGGTGACCCACGTGACCAGTAGAATACTGCAGAAGTGACAGTGTGTGGCTCCCTAAGCCAGCTCACAAAAGGCCCTGCAACTTCTGGCTGGGTCTTCTGGACGGCCCGCTCTGGGGGAAGCCAGCCGCCATGTTGTGAGGACACTCAAGCAGCCCCGTGGCAAGGTGCATATGGGGAAGAACCCACTGGCCAGCCCCAACTTGGCGGCCATGTGAGTGAGCCACGGTGGAGGCCGGCTCTCCAGCCCCAGGCAAGCCTTCAGATGACGGCAGCCCCAACCCACGTCTACTGCAGCCTCATGAGAGACCCCAACCCAGAACTGCCCGCCAAACTGCTCCCAAATTCCTGACCCATAGAAACCGTAAGAGAGAATCGATTATTGCTGTTTCAAGCCACTAAGTTGTGGGGTGATTTGTCAGGCAGCAATAGATAACAATACAGGTGGTAAGACTCAGGGAGGGGGACAGAAGTTAAATAATTTGCCCACTGTCACACAACTGGCAAGTCGTGGAGCCAGGATTTGAACCCGGGCCATCTGCTCTGGAGCCCGAGCATCTAATCACTCCACTCCACTGCCCTCCAGCTGCTTCCGAAAGAGAGCCAGTTAGTGTTTACCTGCATCCATCTCCCGTTTACTGAGCGCCTACTCTGGACTCCACATTTTACCCACAGTAACTCATTTCACTCTCCCAACAACTCTGGCAAACATGTATTATTCCGTCCATTTTATTCTTTCTATTAAAATGTAATTAGCCAAGTAATGCATCAATACAGTTCTCCTTTAGAAAAATTCAAATAGTAGATAAGATCCATAAATCTCCTTACAGACTCCCATCCCTACATCCAGGCCCCTCTCTCAAATGGACAGCATCAGTTTGGTGGATTCCTTTCCAGACCCTTTTTCCTAGTCATTTACATTCCTGTTTATGTCCCCCAAAAAACTACATAGCAGAGCGACTACAAGGTTGTCTCATAAAATAACGTTGAGCAGGACACCAGTCACAGCAGAATACACTGTGTGACTCCTTTAATGTAACACAAAACACAGGCAAAATTATACTACAGTGTTTAGGGTTGTAGGCTCAGGCGGCAAAATTATCAAGCGACCACCATAAACGCCAGGATAGCGGGTACTTCTCAGGGTAAAGGTGAGGGGTCAGTGCAGAGGCTTCAGGGGAGCATCTGGGGTGGTGGCAATGTCCTATTCTGACCTCAGAGGTGGCTAAACGAGGTCAGCTTTGTGATAAATCACTAAGTGCATTTCGTTTTGTGCACCTTTTTGCAGTATTATTCACCATTTTAAAAGACTTTGAGAAAATCTAAGTGCTCTCCATTTTTGTTTTATATCAAATTTATCATTCTATCTTTCTAAGCACTGCTTTTGTTCACTCGCCAAGAAATCTATCCATTGTCACCTGCACATTTACTTCATTCTTTTTAATGGCAGCAGTATATTCTAGAATGAATAGTCCACAATTTACTTAGCCATCTCTCTATTGGTGGACATTTTGTTTGTTTCTAACTTTTCTCTGTTTGAATAAGAATGAACATCTGTGTGCACGTGTGCGTTTCTGTAGGCACGTCCCCAGCAGCTGGAATGGCTCCAGCAAAGGGTATGAACATTTATGGTTTTAATAAACATTGCCAAAATGTTATCCATTGTGGTTGCACTGGTTCCCCTCCCACCAGCATCATGTGAAGTCCCCACGTTCCCACATCCTTACCAACTCGTGACATCATCAAAGCGTTCAATTTTTTGGCCATCTTGGGGAAGGAAGCCAGTGCCTCATTACTGTCCATTTCACAGATGAAGAAACAGAGGCTCAGAGAGCCTAAGTGATGATTTGCCTGAGACCACAAAGCAAGGAAGTAGCAGCGAGAGAAGCTGAATTCAGATCTTTTGCTTCCAACCCCAAGCTCTTGCCAAGATATGGGGTTTTGCTCCTTAACGAACAGCTGCTCCTGAGATCTGCCACAGAAGGGCTGAAAGCAACTTGATGTCCCCAGGGTCACAACCAGGTGAGCTGCACGTGAAGCCTGGCCCGGGGGGCTGGCAGGGAGACCACCACCTGCATGGAAATCATCAGGGAGGAAACGAGCTCGAAATGGAATCGACAAGGTGCTGCTGCCGACTCTGATAGTAAATTAGATAAACTTGCATCTGACACGATGCATTTAGAGCAGGGCACGCCAGGTTCTCAGCTGCTCCCCAGCAATGAGCCACTGGGAGTGAAAAATAAAACAATCTATGAAGCTACAAAACGCAATAATGAATGATAACAGGCCCCAGAACAGCAGGGGAGAATTATTGGAAAATCAGCTAAGAGCACATCAGAAGGGAGGCCTGAGCAGCTGGCGGCAGGAGTCGGTGACGTGGGGCAGAGTGGGCAGGCCTTGCAGTCAGAGATGTCTGGTGTGAAGCAGCCCCCACACCTGCTGGTGAGGTGACCTTAAACAAGTTCCTGAAGCTCTCAAAGACTCGGTTTCCTTGACAGAACATACCTCCTAGCGCTCTAATGATGATTAAATGAGATATTGACTAGATGGGGCCCCGGGCCACCAAGCCCAGCTGTTCAGTTTGTGCATAAACAAAGACACTTACCTGAGGCTGCGAGTAGGTTGAACCCATGCTCCAGGCTCAGAGGCTTTCTCAAGTTTACCAAAGGCTCCCATGAGCTGCAGGAGCCCTGCACGGGCCCGGCGCATAGTAGGTGCTTGAGAAACTGGAGTGTTATGATCACAGCAGCCTGACTTCCCACTGGGGGCTCAGGCCATTCTGACTGTGGCTATGACAAGTGCTTCTCTCCAGAACCCAGAGAAAGTCCCGCACAAGGGTCCTGAGAGCCAGCCCTGCAGGACTGAGCAGGGGGAGCCGCGACCCTGCAGCAGCCCGCGTGGAAATGCTGGGGGAGTCGTGACCAGGAGTTGCCGTGTCCTGTGCCAAAGGAGCCGCCTTATGCCTGTGGCACAGCGAGCACATCAACAGGAAGGAGGTGAGGGGCCGCAGTGCCCGCCAGAGCGCAGCAGGGGTCAGCGTGGTGAGAGAGCCTGACACTCCCCAGAGAGGAACTCTTGTCAGGTTCACCATCACAGTATTTACTCTGAAGAGGGGCGGGCATGGGACGGGAGCCCCGCCTCCAAAGGGCGGCCCCTTGTACAACCTCCATGTCTTTGGTTGTGCCGTTCTTTCTGCTTTATCAGTCTCACCCATCCTCCCAGGCCCAGCTCAAAGGCCACCTGCTCCAGAAAACCCTCCCTGGTCCCCAGGCCCCGTGCCTGGCCCAGGCTAGAAGGGCTGACTGTACCTTAGTCCTCCCTGTAACCCCCATCCCCCGAATTGGACATAACTGGCTTCCTATATGTCTGATAAATGAATGAATAAATAAATGAGAGAGAGCCGGGCCTTTGCCTAGGACCTTATGAAAGAGCGGGGACCCCCGTCCTCACCTGTCCGTTTATAATTAGGACCAGCAAGGTCTGAAGTCAGAGAACAGTATGTTAGGACAGGAGAGGGCTGACAGCTGGGTGTGACGCGCCTGTCATTCGGATGGCCCCAGGGGCTGCAACAGGAGGAAACTGTGACCCACACCCAGGCAGAGAAATGCCAGGGCAAGCGCCGGCTGGAGGACAATGAGCAGGGGAAGAAGCCTCCTCGCTACAGAAAGAAGACTCTCTCGAATCCTTCAGTCTCGCTGGACGACCTGCACTGTAGGACACACTTCTATTCCAGGCTCGTTTTTAAAGGAACTCATGGCACAAACAGTGCTCTGGGTCCAGGCCAACCCCGTGTTCAACCAGGCTGAGCCCCCAGGTCGTCCCAGGCCTGCGTCTGCACCTTCGTGACCTGCTCGCGGCCGCTCTCCTCTCGGCCGTGAGCACGTCGGGGCAGGGACTGGGTCTCCTAGAATCTCGCAGTTCTGCCCAGGCATATCGCAGGAGCTCAGTCAGTGTTTCTGGGTTGAACGAATGGCAGCGAGCTTGAGAGAAATCAGGAGACGAGCCCTTGTACTCTGGCCCGAGTTGGCTCTTGTCTGGTGTGTGAATCTGCCACGGATCTGCTATTGTGTGTCCTCGGCAGGCGCCCAGGCTGACGAGAGCAGGAGGCAGGACGGGCCTGCGGGAGGAGGATCAGGGCTGTACGAGGCAGCTTTTGCTGCAGTGACCGTGTCCTGAAATCTCAGCGGCTTTCAGTACCAAACACTTCTTTCCTGTTCTTGGGACATGAGGGCAGGGGGCTGGCCGCAGCTCCCCCGGGCTCAGCTGGTCGTGGCTGCGTGGGGCTCCACACGTCTTCTCCCTCGGGGACCAGGCAGAAGAAACAGCCACTACCGGGGACATGGTGTTCTAGCGGCAGAGGGCAGAAGCCAGAGGAGAGCAGAGGTTCACCAAGCTTGGATATGGCCGACGTCCCATCGCTCACATTTCAATGGTCAAAGCCAGTCACGTGACCAAATCCAAGTCAGTGGGGTGGGGACATACACATAGCCTCCAGGGGCACACGGCAGTGGTGGGAGGAAATGAGTAATTGTGGATAAATAATACCATCTATCACAGAATGTTATGTTTCGTCCTTCCGTCTCCCCTCTCCTCCATTCCAGGAACATAGTCTATGTGGTTTGAGCAGGCCCACCCATCCCCACCACCGGGTAGGCACATGATTTAGGCCAGCCAATCGGAGTACTCCATCCCCACCCCCCCAGGCCATGGTGACTGGTTCAGGAATGGACACGTGATATAAACTGGCCAATGAGAGCCTTCCCTGAGACTTCGCTGCCAGAGCCACGGGAAAGACGCTCTCTTCCCTCTAGGGTTGCAAAGCAGGTAGGGAGGTTGGGTGTGAGTGCAGGCCTTACAAGTGGCCACAGCGACCTCCACAGAGAGCAGCAAAGTCCACTACAGTAGCGATGATGGAGATGTTCTGCACTGCCCAGTACAGTGGCCGCTAACATGTATGTGAAATGTGGCTGGTGCAAATGAGGCACTGCTGGTTAAGTTTTATTTTGGGTTTAATTTAAATTGTATTTTAATTCATCTACACTTCTAATCTAATAGCCCTATGTAGCTAGTGGCTAATGTACTGGATGTAACCAATAGAGAGAGAGTCGACCTAAGATGAGAAAGAGACTTTTGTGACATTTTTGGGCCTCTATGTCCAGTAAACCTGATGCCACCTAGATTCTGTCATTTATAAGGGCAAATAAATTTCTTTGCTTTGCTTAAGCTAGTAGGGCTTCCACCATTAGAAGCGGAAGGAGACTCAACTAAAGCCATCAGCAGTAGTATCACCTCTACTTATTTTGTCCTACTATGTACCAGGCATTCGGCTAAGTACATGTGTCATCTCACCGATCTTTCCAAATAAGCCCGTGGTGAACTCGGGCGCCAGGCGGCCTGGGCTCAAATCCCACCTTCCCCCGTCACTGGCTGTGGGGCTGGGGGCAGGACACCGCACTTCTTGCTGTCTCAGTCTCCTTACCTGCCCAGTGGGGATGTGGCAGCCCTCCACGCACAGGACCAAGTGGGTTAGGACAGGTGACTGCCTACAACAGCGCCAGGCATATGGCAAATGCTCCCTAGCGTTGACTATATCTTTATTATTCTCATCCTGATCCTGCAGGGGGGTAAACTGAGGCTCGCAGAGGGGAAGTCACTTTCAAAGTGGCAGAGGTGACAGGGGACAAAGCCGGGACTGGAATATGGGCCTCTACGATGCCCAAGTGTAAACCCTCCACCGCATTCTCTGTTTGTGGTTTTTCAACCCTGTCCCTGGTCGTGATAAGAGTCATATTAATAAGAGTTAGCACTCACGGCATGCCCAAGAATTTAAATCCTGGGCAGTTTTGCTTCAGAGCCCAAGCTTTTAACTCGCAGAGACAAAAAATTATCCCCTTTTTAATGCTCCTCCTGTCCTTCTATTAAGACCAAGGAGAAAGTCTCAGCTGATGCTGCCGGGTCTTCAATGCCTCTCTGGCACTCGCTCAAAGAAAGTGCAGCCTCAGGCTCAGAGCAGACCCTACTACCTAGAGGAGATTTAATAGGCCCTCTGCTTAATCTCTGTGCTATATGCCCCAGGCAGATGCAGGAATTCCCTCTCTCTAGAGGTGCTATGGTTCCCTGTGGCCAGAAAGTCAGTGGTTAGAGAGGGGAGGCCCCGGCTTGAGGGAGCTCTCGGAGCCTGCAGAGGTGATCGACAGTCAGCCAGGCTCTCGTTCCGGCCCAGGTAAGTTTCAGAGGGTGATGGATGCAGGCACTGGGGGCCAGCAGCCTTCTGGGACACCACCAGATGTCACACAGTCTACAACAGCTGAGGGACTGATTCTCAACCCACGGTGAGCGGAGCTGCAGAAAGCGCCTTGCCCCCCAGCACGGGGTCAGGAGCCAAAGGCCCGTATCCAAGTTCCTTCTCCACCACGCCCAAGGTGAGGGTCCTGCGGCAGGTCCCTGGGCCTCAGGTTCCTCATCTGAGAAACAGAGACAATAAGACCTACCCCCAAAGAATTGTCCTATGAAACAAAGAAACTTGAGAAAGCACTGTGTGAAGAACGGAACGAATGTGAGCTGTTGTCATTTTCATTATTTGCATATAAGCGTATTCCATGTGAGTGGAATCATCAGCGCAAGGTAAATGGCTGACACTAGGCTGGGATGGGGTCGCCTGTACTTCTCTGAATTATCTTTGTTTTCGCATCTGTCTCTCTCCCTGTATTTTGCTCTTCCAGGGCAGGGATCTTCTTATCTCTCTGAGGAGCTCACTGCCTAAAGCAGTGCCCGGCACAGCAGAGGCATCAATAAATGTCTGTTATATGGAGGGAATAGATGATGGATAAGTGGATAGCTGGATGGGTGCCTAGATGTGCACGTGGATGGATGGATGGATGGATGATGGATGGATGATGGACAGATGGATTGTGGAGGGATGAATGGATGGATGGATGATGGACAGATGGATTGTGGAGGGATGAATGGATGGGTGGTGATGGACAGACGGATTGTGGAGGGATGAATGGATGGGTGATGGACAGATGGATTGTGGAGGGATGAATGGATGGGTGGATGATGGACAGATGGATTGTGGAGGGATGAATGGATGGGTGGATGATGGACAGATGGATTGTGGAGGGATGAATGGATGGGTGGATGATGGACAGATGGATTGTGGAGGGATGAATGGATGGGTGGATGATGGACAGATGGATTGTGGAGGGATGAATGGATGGGTGGATGATGGACAGATGGATTGTGGAGGGATGAATGGATGGGTGGATGATGGACAGATGGATTGTGGAGGGATGAATGGATGGGTGGATGATGGACAGATGGATTGTGGAGGGATGAATGGATGGGTGGATGATGGACAGATGGATTGTGGAGGGATGAATGGATGGGTGGTGAGGGACAGATGGAAGGATGAGAGATGAAGGATTGATGAGTGATGGATGTACAGTGGATGGATAAAAGATGGATAAATGGATGGATGATGGATGAGTGAGTGATGGATTGATGGGTGATGGATGTGTAATGGATGAATAAATGGATGGAGGACGGATGGGTGATGAAATGCAAATGCAGTTTAAGATGCAACTCTTGCCTGGGTCAGAATTTTACTCTAGTACTGGATCCCAAATACCCAAACTCTCAAACCTCAAGGATCGTGTGTGTGTGTGTGTGTGTGTGTGTGTGTGTGTGTGTCTGGGTGTGCTGTCCTGAAGGAGAATTTGGCAGAGAATATGAGTTGTAAAAAAAAAAGTTCAAATAAAAATGTACTTTTAAAACAACTTACAGTGTATGCCTTCTGCAAGTCAGCATTTTCCCCAATCTCCTACACCAGCTACATTCCCAGATCCAAGCAGGGAAGGCTTGTGTTCAGGAGGCTGCTGGTGAGGCCAGTCAAGGAGAAAGATGCCACGAAGGCATCCGTGTGCCGTTCAGCACATTACAGCCCCAAGGGGCCCTGATTTATCTCAGACAGATTTTCCAGAATGGCTGGGAATGAGGGTGCTCCAGCTAAGTCTGTCACCAGAATTTCCGGTTACCTGGGTGGCCCATCCTCCAGGCAGCTTACTTATGATGAGTTGGTCTCAGAGTTTGTCTGCCTCACTGTAGGTCTCTCCGGGCCTCCTTGAGCCAGAGGTGGGGACAGGGCAGGAATTTCTCCATCAGCGGGTAGTAGCCTGGTGTAGTCTAGTTTACAGCCCTTCTCTAACCTCACTAATGGGAGCACAGAGGAGGAATGGCTAACCACGTCAATGAGGGACCAAGGAAGCTTCATCAAGGAGGCAGTGTTGACCTCGAGTTAAGGCTGGAAGGACGTGTAGGAGACCACTGGAGGTGACCGAGTGGCTTGCCAGGCGCACAATACGGGGGGCTAACCCTCATGCATACTACATGTTCACTGGTAAGCAGATAATTGTGACCAAGTGTGGGTGGAGAGAGGACTCCACACTTCTCTGAGCTGTGAAAACAGAGAGCAGGGCGTGGTGAGGCATACTGGGTCACAGATGGAGGGAGCTTCACACGACCTTGAAGGAAGAAGAAGGAATTTTCCAGGAGGGCCAGGTGGGGGCCATTTCAGAAGAGAACTGCGTGTAAAAGGCACAGAGGCATGAAGAGGCTCTTAGCAGAAAGGGTAGTGAGGTCCACCTGTGGTTCTGCCTGCCCAGCATCCATGCTCCCAACTCTGCCAGCAGCACCTTGACTTCCCTTTGGGGACCACCACTCCCAGTCCATGAGATTCGGTTGAGGCTGATCCCATCCCCAGCTTCAGAGGTGAGCGGATAACCCAGGCCTAGCCTGGCGGAACCACATCCCCCATGACGGCAGGCTTAGGAATGGCATGTGACCCAAACCTGGCTAATGAGCTCTCCCTGGGAGGTTTCCTGGGGGGATAAAAACATAGAGCTGTTGGGGGCTACCACATGAAGAGGGTTACCTACAGTGAAACCAACTAAGGAAGCAGAACTCTGGGAGATAGAGAGGAAAAAATAAATCAAATCAGAAACAGAAGGAGAGACAAAGGGAGGTGCAGAGAAACAGAGAAAGAGAGACATTGAATCCTGTGACGTCATATGAGCACCTGGATCTAGTTGAGCCTGAAGTCATGATACCTCTTCACTCACATGAGCCAATAAAAATCCGTCTTTCTGCTTAAGCCTGTTTGAGATGGATTCTGTCACTTGTGACCAAACAAGTTGCTTTATTCATTTTTGTACCCCAGTGCCTACACCAGGAACTCAGGACATGGGGAAGGGAAGGGATGGGAGGGATGGATGGGATTCAGCCTGGCCCTTTATGGTAACTGCACTCATGCCGTGCTGAGACTGTGAACGTTACTACTTGAGCTCGTCCATCAACTTTCCCAAAGCAGGGCGTTCAAGAGCTTGAGGCCCCTCTAGGTTATGAATGGATGTGTCCATTTGTCCATTTATGAGAGGCTTGGCTGGAGGGGTGACCTTAATCTCCCGCCGACTTGAAGATCCCAGATTCTCCGTGGCAAGCTAATGTGGCCTGAGAGAGAAGTTCAGCTCTGACCCCAGCACGCAGACGGTGCACCATAAATAGCGCCACAAATGAATTCGTTACTGCTACCTTCTGTAAATGCTAACATCAAGACGAGATCCACTTTCTGGACGTGCAGAGCGTCGTTTCCACCAGAAGGCGAACTCCAGGCCAATTTCCAGAAAGCAGCCCCTCCCAGGAGAGCCCGCAGTTCCCAAATCCATGCCTTGACGTCAGAGGGGGACACACGGGGCCCGGGGCTTCTTGAGCTTTGACAAGAATTATAACCCCACTGGAAAGGAAAATAATCTGGAAGTAGAGAAAATTAGGATTTATAATGAAAAAGCAACTAGAATTCATTCCAGCGAGATCAGCGGGGAGCTGCCTCTCTCCGGCATTCAGGAGACACACGGAGGAGGAGAGACGGCTCCGGCTCCACCGAAAGGTTCCTCTCCAGTGAGCAGCCGGCTCTCAGGGCGGAAAGGGCTGCAGATCACGAGTGTGATGGGAAAACCAGAAAGGCTTTTTCTCTTAATGTGGGCATCCGGCAGACATTGATTCCACCCCAGGTTAGGTAGCGCCACTAAAACAAGTGAGGAAGCTCCGAGAATCCAAACACTACAGGCAGATACACAGGGTCTTTAAATTCACTATAGGAATGTTTGCTTTGGAAAATCAGAAAATTACAAAATAAATAACAAAAATGAATGATAATGCGCAGAGCTGGTGTAGTTAGGAGGAAAGCAATAGATTCCTACGCTGATGTATGCACTAAGCGCTCACTAGGTAGCCTCAGCCCGTCCTGGGGCCGATGGCTTCTAAGTCAATACCTCCAGCCTGGCTCACTCCTCTGATCCCCAGGACAGATTTTGTTATCCCTCCTCCGCCACTCCCCCCCCCCCCCCCCCCGCCACCCATCTAGTTGACATTGCCTCCGGGCTGTCACACAGACATAACAAACTAACACGGCCAGGTCTGAACTCAAGATCCCTCCCCTCCCACTAAATAATAAATAATCAAACAAAAACAAAAATCTGTTCCCACTTCAATCCTCCTCACCTCAGCAATGGACACAGTCATTTGTTCAGGACAAAAGTCTAGGAGTTGTCCTCAGCCTCTTTTCCCTCACTCCACATCCAATTTGCCAGCAGACCCTATCGGCTCTACCTTCAGACTATATCCTGAATCTGTCCAGCTGTCTCTGTCTCCCTCCAAGGCCAAGCCACCAGCATCTCTCACCTGGACCATCACCCATTAATCCTCCTTTTCTGCTTCTATCCAGTATTCTCCACTCATCAGTCAGAATGCTCTTTTGTTAAATGCAAATCATATCCTTTCACCTCCCTGCTTAAAAGCCCTCAAAAGCATTCCAGTGTATTTAGAATAAAGTCCAAATTTTATGCCACAGCCAACGAGGCTCTGCATGACCAGGTCCCTCCCAAGCAATGTGACCTCTCTCATTCTGCAACTGCTCCACTGGCCGCCTCAGGGTTCTTCAAATGTGCCAGTTGATTCCTACCCCAGGGCCTTTGCACTGGCTGCCTCTTCTTCCTGTACCACTCTTCCTTCCACTCTTACCATCCTCTAGGTTTCCACTCAAATGTCACCTCCTCAGAGAGGCCCTCTCCACCACCACCCCCATCTAAAGGAGATCCGCTCCCACATACACCCACAGGCAGAACAACGGGCAGAGTGTGACACCATTTATAAAAACTAGATATAGACAAATACTTGAAAAATGCTACGAGTGGTTGCCCCTGGGAGAGGCAGTGGGTGGCTGGGAACAGGGAGACCTTTTACTGTGCATTGTTTAATGCCTTTGAATTTTAAATCATGTGCATATATTATTATTCAACAATTTTTAATTAAATCAAATAAAGTAAGGAAGGAAAGAAGGGAGGGAGGGAGGAGGGAGAGAGAGAAGAGGAGGAGGGAGGAGGCAGAGAGACAGAGAGAGATGGAGAAATGAGAGAGGGAGAGGGAGAAAGAGAGAGAAATAATCTCTGGAAATTGTCCTAAGGAAATAATTCCACAAACAAAAATGTTCTATTCAAGAAAATAACCATTGTGGTATTAAACTATAAGGAACCAAAGAAATAAAATAAATGTCCAGCAACTCAGGAATGACTCAGGGAACAGTGCCTTGTGAACAGGATGCAGTAGTATGAAGCCCTTAATAATGACCATTATTAAGACTGCAGAAATGTGGAGAAGTGTTTATGACAATAATTAATGGAAAAGCAGACTATAAAAGCGGGTATTAAGGAGAGAAAATAGTGTAGTGGAAAGTGGAAAATTGTTGAAGAGAGAAGGTCCATAGCTTTTACCACCTTCTCAGGGGATCCACACCACGAAAAACGTCGGTAATATCTCAGCTCTAAGCCTCAGCCCATCTTCGAGATCAGACGCTGAGGCCATAGAGGCCCACGCAGGATGGGGTGGCATCAAGGCAGCTGAGAGGCCGGGGTGGGGACTCCGAGATCTCAGCAGGGTGACACCAGATTCCTCAGCCTCAGCACTGTTGACATTTGGGGCTGGGTCATTCTGTCTGGGGGCTGTCTTGTGCACTGTAAGATGTTTAGCAGCAGCCCTGGCCCCTACCCACTGGAGGCCTGTAGCAGCTCCCCCTCCCAGGCATGACAACCAAAAATGTCTCCAGACATGGTCAAATGTCCCCCAGGGGGGCAGAATCACCCCCAGCTGAGAACCCCTATCCTAGGCAATTACTGACCTTCTCTGACCGCCAGCTTCCCCAACTGTACAATGGGAGAGCGCCTAGCACATAGATAAATTCCTCCCCTCCCACATACACGCTAATTACAGCTATATTTTTTAAAGAATATGTATATTAAATTGTCTTTTATGGTGCCTTTTAACTTAAAATAAAATAGGTGAGGATCCTTCTCTCATGGGAACCCCAATTGCTAGCTTTTCAGTGGCATGCCCCAGTGACAGTAATTATTTATCATCAACTCACCCCCTCACACATCCCGGTCTGGGTTTATAGTCCATGTGTGCTCCCCTACAAGGGGGCTTTAACGGGGCCACAATTAATTCATAAAATATTAGGAAGCACTTGCCACACCATGATAATAGCCCCGATTTCCACACAGGGTCTTTGCAGTCTAATGGCAGCTCAAATAATAAATTGCTTTAATGTCTTATTCAAGCTTTTCCAGAGACTGAAAATGTCAGGTCTAGAACTAGAAATTTCCTGGTCCAACCCCTCATTTTACAGATGGGAAATCTGAGCTCCCGCCACCCCAGGGAAAGTGACCTGTTTGAAGCCTCACAGCCATAAAGGAGAAAGCTGGGAGGAGAGCCCGGCTCTCCCGGCTCCCTGGACCACGTCATTGCCACCAGGCCACGCTCCCTCAGGGAAACGCCGTTAATCAGTGTGGGATTCATTTGGGTCAGCAAACTGGGCACTGCTGACCAGGAGCCGAGCATCTGAGGGGGCTCCCGTGTTTGGAATTAGCCTGAGAGTGAGGCTGAGTGGGTGGTTTAGGGAAAAAAAAACACCTGGAAAAGTTATTCTTCCTCCATGTGCACCCACCTCCAAACTCCCCCCATCACCTGTGGGATAACGAGCTCTGAGATTACAGCCTCTCTCAAGCGGGCAATGCACTCACAAAGCCCTGAGGAGTCCACATCACCCCGGGCAGACTCTGCCCACCTCCCGCACTACTCACCTAACCCTATCCAAGAAACTCACTGCCAGCTGCCAACGCGCCCACGTGCCCCTGGCACTCGCCACTCCCCAGCGCCCTTGCCGGCCCGGTGTGTGCTCAGCCAGCACCCAGGGCAAGCGGGGAGGAACTGAGCGCCGCCCTCAGCTGATGGCGCCCGGCAGCTGGCGGACACATGCCCGACCCCCTCAGGTCTCAGGGGCGTCTCCTGGAGTCCTCAGTGGGGTCCCACGTTGCCCACGGGTGACCGGCTCAGGAACACACACTGCACCAGCCGCCCCACCCACCCTGTCTCACGGCACCCCTTCTTCACCGGGACTTCTGGAATCGCCTCCCAAACAAGCTGCCAGCACACGAAGCCTCATCTCAGCGTCGGCTTCTGGGAGACCCACCAAGGCAGGAGCAGACCAGACTGGTTTGAGCTAAGCTTCCTTCTATTAGTTCCCCAGCACTGTCTCCTTCTGATGGTGACTCTGGGGTCTCAGAGGACAAGTCAGGACCCTTTTCCCCCCACAGAAGCCCTTGAAACATTTCAAGACAGCTCCCAGACGCCTGCAGACTACTCCCCCTCCCATTCTTCTTTCCTTGGCTTAAAATGCCTCTCCCCACAGCTGAACCCCCACACACACTGTTAACTGCATTTCCCATTGTATGAGAGTCACACGCCTGGTTTATACCCCCCAGAAGAGTATGCACTCCACCAGGGCAGAATTTCTCCTCGTATCTTTCTTAACTCTCAGAACTGCAGGCCGTTAATGGATGAATAAGACACAGCCTCATTTCTCTGTGAATAAGTTACCCTCCTGGTTCCTCTCCAGAAGATCCATGACAGTTCATTAATGACCTCCTTCATCAAGGCCACCCAGAACTGAACCCAAACGCTTCAGGTGTGCCTCTACTATGGCAGAGAAGAGAGGGAGCACACCTCCCTCACGCTATATACAATGTTTCTATTGATATAACCCAAGGTCACATTCTGGTTTTTGGAAGCCATTTTTCACTGCTGGCACAAAATAACAGTAACAACAATAGCAGCAGCAGCAACAATAACAATAATAATATAAAAACTCGTTATTATGTGCCAGGCCCTTTTCTCATATCAAATTCACAGCTAACTAAAGCCTCGCCAAGTCCCTGATGTGTTGCTGGACTCGCCCATTAGATCCTCTTTGTTTGCTCCTGTGACCTGAGTGCCACATATTACGTTTTTCCATCTAATATTTCCCCTAGTAGGACGCAGCCACCTCCAAGTTCTCCCCACCTCTCTGCACCCCGAGCCCTCCCCCAACTGCCTGACAGCTACATGTTTGATCAAAGTGCCCCCCTTCCTCTTACAAGTCATGGATTAAATGTGCCCGCGTCACACCCAGGACAGCTCCCCCACCACCGCTAGGCCCCTGGCCCTCGGCTGGACCCCAGCCACCTGCACTCACACCTGGTCCCCTCTCCCCAACCTGCCCACGGCTTTGTAACAAGCTTGACAGAAACTGGATATCAAGCATCAGGCTTGACAGTTCATTGACTTAACACACACTTACATGGCCAGACATGGTCCTAACTAAAAGCCTCACAAATACCAATCCATTTAATCTTCATCACAACAACTCTGCGGTAGGAACCGTTATGATCCCACTGTGCAGACAGGAGCTGAGGCAGAGAGAAGTTCAGTAACTTGAGGTGACACACCTAGCAGGGCGAGAGCTGAGACACACGCGCAGGCAGGCTGCCCCACCGGGCACTCACATGGCCCCAAGCTACAGGCTGCCAGAGCCAGGGTCTAGCGCCTGGGTGGTCTAGTTCTCAAGCGCTCTTATTACATACATAAACAAAACACGGTGAGGCCACGCAGAGACCTATGGTGAGAGGATATCACAGACCAAGGGTTTTGTTTTGTTGGGTTGGTTTGTTTGTTTTTAATCCAGGATTTTGATTACTGTAATTCTGGGTTCCTGAGGTCCATGTAACAATACAGCAAGTGAGCCACATTCTTGAGATCTTAAGAGTTCACAGAGGTCTCCTCCATTGGAGATGGAGTTGGATCCCTCGTAACCCTGCGGGGGGATAAGCACTTTAATTCAGTGTACAGTTTAGGAGATGGAGGCTCCCAGAGGCTAAACGACTTACTCACACTCACATGCTCAGGAATGGGGCAGAGGCAGGACTTGAACCCAAAACCCTGGCATCCAGATTCCATGATGCCATCCCTCTCTAGGGTCTCCTCCGACTCCTCACTTCTGTCCAAGCCAGAAGGAGTCAGGCAGAGGGAAGAGGGGACGTGTGTGTGTTGTACACGTATGTGCAGGAGTGTGGAAGCAGCTCCACGGAAAGAAGGGGGAGAAGTCTGTCTCCATGGTTACACGAAACCTGAACAAAACATCATCCACAGATTACCGTAGCCTTGAGCATCACCACTCCATCCTCCCGGCAATAGCCTGAGAGGCCGACTGCCAGGCCCTCCACCCTGCCCGCTCGCTTCTGAGAGCCTTCCTTTTTCATTATTCCCATTATTAAACCTGGCTCTTTATAACAGCTAAATGTTTTCTAATTATTTACAGGTTCACCTTCACAGCACCCTGTGAGATAATGATCCCGCTGCGCATTTCTGTAATATTCTACCCACCTCCAAAAATTCAAATTGAGTTACCAAGATTATCTCATTGATCCTCCCACTTAAGGCTCTGTCGGATCCATAGAAAGCAGTTAGAATTGCTTTCACCTGACAAGCAGGGACACTGAGGCACAGATGGATAGAGGCTGCTGTCTAGGATTTTACTGTAAATCAGTGTGTGGGCCACAGACAGCATTCTAGGTTCTTCTTTTTTTTAACCCTGTAACAGGGAGAATAAATGGGTTTCATCTCATTACCAATCCCAGTCACTGATAACGGCTACTGGTCAGCCGTGTTAAGAAGGATTCTGAGGCAGTATTTGAGATTTGTAGGAAAAAGGAATGTGATCAACTAAGGATGTCAGCCACGGGTGAGGGAGGGGGTGGCGCTGGCACTTGTGCCGTGTGTTTTCCACTTCTTCCTATGACAACAGTAAATGTCCCTGGGCAGATTTCATGTTGGTTCTCAACCAGGAGTGATTTTGCCTCCCAGGAGACATTTGGCAATGCCTGGAGACATTTTGATTGTCATTTTGTCACCCACTGGGGTGGGTGCTACTGGCATCCAGTTGGCAGAGGCCATGGAGGCTTCTAAACACCTCAGTGCTCAGGACAGCCTCCCAACAAAGAATGATCCAGTCCAAAACATCCATAGTGCCAAGGCTGAGGAACCTTCTGCAGAATACACCACACACGCAGATTCTCACACACACACAACAGTGTGGACTTCTGTCCTTGGTGCTCAGTGGTTCAGAAGTCAATACGAGTATCTATACCTTAATACGCCCAAAAACAAAATTCCTGATTTTCTCCCTAAACCCGTTCCTCCCTGTTTTTCTTCATCTCTGTAAATGGCACCACCCACCAGTTTCTCAGGCCAAAACCTAGAGGTCATCCCTGACTCCTCTCCTTCCCTCGCTGGCCTCATCAAGTCCTGTTGGTTCTTCCTGCAAAACAATTCCCACACCCACCTGCCTCCTCCACATCCACCCCCCTCCTCCTTGCCCACCCCGCTCCTCCACACACACCACCCCAGCTCAATCTACCTTCTTGTGTGGACGCCTACAATTGCCTCCTCACTCGACTCCCAGCCATACCCAGCTCTCTTCAGTTCCCCGCTCCACCTCAGGGCCTTTGCACTGCTGTTCCCTCTGCCTACTACTCTTTCCCCAGATCCTCACTGGGAGGCTCCTTTTCGACATTCAGGTCTCAACAAAAACACCACCCCCCCCCAGAGGCCTCCGTGCCCTGACCGCCCAAACTAAAGGCAGCTCCAGGCTCACACTATGTTTTCTTTCTTTCATTGTAATTCTCACTCTCTGAAACCATCTTATTTGTTTATTTGTTGCCTCACCACTCCCTCCAAAAAAGATTCTGAAGTTCATAAGAGCCGAGACCCTGCCTTTTTCACCACTGTATCCTCACTACCAAAATGCATACAGTATGTGCTCAAACAAGTTTCTAATAAATGAATGAATAAAATTTCAAGAACAGATGCCCTTCCAGCAACCTAAGAAGAGAGGAAGGCAGTGTCACAGCCCCGGGATGGAGAGCCTCCTCTCCACCAAGCTCCGGCCCTCTGGACACGCCGGCGGGGGGGACTTGCAGGCAGCTCTCAGCCTCCCCCACCCCAGCAGGGCAGTGCTGAGCAGCTGCCCAGGCGTTTCTCGGAACCAGTGAAGATCTAACCAAACTCTCTTTTCCCAACAGTGTCCCCGTCCCAGACTCGCTCTCTGAATTCCAAGTGCCTTATTGGGACTTGAAAGCAGCAAACGAGCACAGGCACCCGGGGCCCGGCGCTCTGGTAGAGACCCCGCCTGTGTGTCGCAACCTCTCAACCTCACAACGACCCTCTAGACCTTTGTATTTTTAACCCCATTTTATTGATGGGTGATATGAGGCACCATATTGGAAGAACTCCTCACAGGACAAAGACCCAGTGCTATCTGTCTTTTATCAGGATAAAGCACCTGATATAATATTAGTATATATTCAGAGCTTAATGGTCATGGAATGAATGAGTGAGTAAATGAATGAATAAATGGGCCACAGTTCCAACTCATGTCTTCTTGATTCTAATCCAGTGGAGATGACTACCATACTGCTCCCTCCCCTTTACCAAAACCTACGCTCGACAGAGGATGGGGCCTTCCAGGTTGACTGGTGGCGGACCAGGGATGTGCAATTTGTCTTTCAATCAAAACGTCAAGGAGACACACAAAGCAGTGAAATGTTACAAGGGGACTAGAAACGGGCCTATGGTCAATGACCTCTGCCAGACCCAAAGGACTTTCCTAATCAACTTATCTCTGTCCCCCAAAGAAGACCCAGGGGCTCCACCACCCCAACTCAGAGACATCAGTGGGTCTGGTGGAGACGGCGCCCACCCTCTGTAACACGTGAGCCACTTTCTGCAGGGACTAGGACTGTCCCCCCTGGCTGCCATCCATCCAGCATCTGCGATCCCCAGTGAGGGCACATGGCTGACAGCCTAAGCAGACGGGCAGCATTGCATTGCATCCTGAGTTGAAGTAAAACTGGGTAAAGACGAGAAGAAATGCAGGAATGGTGCACCACGGGAATTGTGGTTTTACGTTAACCATTTCTGTTAAGAAAGGACTAGAGGTACTTCATACAACAAGGATACCTCCTCTTTTCCATACTCAACCTGCCAGGACGTGAGCCAGGGAGGTCCTCCCTCCAGCTAGCAGAGTCACAAAATGTAAACAAATCCTGAAAAAACAGAAATCGGCTTAGTGATATAAATGCCAACCATCAGGACCCCTTAAGATGTGTGAAGAGGAATCTAACAGCAGCCAGGTGAGAAGGATCAAAGAGAATCCACCACTCCCCATTTATGAGTAAACACTACACCTGGAGAGACCTTCCCACACCCAAAGATGAGGACATGCAGGGAAATAATCACAAATAAGGCACTAGGGACAATTCTACAGCCTAAGAAGAGGAGTGACATACTCAAGGCAGAGAACAGAAGCGTGTCTTTGGAATGTACTTATTACAGGAAACACAAGATAATTCACAAAAACATTTGTTTGTGTCCCTAAGGAAATACAAACTCTATAACCAAGACTTGGCAGCTTGGAGGATAAGACAACGGATTTCGTTGAGGAGAGCTGCCAGAAAGGCAGTCTCGGGAAACGGGAGCCAAGTGAGGAGAGGAAGCACCATAAAGAAACGGAAGATGCAGAAGCAGAGTCAAACACACATCCGAAGCCGTAAAGAGCAGACTCGACCCCACAGAAAATTTGATCAACAATGCAGAGCGTCAGGACACTAAGCTCTAGAAACTGAAGCCACTGCCGAGAGGAGGTGTTTTGATACAAGTCAGAGACACAGACAGGCACCACTCAAGGGGCAGAGCGGATTCTCCTTCCTTTTGTGTCTCTGCTCCTCTGAGCTGGAACTGAAACTCGGGCCTCGAGCCTCCTCTTGCTTTAGTGGAGCCACCACGTTTCCCACCCTTAGAGGACCAAACAGAATCAGGTGGGGGCATGGGGCAGAGAAAGCGAGGAGACCCCTCAGGCTAGGCCAAGTCACCCTCAGAGCTGGTCTAGCACAGCCTCACCTCCGTCACTAGAGTAGAAAAAGATGAGGATTTGGGGTTTAGAGTCCTCTCTCTTGAACATTCAGAGATACCAAAAGCTGGAGAACAAACTTTCGAAACTATTTTGGAATGCAAAAGAATGAGACAGGACTTCTGGCTTCCGGTCTGGCATGTAAGAAGCTTGGAAGTCGCCAACCCGTCCTAACAACAAGTAAAAAGCTAGCCAACGGAAAAATGAACAACTCTTCTTAGATCCCTAAGAGAAGTGAGGTCACAGGGCAAACTGCTGCCCCCAGAATTGGAGAGACAGGGGGATACAGAGAATTGCAATTTACCTGAGCAGGAACAGGAACAGAAAGCAAGCTGGGAGCCAGAGCCAGGTTAAGGAGCCCTGGACTGTAACTGACGAATTGCTGCGGGCTCAGTGTGGACAAGTCTGAGAGAGAAAAACTCCAGGGGGATCCAGTCATCAGGGTGCCCACACTTTTGTGATTTTACCTCCAGAAGCTCTACCAGGTCCTCACAGTGAATATCAGAGAAAAATCCTCTCATGCTTCAGGAGGCAGAGGGGAAAAGGAACCGTTTTGAAATTGGCCAGAGCATTCTGTTCTTCTCAACAAGGCCTGCCTTCAGGAGAAACTAGTTAACCACAGGCTAACCTGCTGGGGTATTATCAGAACCTAAATGACACGGGAGAAGGGAAATACCCAACTCCAGGCCCCTCTAGCCATCCTGCGCCTCCCGACAGGGGAGGGGACTGAGAATCACGTGTGAAATTCACAGCGCAGGGCACAGCCTCACTAAAGACTGAGATAAGACCTCATCACAGGGCTACAGAACACCTGTCCCCCCACCCACCCACACACACACCTCACCACCACATTACTAAGTTCTATTTACAGCAGTTCCTTTTACCCAGTACATCATGTCCAGCTATCAAAAAAAAAAAAAATTACAAGGCATACTAAAAGGCAAAAACACAGTCTGAAGGGACAGAGCAAGCATCAGAACCAGACTCAGAAATGGCAGGGACGTTGGAACTCTCAGACCAGAATTGAAAATAACTATGATTCATATGCTAAGGGCTGTAATGGATAAAGTAGACAGCATGCAAGAACATATGGGCAATGTAAGCAGAGAGATGGAAATTCTAAGAAAGAACCAAAAGGAAATGCAAGAGATCAAAAACACTGTAACAGAAATGAAGAATGCCTTTGATGGGCTCATTAGTAGACTCGACATGGCTGAGGAAAGAATCTCTGAGTTTGAGGTATCTCAACAGAAACCTCCACAACCGAACAGCAAGGAGAACAAAGACTGAAAAAAACAGTCCAGAATATCCAAGGACTGTGGGACAACTACAAAAGGTGCAACACGCATGTAATGGGAATACCAGAAGGGGAAGAAAGAGAAAAAGGAGCAGAAGAAATATTTGAAACAATAATGACCGAGACTTTCCTAAATTAATGTCAGACACAAAACCACAGATGCAGGAAGCTCAGAGAACACCAAACAGGACAAATTGCAAAAGAATAAGACAAAAAGAGCATTAAGATTATGAGAGAGGGCACAGCCCCGTGGCCGAGTGGTTCAAGTTCCGCGCGTTTCGCTTCGGCAGCCTGGGTTCGCGAGTTCAGATCCCAAGCAGAGACCTATTCCATTCACCAGCCATGCTGTGGCAGTGCCCTACATACAAAAAAAAAATAGAGGAAGATTGGCACAGATGTGAGCTCAGGGCTAATCTTCCTCAAGCAAAAAAAAAAAAAGAGGAAGATTGGCAACAGATGTTAGCTCAGAGCGAATCTTCCTCACTAAAAAAAGAAAAGAAAAGAAAAGATTATGAGAGAGAAAATAATAGACGCAGAGGTCAGAGAACAGAAAGCAATCCCATAAACAAGTGGCATTCCTGAAGGAGAGCCTGGGACAAAAGGAATAGTAGAAATAATTAAAAATATAACACAATCAAGCCTCCCTAAGCTGATCGCAACAGGTACCCAGCCAATTAAAAACCAACATTTATATATTTTGTGATGAAATTCTCTATTTTGAGAATGAATGGGGAAAAAATCATACGAGAATTCAGGGGGAAAAAAAGTTGCCAAAAAGGAAAAATTAGGCTGACTTCAGACATTTCTTCCCAGATGCCAGAAAACCTGGGGTGACGCCCACAGGATGTTGAGGGGGAAGGTTGAAACCTGTGGATTCTTACCCAGCCACACTGTCATTCACATCCAAAGGCCACGGAAAGCTGTTCTAAGACAAACAGGAGCTAAGAAGTAGGTCCTGTGCACTGAGGATGAAGTCTACAGAGCCCTGACCTGGTCTCTGCTCCTTCTCCCTCTCCACCCCACACCTCTCTCCTCAGCTCACTACACTCCAGCCACATCTGCCTTCTCTCTGTTCTTCGCGCTCACCAAGCTCTACCCCTACGCAAAGCCTTAGCACATGCCGTTTCCTCTGCCTGCCCACGGCCCGCTTCCTCTCACCCTTCAAGTCCACTAGGATGTCCCTCCTCAGAGGGAGATGGGTTTGCTTCCTTGTATACGGTTCACACAGACACTCACACATGAGCACACACACGTGTGCACACACATACACACAACCAGAAGTTCCATGAGAGCAGGAACCTACCTAGTCCCCCTCTTCACCTGCATCACAGCATCACGCAGGGGATCTGACACACAGCTGGCGGCCAGCACATACCCCGCTGTACCTAGTGCTCAAAGCCTGCCAAGATATGGATAAAAATGGGAGGAAAGTGGACTAAAGGGACTTGCAATTAGTACTGAAACCAATTAAGCAAGGGATCAAGTGCTAATTATTGTTACAAATATGCGTAACAAAACAGAATTCAAGAGCAGCTAATCTGCTCCTTCTAGCAGGGAAGCTGCACTACGAGCCGTATTGCTCTTCACTGTTATTAGAGAAGCAGAAGTCCAAGCAGCAAAAACAGAAGTAACAGCAGTGTGGATACTTTTTAAATCAGTAGTTAAGAAAAGAGAAACAAAACCTAATCCATACAGTAAAAGATAAAAACAAAGAAAATGTTTTTAAAAAAAGGAACAAAGATTTGAAAGCACTCAACAAAAAAAGAGAGACGTGAGATCAAATGTATTTATCATAGAAATAAATGTTACTTGGGGCTGGCCCGGTAGCGCAAGCGGTTAAGTGCGCACGCTCCGCTGCAGCGGCCTGGGGGTTCACTGGTTTGGATCCCGGGCGTGCACCAACGCACCACTTGTCAAGCCGTGCTGTGGCAGCGTCCCATATAAAGTGGAGGAAGATGGGCACGGATGTTAGCCCAGGGCCAGTCTTCCTCAGCAAAAAAAAGAGGAGGATTGGCAGATGTTAGCTCAGGGCCGATCTTCCTCAAAAGAAAAAAAAAAGAAAGAAATGTTATTTGGCTAAAACCCTCAGGATGCACCAAAAGACAGATTCTAACTAGACTGTTCTTACCAGATGTGCATCTAACAGAAAGACATGAAAAAGTGAAAATAAAAAGGCTAGAAGGAGATACATCAAGGGGACACAAACAAAAGAAAGCTGGGATAGCAATATTAAATATGAAAAAACAGAATTCAAAGCCAAAAGCATTCACTAGGGAAAAATAGTCATTTTATCTTGACAAAAGATAAAATCCACAGTTCCACAATGAAAATAAAACTGTCACGAATCTTTTTATGATGAATAACATAGAATCAAACTTTATAACAACAAAAACTATCAGAAACACAAGTAAAAATGCGAAGAATTCTATTGAACAGGAAGACTTTGACCTACCTCATCCAGCTTTTGGCAGAGCAAGAAAGCAAAGAGAAATAAAAACAAGATGGTCCTTGAATAATATTATCTATAAAGCTGCTTTACCCTACACACAGGGACTATACCTGCTTTTCAAATAAAACACTTACCAAAAGAAGTATGAAGCAGAAATTTCACAGGCCACCTCCTCTATCATTCAGTAAAACTAGAAATTAACAACAAAAATTTAAGCACATAAGGCAAAACACTGGGAAATTTTTAAATGCTCTCCTAAATGATTCTTGGGTCAACGAAGACATAAAACTGAAATTTCAGAACTTTTAGGAAAAAAAATTGTAATTTCAGAATTTTTAGAAAATCATTTCAAAGAAAGCATCACATTTTAAAACTCACAGGATATGGCCAAAGGGGTGCTCAGAGGCAAACGCGTAGCATTAGATGCATTCTTTTTATTTTTTTAACTAAGGAAACAAAGTCTTCAACTCAAATACTTGAAAATGCCAACAAAACAAATCTCAGAAAAGTAAGCCAAAAGAAAATAACGATGCATTAGAAAAATGATGCATAGATAAATACAAGAGTACTGATTCTTTAAAAAAAAAAAAAAAGAGTGGGGGAGAGCCAATGAAACAGCCAAGCTGGCAATACCTGGACCAGAAAAAGGGAGGAAGCTGGGACAAATTATCAGGGCTTCCAGCCTGAGGATCTGACATCTCAGTGCAGAGCCCATGGAAAGACTTCAAGCCAGTCTGCTCTTTCCAGAGGGTCTGAAGAGCAATTATCTCCAGGGCCCATATCACCCTCAGCAGACTTGAGCAAGGTAAATCAAGAGACAGAGAGAAAAAACACAAATATCCAGGATTAGGAGTGCAAAAAGGAAACTAATCGAAGAGAGACTTTTTATTTTAATGATTTTAATCAAGAAAATATTTTATTTTCTATAATATTTTAATCAAGAAAATACTTTGCTAAATTTTATGCAAATAAGTTTGAAACTCTTGATGAATAAATTATTTTCGGAGAAAACGCAACTCACTAAAAATTGACTGAAGAAGTAGAAAACTGAAGTGACCAATCACCAAGGATGAACTTATCCCTCCTAGGATGCTCCCCCCACCCCAGAACTCTGCGTGGCTGCCTCCTCCTGGTCACTCAGGTCTCAGTTCAAATGTCACCCCTTCAAAGAAGTTTCCCTGACACCCCATCAAAAATACCCTCTGGGCCAGCCCAGTGGTGTAGTGGTTAAGTTTGTGGACTCTGCTTCGGCGGCCCGGGGTTCACAGGTTCAGATCCCCGGTGCAGACCTACGCACTGCTTATCAAGCCACGCTGTGGCAGCATCCCACATACAAAGTAGGGGAGGATAGGCACGGATGTTAGCCCAGGGCCAATCTTCCTCAGCAAAAAGAGGAGGATTGGCAACAGATGTTAGCTCAGGGCTTATCTTCCTCATGAAAAAAAACAAAACAAAAAAACCTCCACCCTCAAGTGCTACTTCACGACCCTCTTTCACAGCACTTAGGTCTATATGAAATTATTGAGTTATCTATTTTCTTAACTCATTTATTTTCTCTCCCTCCACTGGAATGTGAGCTCCTTGCGAGCAGCAACCTTATTCATGAAGTTCAGCAAGTATTCCTGGTGCATAGGAGAGAACCTGGAACAGAGTGGGTGCTTGATAAATGTGTTGAATGAATGAATGAATGAAGACCAAAGAAGCTTTCAAATAATCTCTTATTACAAAGGAGGACAAATCTTTCAAGATAGAAATAAGTATCCTGGAAAATACTTTAAGAGTCAGAACAACTTGGCTGGAAGGTGAGGGTTCATATACGGAAAGACGACCATGGGTCTCAAAATCCCATTCCGTCACCATTAGAGGGGAAATGAAGAGCAGGCTCGAAGACTCATAGAGATGCGACCGGCTTCTGCAATCAGGAACACCTGTGCAAGCAGCGAGTGGCCTGCTAGCCTTCACCCCCACAGGAGATCCCACTGCTCCCTAACCCGAGCCCCAGGGTCCTTAGGGCCGGAATCTGGTGCCACATGAGCCACGATGAGCAATAAACCCGCTCTCGGGCCGGCCCGTGGCTTAGCGGTTAAGTGTGCACGCTCCTCTGCTGGCGGCCCGGGGTTCAGATCCTGGGCTCGCACCGACACACCGCTTCTCCGGCCATGCTGGGGCCGTGTCCCACATACAGCAACTAGAAGGATGTGCAGCTATGACATACAACTATCTACTGGGGCTTTGGGAGGAAAAAAATAAAAATAAATAAATTAAAAAAAAAAAAAAAAAAAACCCGCTCTCATTGCCTGTCCCTTCTAGAACATCAGCTCCAGCAAGACAAGGCCTTTGTTTTGCCCACCACTGAGTCCACAGTGGCCTTTGTAGGGGGTCAATAAATCAAGGCTAAACGCACAATTGAATGACCAGCCTCTTGCTGTCTGTTTCCTGCTCTGGAATGTAAGCAGCAGGAGATCAAAAACTTCCTCTGTCTTGTTTCCTGCCGTAATCCCTGCACCTGGACTAAACCTGGCACATAGTAGGTGTTCATGAAAGGGAATGAAAGAATTAGTGACAATCTGAAGTTTTCCCTTCGGAGTAATTCTAACCGTCCACTTCCTACTGGTCCCGGGAAATGTGGCTTTCTGGGGGCCGGGGAGGGGCATTTCTGAAATAACAGTTCTTCTGACAAATTAAGTCACGAAACTAAAGGTGAGAGTTTGTGGGTCTTTAAGGGATAATCAAGGACCAGCCACTAGAAGCCAGGGCTCAGGGGAAGCAGTCCAGGTTGGAGCGCTGGCTCTGTGAGCGACTGGGACACTGTTTTGGGGAGGTCCTTTCCCCTGCAAAGACTTGAGTATCCTTGTCCATAAAACAAAGAGTCAATGCAGACAGTGATCCTCAAAGTGCAGGCTGCCTATCACTGGAGCATTGCGGTAGATCCAGCGACTGACAGAATGTCTCAGGGGAGAAACGTTATGAAAAAAATTCAGCTGAGTGGTGGAAGAGGGTGCGCTGGGATGGGGGCCGCCATTTTAAACACAGTGACCACGGAAGACCTCACACAAAAGGGGACATTTTATTAAAGTGAGGGAGTGGAAATCTGGGGGAAGAGTGTTCAGGCTGAGGGAACTGAACATGCAAAGGCCCTGAGGCAGGAACACGCCAGGGGGTGTTTATGCAAAAGCCAAGAGGACACTGGGGCTGGAGCAGAGGGAGCAAGGAAGATGTAGTGGGATGAGGCAGAGGGACAACGGGACATGCTATGTCAGGTCTTGTAGCCACTGGGAGGACTTTGGCTTTTCCCAAGTGACATGGGAGCCACCGGAGGGTTTGAGCAGAGGGATGCCATGAGATGTGTAGTAGGATCCTTCAGCAGACTGTGGGGGACAAGTGGAGGCAGGAAGACCAGTGACGGGGGAGCTGGGGTCATCCAGGCAAGAGATGGTGCTGGCTCAGACCAGGGTGGCAGAGGAGAGGTGAGAAATGGTTGGACTCTGGATGTATTTTTAAAAAGAGCCAACAGGATTTGCTGATGGGTTGAATGTTGGGTCTGTGTGTGTGTGTGTGTGTGTGTGTGTGTGTGTGTGTGTGTGAGAGAGAGAGAGAGAAGTTAAAGCTGATTCTGAGGTTTTCCCTGAGAAATTAGAAAGACTTCGTCGTCCTTTGTTGAAACAGGGCTGAGAGGGGCAGGTGAAGGAGTGGCCGTCCTTCGTGCTGTCGCCAATCTTCCCAGCTCTCCGCTCTCTAGCACACGCAGGACTGCAACTGCCCAGCCCCCAAGGAGGTGAGATGTGACTAGTCAACTTGCTTTGGCCAATGAAATGGAAGCCAAATGGCATGTGCCACTTCTAGACAGAAACTCACCCCCCTTTCCTGCCCCAGCAGCCACGGGAGCCCAGAGATGAGCCCCTTTCATCTGGGTCCCTGGGGTGGACAGCACGGGACAGAGCCCCAGGGCTGTCGGAACCCTCCCAGATTTGCAGTGGTTAGGGCGGCATGCCCTGGCCTATCCCGCGGGTGAGGGCAGAGAGCAGGAGTCTGTCTGGAACTGGTTCATCTAAGACGCCGGGTAGGCCTCCAAGTGGAGGTCTCAGTGAGCAGGACCCTGAGACTTGTGTCCACCCCACCCAACGTGCCCTGGGGAAGGTGTCCCTGCCTCTGTGCTTCCTCCAGGACCACCCAGAGGAACCCTCCCGAGGTGGGGTCCAGGCGAAGGGGGGCAGCAGGGGACACGACTGGCAGCCGAGAGCATGGGGGCACACAGGAGCGGGGATTTAAGCCTCCTCGTCCCCTCTTCCTGCACTGGACCCTCTGATAGAGCAAGCAGGGCAGAGAGAGGCCAGAGAGAAGGGGACACCTGCACACGGACAGAGGGGAGTGGGGCTCCACAAGTGTGTCCCAGACGGGACAGGCCTCAGAGCCAGTCAGCTCGTTGAGATGCTGCCTCCCACAGGCTGAGTTTACTTAGGTTGAGAATGACTAATAAAAATAGCATAGTTTCCTAAGATGTTTTTGTTATTCTATTCATACTCTACATAAGACTCTATTGCTGTTTTCGTTGTTGTTGTTGTTGTTGTTATCATTATCATTATTATTATTGACTTGGGACGGTTTGGGGAGGTGCTAGTGAGCTGTGATGGGCTGAAGCCCCTCAACATCAAAACACCAAGCCCACCCACTGCCACCAAGAGTGGAGGGGTGAAGGGAGGAGGGAGCAGGGTGAGGGAGGGTCTGGCCTGGCCACCTTGCCTCCCCACCTGCCCCTCACCGAGGGCTGAGGCCCCAGAGAGCCCACCCCTGGCTCTCCTCTTGCCGTGGACTCAGCCCCTCCTGGAAAAGAGCATCGAGAAAGGGCCATATGGGCTCCTTCCCGCCTCCCCCGGGCTATTTCAGGCTCCCTCACTCGCCTCGCCTTTCCAGCTCCTCAGGCCTGCTCTGTGTGTGTGTGTGTCTGTGTGTGTGTGTGTGTTTATGTGTGTGTGCACGTGTATCTGTTCCTCTGTCTCTCTCTGTCTCTCTCTCTGTATCTCTCCCTTTCACTTTCTCTGTTTCTCTCAGTTTCTGTCTGGCGGTTTATCTCTGTGTATCTCTAGCTGTGTGTGTGTCCCTGTGTCTGGGTCTCTCTCCCTCTGTGTCCCTCTGTCTCTCTGTCCCTCTGTCTCTCTCCATCTCTCTCCCCCTCTGCATGTGTCTCCCTTGCTCTCTGTCTCTCTCGCCCTCTCTCACTACCTCCCTTCCTGGCTCCTCTGTCTGGTCTCGGCCTTTCTCTAGGTCCCCCTCAGATCCTGGGTGTAACTCTGCTATCTCTGAGAGGCTGGGACACAGGACAAGGCTGCACAGCCGCTGCCCCTCCCCCAGGCTCCAGCTTTGCTTCCAGAAGCTGGAACCCCGACACCCCGCTCTGGTCTCCGCCAGCAGGGAAGGGGGCAGCCCCTGGGAGAGGACCCTGTACCCTACAGCCGTGTCATCCCAAAGTGAGGAGGAGGCAGCCTCAGCTCGGGCAGCTTGGGGCCAGGCCACCTTTCATCTCTTCGACGTCACCCCCCAACTAGGACCAATGACAGAGTCCAGTCCTGCTGTATCCACTTGTGGACAGAGACTCTGGCCTCCCGAGTAGAGCAGATATAAAGCAACCAGGAATCCAGGAAGGAGCCATTCCAGAGCTCGGTACTGCTGTCACCCCACTTTTCAGATGAGGAAACTGAGGTACTGCTGTCACTCCACTTTTCAGATGAGGAAACTGAGAACCACATTTCCTCTGAACACTCCAAAGAGGAAAAACTCCCACTTGCTCTGTTCTACACCACGGTCTCCACAGTGTCCTCACCCAGACCACATCTCCCCAGGGTCCGTGAGAACCGGCCCGGGCCTCCGTTCATTTGCTGAGGGCCCTCCCCCTCGCCTCTGACCAAGACCTGGGGAGCCCTAGGGCCCCGGGCTCCGCCCTCTGGAACAGGCCTGGGAGCCGCGGGGCGCTCCCCACCAGCCAGGAGGGCCTCTTGGCTCAGCTGTCTGATCCTTCTCAGTCACCTTCTCCCCCCACACATACAACCCGGCCCTCCCAGCAGCTCTCAATGGTTAATTTTGTTCTGAGCATTTCCAAGGGAATGTGCACATTCCGTGGACCGACGAGACATCCCGGGACGGTGAGACCCGGGGTTCAGCTCTCCAATCCAAAGGGATCCTGCCACTGCCTAAGGACCAGTGCCTTCTGGTCCTGTGACACCACGGTGACAAGTGGAATACAGTCTCTATCCTGCTCTGAGGTGCTCACTTTAGGATGACAGATACAAACCATAGACACGCACAGAAGTAAATAAACAAGGTCACTTCAGCAAGCAGTATGTGCGGTGAAGAAAAGAGTGGGGAGGGTCGGAGGACGAGACAGCTGAGCTGAGACCCAAAAGGTCACTTCTTCATATTTAGAGGAAGGAAATTCAGGCAAGGGACAAGCAAGAGCAAACGCCCTGCAGTGGAAAACAAGCCTGGTGTGGCTGGGACTGCAGGGAGGCCAGCGAGGCAGAGCAGCGAGTGGAAGGTGGTCCCAGGAGGGGTGGCAGTGGAGGCAGAGGTGGGCTGGCAGTCAGGGGCCCCAGCCGGGGGCCGCTCTGCCCCACATTCTGCAGAAGCCAGCACCAGCCCTGCCCACTGCCTCATTCCCAGATGCAAAATGAGAAGGCTGGATCAGAGCACCGGTGCCCACACCTGCTGGGCTTCAGAAAGCCCTGGCGAGCTGGTTAGAAATGCAGATTCCTGGGTCTCACCCCAGGAGCACCAAGAAGAAGGTCCAAGAGCAAGGGCCTGGGAATCTGTATTTGAACAAGTTCTCTGGATGATTCTGGGGCATAGTCAAGTTTGGGAAACACCAGATGGATCAGATTCTCAACCGGGTGTGGTCTCCAGGCATGGGCCTCAGGAAATTATAGGCCAAACCGTATGTTTCAGAGGATGCATTTCTCTGGGACCGAGGTCTGTGGTTTCACCCCAGCATCATAGAGCCCATAGCACCAAACAGCTAAGAACCTCTGAACTCACGCACAGCTGCAGTGTCCTGGCTCAAAGGAATTAGGTCGGGGATGGAGGGCACGACCCCAAATTCCTCCAGTTCCCAGATGTCTCCTCGTTGTGCCAGTAGGGGGCATCTATTGCCCCTCTTACTGGGACCAGCCCCCGACTTTGAGGAACCACCTGTGATAGAGTGATTGCTTTAACGGCCCCAGTTCTTCAACCCTCCCCGTATCCATGCCCTTGGCCCTGGAAATCTGCAGCGCCCCTACAGCAACTCTGGGTTCAGCCATGTGACTTGCTTTGGCCAATGGGATGTAAGCGAATGTGACGGAAGCAGAGGCGTGAAGAGCGCTTGCACAGGACAGCTTGCTCTGGCTTTCACATCTTTGACATCACATGAGAACACGCCCAGGCCAGCCTGTTGAGGATAAGAGGCCCGGCTGCCTCCATCACTGCAGCCGAAGCCAGGGACCACCAGACATGTGAGCCCGGCCCAGCCTAAATCATTCACACCCCAGACTCTTGAGCTGAGTAAGTATTTGCATTGTACGCCACTGAGGTTTGGTGGCAGTTGTTACACAGCGTGACTGTGGCAAGAGCTGGCTGACATGCCCCTCTTCCACTCTCGGGCCACATGGTTTAGGGGGAGCTGGCCTCACCTTCTGTCCCAGGGGTGGGCATGTGACCAAGGCTGGCCAATCAACATGATCCATTCCCTTTGGCCACACCGATTGGTTCAGGGCTGATGACATAATCCAAGCTGGCCAATGAGAGTCAGTTCTGGGACTTCTGTTTGATCCTAGGGGAGGAGGATCTCTCTTTTCCATTGCAATTATTGGAAGGACAGGAGGTAAGCTCAAAGCTTCCAGGGATGACCACAGGGCAGAGTCCACCTGGGAATGAAGCTAACCCAGAGGAAGGCAGACAAATTCCCACACACTGCTCGATGCAGCCACGCCACGCCACCACCCGGGACTTCCCTTACGAGACTTTCTATCAGGAAAGACCGTCAGGTCCCTTTTCTGCTTAAGCCCATTTCAAGTGAGTTTCTCTCAGCTGCAGTGAGTCCTGGAGTCCTGGATAACAAGGTCGACTCCTTTGGGACGTCTGCCCAAGCCCCAATCCATTCCCCCGGCTCAAAGCTCTGCCCCCCTGTACACACAGGACTGGGGTGTGTAACCCTACACCCCCACGCCCAGAAGAGAGCAGACTGGACCAGCCACGGCCACCTGCACCACGCCACCCAATCAGACTCTCTCTCAAGACTGTGAACCACAGACTCGGCCACTAGGGGCTGGGAACCCAGTCACGGTAGCAGCAGAGCTGTGGCCTAGAGGCTGCAAATGGGCAGGACAAGGGTCTGCTCACCCCTCATGTTTGCTTTTGGCCTGCACAGCAGGCTTACTTTTAATTGAATGAGTTGCCAAACTTCAACCATCAAGAGATTTCACATAAAAACCTGGAGTTTTGGCAAAACGGACACCTTGGCCCCACGTGGGCCCCCACCCTACAGTGATAATGGTCGTCGGGAGCTGAGCAGCAGCTGCCCCTGCAGACGAGGTGATGCCCCCAGCTCCCCGCCACCCCTCTTTAGGGCACTCTCTGAGCTTCCCGGTCTGGCCCCTGAAGGATTGTAGTTGGTGGCTCTGGACCCCAGTGAGGTCCCAACGACTCTGGCCTCCAGGTGGCCCCAGGCCTGACCTGCGAGGCCCAGGGACTCCACCTTGGCCTGGACTCCGTCGGCAGCAGCACCCTTCTAGTAAACTCCCCTTTATTCTTATTTGGGCTCAAGTCTGCTTCTGTCACTTGTGACCAAAAAAGTTTAACCACCACAGTCCTACAGGCAGCACAGAGGCCCGAGGTCACAGCATCCCTGCAAGATGGTTCTGAGTCTGGGACCTCAGAATTTAAACAGGGGAGACGACCACAGGGGACCCCTTCAGCTCCTCACAGCGTCCCACTGAACGCCTCTTCTCGGGAGAAAGAACGCCTGACAAGTCCATGGGAATGACAGGCTTCTTGCTGCACACAGAAGGCCTGAGAAGTTCCTAGAATCCTAAATGCATTCAGCACATACTCACTGAACCCTTACTAAGTACCAGCTCATCTAGGTTCTGGATGTGGCATTATGTGAAATGGACCAAGTCCTGCCCCCATGGAGCTAGCACCCGAGCAGGGGAGAGAGCTAATAAAGAAGATAAATGAGTGTGACACGTAGTCGGTAAGACAACAATTAGAGTGATGGGGGAATAAGGTGGGAGGGGAAGTGCTGGGGGGGGGTGAGGTCGCTCATTTAGACGGTGCGCTCCTCACTGAGAAGAGGACACTTGAGCAGAGACCTGCCCAAGAAGGACGGGAGGCTTGCAGATATCTGGGAGAAGAGTTCCCAGCAGAAGAAACAGCAAGTGCAAAGGCCCTGAGGCAGGAGGGTCTTGGCCTGTTCAAGGACCAGCAAGGAGGCTGGTGTGGCTGGGGCAAAGCGACTGGTGGGGAGAGGAGGTCAGAGAGGCAATGGAGGCAAATCACAACGGGCCGCAGGCTTTGTTAGACGTGCGGCTGTGACTGAGTGAGACGGAACACGCAGGAGGGTCCTGAGCAGGGGAGGGAAGGGATCTGACTTTGATTTAACAGGATCCCCCTGGCTGCTGGGTTGGGGCCACGGGCAGGAGCAGGGAGCCTAGTGAGGGGCTACTGCCTTAGTCCAGGGGAGAGGTGCCGGGCACAGGCCAGGGCAGAGCTGGGAGGACGTGGTCAGCTGGGGCTGGATTTCGAGTGAAAAGCTGGCAGGATTCTCCAGTGGGTGAGCTGTGGGACGTGAGAGCAGGAGCCACGAGGGGGACTCCGAGGCCTGAGCTCCTGGAAGGTGGCGAGTCACGTCAACAGTGAGGAGGCGGGATGCGTGGGGCGGACTGTGAACTCCCAGAAGGGACGGCCACCACTCCCTTAGGAGCCTGGGCCCACTGCCCACAGATCTGCCAGGTTTTTGAGAAAAGCCATAAATCCAGATGTTTCTGAGAAGCATCTCAATTTTCAAATGTTGGCAACTTATTCAAAGACACTGTAAACACCACAGGGCCAAACTAAACAGATGAGACAGTTCGGATCTGACCCGCGGGCCGTGGGTCTGCAGCCTCTGACACAGGGTCAGGTCACAGCAAGTGCCATTTATCGAGCGCTTGCTGGGTGCCAGCCAGGCACCCGCGTTATCTGCTTTAACCCCAAGGATACTCTCGTGAGGCAGATATTATCATCCTCATGTCCCAGGCAAGGAAACTGAGGCCCAGAGAGGGCAAGCCCCTACCAGAGGCCACACAGCAGGTGAGCGGCGGCCTGGGGGCTGGAGCCTGGACTGTCTGACCCTGAAGGCTGTGGTCGTGGGCTGCTCTGCTGCCTCCATCATCCAGACAAGAAAACAAAACCAAACCCTCATTTGACACACGAGGGAAGAAAAGCCTAGAGAGAGAGGGAGTGTGATTTATCCAAAGTCGCTCAGCAAGTTGGCATTGGAGCCTGGACTCGAACCCAGGGCTCATGACTCCTAGTGCAGTGCTCTTCCCAACAAGGCCTGTTGGAGGAGCCCGAGGAGCCTGAATGAACCGGGTTAGGGGTGGGGGGTGCAGCGCAGCATAGCAGGCAAGACGCGGCTCTGGAGCCTTCTGCTTGGGTGCACATCCCAACTCTGCGGCTTGGAAGCTGCATGACCTTGAGCATGTCACTTTATCTCTCTGTGCCTCCCTTTCCTCATCTGGAAAATGGGCGTAACCATGGCACCCACCTCATAGGGCTGATATGGGAATGAAGGAAGGGACATTGGTGGAAAGTAAGAGCCAGGCCTTTCGTAGTCCGAATCTTTGCCCAGCAGACACTCCTAACACGTGGCCCCTCTAACAGTACACCAGCACACGTCACGCACTGGAAGACCCCTGGCTGGGGACATCACGTGTCCTCACACTCGTGAAAATGCAGTCGTGTGAGTTAAGGGGCAGAAGAGCTGGGGTTTTCTGTAGAAAAAGAAGGGGAAGCAAGCAAGGCGTGGGGGCAGCTGGGGCTTCCCCTCCTGAGCAGGAACGGCCCCCCCACCCTCCGGTGTGCGTGAAGCGGGGTGGTGAGGAGCGGGCACCTCAGTGGACCAGGAGGGGCCCTGGCCCCCGCCTCTCCGCGTTGCAAGAAGACACTCCGAGCCCAGGGGAGGACCGACACAAACAGTCACAACAGGAAGCTGCACTCACCCGCATGCTGCCGAGCACCTACCATGCGCCGGGGTCCTGAGCACCGGGAGCCGGCTGTGAGCGCGGCAGACGAACCACCGTCACGCCACTCGCGGACAACACTCAAAGCAAACATGTGACACTGAAGTACAGTCGATGGTGGCAAATGCCAGACGAAAACTCAAGCAGGAAACGCGGACGGGTCAATTTTGAATCAGGTGCTTGGAGAGACCTCAGCACTGACTTAAAGAAGTTTCCAGAAATAGCCTTGTGGTGATCTGGGGGAAGAGCATTCCAAGCAGAGGGAAGGGCCAGTGCAAAAGCCCGGAGGCAAGTGTGCCTGGTGTTGGGGGCCGGTGTGGCAGGAGTCAGTGACCGTGGAGGAGGAGGAGAGTTGCTCAGTGAGGGCCAGAGCAGGGAGGGCTGAGGGCCACCTTAGGCCTGGGGAGGACGTGGCTTTGACTCTAAGTGAGGGGGCCATTGGAGGGGGCTGCACAAAGGAGGGACAGGATCTGACGATTACTCTGCTCCTGGGTGGAGAGCGGACTGAGGGGCAATGGCGGAAGCAGGGGGTGGGGCCGCTGTGGAAGTCCCGGGGAGAGATGTGGGTGCTCAGAAGGGCGGCAGCACGGAGGTGGCAGGTGCTCCCCCACAGCCAGCAGGTGCCCGAAGCTTCCCTGCACCATTTCACTGAATCCTTGCACCTCGGACAGTGCCAGCCGCTCTGATCCCCATTCTACAGGGCAGCCAACTGAGGCTCTTGCCCAAACCTCACTGCTGAAAAAGAGCCAGCGCCTGGCCTTCCGTTCGTCACGGGAGGGAACGGGCATCGCGCCCCTGATACAGGGGAGAGAGTGGATGTAGAGCCAGAGCACCAACATCCCACTCCTGCTTCCCGTGACTTGTCCTCCCTTCTCTCTGGCTGCCCCGTCCCACCTCCCTCCAGCCGTCCTCTCCTCACAAGCCCTCCTAGACCCTGCGGCCCGGCCCCTCCGTCTCCCGAGCCGCCCATTGCCTCAGGCTCAAACACACACAGTGTGAGGTCCAGCATCAGCTGTGTTCCCGGTTGGCCCCCACCCGCCACCCCATCTCCCCCACCTCCAGACCTTCACCCGCCCCTCCTCCAGGCCTTTACTCTGCTGCCCCCGCCCCCAAGAGCGCCCGCGTCTGTACCCCCCAGCCCTTTGAGCATCTAATTCGGAAGAGAAATCCAATTTGTGTGAAGGGCCCCCGGTGATTCTGTGTGAGGCCACGCTTCCATTTCTGTTTGTTGAAGGAGGTGGATGCTCCTTCTTGGAGGCAGGAGAAAAGGTTTCTTTGTGCCAAGTCTGGTGAAATTGTGTCTGTTTAGGACAGGCTGCAGTATTCTTTGTGAACGCCGTCGATTTTTAGTGTGGGAAAAGGGGCTTATTAGATCTCCCTGTGGCTGCCCAGAGCGGGGAGAGGTTGCTCTGAGCACAGACAGGAATTACAGAACGGGCACTGGAGAGGCAAGGACATTCAGCAGCTCCTTCTCACGGCGAGGTTAGGATTTCCTGGTTGGCGGTTCCATTGGGGTGAACAGAAAATGCAGAGAAAGCAAGCAGGCCCTGCCTGTAGCCTCCTGGGCGGGAGGGAAGGAAGTTGGTCCTCCATGTGCTCAGGGGTGGGGACAGGGAAGGGCAGGATTTTATTGGGGGGGTGTTGGGGTGTTTTTTCCCCTTCAAGTAGAAAATAAATTTTAAAATGGTCACAGAACCCAGAAGAAAGGTTGTCATAGCAACAAAAGTTTGAGGCCAGGGACTTCCAGCCACCCTTTCAGAGCCACAGCGGTGGAGAGGCAGGATTTGGGCACTGCCATCAGCCGGGGAAACAGCCAAGCTGGCTCAGACCTCCCCAATTTCTCACCAGCACTGACAGGCTGATCACTATTTTCCAAGCTCCCAGGGAGGAAAATTGTGGTTTTCTGGGAGGGGCGATCTCTAGCCAACAGTGATCAAGAGAAAAGAGAAAACTGCGAGTTTGTTTTATTTACGCAACTAACTAACCATCCAGATTTTTACTAACAGAGGACTGGGGGTGAGGGTCTTATGCTGAGCCCCCCAAAGCGCCCCCTCCTCCAACCCCCAACTGTACTATTCTCCCCCCTTATCACTTCACCCAGAGTCCTTTCTGCCCCAGAAGACGATTCAGGCCCCTCAGCAGCTGTGGGGCCTGGACGAAACCCTCTCTAGGCCTTGACCTCCTCCTCTGAGTAGCAGACACCCTGGAAGGGCCTGCCTTAGGGGGTTGGCGAGGATTCAACACGATCCAGCAGGTGAGTGGTTTTAACAGCACCTGATGCACATTAAGGGCTCGGTAATGTAAGCCAACATTGTTTTTAAGTGTTTTTCAATTAATAATTTTTAAAAATGCTCAGGCTTAAACATCCTGTGTCAAGCCCGGGATGAGCTACTGCCCGAGTCGGAGCCGTGACCTTCAGGGAGAGGCCGGGAAAGACCGCAAACAATTCAGAGGCTCAGCTGGTCGGCGAGGGCCAGGACCGCCATGAGGAAGGGACAAGACAACTCCGCTCCAGAGACGCAGCCTTGCATTTTTGAGTGTGTGCATAGAGGAAGGGATGAGGAGGCCGAGTTTCAACACGAAGAAACGTGGTGAGAGGTGACGGCCGTGTGTGGAGACCTCTACCCAGAGTGCGGCTGTGCCCCTGGACAAGGCAGGACGAGGCCTCCGGGGGAGAGGTCAGGGTTGGGCTGAGTGGAAAGCAGGGAATTTTAGCCAAGATGCCTTTTGAGGTTAATTTTTTTTATTACCTCCCAGAGTAAAAATTCGAGTCCTGAGGGCACACCAGAAGTGAGTCTGACGGGGTAAACTGGTCCGGGGCGGGGCCCTGTTCAGAGGCCCAGCATCACGGCAAACAGCCAGCATCGCGCAGATGGTCGCAGAAAAGTTCGGTCGGGCACCCCCAGAGGCGAGACAGAGCAGGCAGCACCCCAGGAAACCTCTGGTTCGTCGTGCCGAGGCCCAGCCAACACTTATCCTGCAAACTTGTACTGAACACCTACTATGCACTAGACACTACCCAGAGGCTGGGGACGGCTCAGGCCCTGCCCTCACAGTGACATCCTGTGGGGACAGGGGACAATAAGCTAGTGACCAAAGGCAGGCCTCAGAAAATTTCAGGTTGTGCCAAGTGTGATGAGGGGGATGAAGGTGGTGATGAGATACAAAGACAGGGAGACCCTGCCTCTGAAGGGGGATGGTTCTCTCCAGGAGACCTGCCCCAGAAGGCAGGTCTGGAGGTCCCACTGGAGCTGAGAAGGAGCTGGCCAGGGAAGATGTGGGGAAGGGAGTTGCAGACAGAGGGAGCAGCCTCTTTGGGTTTATTTTACACCTTCCCTCTGTCCTTCAAACCGGTTAGGCCAATGGCCTATTCCGGGCAAACTGGGGGTCATGACCACTCCCATCACATCTGAGTACACACTGTTACCACGCTAACATCAGAGCTGTGCATGCACGGAGGAGCTTTAACCTTGGAGAAAGAGGTCAATTCACTCAGGAGGGTCCCCACACCTGGACTTGTAGCAACATCGACTCGGGGGTTCCGGGTGGTGGGGACCAGCACCGCTGTCGGGCAGCTCTCCCCAGCCCTGCCGTAGCCTCGCTGCGCTGCGCCCGGGGCGCTCACCACCGCCCTGGCTGCCTCCCTCCGGCGGGCACAGGAAGGAGTGCGGGCAAAGGGAGCAGTTTGATCGGCCTTCTGAAAAGTCACCCCCCATTCGGACCGGAGCCTCGCCGAGCGCTCCCGCTTTCCTGCCTGCCTCCCTTCCCTTCCGCCGCGTCCTCTCCGGGGCGGGGGGCAGGACACGAAGGGCTCCTCCCGGAACGCACCGGACTGTCCCACTCTCACTCCCGTGCTTCCCAAGCCCCGTCCGGGAGCCGTTTGGCGCGGCTTGGGGATGGGGGTAGAATGACCCCCTCGGCTCCGGGCCCTGTGGATCCGCGGTGGGAGGGGCGGCCCGTAGCGACAGTCCTTGCACCCGCCCCCCAGGCGGGACGGGATGGGTGGGAGGTGCCCGGTGCCTCGCGAAGGAAAGAGGGGGAGGGGGCGAGCTTGGAGACGAGTTCTGGCGCGGAAAGGAACGCGCGCCCCTCGCCCGGCCGCTGGGGTGGGTGCCCGGGAGACGCGCCTCCCCAGGACACGGCGACGTCCCCAAAGGCGCCTGGCGCTCGGATGGAGCCTTGCCACGGCGGAGCGTCCGGAACGCCAGCATGCCACCCCCCGGACCTGCCCCACGCGCCTCCCCCGCCCCCGAACGTCCGGCCGAGCCTGCGGCGCGCGGGGGACGCGTCCCGGCGGCGGCGCGGGGCCCCTCGCCCGGCCCGGCCTGGAGGAGCGAGCGCGGGTCTGGGGCTCGGGGCCGCGCAGCCCGGGGGGCCGGGAGCCCAGCCCGCCGGCGCCGCCGCTCACTCACCGAGCCCGCCGAGCTCCTCCTCGCACGAGTACCAGATGCCGGTGTGGAAATTCCTGAGGAGGAAGCGGTCGTCGCCCGTCTCCCAGCTGTAGAGCGCGCCGCCAGGGGGGCCGTTCCCCGCGGCGGCGGCGGGGGCGGCCGTGCCGTTGGCCGTGGCGTTGGCGCCCGAGTTGGGGCAGTTGGCGCGCCCGCCCTGGCCGCAGCCGGGCTTGGGCACCCGCTGCGTGCCCTGGCACCAGTGCGTGGTGAGGAAGGCGGTGGTGGCGAAGAGCAGCGCCAGCAGGTTCAGGGCCACGGCCAGGAGCGCTCGGCCGCGGCGGCTCGTCTTCATGCCGCCCGCGCCGCCGGGACCGCGCCGCCGGGGAGCTCCGCGCGAAGTTGGCAGCCGGCGCCCGCGTCAGCGGCCGCTGCCCGCCGCGCCCCGGGGCTCGGGCGCCTGCGATCGGCGGCGCGGACCCATGGCCCCCCCGGGCGGGGCGCGCGGGGGGCGGGCGGCGGCGGCGGAGCGGCTCCGGCGCGCCCGGAGCCCGGAGCGCGAGTGCACCTCGGCGAGGAGCCGCTGGCGCCTGGCAGCGGCCACGGCGCAGGGCCGCGCGCCCCTCCGTGGGGAGACACCTGCAGGCGGCCGGCGACACTGTTCCGGCGCCCGCCCTCGCGGGGAGAGGGGGCGCCCCACGCCGGGCGCGGGCGGGAGACCCGGAGATGAAGGGACGCCCGCGAAGGAGACCCGCACCCCAGTGAAGGGCCAGAAAAGCAAGAAGGATATCAGACAGGCGCCCTCGGAGCAAGATCCTTCCCACCGGGCCCGTGGGGCGACAAAACCGGCCGGGAGGGGGCAGCCCACTCAAGAGCCGGAGACGCCCTGCCCGCGGGAGAGGAGGGCAGAGCCTGCTGGGGCTCCCCATGAGGGACATGGACCAGCAGGACCCCCCCCAGGAGGGAGCCCCGAAAGGCCTGACCTGCAGAGTTTGCTGGGCTTCCCACAGCCGAGGACCAGCGGGACCCCCTGGAAGGGGCGCCTCATGCTGAACCAAGAGCTGCAGGACCAGGCAGGAGGGGTGCCCCGCCAGGAATGCAGGGTTGCAGAGTCTGAGGGCTTGTGGTTCCCCTCGGGGTCACCCAGGGGGACTCAGGCTGTATGAACCAACAGGAAGGGCTCCCCTGGCAGGATGAAACTGCGGTCCCCTGGGCTCCCTATCATGGCATGAAACAGCAGGTAGTGGCAAAGAAGTGCCCCACACAGGATGCCAGTGTTGGGTATGACAAATGGACTTCCCCACGCAGGCCATCCCTCCCTGAGATCCTAAGCAGCGTGACAGAAAGAGGTCCCATGCCAGACACAAAATTGTAGTTGCCAGGCAGGGGTGCCGCACGGAGGCTGCCACCCCAAATCTTTAAGATTCGGGTGGGGGCAGAATGGTCGAGAATACTGACTTTGGGGTCAGGCCACTCTGGGGCTTGACCAGCTGTGGCCTTTGAACAAGTCACTTAGCCTCTCTGAACCTCAATTCCGTATCTATAAAAAGGGGAGGAATATTGGGCTGTTGTCATGGGATTCTGCCTATAAAAAGCATTTGGCACACAGTAGGTGCTCAATAAATGCTAGCCGCTATTATTAACAGCTGAACCAAGAGCAGCTGACCAAATTCGCACAAACCTTTTCAGTCTCTCTTGTGCAAAATGGGATTGCCCAACTGTGAGCACCCATCCCTCCTCTGCTCTGAGATGACCATGTCCCCTGAACTCCCTTCACCCTGCGCAGCGCATGGTGCTCGGATGCCCAGGGTGTGCAACAGTTAATTGCCTGTTGATTGCAAGAGCTGATTTGAATTCTGCCCAAGCTGAGAACTGCTCCAACCACCCCCAGCTTGTGGAGAGACAGGGCTGGCAGAATTCAAGGTTAACAGATTATGAATTGCCTTCCTCTGGTGGGCGAGCCTGCGTTCACTGTAGGCGGCCACTACTCTGCCTGGGGGCAGGTGAGAGTAATTGTGGGCAATGTCCCTGGCAGGAACCCACATGAAGGATGGCCAAGGGTCTCCAGACTTGTTTATTAGACTCCTTTTCTGGCCCTAGGCAAGGCACTCCCAGCTATTTTGAGGAGGAGGACCTCCATGCAATAAAGGTGGTATTGAGGGTATTGGTTGACAAAGAAAATATATGGTGGCCAAATAGCTACAAGGAAGCTCAGTATCGCTCTTTTCATCATCTGACTATCTGTACACGTTTGAAAACCAGCCCCTCAGATACGGGCTTGAGACGGTGGTTAGTGTGCATGTAGGTGGGGCTAGATGACCTACAGGCTGGGAACCCTGTCCTGGGCGGTCAAAGCCAGGACAGCCCAAGGGAAGTATGTCTCAGGGACATACTCTCTTACGAAATACCCAAAAGAAGCACAGAGGGGTGTGAAATTTCCATCTAAGACACTCTTCCACTCATTGAGCACCCACTGGATGCACAGCACTGGGGAGAAGAGACAGCACAAACAACATTACTAAGTGCATTGTAGGGTGTGCAGGTGTTAAGAGCCAGGGAGAAAAATAAAGCGGGGAGGGGTGGGGTAGAAGTGAGGGTAGCAGGTTGTGATCTTAAATCTGGGCTTCAAGGAGACCTCACTGGGAAGGGAACCTTGGAGCAAAGACTTAAAGGAGGATGGGAGCAAGCTATGGAGATATCCTGGGAAAGGAGTTTCCAGGAAGAGGGAGCAGCCAGTGCAAAGGCCCTGGGGTAGGGGGATAATGAGAGAGCAGTGTGGCTGAAGCTGAGTGGGCAGGGGAGGAGTAGAAGAAAACAAGGTGGGAGAGGTGATAGGGGGAGGGGATAGATCATGGCCTGTATAGGTCATTGCAGGAACTCTGACATTTACTCTGAGTCGGATGGAAGCCTCAGGAGGTTCTGAGCAGAGGGGAGACATGATTTGACTTGGCGTATAGCAGGACCAGTCCGGCTGCTGTGTTAAGAAATAGAGACCAGCTAGGGGCTAGCGAGTGAAGCCAGGCAAGTAATGTGAGCGGCTCAGACCAGGGAGGCGGCAATGGCAGTGGTGTTCTGGGTTGATTTTAAAGGCAGATCCAGCAGGATTTGTTCAAGGATCAAACGTGGGGTGTGAAAGACAACTTTGAGATGTTTGGCAAGGATGGAGCTGCCATTTGCTGAGACAGAAGCCTTGGGAGGAGCAGAGCTGGGGGCCGCAGGGAAGATCAGAAATTCTGACTGATTCTGTGCTCGGCCTTGTATTCAAACTGAAGATAAGGACACGGGGTGGAGATTATGCCACTGGAGGGAGCCACGTCATGTGTCCCCACACCGTTCCTGAAATGAATGCAAGCTCATTAGCCAGCCCCTTGGATACGATGGGTGTTTTATCTTCAAACAGTGAAACAGTTGGAATTACCTGGGGTGTGGACAGGTGTTAAAGAAAAATTATTCGGTTACATTGCTGAAGACAGTAAGGCAGACTCTATTCAAGGGACTGCTGCAGGGGGGTTCTCCCGCAGGGGAGAGAGATGGGGCTCAACTCGGAGTACGACAAGGACAAGAGGGGATTTACAGCCGAGGAGCGGGGGGAGGGTCAGTGGATGGAAAAGTACTAAGAGGAGACACCAGGGCTCGGGGATTCCGGCTACACTGACTTGACAGGACTCTTGCTGCCGGCAGCCCAGGGGGTTGAGACGTCGAGAGCAGAGGATGAGGAATTGGATTGGGTTTCGAGGCTGAGGGATTCTCACTAAACTGGCCTGAGTGAGCCCAGGTCAGAGCCCAAGGTCAGGGCTGGTTGAGAAGCAGGCTCAGAGCGGCCGACTCAGGATTGTTCAAGGAGAGTCTTGGTTGGAGGTTTCGGGGGGGATTTGTTTAGGAGGCCAGAAATGTGGGCCCGAGCCCCTGGTTCCCTTCTCCTTGGCCATTGCCATAGGCCAAGGCTGTCTCCCCGCTGCCCCCAGGCCAGCCCAGCTCCCCGCCCCTGCTGTTGATGCAGAGAGGTCAGCCCGAGGTGCCTCTGCCTGACCTCTGCAAATATCCGCATTGCCTGCCCCAGGACAAAGTCTAGGTGCCATTCCAGGTCCTCCGAGAGGGGCTTCTGCTCACTTCTCCAGCCCCTGTGCCCGCCCCCCCACTGCCACAGCCACACCAGTCACTTGGCAGATCCCGCTCAGACAGGCCTCCCGGCCCCGCCGCCTCCCTCCCTCTGCCCGGAGGAGCCTTGCTCTGTGTATCCTCGTGTCCTTCAAAGGGCAGTTTAAACATGGCTCCACGGCCAGCCTGCCCTGCCCCCGCCCCCACGCCGGCCCTTCGTCACCCTCCTCTGAGCTCTGACGTCTGTGTTCACACCTGTGTCCTCCCTGGGGGCCCCTCGAGGTCACCCCCGCTGGCAGCCTGCTGGCCAAGTTGGCCCATGAGCTTGTTTCCTTTGGCCTGGACGAAGCTGGCCTCCACAGCGTGTAAAATTTTCATGAGTTGCCAACATTCAATAATCATGAGATTTCACGTAAAAATCTAGACTTCCAGCGTCTCCTGCAAGACCAAATTACTTGCCAACACTGGGCCTGCGTTTTTGCTTGGCTACCACTGGCAAACGTCCCTGTACAGGGGCACGTGGGGCCACAGACCCGCTGGGCCCTTCCATGGTCAGGGGTACCTGTTGGGGGGCCCCTGGGGGCATTCGAATTTGAGAACCTGGACTCAAGGCCCAAAACATTTTTGATAAAACCTATCTGCAGTGTTAAAAGTCAGGATGATGGTGACATTTGGTTGGAGAGGTGGCTGGGAGATGCCACGGGTGGGGGCTTCCGGGGCTGGTCACATAGGTGCGTTCAGTTTGTGAAAACTCATCAAGCTTTGCAGTCGGTAACTGTGCACTTTTTCATATTCAACCAAATTTACCTGAAAAAATCGTTGCTATTAATAACGAAATTCATACTTTTCAGGAAATATGAATATGCTTTGAAGGGACATGACCCAAATGCATTTTGCTTTCGACTTTTCCTTGGAGTCGGCTGCTACAAAGACACTCGTTAGCTTCTGGGCCCCCTAAGTCACTTCCTGTTTCTTAAACCTTCAAAATAGAGCTTGGGAAACCAGAGCATCCCCGGCCTCTGGGCCTTCCTAATTATAGCAGGGGATTAGCCAAATTCCAGTTATCGGTGAGGTTTTTTCAACATCGACTCCCAAGGTATCTAAGCCTGGTACCCACTCCACTCCCCTGTTAAGACGGCACTCCAGGGTTTCGGGGCAAGCCGGCCTCGTGGTGCTGGGGTGTTTACGAAGCTGCTTGCTGCTCAGGCCAGTGTCCCCAGGGAAGGAAGAGCCCTTGCAGCTCTGTGCAATCAAACAAGTCCCGGGGGGTTCTCCGGAGGAGAAGGGAGCCCACTTCCTTAGGAAGTGATCAGCGGGAGCTCCTCATCCACGTTCTTGACACTGCCATAGCGCTTCCGACTATTCAAGAACTCTTTCCTGGGCCCGGCTCTGTGCCAGGCATCCAGGGAGCAAGACAGACCAGGTCCGCGCCTTCGTGGGGCTCACGTTCTGGAGAAGGAGACAGTACTAAACAAGGAAACAGCTTAATAAAGTCAATAACTGCAGATGGCGGTATATGCAGTGGAGGAAAGGAAAGAGGATGAGCCGGGAAGTGTTAGAAGATGGCCCGCATTGAGGGTGGGAGGTCGGAATTTGAACCCTGGCTCTGCCACACCTGGGCCACACCTGTCACTCAGAGTCTCAGTGTTCTCATCTGTAAATAGGGGTGGGGAGGTGACATCAACATGCGCTGAGCGTCACCACCACGGGGGGAGTTTTCCACACATTGTCCTCCCTCTCCTGTCACTCTCAACCCTCAAGGGGTTAGTTGTTTCCATTTTACAGAGGAGGAAACTGAGGCTGCTGGGAGAGGTTCCATCTGCAGCTCAGCACCAAGCCTGTTGGAGCAGAGGGCATGTAGAGAGAAGCCGCTTGGAGTGCTGGGGGGTAGGGGAGAGCTTCTATCCCGAGGCCTTGAACGCTCAGCCAGGAGCTTTGATCTTACTCCGTCAGGGATGGGGAGCCAGTGATGACTGTAGAGCAGGAGCATGACACGCCCAGGGCTGTGTTTCTGGAAGGTTGAAGAGGGGGCCGGCAGGGTGGGTGGGAGGTGAGGCATCTTGGAGATGTGTCAGGAGGCTCGTACCGTAGTCCACGCCAAACGCTGAAGCCGGCTCTGAGCTGAGTTTGCGGAGAACAAGGGCCCCAGCACACCAGCACTCCAGGACATCGCTCAAAAGTGTCCCCGGAAACCACGGCGACACAGTAACCAGCAAATGAGTCTTGGCTCCGAGGTCGGGACAGAAGGGAAATGAGCCAGCCAGAGAGAAGTGGGAGGACGAGAGGGCTTCAGGTGGCCCTCAGGCCTGTGCTGGCCCCGCCATCAGCTGCAGCCTCCTCTGGGTGACAGGCCAGGGAAGATCTCAGTGGGATGGAGAGCGTTAACAAATCACAACGAGAAGAGTCACCTCTCAAGTCAGAGTCTGTGGACATTTATTTGGCACCAACTGCATGTCAGGTACTTTGGCCAAAGGGACATAACTGAGGCTTTATGGAGGTCTTCCGAGATCAGCCAGAGAAACTGAGGCTCAAGAAGCAGCAAGGGGGGCCGGCCTGGTGGCGCAAGCGGTTAAGTGCGTGCACTCCGCTGCGGCAGCCCGGGGTTCACAGGTTCAGATCCCGGGCGCGCACCGACGCACCGTTTGTCAGGCCATGCTGTGGCGGCGTCCCATATAAAGTAGAGGAAGATGGGAATGGATGTTAGCCCAGGGCCAGTCTTCCTCAGCAAAAAAAAAAAAAAAAAAAAGAGGAAGATTGGCATTGGATGTTAGCTCAGGGCTTGTCCTCCTCACAAAAAAAAAAAAAAAAAGGAAGCAGCAGGGCTGGCGTCAGAGTCCAGGGCCTGACTCGCCGTCGTCTTCGGATGAGTCAAGCATCCAGGTGAAAACCCACAGCTCAAAATGACTCCCCTCCTTGTTCCCAGCACTCAGTGGGATTTCTCAGTCCCCGGCGTCTGTAGCCGGCTTGTTCTGCTCCAGTCCTGAGGATAGAGGTGGAGGAAGGTTGGAGAGAAAACAAACATTTTAAGGGGCCTCCTGAACCAGCCCTTCTTGGGCTGTTAGTTTCTGAGTCGAGTTTTCCAAGCTGTTGTTTGCTTCCCTCTGCTGCCCCCTAGGGGCTGAGAACGGGGCTGCAGTCCTTGCTTCTGGTGACCAGGGAGCAAGTCCCCTTACCCCCCAGCCCACCCAGAAGCTAAACCTGCCAGGAGAGAGACCGGAGGGGAGAGGGACCTGGGACTCGATTAAGTGATTAAGAGCAGAGGTCTCCAACTGGGTATAAATATTTGTAAATTCCATAATGATGCACAAATACATTTCAAACAGTACAAAGCATATATAAAAACTAGAGATTTTTAAAGAACATAAAGATTGAATAAACACTACTTTTAAGTGTTTTCATTTTATTTAGTACATAGTTTATAATAGTATAACAGACCTTTTGGCTTTCATCTAAACATTCTTAAAGATATTTTTTTACTGCTAGCAATGCAATGGCACGTGTTTTTTTTTTATTTGTTGAAAGTACGGTTTAACGCTCCGTGCGGCAGCCATTCGAGAGTCTGGTTCTGTGGAGGGTTATTTCCATGCTTGATCTGAGTGGCTGTTAGAGCTGAAAACAACACTAAAATCTGGATTTGTACAAAGATTTATAAATCCAAATGGAAGAAGTGCCTCGTGGGCTGATCTTTCTAAATATCAATACTCATATTTTAGTTCCAGTCACAAAATAAGGAACCATTTTTGGTGAAATTTGGCTAATATCCATTCATCTTCCTTGATGTCCATCACTTACTCTTGCAAACAGATCAGAAGATTGGTATTTGTGTATTTTTTAAAAATGGACTCAAAACCCTGTAAAAGTTTTCTTTTGGAAGATTTTGAAATTGGTTGGAATTTTCTATTTTCAAGTTCTTAAGATGTGCAGACTTGGAGAGTTTGGGGGGTTTTTTTCTCTTTTTTCTTTTTTTTAACATCATTTTTTTTTATTTATGTCATAATAGTTTATAACATTGTGAGATTCCAGTTGTACATTATTGTTTGTCAGTCAACACATAAATGCGCCCCTTCACCCCTTGTGCCCACCCCCCAACTCCCTTGCCCCTGGTAACCACCAAACTGTTCTCTCTGTCTGAGTGTTAGTTTATATTCCACATACAAGGGAGGTCGTACGCTGTTTGTCTTTCTCTGTCTGGTTTATTTTGGAGAGTTTTTAAGGGAAACATACTTTCATTGCTGTTTTGCGATAAAAGCTCATGACAATGGAAACATTTTCAAATATCTGCTTTCAAAATGCTCTTTCCAACACGTGAGTTTCTCTCAAAAAGCAGTTGCAGTCTCTCACGCATTGTTTAGAAATCACCTTCCTCTTGAAGGAGCAGATTAGGTGCTTTATTTTGGGGGGACAAATAGCTGACAATCACGTCACCCCAGAAGAGGTCATTGAATGTGCATTTGTCTTTTTCACAAAAGAAAAACATGAGACTCATCTTCAGGGTCAGCAGCTATTTTAAGTCACCCTCAGCGTCACACCCATCTCGTAACCAAGTATCATTGAAGAGTCTTCTATGTAAGTCTTGATTTTAGTAGTGATAATATAAATAATTAATATAATAATAGGAAATCTTGATTCTGTGTCAGGAGCTATGTAAGCAGGCTCACACGTATTAACTCATTATATCCCAAACAGCCCTCAGACGCAGGTACAATTCTGGTTTTCTTTGACAGATGAGGAAACTGAGGCACAGAGGTGGCAGAACTGGGAGAGGTCAACTGGGAAGCGTCTTTAGGACATTATTGTTGTGACTGTGACAGATGATACTGGCGAAGGGGGGTCCACAGTGTGAGAACATGGGGATCCTCAAATTTGGGAACCAGAGCTTCGCCCAGCACCCAGAAGACACATGAGCTTCCAACAGACTTGAGTCCAGGCCTGTGGTTTCGGCACAGGCTGCAAGGGACGACCAAGTCCCACACTCCGGTGGCAAGTGAGGGGCACAGAGCTCTGTGGAAAAGCTCTCCTGAGCTGAGCCCTCCTTATCTCCCTCAGGTTTATGGCCAAGACACATCTTCTGGAGCCCTTATCTTGACCACACGATCTGTTAACCAGTGTAGATGTTCACACACACACACACACACACACACACACAGACACTCCACACCTGCCTGACATTCCTTCATTGGCTCAGTCTCCCAAGTAAAGCCAAGAGAAAGAACATCGGCTAAGTGCCGCACGGAGCACCCAGAGCTTGACAACATGACCTCGTTGACTCCCTGCAACAGCCCTACAAGGCAGGTGCCCTAATGTCGCCCATTTTATAGATGGGAAAACTGAGGCGGAAGGAGACGTGACCTGCCTGAGGTCAATGGCAGAGCTAGGTTCAACCCCAGTGTGTGACCCCAGTTCCAGTGGTCCAGGACGCCTTGGCCTGGCAGCCTTCTCCTCTGGAAGGGGCCGCCCCAGGAACCCTCTGAACTGAGTGGTCAACTCCATTCTGTGTGTTGGGAGGTTTTTACCAGAAAAGAAATGTGTGGAATTAAAAGAGGATTTCATCACAATAGGTGAATTCGGTGAAGCATGGAGAAACAGGAACAGGAGGAGGGAGACGTTCCATTCCTGCCTCCCCAGGAGTGAGGCGAGCCAAGCTCTGGGTTCAACCCAGCGGGAGGGATGGGCCCCCTCCTTTGGTTAAGGATACTGTGAAGAGAAAAGCTACCGCCTGCCCTGCACCCTCAAAGGGATGCTGACGCAGGAAGGGGCCTGGCTGGGGTTCACACAGTGAACCCAGGACAGGCACACGAGGAGGAGGATTTGGCCTGTAAATCAAAGGCCTGTAGCAGGTCTTCGTGCTCAGCAATGCCGGAACTACTGGTCTATTGTATCTCCCTCTGAAGTTCTCATAACCACTGGGGCTGGGGGATCAGGGGTGCTTGTGACTCAGTGCGGCCCCTCCTGGACACCTGGTAGCCTGGCTGCAGGGTGGGGGGACCTCGGCCCTGGGAGAAGGCAGGGCCAGTCCTCTTGGCGGCTTTGGAGAGGACAGTGGGGTTGGAAGCTATTGTGGCCGCTCTGCCCGGGCTGCCTGTTCTGGCTCAGGTGTTTATCTCCGTACCTGTGCCACACTCTTTGCCGTGTAACTTTGGAGTGCCCTTCCCCTGTGGCGGGGCCTGCTTCCCTGCCTCTTGACTTTGGACTTGGCCACGTGACTTGCTTTGCCAATAGAATAAGGTAGAGATGTTGATGGGTCAGTTCCCAGTCTAGGCCTCATGTTCCCACTTGCACTTCTGTCATCGCCATGATAAGATCACACCTGAGCTAAGCCCCTGGCCCCAGGAGGAGGACCTTGATTGACAGCCCCCAGCTGACGCCCAGATATGTGACCGAGCCCAGCCATACCAGCAGAGCTCCCTTGCCAAGGCCAGCCTAGAACAGTCAACCAACCAACCCACAGGTCTATGCCAATAAATGAGTGTTGCTTCAAGGCACAGACTTAGGGGGTCATTTGTTACGTAGCATTTGTGGAGTGAAAGCTAACTGATACAGTGGACATTTGTGTTCTAGTTATTTCTCTCACATCTCTAGCCCCAAGTCCTCTCCCTGCTGACCTGTGCATGGCATGTCCTCAAAGAGGAAAGAACCAGATGGGAATTACTGGTGGCCTCAGGCATCCAGTTCCTCAAGGCCGGGTTATCAGGAAGATGGAAAGAGGTGAACTGGAGGCATCTCCCCACTAGAACCTGCAAAGCTTCTTTGAAAACAAAGCATATAGGATGGAGAGAACTGAAGAAGAACATCGAGAGCAGAAATGGCCAACATGTCTCAGAGATATTGACAAAATATGTCTTGATAAAAACATTACTTTGCAATGGGGAAGGGGGAAGACAGAAAGGGAACTCGCAAGGATAAGCAATGCTCCCACTGCTGGGCCTTGGGTCTCCTTAGGAAATAGCATGATGGGCGGGAGTGTAGACCCTGGAGCCAGACCATCTGAGCTCAAATCCTGGTTCTCCCACCAACTGCTATGTAACCTTGGCCATTTAATCTTTCTATGTCTCTGTATCTTCATCTGCAAAATGGGGATTATAACAGCCTCTGTCTCATAGAGTCATTTTAAAAATTAGGTGAGTAATATATGAAATGCTTCCAACCATACCTGACTCACAATGAGTGCGATGTGAGTGTTCATCAAGGGGCTCATGTTGAGATGATGACACAAGGAAATGTGGGGGGGATTCCTGGGATAATGCACGTGTTCAATAAATACAGGCCCCTGTCTCTTGGTGTACTAGTCGTCTATTGCTGTGTAACAAATTACTCCAAACACAGCAGCTTAAAACAGCATTGTTACTACCTCACGGTTTCTCTGAGTCAGGGATTTAGGAACGCCTTAGCTGGGTTGTTCTGGCTCAGGCTCTCTCGTGAGGCTGTGGTCAAGATGTCGACCAGGGGCAGGATCTGAAAGCTGGACTGGGCTGAAGGACCCACTGCCAAGACGGCTGGCCGGCCAGTGCATGCTGGCTGTTGGCGGAAGGCAGCAGATCCCTGCCGTGCTGACCTCTCAGTGGGGCTGCTTGATTATCCTCTCATCATGGCTCCCTCAGCGTGAGTGCTCTTAGAGAAAGCAAGGTGAAAAGCCGTGATGTCTTTCGTGATCTAGCCTTCAATGTCACACACTGTCATTTCCATCGTATTCCATGGGCTACACAGGTCAGGACCGTCCATTGTGGGAGAGACTGCTCAGAGATGTGGAGAACAGAAGGCAGGGATCACGGAGGGCCACCTAGAGGCTGCCTGCCTCCTGGTCCGCAGTCCGACTCCAGTCCACGGAAAACGTACTTTATCTTCTCGGAATTGTTTTACCATCCGAGAGCCATCTTCCTCCCTCCCTTCCTTCCTTTTTAATAGCTTTTTCTTCTGATTATAAAAATGTGTTCTGATTATAAAGATAGAAAATTTAGAGAATACAAAAAAGAATAAAGAATTTTTAAGCTGCCTATAATTTCACAATTATTTGACACTCGTTTTGGTGGACAATTCAGTGTGTTAATGCAAAATTTTACGTACATTTTATAAAATTTTAATTACACTGCGTGCTCAGTTTTGTATCTGGCTTTTTACACTTGAAATCGTATTGTGATCACTGTCTAATGTCATTAGGTGTTAATAATAATAACCATTTAATTAAATATTTAGGAATGTTCCAGGCACTGCACTGAGCTCTTCAGATATTTCATTTAATTTTCACAAAAGTCCTGTGGGTAGGCACTATTACTGTACCAATTTTACAGAGGAAGAAACTGAGGCTCAGAAAAGTTACATAACTCACCTAGGGTCGCACAGGAAACGAGTGACACAGTCAAGGCTTCCATTCGGAACTGGTGGCCTTCACTGTACTCTAGTGGCTGCACTGTTTCACTGTATGGACGTCCCACAATTTGCTTAAGCAATCTCCTGTTGTTAGGTTATTTCTGGTTTTTCAATAGAAATGATGCTCTAATGTACATGTTCTGTCTACACAGGCCCCAACTTCTTAAAAAAAAAATCTAGAGATATATCCTCTGGGTGTACTTGTGCCACACCTTGGAGGCAAGTGTGTCATTTACGGCTGGCTTAACCAATTCAAAGGGCACTCATTGACTTGTGTAATTGAAAAGCCCAGAGGAGGTCTTGTTTTAGGTGTGGCTTGATCTAGCAGCTCAATGATGTCAAGGACTTGGGTCCTCTTCAGCCTTCTGGTTTACCTTCTGCAGTATTAGCTTCATCACTCCGCCCTGTGGCTCCACATGGAAGCCCCCCCACGAAGCTCCAGGCTCTCCCCGGGCAACAGATGGCTGCCTGGCTTCCTGACCTCACGTCCTTATACCACACCAACTCTTTCTCAGGCAGGGGGCACGTTTCTCTTTCTCACTGTGGACGGGGAGAACAGGATGCTCAGATTGGCTTAAGCCAGTCAGGATCCACCTCTGAGCTGTGTCTGGGGTCAGTTCCCCCCAGACATCATGGCTGAGACGGAGAGAGGTGCCTATAGCAGTCATCTATTGCTGCATAATAAACCTGCAAAACTCAGTGGCTTAAAGCAGCAACCATTATTTCCCACGATGCTGGGGGTTGGGATCTGGGCAGCTGTGCTCCTCTTCCTGGCATCATTCAGGGGTTGCAGTCTTCTGATGGCTCCACCGGGGCTGAGGGTCAATGGTGACCTCCCCCGCATGTCTGGAAGTTGGTAGTGTGCTGGCTAGGGTACCTCAGTTCTCCTCCATGCAAACCCTGCCCTCCGGTCAGCTAAATGGGCTGCTGTTTGCACTGCCGTCTCGGGGCCTGAGAAGGCAAAGCTGGAAGCTACAAGGCCTCTCAGGCTCTGTCCTGGACACTCACATGGGGTCTCTTCCACACATTCTGTGGCTCAAAGCACCTCAGCCCAGACCTAAGGGGAGGGGAAATAGACTCCACCTCCGGATAGGAGGGGCATAGTGCAACGGGCTGGTGGGTCTGCAAACAAGCAGCCACAGGTGACTAGGGCAGATGCAGGAGAACAGACCCTGGACAGTCAAAATGACCAATGACCTCCACGAGAGGGTGGAAGGCGGCGACAGCAGAGAGACCTTCCCAGAGAGTGGGTGCCTCCCTCTGCCCCTGGCGCCCTGCCCATCTCAGTGGGTGATGCCCTCAAGACTGTGCTTGTCTCAAACCCAGGAATGTTCCTGAGACCAACACCCAGAGATAGTCTTTGAGATCAGGGCAGGAGGGGCTGGGATTACATGTCTCCCTCACTAAATTGAGTCATGAAACTTTTATTAAGGGATATAGTTTGTCAACGCCAAGGAAACAAGGCAATTCTGGGCATACTCATTAAGAGCAAATCCTTCTCCACCAGTTCAGTCACCGATTCTGATGGAATTGTACAAGGGGAGGGTGGAGACGGGAGCAGGATTTGCAGAAGGGGCTGTCCGGTCCGCTAAGCGCATGCAAAGTGCTTTCTCGGCCCCTAAGAACGCAGGCATGGCAGCCGCATCCGTTTTCCCGAAGTGTCTTTGCAGAAAGGCTGCCTCCCTTGCAAACATGAGCGACAGCTGCATCCGTCAAACACGGGTGTGTGTGCCCAGCCACTTCTCCATCGACCGTGGAGGAGGGTCACATGTGGCTTTGTCCCTCCAGGAACCAGAGCATCACCCTCCTGCTCTCTCTGACTGCAGGTGACAGAGACCCAGCCCTCCCAGCTGGAGAGAGACCCTCTGAGCCCCTCCCCCTCCATCCAGTGAATGGGCCAAACAGGGCCCCCACTTGGAAGGATGTGAGGTCACCCACACCCAGACTGGCCATCTCATAGCTGTGTGCTCTTGGTCAAGCAACTTGGTCCCTCTAAACTGTCTATAAGACGGGTATAACAATATCTGCTTAACATGTGGAAAATCCTGGCATGATTTTTTTTTAAATCTGAGGCAAGGTTTTAAATCAGGAGATTTCATATAAACAAATGGATTCTCCAGCTTCTCAGGAACAATCTAAAAACCTGCCAGACTGGGCCTGCAATCCCAGCTGGCAGAATCGGCTGGAGCTGAGTAATTGGTTTAAGATAGGAGATGGTCTCCCCACTTTGCCCCAGTCCCCTCCACTCCCAGTTGTCTTCCATCAGACCTACTTTTTCATTTATATTCCTAGCCTAATCCCGGCAGCCACTGGAGTTTGCCACCCCTGGGTTAGAGTTTCAGCTCTGCTGTCCTCAGAGCTTCACCCAGACCTATATCCCAGGATCCACCCTCACTAAACCTACTGCTCAAGGTCCAATTCTGTGTAGGCAGCAGTCACAGCCTCCCTCTGTCTCCTTCATTGCTTTAGCCACCATGGCACTGACCAGCACAGAGGACCCGGGAACAACCTCCCCAGCCAGGCACCTGAGTGACCTCTCAGCCCTAAAATGTACTCGCTCCCTTCTATGGCTGAAGATCCCGGGGTGGGGCACCTGCCTTAAGCAGTGTGCAGGGCCCCAGAATCCAAGTCTATTTTAATTCTCGGGGAGGTTAGTTTGCAAATGGCTTCATCACGGTCTCCGGGCTGCTAGACCGGAGCAGCCAGCTGACGCCTCTAATGTTCCTTCAGTCCTGCAACGAACACTCACTGGGCATCTGCCACAGGGAGCGGCAAACTACGGCCCCCAGGCCAGACCCAGCCCTCCACGTGGTTATGTTCAACCTACGAGCTAAGAATGGGTTTTATCTATATTTAAATGGTTGGGGAAAACTCAAAATAAGAATCATATTTTGTGACACATGAAAATTATATGAAATGCAAATTTCAGTGTTGATAAATAAAGTTTCATTGGAACACAGCCATGCCCATTCATTTATATATTCTCTGTGGCTGCCTTCACACCCCAGTGGCAGAGTTGGGTTGTGGCAACAGAGACAGATGGCCCGCAGAGCTCAAGTGTTTGCTCTCTGGCCCTTCCCAGAGAACCCTGTGGCCCCCGCCCTGCTCCCTTCCAGGTCCTGTTCTGGGGATTGGGATACATAGGTGTTCTGGCTTCCTAGGGCTGCTGTAACAAATTACCACAAACCGGGGGCTTAAAACAGTAGAGATGTGTTCTCTCTCACAGTTCCGGAGGCGGAAAGTCTGAGGCCAAGCTGTCGCCCGGCCATGCTGCCTCCGGAGGCTGTCGGGGAGGATCCTTTCTTGCCTCTTCCGGCCTCTGGTGGCTGTCAGCATTCCGTGTGGCTGCATCGCTCCAATCTCTGAATCTCGTCTTCTCTGCATGTCTCTCATAAGGAGGCTTGTCATTGGATTTAAGGCCCACCAGATAATCCAGAATAATCTCATCTCAAGATCTTTAATTTAATTATATCTGCCAAAAAAAACCCGATTTCTTTTTCCAAATAAGGTCACATGTTTTCCAAATAAGGCCCCAGGACGTATCTTTTCGGGGGTCCACCATTCAACCCACTACAAGTGGTTTCTTGCCTTGCCTTCTAGAAGCTTCCATTCTTTTGGAGGGAGACTAATGACAACCCCCTCACTCAAAATTTTAAAAAACCATACAAGTCAGGTGTTGATAAGCGCTGTAAAGAAAACTAAAGTGAATGAGGGGCTGGAGGGTGGCGAGGAGGCCGTTTCCACACCCTTGAGCAGAGACCCGAGGGCGGTGAGGTGGTGACCCACGCAGCCATGGGGGGAGAGGGAACAGCAGGCGCAGAGGCCACAGAGGAGGAATGGTGGTGTGTGTGAGGAGCAGCAAGGAGACCGTGTGGCTGGAGGGCAGTGAGCAAGACGAGGAGAGAAGAGTGATTATGATTTTGGGTGCCATCAGCTAAGGGGCCTTCACACGTACTAAGAGGACTTCTTCCTACCCATTCCTACTGTGGTTCTTTTTATGTACCTGTGCTTGATGCGGACAAGCTCGGCTAATTCCCACGCGGCCCTAGCTGGGGGCTGTTATGATCAACCTCCTTCTCCCATTATTTTGATAAGTAAACTGAGGTCACTTGTACAAGGTCACTTAGCGGCAGAGCTGCGGCCTCAGAGCTACTTCCAGGCCCTGAGCCCCACTCCGCAGGGGCTTTCTTAAAACAGAAGAAGGAAAAGGGAGGACGGTTGTGTTTAACAGAATTTCTTCAAGCCTCGCCTGGACTGCAGAACAAAGGCGTTTCTCCAACAGCGGGCGGCTCTGGGGGCGCTCGGGAGGGGCCGGCCGGTGTCCTGCTCTGACTTTCAAGGAGGTCGGTTATCGCAGAAAACAGTCTTCACAGTCGGACCCCCGGTGGGCAATCGGCAAAATTGCCATGAGTGATCCTTGCAGGCCGGCCGGCGCTAGCAGACAGAGCCGCCTCCTCGTCTGCTGTTCCC